>NC_081162.1:22409999-23083749 GCF_012432095.1 Onychostoma macrolepis
ATGGTATTGAACATGATATTTGATATAATCCTGATAAGAGTGTGGTTATGATTTGCAGAACTAAGGAGGATAAAAGTATAAATTTTCCAGTTTTTAAGTTGTGAACGCATGACAGATGATGAGGATATTGAAAGGCAACGCCGTATGATGTATATGCATTCGAATATATTTTATGTAAGTTTAGTTTCTGTTCAGATGAGGTAAAGGTGTCACTTTTCAAAGCATACTGTACAACACTTTATACTGCTCATTTGTGGTGTAACTACAGAGCATCTAGTTTACAGAAGCTGCAAGTAGCTTATAATGATGCAATGAGAATCTTACTAAGGAGACCTAGATGGTATAGTGCAAGTGAATTGTTTGTGAGTGTAAGAGTAATCACTTTTAAAGCACTGTTACGAAATTTTATGTATAGATTTATCTGCCGCTTAATGCTTCTAGAAATGAGATTATTGTGGGTTTATCAAATATAGGGGTTAGTACTACACAGTATCAGTCAAAGCTGTGGAGACGCTGGCATTGCTGTATTTTGTAACTCATTATGTCTGTGATAGATGCTATGGGTTGTATATGTTGTCTATTGTCTTTTTAAATCTGGACCTTGAGTCTGTAATAAAGTTTGATTGATATATATATCATACACACACACACACACACACACACATATGTGTGTGTGTGTGTGTGTGTGTATATATATATATATATATATATATATATATATGTGTGTGTGTGTGTGTGTGTGTGTGTATGATATATATATCAATCAAACTTTATTACAGACTCAAGGTCCAGATATATATATATCAATTAAACTTTAAAAAGACAATAGACAACATATGCAACCCATAGCATCGATCACAGACATAAAGAGTTACAAAATTCAGCAATACCAGTGTATCCACAGCTTTGACTGATACCGTGTAGTACTAACCCCTATATTGAATCATTTTCTAATATATGCAAATATAATAAAGTTAGTAATAATAATATCAATAATAATTATGTATGATGAATGTTTATATTTTAATTTTTAATTTCTAGGACAAGTATAAAGCAATTAAATATATATAAATAATAAATAATTAAATATAAACACTACCATTCAAAAGTTTGAGGTTAGTATGATTTTTTTTAAAAGAAATTAACACTTTTATTTAGCAAGGATGCATTAAATTGGTCAAAACTGACAATAAAGACTTGTACGTTGTTTTAAAACATTTCTATTACAAATAAATGCTGTCCTTTTGAACATTCTATTGATCAAAGTATACTGAAAAAATGCTTGGTTTCCACAAAATATTAAGCAGCACAGCTGTTTGATAAAAATAAATGTTTTTTGAATACCAAATCAGCATATTAGAATGAAAAATAAATTGCAATAGAAAATAGTTTTTTTAAACTGTAATATGTCGTAAAATGTTTTTACTGTATTTTTGATCAAATAAACACAATCTTGGTGAGCATAAGAGACTTCTTTCAAAAGCATTTAATAATCTTACCGTGCCTTTTGAACAGTATACATAAAAGTCAATAGAAAAGTAGCAAAACTAAATGAAGAATGTGTGGTAAAATGTTTCCATTATACAGTAGTTTGTGATCTTTTAGTGTGATCTCAATCTGTTAGTTTAATTAAAAAGTTCTTAGACATAAAAGTTCCCAAAGTTGAAGAAACACTCACATATATGCGCTTCAGTAATTCCCTCAAGGTCTGTGTATTTATTTTCCATAGGTACATGTTGCATTCAAATATTGGCATCAGTCTGTCGCTTCAGTTTACCCCCTTCCAGAAACCTAAGATAAACAGTTATTCCACTGCTTTCAGCTCACCCATTTTGCTTAATTACAGAGCTAAACTAATGACAGGATCTATTAACTAACGCAAGACAGAATGAGCACACTGTTTGTAAGCATGCTTCAACGTGAACGCCCCTCGTGCATGCCGATGAGTTGTGTATTTGGCTCCTGCGGGGCCACAAGAGAGTCCCGCTGTCTCCGGTGATACAGAGCCTTTCGTGCGAGTACGCCGAACCGGATCCACGCTAATTGAACGGGATCCCGGGCTTGTCGGAACAGAAGGAGGAAGGGCAATAGTGCGCCCCCATGCTGTGCGGACCACTTTGAGAACCCTGGGAGAAATCCAATACCTTGCTCTGGTGATGTATGCAGACACGATCATTTGGAGCCCAGGGTTACGGATTTCCCCACAGGCCCTGGTTCCTGCGCAGAGCAGGCAGCTTCAGACCATGGACTCCTCTGCGTTATGGCTCAGGCTAGACTGTCTGGCTGCGAACAACAGATAATGACATTAGATGTATTGTGTCAGCAGATGCTCAGACACATCCAGGCTCTTAGCAGAGGCTCGCTGCAGTCGGGAGTCTTGTTTAGTTGTTATCTGAGAGCGTGTTTCTCATGTTTGATAACGGCCGTTATGCTAAGTGCTTTCATGGAAGGCTGAACCCAAAGAACTTGTTTTCACTATGGGGAAACATCTTTTTTGCTCATTTTATCACTGGCTAGTGTTGTCTTAGGTGTCAAATGCCATGTCAGAGCAGGCAAACACTGCAAAAAGAAATAAATTAAAAAAAACTATTCTTTATGAGTATTTCTGTATGATTTTGCAGTGAAAATATATATTTTTTAAAACTTTATCTTTTTAAAAACAAGTAAAAAAAAACATCTGTCAGTGAAAAATATATATGAGATATTTGAGATATTTAGGTTTGTTTTCAGAGAATGTACAGAATCTTTAATACAAGTGTATTGTATATATTGTTTCACTAGTTTCAAGTATAAACAAGTTAAAAATAAGTGAACAATCTACTATGCAAAGATAATAATAAATGCACTTATATTGAAATAAACAACCTATGAAAAGGAGACAGAATATCTTATGCTTCTTAAGCACATTTTGTCTTGTTTTAAAGATTTGTTGGTGTTTTCACTGGAAAACAAGTCAAAAGGGAATCATTGAGATTTATTCATTTATTTATTTATTTATTTTGCAGTCAAGGGACAATCTTCCTGCTCCTTCATCAGTAATTCAGCATACACGTGCATTTGTGGGTTGTTTTTAGTAAAAAATATTTAAACATCATTAAATCAAGATGATTTTTATTTTGAAGCAAAATAATATGTTAAGACTTGTTTTCAGAGAGTGTAATTTGAATTAAGTAATTTTTCTTAACCCACTGGCATAATGTTTGTTTTGAGCATAAATCTTACTACATTTTGTTAGTTTTATTCTTAAACAAGAATTTGGCAAACTATGAGTTTTTAATTGCGTGTAGGATGGGGATCTTTAGTGTTGTAGTGTGCATTTGGCATAAGAAGACTTCTGAAAGTCTTGGCATAACGGGCCTCTTGCAATATTTCATCTTAAATTAGATGTCTTCCAGGAATGTTTATCTTGTAACCTTGGTGCATTGGCACAATAAGGCAGAGAAACATATCTCAGTTCCACTGGTTATAACAGAACTGTTACTTGTCAAGACATAATTTCAAGGAGCGAGGAATAGTGGTTTAACCCATTAAAGGACCCACTAAAGATCTTTAACACAATGCCTACATTGGAATTTTTAAGTTTTAATTTTTTTTTACTTTTAAAAAATATTCCCTTAAAATATCTTAAATCATATTTATTTTATTTTACTTTTTAAAAATTATTTATTTACTTTTGTACATTTATTTTCAGAATTTTAGGTATTTAACTAGAAAATATTATGACCATTTTTAGTACGTGAAGCCCTCAGTAACATTTGTAATTTGGCTTCTGATTAAAAATTTTAATTCCTTAAGTATACAATATGGCAATTAGTACAATAAGTATATAAGTGTAATATTAATTACACTAAATTATTTGTCATTAAAACACATAGTACACACAAATGTTGGGTAAATTATTGATACTTTGCAGCTTATCCTTTTAGAACAATCTTCATGTTGTGTGTGCCTATAATGCCTAAGAATGCTGTCTTTGTAGGCATCTCACTAGGTTTTTGAAACAGAGCCCCAGACTAGCTCTGGTGTGACTAACAGCCTAACAGTGGCATGTGCGGGTCAGGACAGGGCTTAGACTTCTGCTGTCCTACAAAGTAAGGGCCAGGTTATACAAATCCAGACAGGGCCTTCAAATCTACGTTTTTCAGCCTCCAAATGTTTCTCGCCATGTCTGGGATTGTCAGCACAATTCAAGCTGTCAGACACAAACTCACAGGCATGGACACAAGAGGGCAGAGAGAGGCCAAGCATAAAGATTACAGGAGAAGGGGGAGAAGTGGGGGAGATGAGATGAGGTTGGGAATGCAGGCTCAGCAGCTAAGCATTACAGGAATTCAGTACATGCACACAATAGACGTGAAGGAATCTGCAGACCTTCAGCCTTTTGACAGCTGACAGAGCTTATTACCGAGACATGATGCCAACATAACCGCATATGTTTGGTTAAGAATAGGGTGTTATCCTGCCATTACTCCAGTTTGCAGTGTCACATGATCCTACAGAAATCATTCTAATATTCTGAGCAGTTACTAAATTAACATCTGGCTTTTGGAGGGCATGAAACAGTTCTGTAGAAAACAATAATTTGGATGCACTTTTGTCTTTAGAATTGCAGAAACATTTAGTGAACAAAATGCTATGTAAAGAAATGCATGTGATGCATTGGCCTTAAATGCATCTTGGCATATTGTTTAAATTTGAAAGATGCAGAGTTACTACACCGCTCGAGTTGAGCTCTTCAGACTGCGTTGTTATTGATCCAGACTGCAGCTGCAGCCTCCAGTTGTATGTCTCCTCCAAACAACAGCATCATCAAACAGCGCTCTTCCTTCACTCTGACAGGCTCGATGAATAATTCCATTTGGAAGTTTGGCAAATGGCAAATTTCATGTGGAAGATGGCCCGAAAATAACAAAGAGCTAAAAAATTTAGATTGCACCCGAGGGGGAAAATATTCTTTGAAGTTGTTTTGATAAGATGTCTTAAAGCAACAATATACTGTATATATATATATATATATATATACATATACACACAGCTGTGCTCATAAGATTACATACACCTTGCAGAATATGCATATATGTTAATAATTTCATCTAAATAAGGGGAATCATGAAAATTGAATGTTATTTTTATTTAGTACTCTCCTGAATAAGCTATTTCACCTAACATATATTTATATATACTCCACAAGACAAAATAATAACTGAATTCATAAAAAATGACCCCTTTCAAAAGTTTACATACCCTTGAATCTTAACAATCTTTGTTGTTTCCTGGATGATCCACGACTGTTTTTCTGTGTTGTGATGTTCAAATAGTTTACACCTCCCAGCTCTTAATGCATTGTGTGTGTGTGTGTATATATATATATAATTACTCAAAATTCGGAAGGTGTCATGTATACCCTGAGTAGGAATGATGTTTCTATACTAGTCTAGCTATACTAACTATACTAGTCCTTTCAGCAGAATTTCTTTGTGACATTGTTTGTTCCTGTTAGCCCCTTAATCGGTTGTTGTGCAACAACAGGCACTAAGTGGCTTATTAAAATCAATCAGCCATTCATTCACTTCATGCATGAGGCCTCGATTCACATTTCCCACCCATTAATTGCATCTACATGCCTGAGAAATGCATGTTTTTTTCCCCTTCTCAGTGTTTCAAGAATCCTAATCAGACAGACTTTGGATTTTCAGGAATAATTCAAGTCCTTTTAATCTTTTCCTAATCTGTAGAGCGTCTGAAAAGCACCAGCTCAGCTCTCCCGCTATGAACTTGCAGTGCACCAGTATTTTTCCCCCCTTTTCCATGCCAGCCAACAGTTTCCATGGTAACACCGGCTTTGAGGGGAGTATCACATCAGTGAAGCTCCTCAGCCCAGCGCTGCGAGCAGATGTGTGTGCCGCACCAATCGCGCAGCTATGCACAGCGCAACCAAACGCTACGGATGAGAGGAAAGAACAAATAGAAGGGAAAAAGCCAAGCGCCGGTTTTCACATGCATCTGCTCCAGTGGTTAATGTATCTCTGAGTGTAATCCAGTCCTTTCCTCTGACTTCCTGTCCAGGGCTTCCTGAGCCGCAGACTGAAGGGTTCCATCAAACGCACCAAAAGCCAGCCGAAGCTCGACCGCCACAGCAGCTTCAGGAACATCTTACCGGGCTTCAAGAGCGCGGAGAATGACAGGTAAGGTGGAACCATTTAGGTTTGCGTTGCAGTTTAGAGTCTCTAACGGCTTCCTGTTTGTTGCCTTATTATTTTTTATTCATCCAACACCTGAATCCACCATTATATTGACAGCTGTCATCACGTCCTTTATGATGTGCTGTTTACAGTACGTCACTGCGTGATTGTAAAGTACATAAAAATGTAGATTTTGTGCCATCAAGTTGATTAACAGATCTCCCCTTGACCTGTCGGTTTTACATAGCGTAATGCCTCGATTCGCAGCTTTCCGTTCTCCTTCAACATTCATCACAAAATTCTCAGAACGTTTAGCCTCTCTATTCATCTCTATTAGGATTGTTTAGAGTCACTTATTGCAGTGCTAAAATGTCTGAGTCATCTTTCTCCCCAATGAATAGGGATCACAGAGTGAGGAATGAATTGGATTACTCGCAGGATAAATGGTCTGGCCTCAGTCTAATTTGCGAGAGATGCTTGTGAAATATTCGGCTCCCTGCGTGTCGTTCAGGTTGTCAAGAGAAGAAATATCTGGCTCCCGGATGCTGGGTCCATATGTTGTTTTGATGTGACTTCAATACAGTGACCTACACGCTGCAGTTTGTTTCCCAGCCTCAGGTCAGTGTGTGCTGCTTGTATACGAGCTTCTAGGAATGCACACAGAAGCGAACAGAGTTTAGATAATATTGCGACTGCATTTGAGTGTGTGTTATTCAAAAGGACTGGCCACTAACTTTGCCACTGTGGAAATCTAAGCAATATCTGTCAACCTCACTTCTTTACAAACCCAAACATTTTTTTCCTTTGTGAAAATAGGTTAAATTAACCACAAATGGAGGCTTGCTGAGGACTCAGTGCTTCTCAGATTATTTTTTGTGATTTTCCTTGCATTTGTTTGCCCTAGTTTGAGATCTGAAACTTCATTTTCATATTTGCAAAGATATCAAAAGTCTGAGGTCTTTTTGTGAACTCATATATTTCTCAAATTCTCAAGGCATTCAATTCACATGTATTGCTTTATATTTATATTGTATGTCAGCAGTTGTCTCTTTTTTTATTTATCCATTAGGAAAGTTGGTAGTTAAATTAAGCATTAATCTGAGATTTGAGATATAAAAGAGCAACGTCTGTTCATCTTTGACCTGACGGTTAGATATGTGAGTTTGAATTTGGCTTCTGTTAGTCAAACCATTATTTCCGGTCATCACCCTGCTGAACCTTTCAACAAATGTGTCAAAATGGCAAACATTTCATTTATTATTTAGCCTACTCATCCTCATCTCATTCTAAACGCTTATGGTGAACGTCCTGGCTGCTCTTTTCCAAGTAATAAAAAGTAAATTGGGACTGGGCATGTCAAGTGCCAAAAACTGACAGAAAAGTACCATAAAAGTGTTATTAAAAAGTCCATATGACTCATGCAGCTATATTACAAATCTTCCAAAGCCATGCGATAGCTCTGTGAAATTTAAGCCGCTCTTGACTGATAATTTTCCACTTCGTTGTTGCTCTGAAATCAAATGTGGTGCCATTAGTCATTAGACACTTTTGCGGTACTTTTTTGTGGTGTATTTTATGGTTCCATTTACTTTTATTATATTGAAAAGAATGGACAGTTCTGCAAAAATATGTCTTTTACAGAAGAAAAAACCTCTTACAGGTTTGAAATGATGTGATATTCATTTCACAGAATGTTCATTTCTGAGCGAACTATGTCTATATTTATCTAAGATGCGTCTCAACTTCCTTTATTCTCCATCTGTGAGGGAAAGTATTCTCATTTATCCAAAAGAGAATCTCGAGAGCACCGTCTCTTACATGGGAATTTGTTGAGTCACTCTACAGGACTGCGGATATCATAGCAACCACGCCAAAGATTTCTCCACAGCTCACCGTGAACCTTGTGCTTCTGTGTTGCTGTGATGTTAGCAGGCAAAAATGGCCTTGCTTGTCCAGAGATTTTATGCCTCATTAGAGCAGCATATTATCCTGGGAGGGAGAGCATCAGCTTCACGGCACCAAGGTGTGTGAGCTGGATGTGACACATACATACTGCTTTACAGATGCTGTGGCAGCCTCTCTACCTGGCTGGGTTCTGCCAGTCACAGTAAGTTAAGGGTCATTTCCTCCAGACGTGCCTGTTCTGCCTGCCTGGACCTGACGGTTGCAGTCTGAGCCAGTGTTGCATAGTTCAGACAGGGTCTGTCACCTTTGCAGTATTTTCTACCATCTCATAGCCTAATATTTCATGAAATTGGATTTATTTTCTTTGCTTTCAGTTTTAATTTGCTTTCCTAGTCTTTTTGTGCACAAATCATTTACATTATTCCAAAGAAAAAAATTTGGCTTAATTTTTAGTCAACAATTTTCTCTTTTTTCTTTCTCAATTAAAAAAGTAAAATTGGTCTGCAAATTCCATTTCATATTGACTTTGATTTTGTTTTTGTAGCACTTTGTGCCACGTTTTTTTTTTTTTTGCATAATTTTTCCTTGATGGACTACTTTGGGCTGTTAGTGTGCATTCTATATGTTGGCTATAAACATCAAAGTTGCCACTGATTTATTTAATGTGTCAGCCAATAGTGTGAGTTTGGGGAAGGACTGCCATTTAATGTGTTTAATAACAGAGAGGAGTGGGGCTTAAGGGGTTTCTTAGAGGTTTTTTTTTATTTTTATTATTTTTGTGTTGATAGTGGTTCAGAAATTACAGAGTTGATCTGCTTAATGATCTGTTTTTACAGATTAAGCCTTAGGTTGGTAAAATGGCATGAAATTGGATTCAGCTGTTACGCTGGATTTTTAGTCTCGTTCTGCTTGTAGAGGACTCTGTCTTGAGCAGTGTTGATCTGTTCTGCACTGATGGCCAGCATCAGTGTATGTGGAATATGTGGTTTCATCCTTTATGGACTCTATATAGTGCATATTTTCCCTCTTTACCTTTTAACTCTATAAAAGCTTCCATTTAGATATCTGGTGTCCTTTTGGGTGAAGAATACGCTTTTAAAGCTTCTAACTGGCCACTGCAAAGGACTTTTATTGATAGAATTAACATATGAACTGGAAGTGATATGAAAGGGAAGTTGATTTGCGTTTATAGCGGAAGGGCAAAAATGTATAGTTAATTATTTTGGGGAGTACTTTATAATAACTTATATAATAAGTTACTTAACATAAGGTGATGTAATTTATGCGCCACTAGTGTCACCAGGTGAATTTATATAAATAATGTTTGACATATTAAAAAATACAGGGAGATTTTTTTTCTTTAATTTTATTCAGCAAAAATAAAAATGCATAAAAAATGCATTATATGTTTTTTATAAGGAAATATCTGAAGGATCATGTGACACTAAAGACTGGAGAAATGTGTGCTGAAAATTCAATTTAGACATCACAGGAAAAAAATACATTTTAAATTTATTCATATATAAAAGAGATATTTTAAATTGTAATAATATTTCACAATATTTTTGTTTTTTACTTTGTTGATCAAATACATGCAGTCTTGGTGAGCATAAGACCCTTCTTTCAAAAACATGAGAAAAATCTTACCCCAAATTTTGAATAACATTGTTTAACAGATCAGTACTTGATGTATATTCAGTTATAAAAATACACTATATTGCCCTTCTAATGAACAGGTTTGACTACTTTAGTAATTTCCATGAGTACAGATCTTAATGTTTAAGCATATAATGATATTCAAGGGAATTGTGTGCTTCTAATTTTAAAGCAACAGTTTGGACAGGACCCTTTTCTATTCTAACATGACAAGGCCTCTGTGTATAAGGCAAGGTTCAAAAAGAAATGATTGATTTAGTCAGTGTGGAAGAACTTGACTGGTCTGCAGAAAGCCAAGTCCTAATCCAAGCTGAACACCTCTGGTGTGACTTTAAATACAGATCTTGAGCCAAAAACTCTTTACCAAACACCAATGACTTGTACATACACTATATGGACAAATGTATTGGGACACCCCCTTCTTTAGAACAGAAAAAGGCACTTCCAAAACTGTGGCAACAAAGATGGAAACATAATTCATGTATTTAAAAATTGTATTTCCATCTCTGTTGCAACATTTTTGAAAGTGTCTAAAATGACTGTACCCATATGTGCAAGTCATAGGTGTTTGGTAAAGAGTTTTTGGCTCAAGATCTGCATTTAAAGTCACACAAGAGGTGTTCAGCATGGATTAGGACTTGGCTTTCTGCAGACCAGTCAAGTTCTTCCACACTGACTCAATCAATCATTTCTTTTTGAACCTTGCCTTATACACAGAGGCATTGTCATGTTAGACTCAAAAAGGGTCCTGTCCAAACTGTTGCTTTAAAATTAGAAGCACACAATTCCCTAGAATATCATTATACACTTGTACATTCTTGAATATCATTATCATTGTACACTCTCAGAAATAAAGGTACAAAAGCTGTCACTGGTGCGGTACCTTTTCAAAAGGTACACTTTTGTACCTATTAGGTTAAAATATGTACACTTTAAGTACTAATATGTACCTTTAAGGTACCAAAATGGACCCTTTAGGTACACACATGTACCTTTTGAAAAGGTACCACCCCAGTGACAGCTTTTGCACCTTTATTTCTGAGAGTGTACTCATGGAAATGACTAAAGTAGTCAAACCTGTTCATTAGAAGGGGGTGACCCAATACTTTTGGCAATATAGTGTATATGAATCAAACTGTGACATTTCTAACCATTTTAATGCATTATGTTATTATATATCATATACTATATGCTATTGTCACTTGCTAATCCAAGAGGAGAAATCAAACAGTCACTAAAAGACAAAACAAAAGACTTTAACATGACATTGAGCCTTAGGAGATCCCTGTACATTGCAGCCTTTGAAAAGGACATTGGGCTTTAACTATTGATTTTACCTCTTTCTCCCAACAACCATTATCTGAACAATAACAGCAGTGAGATCTCTTCATCCTCATGTAATTGAACGAGAAATAAAGGAGGTGGCGTCGTCTCGGCAGGGTGATGGATAGGGCTATTCAAAGCGTGTTTTCATTCGGCAAAGGCCATCTTCTTCACCTCTGGCTCATACTTCTGTACATTTATTCGAGTTATTGCTGCATAATCCATTGTTTTAAATCTAAGCACATGCTGCTTGAAACCAATTACTGAAGCATCATGTTCTTGTGTTTTTTTGTTTGTTTGTGTTTTTTAAGAGTCTCTTGCATCAACTGTTGGACACAGCGTGGTTTCCAGGTCAGCCTCCCTTCATGCTGCAGGCTGTTTTGCTATGTCCCACTTAATTACAAGCCTGGGAGTCGTGTAATAGAGAGAATGCATGGCCTTACTGCACTCCGCTAACACCAAGAGACATGCTCGCCCAGGGCGTGCCAGTGTTGTAGTGTGCACCCTACGCCACACATTACTGTCTTCATTTCTTTCTGTGTTTGTGTATGTGTGTGTGCGGGGGTCTTTGTCTTTCTTCCCTAGACGAATGGCGTAATCAGAAGCTGTTATGTTATTTTGTTTATTTAGTGACCTGTGAATTTCACCGCAGATTGTCTCGTGGTTGCCATCGATGTGTGAAATCTAATATATCTCCTTAAGCATACATGCATACCGAGATATATGAAAGAGAATCGCTTGGAAAGCATTATGTGTATTTTAAGCACCATATTTGTGTACAAGCATCTGATAAACATCTTTAAAATGATTTGAGATTAGAAGTGTCACAAAAACATCTGTAGAAAGCTATTCTGACATCCATCAGGAAAATTATAGCCATGTACTGAAGATGAAAACACTCTAAAAATTGCACATTACAGATGAAAACAGACTTTTAATAGATTTCTTAATGATGTATGTGAGCAATGTATTGAGTCTGCAGAAAGCTAAACTAGCAGTCGTGTGTTCCAATAGTGGTCAGTTGTCATACTTTCTACTCCAGTGAATATTTATGAGAAAAAAGTAAATTCTTTATTTTCATAAACCTAAAAATCTTGGCTACAAAAAAGATATTGTGTATTTCTTATGTTGTTGATCAGGAAAAGATGTTGCTTTTTAAACATAAGTTCACAATGAAACCCATTCAATGACCTGTTATTAGTTTTTCAGCTTGAAACAATTTAATGGTAAGCAAATGAGAACAACAGAAACAATCAAACTAACAAAAGAGCAATAATATGCAAGGGCCGTGACAAGTTCTGGTTAGTCTAATGCAGTACACATAGCATGTTTTTTTTTTTTTTTAATAATAAACAATAAGAATGAAAAGTAGATAGAATAGAAATAGAATAGAGAATGATAATGTTACATGATCAAGTTTTTTTAAATAAAAATAAAACAAGTAGATAGAATAGAGATAGAATAGAGAATGCTAGTGTTAGAGGCACATTAAAAAAGTAAACAAGTAGATAGAATTGAAATAGAATAGAGAATGCTAGTGTTAGAGGTGCAAGTTGTTTTTAATAAAAAGAAAACAAGTAGATAGAAATAGAATAAAGAGTACTAGTGTTAGAGGGTCAAGTTTTTAATAAAAAGAAAGCAAGTAGATTGAATAGAAATAGAATAGAGAATGCTAGTGTTAGAGGCTCATTAAAAAGTAAACAAGTAGATAGAATAGAAATAGAATAGAGAATGGTAATGTTAGAGGGTGAAGTTTAAAAAAAGAAAAAGAAAGCAAGTAGATAGAATAGAAATAGAATAGAGAATGCTAGTGTTAGAGGGTGAGGTTTAAAAAAAGAAAAAGAAAACAAGTAGATAGAATAGAAATAGAATAGAGAATGCTAGTGTTAGAGGGTCAATATTTTTTTTTCTATAAAAAGAAAAAAGTAGATATAATAGAAATAGAATAGAGAGTGTTAGTGTTAGAGGGTCAAGTTTTTTAATGAAGAAAATACGTAGATAGTATAGAAATAGAATAGAGAATAGTTAGTGTTAGAGGGTCAAGTGTAGATTGTTATATTAAACTATTGTTTTGACCTACAGGTATTATAATTCGTAATTGTATAAAATTACAACATTTAAAATTTTAGTTTGGAGAATTGTGACAACACTCCCTGGTCTCCCGTTCATCTTTGTAAGGGAACTTGTGCACATCTTTATAAAAAACCAACCTCTTAAATAATACATGTGCAAGTTGTCACTATTGACTGATATTGATTAAAGGCACACTGGAAACCACTGCCCCCCAGTATGTGGTGTCCCAGGAGATGGGGGAGGGGTGCAGCGAGCGGCTACGGGATGGTGGTTGGGTTTGGTTTGAAGACATGTGTGATGTGAGGGCTGTGGCGGTCTGCCCATAATGGATTAGCCTCATTAAATTCAAACCTGCATTCCTCACAAAGAGACACCCACGGCAGAGCAGCACGTCCTTGCTTCCTTCAGTCTGTCTATCCCTCTGGTTTTGTCTCCATCTCACCCTGTCTTCCCCCAACGGTACTCCATCTATCTGACAGGCTTTCTATCCCCCCACCTATATTTATTTTTATTAGTTTCTGCAGTCTCCGCACCCCACTAAAACCTGCACCGTATTTCTGCTTTTGACCCTCTAGCAACCTCAAATATCAGCTATGAATATGACTGTCATGTACATTCAGAGCATTTCTATGATTGGCCAAGGACTTTCACTGGTTATTGATGGATATGTTTTTTTTTTCGTTTCATGAAACAACGGTTTTATCTCTCAAGGTCTGCATTTAATGGCAAACTGAGCAAGCTTTGCGGCTTATTTAATCCTATGGAAATTGATGCTTAGCGCTTCATGTAGCTTTTATGTGGTCATTAAACCTGTTACATATTCTGCGGTTTCTAAAGACTGTCCATGTTTTGTTAATGGTAGATGCAGATACCAGCTGCATCTCTTTCTCAAGATTTTTTATGATCACATCCAAAATTGAGCTTCCATTTTCTTTCTCTTAACTCTTTGAAATCTCTATTATTTAGTGCTATTGAATCCAGTACTACCTTTCATATAACAGTTTATTAGATCGTTTTAATAGGAGATCAGCGGGTTTTAATGGTAAAGGAACAGTTCAGAACAGGAACAAGCTTCTTTTTTTTTCTTTACTGTATTGGTCAGTATTGGTGACCTATTTTCAGCTTTAGCAAATCTTAAAATTAATTTTCAGAGACAGTACATTTATAGTGCCTAAACTACATTTTTTAGTTTTTCTTTTTTAATGTTTTATTTTAAAATGATTTAAAATAGATATATACATTTATCTCTGTCAGCCTAATTTATATCACTAAATACTAAAGGAAATTTTTTATTACACCAAAGGTGTTAAATAAAGCTTTCTTTTTGACCCAGCGGTTCAATGACACTCTTTTTTGGCAACACTTCCCTCCTTGTCTTCATTTCACTCTCATTTTGAATGCTTGACATGGTACATTATAGATCGGGCCTGTGAATGATGTATAATAATGAAATTCTTGTAAGCAGGGCTGTGTTTGACATCTTCACAGACAAGGACGGTGACCTCTCTATCCCAGAGATCTTTATTTGGAGGAATCACTGAATCCCATTGTTATGACGTGAAGTAATACTTAAGCCAAAGGACAGAATAACCTTCTTGATAAAACAACTTCCAGCTGAATGATTTCTGAATTTAAGTTCAACACAGTATAAATAGAAATGCTCAGGTATTGTTAAAGCAATGTCAATTCAAGTTAAGCTGTATTGACAGTATCTCTGACATGCTGTTGATTATTTTAGGAAATCATTTTGACTCATAACTGCCTGGCGTTAGACCAGGACAAACATTAAAATATGTGTGTTTGCACACAGTTTCAACAGTATAGATGACTTCATCAACAAACATGAGCAAATGACTCTTATGAGCCAGTTCTTTTTAGTGAATCAAATGCATTCAGCAAGTTAAGTGTAGATTCATGAATAAGTGACTCTTGAATCAAACCACAACCAAGCTGTATGTGAGACTTTAAGACTTTTTGTTTTAGATTTTTGGACTTTTTAATTTAGCTATGAGTGAATGTCAGTGTAAAGTTAAATACAATCTTGGAGTTCCTTTGTCAGTAACATAACTAAAAGATAATTTAGTAACTTTACAGGTCAAATCACACATACTTTTCTATATAAGAATTAATAGGGGTGCATTAAGTAAAATATGAGCTTCCGCTTTTAAACTCCGTCTTGCTCCATAGACTTACATTGTCTGCATAGACATTTTTTTTTTACAAGCTGAGGGACAGATTGAAATAATTTCATTGGTAAATGACAGCATAGCAGAGATACTGTGAATTAAGCTTATAGTTTGAAGCTGGAACATTCTTTTAATTATTTTAAATAAGTTACATCAACTTAAAGCAAACCATAGCAATGCGTTTAATATACAATGCTTATGCAACAACATATATGTATTTCAGAGGTATTTAACCAGCATCTTGCAATTTGTTCACTGTCTAAATTGTGAGACAGAAACAGTGAAAGCAAACTTTTGGATTGAGCCAAAAGTAGTGAATTAAATTAGGAATTGCAGAATAATGTGATAACCTTCAGATTTTGTTCTATTTCTTGCACTGCTTTATACAAAATAGAGTTTGCAAAAGAATGATGGTGCAGTTGAGGATAAAACTGAATTGATGGATTGCAATTTACATTTTAAAAGATGGCTTAACTTTGCACTGTCGTTTTGACAGCAGAGAATGCTGTTAGCTCTAGTAATGGGGCTTTTTGCAATGACCATGACCTGAGCAAATTGATTTACTCTAGGAAGATATGTCTTTCTAATTCACACTCAAATCCAGGAGGATAGCAGAGAGAGGAACAGCTTGAACGCAGCTGTCATTTCTGTCACCTGATTTTTTCCTGTGCATTGTACAGTGGTTGAGATGAGGCCAGTCATTACTCCGCCGTCACTCACGGCCTGTCAGCGTCCTGCAGATCCCGCCCCGACAGCTCATCAGCTTCTGGAATTTTCCAAACGTCTGTACCATACTGATCACTCATGCTTCATAATTGCCTGGAATATATTACACAGACCAAAAACAAACCCATGTGAGCCGGAAATTGTCGATCAAGTTAGTGGATTTTCTACTTTTTTGACAAATTCTGGGAGTAAATTAACAGTTGAATATAAATATCTTGTCATAGAGTTGTTGTAACGGGGCTGACGAGACGAGAGGCGTGCGGATCCATGTGCAGGCTTTTATTTACAGGCATGGTCAAAGATACAGGCAGGGTCGAAACAATAGCAAACAGGTATGGCAGAGACAAGACAAAGAGTAAACTTAGGGCAAGCGTGGGTCGACGATCAGCGAACAGTATCCAAAGGGCAAGACAGGAGAGGGAAACCAAAACGTCAGCGATAGTCCAGGCAGGGGAAAACACAATCCAACAAAGGCAAGGCTAGGCTAGGAAAACTAACAGGCTCTGTAGGGCAGCGATAGTGCATACGATACTCGGCAACGAGGGAGAGAATGTCCAGGGTTGAAATAGTGTGTGTGATTAGTGATGCTGTGTGATCAGGTGTGCGTGTGATTAGTGCAATGAGTGATTGGTGACAGCTGTGTGCGTGTGATTGGTGAGATGGCTGATGGGAAATGCAGTCCATGTGATGTGTGGTGTGAAAGTCCATGTGGTGAGCGGGTGACCTCTAGTGGTGAATGAACGGGAGTGCAGACCACATTCGTGACAGAGCCCCCCCCCCCAAAGAGCGGCTTCCAGACGCTCCACACAGTCTATAATCAGGAGGGAGGTGGAGCAGAGGCGGAACAGGGGGAGGGATGGAGGGCCAGGTCCTTGTGGCAGCGGAGTGATCTGGGACCGAGGTAGAGCCGGCAGAGCAGGAAGCCAGGGCGGACCAGACGGGACTTGAGCCCACCAGGGAGGACCAGAAGATCTCCACGGCGGTGCAGAAGACCACCAGAGCCAGACAGCAGACCACCACGGCGGCGCAGATAGAACAGGTGGAGCAGATAGAGCAGGAGCCCACCACGACGGGTCAGGAACCCACAGCAGAGCCTGGGACCTATGGAGAACAAAGACACAAGGAGGAGACAGAACATGCACAGACACAAGGACTGGGGTAGGGAACACAGGAAGTTCATAGTTCGTTTCCATAGCAGGGACAGGACAGAACGAGAGTTCATTGGCGGCCTCCATAGCCGTGACAGGACAGAACGAGAGTTCATTGGCTGATACCGCTGACACCTCAGAACGAGAGTTCATTGGCTGATACCGCTGACACCTCTGGAGGTTCTACAGTGGTAAACACAGGACACAGGGAGAGTTCAGTAATGGTTTCTTTGACCGTAACACAACAGGCTGAGAGTTCATTGCTGGGCGCCACCACCATACGAGGAGCTGAAGTGAGCACCGCCGCTTCGGGAGGTTCTGCAGCATGTACCGCCACCTCTGGAGAAACTGCAGCGGGTACCGTCACTTCAGGGAACACGGCAGTGAGCGCCACTACCTCAGGAGGTTCTGCAGCGTCAGCCGCCACCTCTAGAGACATCATAGTGGACGCCGCCACCTCTGGGAGTTCTGTGGTGGTGGATGCAGCCCAAACACACCAAAATGCGATCCCCATCAGGGGAAGCGTTTCAGACAGGGGAATCAGTTCAGGAACAGGAGGGTTAGAGTGAGTGAGTTTGGGGATACCAGTTGTGCGTGCAGACACCAGCGGTGAATCCCTCACACTGGATATCAGACTGGGATAATGACAGACTGACCTTGATGATCTGGGTGTGTCAGCCCGGACGTGACCCGACTCTGGACGGTCAGCGGAGACGTGCTGCCGTGACTCTGGACGGTCAGCGGAGACGTGCTGCCGTGACTCTGGACGGTCAGCGGAGACGTGCTGCCGTGACTCTGGACGGTCAGCGGAGACGTGCTGCCGTGACTCTGGACGGTCAGCGGAGACGTGCTGCCGTGACTCTGGACGAGCAACTGTGATGTGACTTTAGGAGATCAGCCGTGACGTGCTGCTGCGACTTTAGGAGATCAGCCGTGACGTGCTGCTGCGACTTTAGGAGATCAGCCGTGGCGTGCTGCTGCGACTTTAGGAGATCAGCCGTGACGTGCTGCTGCGACTTTAGGAGATCAGCCGTGACGTGCTGCTGCGACTTTAGGAGATCAGCCGTGACGTGCTGCTGCGACTTTAGGAGATCAGCCGTGACGTGCTGCTGCGACTTTAGGAGATCAGCCGTGACGTGCTGCTGCGACTCTGGACGAGCAACTGTGATGTGACTTTAGGAGATCAGCCGTGACGCGTGCTGCTGCGACTTTGGGAGATCAGCCGTGACGTGCTGCTGCGACTTTAGGAGAGCAGCCGTGACGTGCTGCTGCGACTTTGGGAGATCAGCCGTGGCGTGCTGCTGCGACTCTGACGAGCAGCCGTGGCGTGCTGCTGCGACTCTGGACGAGCAGCCGTGACGTGCTGCTGCGACTCTGACGAGCAGCCGTGACGTGCTGCTGCGACTCTGGACGAGCAGCCGTGACGGGGCAAGATTCTGGGAGATCAGTTGAGACGTGACTCGGTTGATGACGACCAACTGTGACTTGACTTAGCTTGTGAAGATCAGCTCTGACTTGGCTTGATTCGTGGAGATCCGCTTTGACTTGGCTTGATTCGTGGAGATCCGCTTTGACTTGGCTTGATTCGTGGAGATCCGCTTTGACTTGGCGATTCGTGGAGATCCGCTTTGACTTGGCTTGATTCGTGGAGATCCGCTGACTTGGCTTGATTCGTGGAGATCCGCTTTGACTTGGCGATTCGTGGAGATCCGCTGACTTGGCGATTCGTGGAGATCCGCTGACTTGGCTTGATTCGTGGAGATCCGCTGTGTCCTGGCTTGATTCGTGGAGATCCGCTGACTTGGCTTGATTCGTGGAGATCCGCTGACTTGGCTTGATTCGTGGAGATCCGCTGACTTGGCTTGATTCGTGGAGATCCGCTGACTTGGCTTGATTCGTGGCAATCAACGGTGACTTGACTTAGCTTGTGAAGATCAGCTCTGACTTGGCTTGATTCGTGGAGATCCGCTTTGACTTGGCTTGATTCGTGGAGATCCGCTTTGACTTGGCTTGATTCGTGGAGATCCGCTTTGACTTGGCTTGATTCGTGGAGATCCGCTTTGACTTGGCTTGATTCGTGGAGATCCGCTGACTTGGCTTGATTCGTGGAGATCCGCTTTGACTTGGCTTGATTCGTGGAGATCCGCTTTGACTTGGCTTGATTCGTGGAGATCCGCTTTGACTTGGCTTGATTCGTGGAGATCCGCTTTGACTTGGCTTGATTCGTGGAGATCCGCTGACTTGGCTTGATTCGTGGAGATCCGCTGTGTCCTGGCTTGATTCGTGGCAATCAACGGTGACTTGACTTAGCTTAGGAAGATCAGCTGGGTCTTGATTCGTGGAGATCCGCTTTGACTTGGCTTGATTCGTGGAGATCCGCTTTGACTTGGCTTGATTCGTGGAGATCCGCTTTGACTTGGCTTGATTCGTGGAGATCCGCTTTGACTTGGCTTGATTCGTGGAGATCCGCTTTGACTTGGCTTGATTCGTGGAGATCCGCTTTGACTTGGCTTGATTCGTGGAGATCCGCTTTGACTTGGCTTGATTCGTGGAGATCCGCTTTGACTTGGCTTGATTCGTGGAGATCCGCTTTGACTTGGCTTGATTCGTGGAGATCCGCTGTGTCCTGGCTTGATTCGTGGCAATCAACGGTGACTTGACTTAGCTTAGGAAGATCAGCTGGGTCTTGATACATGAAGATCAGCTTTGACTTGGCTTGACTCTCTGACATCAACCGTGACTTGACTTAGTTTGTGAAGACCAGCTGTGACTTGTCCTGACTCATGAAAATCAGCTTTGACTTGACTTAATTCATGATGATCAACAGTGACTTGACTTGACTCGTGAAGAGAAGCTGTGACTTGATTTGGCTCATGAATGGCAGCAATGACATGACGGGGTGTTGTTGTGGCCGCCATTTTGTGAACGGGCTCTGGTGCGTCCGCCATTACCGTCATAGACTCGGTGTCGCGTTCCTCCTCCACGACACCCACAGTAAACAGAGTTAGAACACAGTAAAGCATAGTCCATACAGTCTCTCAATCGGACATTAACTTCCGCTCCGGGTAACCGTGATTTAATTGGTTCATTGAGTCCAAAATGGAATAAATCTATAAACAAAGTTTCATCATATAGAGGAACTTGGTATATTAACTCACAGAATTGCTGAACATAATCCTCAATTGATTGATCTCCTTGCCGTAGACTTAGTAGCTGGTCGACAGGGTCCATACCTGGCCAGGGTTCCCTAAAAAAGCCGCTGGATCCTCGTGTGGCCGAGTATTCTGTAACGGGGCTGACGAGACGAGAGGCGTGCGGATCCATGTGCAGGCTTTTATTTACAGGCATGGTCAAAGATACAGGCAGGGTCAAAACAATGGCAAACAGGTATGGCAGAGACAAGACAAAGAGTAAACTTAGGGCAAGCGTGGGTCGACGATCAGCGAACAGTATCCAAAGGGCAAGACAGGAGAGGGAAACCAAAACGTCAGCGATAGTCCAGGCAGGGGAAAACACAATCCAACAAAGGCAAGGCTAGGCTAGGCTAGGCTAGGCTAGGCTAGGCTAGGCTAGGCTAGGCTAGGCTAGGCTAGGCTAGGCTAGGCTAGGCTAGGCTAGGCAAACTAACGGGCTCTGTAGGGCAGCGATAGTGCATACGATACTCGGCAACGAGGGAGAGAATGTCCAGGGTTGAAATAGTGTGTGTGATTAGTGATGCTGTGTGATCAGGTGTGCGTGTGATTAGTGCAATGAGTGATTGGTGACAGCTGTGTGCGTGTGATTGGTGAGATGGCTGATGGGAAATGCAGTCCATGTGATGTGTGGTGTGAAAGTCCATGTGGTGAGCGGGTGACCTCTAGTGGTGAATGAACGGGAGTGCAGACCAGATTCGTCACATGTAGCTAATGCACACTAAAGCTGGTTTATACAACACATGCTAGCTGCACATATTAATTTTGCTTCCCATATTAAAAGGTTACAGAATTCAAACTAAGCACATAAACTATAGACCTTTTTCTCTAATTGATTATTTTATTTGATCTAATTTTGCTAAAAATCTATAAAAATAATCAAGCAAACCACACTGTAAAAAATAAATCATTAAAAATTGTGTATATTAATATGAAGGAATATTCTGTATTTATTATTTAAAAACAGAATATATTAGAGTATTCACACATTGTTTGAAAATAAATAAATAAATAAATAATAATAATAAAAAAAAAAAAAAAAAAATATATATATATATATATATATATATATATATATATAATTCTTCACTTTTTTTTTGGAAACAGTGAGTGAATACTTAAATATTTACACATTTCTGTGCAAATTAATTACTAATTGGATGTAAATGTGATAGCGTGGCAGAAGCGTAGTGTAG
Source organism: Onychostoma macrolepis (assembly GCF_012432095.1). Taxonomy (NCBI): domain Eukaryota; kingdom Metazoa; phylum Chordata; class Actinopteri; order Cypriniformes; family Cyprinidae; genus Onychostoma; species Onychostoma macrolepis. Next base: position 22,431,586 of record NC_081162.1, read on the forward strand.
AAGTCCTGTTTAGACTTATTTCTCTAATTAATTTTAAATATTTAATCTAATTTTGCTAAAAATCTATAAAAATAATCAAGCAAACCACACTGTAAAAATAAATAATTAAAAATAGGGTATATTAATATGAAGGAATATTCTGTATTTATTATTTAAAAACAGAATATATTAGAGTATTCACACATTGTTTGAAAATAAATAAATAAATAATAATAATTAAAAAAAAAAAAATATATATATATATATATATATATATATATATATAATTTTTCAATTTTTTCTTTTGGTAAACAGTGAGTGAATACTTAAATATTTACACATTTCTGTGCAAATTAATTACTAATTGGATGTAAATGTGATAACGTGGCAGAAGCGTAGTGTAGAAGTTAAAGTCATGTTTAGACTTATTTCTCTAATTAATTTTAAATATTTAATCAAATATTGCTATGAGGCTATTAAACTAATTTAAGCTAAATATCATATAAATATTTTTCTCTGTTAAACTGTTGGTGAATACTTTAATAGCTACACATTTCTATGCAAATTAATTACTATTTGGATGTAAATTTGATTGTCTTTTTCAGGTGAAGTAAATTTTCTTACAGTCAAGTTATAGCATAATTATCAGTAGCTCACTCCTGATAACCATTTAATAATTTATGAGAGGCAAATATTCAATATTAATGTTATTTTCAGTTTCGACCTGTTTACGCAACAGAAGCACAAAGCACAACACAAACCTGCAGTTGTGCTTAATGTCTATTATGCGCCAGTTACAAGAGCTATGTGAAAGGGGCCTAAGTGTGTAACTGTGTCTGGCAGATTCACTGGAGTTCAAGGATCAATGACAAATCAAATGATCAGATAAGCCTTTGCTATAATACGCAGTAATCTTTCAAGCAGCAGTTCTGCGTGGCCACTGCAGTGGTTTTTATATTCTACCTACCCCACTTCAGTTTTTTAAATGGCCACACATGCAGACGCACACAAAATTGGCATTTCTTCACAGGGCTTAGTGCGGTTCACTCTCGTTGAGACTCTCAGACAGGTTTTTTGTCTCCTTTGTCACAGCTTTCTTTTGCATTTGAAACAGTTTCTTATACCCTTGTGAGTTAGGCTTTCATTCGTGACACTTTGTTTATTATAAGGTCTTATTGAGATGCTCACTACCGTGCAGAGTGTATATGCAATTTTGTGCTGTTGTCCCTCAAAACATCTTACCAATCATCATCATTTAATGACAAGGTAATTTGTGTCAACAACTTGCAGTCTATAGAGGGGAATTGCAGACGAAATTGCACCAGTTATGAAAGCAGTCAGTCGCTGGGTACAAAAGCTAATCTTACCCTCTAGAGTTGCCATAGTAACAAAGATAAATATTAAGTACAATTCAATAAGCCATTGCGCTTTTCTCTCGTTACATACACATTAATGAATGCACATCATCAGTGTGTGTACCTTTTGAGATCAAGTTCGAGCTGTCACGGCGAGTGAGGCGTTTCGAATTGACGGGTACCGCATGACCCTTTGCGAGAGCAACCGTGACTGAATTAAACCTGTAACAATGTCATCCAGCACCTCCGTAATTAACACGTTTTGCAGTTATGTTGTCCTGTGCGGGTTGTTAGCATAGTTACTGGAAAACTAGGTCAATATGATGCGTCATAATTCCAGCCTGTAAGGCAACAAATTGTGAAAAGGGAAATAGTGGGGGCGGTTTTATGGTTCTGCGCGTGTTCAGTGGTCTGTAGTTGTAGCTAATGGAGCCGGAAGAGACAGGAGGAGAATGTTAACAACGCTGAGGGGAATGTTAGAGGTCGCCGACTGAGCTAACAGAGTGAAGGGACTTCCTGCGTTCTGCTACAGCTTGAGATTATTAAAGGAATTAAAATTATTACGACGATTTGTTTCTTCTGTGGAACACAAAATAAAGTATTGTCTGCTTTTATTAATCAAAATATAACCGCTCGTTTCAGAGTGATGCACGGCACTGTTTTTTGTTTTACACATAAACATTTCATGATCCAGTATTTTCTGTCTCTGAGTGGCACATTTTTCAGTAAATGCTGCTACATATTAATTAATCTCTGCATTTAGGTCGCTTAGAATGTGCAAATTACAACAACCATCTTTTCAAACTTTTATAAGTAGCCCTTTTAAACCAGCTGTTGTCAACAAAAGCTTTAAAAAGAAAATAAAAAGCTTGATGGTTTAACGTTGAAAATGAAGAAATTATGGCAACCATAAATATTAGTACTGTAAATTTACAGTTCTCCAGTAAAATAAATTATGACTTTTCTTATAATATAATATAATATAATAATATAATATTTTACAATATATTTTAATAATAATATATAATTTTATATATATATTTTATTTTTTTTACAGTGAAATATTACTATGAATATGAATATTTTATTTTATTTAATATTTTATTTAAATATGCATTCCTACCAGCAAGCACAGTAAACCTGGAGCTTTTCATTTAAATTTTCAATCACTGTTTTTATCAGAATCACAATTAAAAATCATCCAGCCCTATATTTAAAGTGCAAGGGGTCCAAAATGATTTAGTCATTTAGCAGATGCTTACAAATGAGGACAATGGAAGCATTCAAAATCAATGATATGCAAGTGCTAATAAATAACATAAACATAACATCACTATTGTCCAAGTCTTCTGTCTTTTTTTTTTTTTTTGCAGAGTCGATATTCACTCTCTGCTTCTTTTCAAATACAACAACCTTAGACATAACATATCAGGTTTGAAGTATAGCACATGGTTTGTACAGACCACTTTTATAGTGTTGTTGTCATGTTCGTTGTCATGTTTTGTCATATTTCTCCTTTTGTTCTCCAAGGAGGGAAGAAAATCATGGGTTTGGAATGGCATGAGGGTGAATAAATGATGACAGAATTGTAACTTTTCTTTCAAATTGTCCTGCATTGCGTTTTTAACCGTCATTACCCATTTCTATTCACATAACATGCATTCAGACATTCAGCAGATCTGCTGAGAGTTTCTTTACCGTTTATAATGATAGCTAGCAGAGCAGCTACATGACAGACATGAGAGGCAGCTAGCCACATCTGCATCATTGCATTCATAATTATTCTCAGTCTGTTGACAATCCAAGAGGCCAGCCGGGAAGTCAGGCCCTGTTATTGCAATCTTCATTCTGCTTAAATGCCCCAGGGAGCTTATATATGAGGAATCCTTTCTGAGGAATACAAATTAATATTAAAAGACTTCCACAACTCCATAAGACAGGTGTGGGACCATTAGGTGAAGCTGCAAGATGACAAGTAATTGCTCTTAGCTTGCTCACACACACACACACACACACCTACACAGGCGTAAAGCGGAGAGAATGACACTGGAAAATGAATCACAGGCTTGCTGTAGGGGAAAGCTGTGCGTGGTGGAGAATAGCAAGAACATATGTCATTAATTTGTCTGCCGAGTGACTCGTACACATTCGATACGTTATGTTAAAGGTTGAGTTTGGAGGAGAGCCGAGCTGGTGATAGGAAACTCCTCTCTCTCCCGTGCTGCCTCTGTTATACCGCATGTCTTTGGGATATTGTGTCGCCCGATGAATTGTATTCCTGAGCGTGTCTATAGCCAGTGCCCTACGCCCACTCTCGAGGACTCTGTCACATCACACTTCTGTCTCCAGCGTGTAACAAAGACATGACCTCATTGTTTCAGCCCTGAAGGACATGGAACCCACTTTGGTTTCCCCACCCAGAAAAGCCAGGAAGCTTTTTAATGCCTTAATGAGAACATTGATGAACCGCTCAGAGGATTTTTTATTTTTATTTTTTGGTGCTTAAACTCGGGATGTTCAACTAAAGGTTTGAACAACTTCAAACCTTGAAGTCCCAATAATACAATGCATTCATTGACTTGCATTCATTAACATGTTTAATAGATGCAAACCTTCAGATGTTACGGTCTATTCAACACTCGTTTGGTTCCAAAATGTGATAAACGCAATTGTAAAAAAAATTGAATTAACACCAAAATCAGTATTGTATCTGGTCGGTATTGAAAAGTAAATTTTTAATTTTATGCAAAATGCGATACCCGTCATGTTATTCTGTCATGTTTTCTCCCTTTTTTTCCAAACCGCGACAAACGCCATTCTCCCTTCTCTGCAGAACGCGATATATCCGCTTAACCAATTTGTACTTTGTGATCAACAAACAAACAAAAATGCTGCACGATAAATCGTCAGTAAAGCCAGTTTTGTGATAGTAAATTTCCATCACATGCTTTTAGATGGAGCGGTATTTAATACACAGATCCGTAGATCACTGACAAGCTACGCAATATCGCGTTCATAATCGCAGATAAATCACATTCGATTATGAACGCGATATTGCGTAGCTTGTCAGTCTAAGTATTTTTATTAATGCCATTAATATTTTTGTTAATACAGTGTATAGCACTAGTCAACTAAATTAATGTAACATGGCAAAGATGAATGCACTTTTGGAAGTTGAATGTTAGGGAAATGTCATTTTGGAATTTCTGTGGACTAATGTGATATTGTTGTTCATGTTCTTGTTCATGATGAAATTTTCTTTTATTGTTGTAATTAATTTATAGAATTAACAAGATGACCCGTTGAATTCATTTTGGGAGTGATGACTGGTTGAATGTAGCCTATTTTTAGTCCAGTGCCTGTATTAGTCAAGATTAGTCTTGACCAAGTTCAGAGGCTGTCATATGTGGATCAACTTGCCTTGTTGTGTATTTTCAACAGTTTCAATAAGTTTCAATAACTTTTATATTGATTCAATGGATTGTAATTTGAAAAAAAAAAGTGTCATGGATTTATTGCATTTTGGGGGGGGAAAAATATCTCTTTTTATAATAAATCTTTGAAAATCTAAATCTGGATTTGAATTTTTAATGTTATTATAACCTAAAGATGGTATGTGAAAGCACACATTTACAGCACAATAAGTGAGATGTGATATTGTAAACAGTTTAAGTGTACCGATTTTACCTATTGCTTTGTGTTTTATGTAAGTTGTACATACCATACTGTATGCATTTTACAAATGTACAGTGGGCTCCAAAAGCCTAATAATTATTATATACTTTATTGGACTTTACTATATGTATATTGCTGATTAATCTTCTTTTTCTTATTTATCTGGATCAGTAATGCTTAAATTCAATCAGCCATTGTAAGCTCATCATATTAATCGTTTTAAGTGACGTGCTGCAGTCCGGGGTCTCTTCCTCCTCTTGTTGTTCATCATATTATGGCTTAAACTACATTTTCTTATGTAATACAAAGTTTGTGTGGGTTGAGCACTGAGCCTGATGAAATGATCTCATAAATGATTATTTTAAGGTTATTAAAACCAGGACATGTTCACACAACAAATTCAATGAATAATTTCAAGTTGTAGCATGTTTTTAACAAAACATTTGAAAAGAAGCTAGTTATTTGCTCTTGCTCTTACCACCATGATGCTAGGTAGTTATGGGTGGTAGGCAGGGCATTTCTATGTTGTTGCTGATGTGAGTTTTTTTTATGTGTTTGCTAGGGTGTTCTTGATGGTTAATGCAAAGTTCTGTCATGAAACTCTAGATGGCGCAAGCCTTTTTTAATCACACATCATTACTCACATGACACATGCAGCCAATGAGCTACCACTCAACATTCAAATACTGGACTAGTGCTTGCTGTAGTGGTTGGAGCGCACTTCAGAAACCCTTCTCCTTCCCCAGCTCCACCTGTATAGATCTTCTACGAGGTGATTCAAGTATGTTATATATGGGGTCATATATGTTATATGTGCAGCAGCAGTATTCCTTACATGCTCAAAGCAGCATGTCTGTGGATGTATTGGCAGCAAGTCTCGGTACTTGCTCAGCCGCAGCAGCAGCATAGCAGATTTATTCTGCCAAGACCAAACACTTCAACATTGCCCTGTAGCCTATATTACCATGCTAAACTCTCAGAAAGTTGTCATGACAGAATTTATTATTATTTTTCTCTACCACTACAGGCATTGTTTTTTCACTTTCTGGTCAGTTTTGAGATTGAGCTTATTGCCTTTGCTTAAAGTGTTGTTTCAGACTGGTGGAAAGAAAAAAAACAAACATCTAAAATAAACCTTTGAGTGTTTATTGCACTTTATCTATTTGTCTGTAGATTTCATCTGCAATACATGTCTTTAAAGCGCACTAAAAAAGACATAACCAAAATCCTCTCTTTATAAACTTTGACTCTTATCAATAATATTTTGTTCAGATTTATATTCTGGAAACATTTGCAAATGAATGCATATTTAATTTGATAATGCCTCAAGCATATTTAAACACATCATTTCAGGAATGCAAAAAAAGTTTGCAATTTTTTTAATGTAATTAATCAACTGAGGAAGTATGATGATATATAATTTTTTTTTTTTTTTTACCTTACCTTATTTAACACATCTTAAAACACAGAGTTCATGGTGCATGAGCAAGACATAGTTGGAAATAATGAAACTGACTAAATTGTGAAATATGTAAATATAATAATATTATATAATAAATAATAAAAAGTTCATAATTTGTCTATGATATCCAGTTCTTTTTTCTAGATGTTAGATGTAGGTGTGGGGTCACCGCAGTTTTAAAATCTAACAAATGGCTTGCTGACCAAAAAACCCTAAGCATGAGCAATAGTGTAATAACCAAGCATGCTGTAATTGTTTTTAAGTATGCACTACTCAGGTCAAGGTTTACTGAGCATACATACACCCACCCACGCTTCCAAACAGCCATTTACCTCCAGCAAACATGCATGCTGGGAGATATTGTCTTTACTTTTGGATGTAGATTTTCCCAGTGCAGGGAAGAGGCCAGTATATCACAAAAGCCACAGGACAAAGGCCACACACACACACACACACACATGCTCACAGAGGGAAGGGGGCAGGGCCAGCTCACACTGTTCAGCCTGCTTCCGTTGCACACAGCAGCAGTCCAGCCAACACAACGAGAGAGAGAGAGAGAGAGAGAGAGATCGGTGCAGCCCACGGTCTGTGGCCCACTTTAAATATGAGTGGGGGGTTTACAGCAGCTCTTCTATGAGAGTGTGACAGTTAAAACAAGGAGGCCGGAGCGAGACGAGAGAGGAGAGAGAGAGGCGGGGCCGTGCGATTGTGTGTGTGTGTGTGTGTGTGTGTGTGTGAGCCACTGCGAGTGGGGCTGTGTGTGTCCGCTGTTCCCAGTGGCTCCAAGCCGCAGCAGAGGTAGCAAAATGGAGCTGTGAGCAGCCTTCCTCATCCTCGTCTTCATCGCCAGGGGACCAGGGATCGTGACAGCATGCCTGGTGAGTATTTCGTCCCAGAATCCCTGTGGTTTTGACAGGCGCACTGTAGATCCAGATCTTAGCGGATGGAGTGCATTACGGGAGCGCTGCATTGTGCTTGAATGGCATCTCATTACAGAGCTTCCATGCTGAAAGAATGAAAGCGGGCGAGAGAGAGATGAGGGACTAGTCACAGTGCTCTCCCAGCCTTTGTGGGCATTATCAGGGTATTAATCGATGGTAAACAGAGCGCTGCTGTGGTCAGCAGGGATTGTGGCCGGGAACTGAGGTGTTCAGTCCCTATGAACGGATCAGGGCTTTTAACTCCGCGCAGCTTCCCCGTTCTGTCCTTTGTGTGGGAGCAGATGTACAAAAACGCACGCTGGGTGTCAGGTGGAGGCTAGAGGTCTTCATGACTGCTTTTGGTAACGTTTTTTCATTTAATGGTACTGTCAGGTTGTGAATTGATATTATGAGATCCATTATTCCACCCTGTTACTGGGTGGCGACATGTGTTGTTTGACATCCCAACATTCTCTATGTGGAATGGGCGGATCTGATAATCGATGTTTGAAGAGATTCTGTGAGAGAGTGAAGATTTTTGCAATTTATAATTCATTCTTAAAAATAAAGGTTTTCACAGTTTTGGTTTTCCAAAGAACCTTTCAGTGAACAATTCTTAAATGACTTATTTTTTCGTAGTGTGAAGAACATTTTAAAATCTGAACAACCTTTTTCTACTATTAAGAACCTTTTGGGGAATCTAATGGTTCTATGAATGTTAAAGGTTCTTTAATGGCATCTGTGGTTCCATAAAGAACCTTTAACATTCATAAAACCATTAGATTCCCAAAAGGTTCTTAATAGTAGAAAAAGGTTCTTCAGATTTTTTGCTCTTTGTTTTTGAGAGTGTTGTATACGTTATATATTTGATTTAGCGCATCTGTAGGTGTGTATTTACAAGACTGTGTTATTTAGCACAAGAAAGAGCTAAATATTTGCTTGAGTAGCTCCATGGTGAAGACTGAGAGTATGCTATGAATATGTGTAGTATTTATTATAAATTATGAGTACTTTGCTTTATGTTGTTGCCGTGATTAAATGTTTATTGGCAAACAAAATGAATTAATTCACATTATGATGTGTTCTCATTCTACATGCTGCTGGACAAATAACATATAAATCTTAATCGTATGAGACATGTACAGTAAATAATAAATAGTCAAGTATGTTTTTGTTAATTAGAAGAAATCAATTTAAATGGTTGACACTCATTTAGTAAATAAACAAAAGAAAATCCCGCACACTACCAATACTTGCAAAAGTATCAAAAAAAATAAAAAGTATTTGTAGTGTGCTTGATTTTCTTTTGCTTTTTGACCTTTTATGATCTCTTTTTCTCCTACGCACGTATCTATTGCCTGCTGGTGTGCGATGAGGGATTGTTAATGTACACTCATTTAGTAAAAGAATTTGTGTATACAGTAATATACAGTGTGTGTGTATATAGTTCAATTTTGTTCAAAAATGATCAATTTTACATCTTCATGTACAATATCCTGTACAAAATTGAAGATAATAATCAAATTTAACAACATTTTTTAAAGTCACAATTTTTATTATAACCATTGTTTACTTTGAAAAACATGTTTTCAAAATGCTTTTTTCACCAGGCAGGTGCAGTGTGAATGTGCTATGCTGAGGACAAAATAAATATTCATGTTTTAGAATTTTCTTTTTTTAATTTGTAGGTATCTGTTAATTACTCAGTTAGAAGCAAGGTTTGGCATTTGTGTGAGTGTTTGCGTCTGACTCATTCTGTCCAAGCCAATCTAAGCCATTATCACTAGTTGTGTGAAGGATTTTTAAGGGCCCTCAAAATTCATGATGATTTCAAAAACCTTGTCACATAGCAGTTAAAGACTCGCCAAGGTTAGCGCAGAAATATCTTTCCATTTTAACTGCCTCTCTCTACACAACCATTTTAGAGCTTCAGTAATTCCTGGCAGTTCAGAAGCCTTGCTGGTTGTGGGCTGGTAAAATTGTGTAGAAGTTGACATGTCAAGCATTGGCAGATGCATTTAATAGGCTTTCACAGCTCTTTATGTTGACCTAAAAAAAATTATATTATTTGGCTGTCAGTTCTTAGAGATGGTCAGTTTTGAACCATGTTATACCATGTTATAACCTTGCTAGTCAATGCACGGTAAACATCAACAGTTTGTCTAATTTAATGTCACCAGTACTGATTTAAGAATGTGCATTTAAACGTGAGTTCCATTATATGCATCCACAACTTTTGTTTTGTTTTTCTTCTACTTTCTCAAAAAAAAAAAAAAAAGTAAATTTGTATTCCATGCCCCAAGAATCACCTAAATAAGCTTCTTTGAAAAGATTCTTGTGGGTTTTAGGAGTGACCCCATCTATAGTGCTTAGATTATGTAACTATTCATCTGTGAACTCAAACACAGCTGTTGAAATGCAGTAATAAGCTGTGTACCAGGGTATTATGGGATGCTGAATAATTACATTGTTCACTGAGCTCCCAAATGTTTTTCTGATTATAAAATGAGAGGTTTAGTGAGATGTGTTACATGAGCTGACTGATCTAGTTCTCGTGTATCTTGTGTATTCATATTGCCCTTAAGGGATAATGGATAGTTTTGACATTTTGTCATGTTTTTTACTCCCAAGTATGCATCCAAGAGTGTAAGTAAAAATGGCTTTTGTACTTAAAAGCAAATAAATAATATACATTTTTAGCTTTTGAAATCTTGGCTTGTGAAATTGTCTTAAATGTAGCTTGTTCATAATCTAAGCCTACAGTATATACAGTATATATACAGCCTACAGCATGTGTATACACACACACACACACACACACACACATACTACTGTTTAAAAGTTCAGGTTCACTTTTTAATGTTTTTAAGAAGTACTCTGCACTGATGTATTCATTTGATCAAAATACAATAAAAACAGTAATATTGCGAAATATTATTACAATTTAAAATAACTTTTTTCTGTTTTGATGTATTTTGGAATAAAATTTATTCCTATGAACAAGCTGAATTTTTTTTTTTTTTTTGCAGCCATTATGCCATTCTTTAGTGTCACATGATCATTCAGAAATCATTCCAATATGCCGATTTGCTGCTCAAGAGACTTTTCTTATTATCATTAATTCTTTGATAAATAAAAAGTTCAAATGAACAGCATTTTTTAAAATACAACTTTTTTGTAGCAATATCTGTCACTTTACTGTTCTTGCTAGAGGATGCATCAATAAAAAAAGTTTAATTTCTTTCAAAAATGCAGAACAGCTACTCAACACCCTTGTAAAACATTGCTGTAGTTGTATTGTATGTATTTCCCAGTTGCACTACAGGCTAAGTTTGAATTTCCATTAAACAGCACCGTATGCCAGGTTCACTGAGCCATTGTCATTCTCTTTAAAAATCTTGCTTGTATTGCTGGTTTCCTTGGCAGTCATTTCCTATTTGGAGCAGAGATCTCGAGGGAGGACTGCTTCCTGTCGGGGAGTGTGGGAACCGTTGGAGGCGGAGTACACCGTACACAGTCAACCACAGATATAGGACACAAACTTAGACCAGACGGCAGGCTGCACTCCACAACATGAATTTAATTACAGCATGCGAGGTCTGCGGAGTCCACAATCTGCTGCTGTCTATTCTTCCTCGCTTATTATTGGCTCATGAAGACATACTTAAAGAGAAACCGTTTTGCTTGCCGTAATGTAGAAGTGCTTTTTTAATAATTGCCTATTTAGTGTTACCATTATTTTTTAAAGCTTTGTAGTGCAGTGATACATAGACTTTTAACTGCTGGTTGTTTACGGTTTTATAACTTTTAATTATGCAGTTCCTTAAAAAATATTCTTCTTTAGTAGAATCATCTTTTTAAAGCATAACATTCCATATAAACCCAAGAAGAACTGCAGCAACGATCTGTAAATCCCTGCTCATTTTTTTAAATAGAAATCCTTGAAAATGGATTTGGGTGTGTTCAAGATGCAACAGATTGTTCCCTAGGGTGCTTGGAGACTAAGGCACTCCCTCGCTCTGAATGTTTTAGGCAGAGCGCTGTATAGTGAACACGGTTTCCAAACCTTGCGTCTGATATCTTGCAGGAAAATCAAGGATAATCACTACACTGGCTCACTTGTCTTGTTGCCTCTGGACTTGTTTTGTTTTGCACTGGGACCATGCTGAATCAGAATAGTAAAAAGTAAGTTTGGGAAATGTTGCTTCTTCCTGTTTTTCTCATCTTGATGGCTGCGGTTCTAGTGAAAAGTCTTGTTATTGACACTGGGTTTGATGGGATTAACAGATTAGCTGGATGTTTGACTGTTTTTCAGTAACTTGCAATTGAGTTTGTTGTTTCAGTTCATGCCGTGCCAAAATGTTTTCCTTTTTTGTAATAGCCACCCAGAACGGAGCTTTGATGTCTGAATACCTAAGCAGTTATTGTAGTTTTTGATCCTGATGTGAATAGAAAGATTGATTAAGCATTTTATTATAAAAATGTACTATGTACAGCATTACTTAAAACAGTTCCACTTTCAACGGTGTCCAAAACTGAGGTTCTGTTTAGCATTATATATTTGTTTTACTTCATTTATTTGTTTTATTATTATTACATTTTTTCAGAATTTCCATGTTTAAATTTGTATATACTGTATGCAAATGTCATTGTTTTCTTAAAATAAGTACAAAAAACCCAAGATGCAAAGAGATTCTGTCATTATAAACTTCTCTTTTGCATTTTAAACTGATGATAAAACATATTTAGAAGTTTCTTTTTGCAAACTCGACCTGTGTAAATCTCAGCTCCATGGGCTCACATTTCCCATGAGTCATCACCAGCCTTCTCTGATCAGAGAAGCCCATGCATGCACAAATAGAACAAGTTTGTGCCCATGCAGATGTCTACTTGACCTTTGCATTATTTAATGCTACGAATGTCGTGTTTTCTCTACTAATAGATGATTTTCAGTGCTTATATTTTTTTCAGAAAGAATATTTGAATAAAATTTCTGCTTTCTTGTTCAGAGATGTGGATTAGTGGTTAACACAAGTGCATCCATTGGTGTAGGGCTGTGCAATATCACGATTTTTGATCGTGGAAGATTAAAATGTATCCACAATCTGCTTTTGAACAAATATCACGAGAACAACATGTCATTCATTCAAATTAAATGTTAACTCAGCGGTAGAGTTACACTCATGGGAAACTGCACTTCGCAATCATAAAAGTTCATTATTTGCATGTGCTTTAAAGCCTTGCCGGTGAAATATTTCATTCGTGTGCTGTTCTGACATGCGCTTTTTCTGAGCGCGTACACCTGAAGCAGGCACACACTAAAAAGCCTGTCAAACAGCGCCTGATTACTGGACTACGCTATATTTTGTGTCGGATTGCGCTAATACTGGCAAAAACACACAAAGTTTGTATATAAACAGTTGGTTATGTCTAAAGTGAAAGTAAACAGTTGAGAGAAAAATGGATACGTATCTGTATATTAGATGCGTGCAAGTCTTAAAGTGACAGCAGACTAATAGTACTGAACATGCTGCCGCTTGTCATTAAAGGGATAGTTCAGTCAAAAATCTAAATTTTGTCATTATTTACTCACTCTCATGTTGTCCCAAACCTGTATTAATTTCTTTCTTGTGATGAACACAAAAGAAGATATTTTAAAGAATGTGGGTAACCAAACAGTCCCCATTGACTCATTCATTCATTCATTCAGTTTTTAAAATAGAGAAAGTAGTTTGGCTGTAACAACTTGCAAAATAGTAAAATAAGAATAATGATAAAATCATGAATCGTGATTTTCTTGAAAAAAAAAATGTGATGTGATATTTTTGCCATATCGCCCACCCCTATATTGAAGTGTGCTGTTCACATAGATTTCCTCTGCTCTAGTCACAATACTGTAAATTAAAATGGAGAAATGCCAATCAATTGTTTACAAATTTGATGATTTTTAGTGTATATATTTGAGTGTCTCTCTCTATGTCTATATATAAATACATTTATACTTGTATATATAATTATAGAAATATAGATATATGTAACTAACATAAGTTATGTATATCATAGAATTTAGTATTAAAATATGATAAAGCATCTTTATAATTTTCTGTTATGAAGCATGTCTTTTTCCATTCCTGTTGCCCTTATCGACCATTCTCTAATGCATAAAGCAAGTTTCCTTGACATTTTGGTCAATGTTTGGAGCAAACATATGTTCGCCTAAGGTCATGTGTGGATTCGCTGACACCACTGGCAGAGTCACTGGAGGGACGTTACATGAGTTTTATTATCAGCCTGCAGTCTGCAGTGTGTCATTCGTCAATCGTTTAAACGCACTCAGGACCTCAGAAGCACTGGCTTGATTTTATCTATTACATGTCAGAAAAAATGAACAGATGAACTGTGGTATGCAGGACCTCAGGAGGGTAATATGGTCATCGTCCTGTGAGATTTGACTGAGGAGAGTTTTTTATAGCCTTTGACTGATACCCTGTGCATTCTTATGAAACTAGTGGAATTTCAGAAAAATATCTGTATTTCTTGTGTTCTTTTAAATCCCATTCTGAACCAGTATAGAGAAATGGGCCTGTAACTGTCTTGAGACTTTCCAAGGGAGTTTTTATGTTACACAATTTCATAACTCGTAATTTGATCTGCCAGCTTTAATTTCTGTTAGGAGCAGTGTGCCTGTGTAATTCCATCATCTGTTACCCATCATCTGTGGACTCATACGAAAATCAATTTGGTCGCACATTTTTTTTTTCTCCTTTCTGGGTTGTACTGTATAGTAATTTGCAGGGCTGGCAGGATGAGATTTGTGGATGCTATAACTTCAGTGACGTACAGCATGAGGGTGTCGCAATAATAGATAAAGCCCCGCACCTCTCGAGAGTGCAGAAAAGAGCAATCCTGGTCCTGATTTATGCAGTAAATACAAAATATATTGATACTATATCAGTTATCAGTCTGTATTATTTATTTATTTGGCATCATATCAATGAATATTCATATGTAATTTGAAAATGGTCCTGCTCATTATCCTTATTTTTATATTTATATTATCTTGGCCATCATTCATCACTCATTTGAATAATTTAATAACATTGTTAAGTGCAGTCATAAATCTCAGAATGAATGTCCATTTTTCATACTGTTCATTTAAAAAGTTGTGATGCCTAAATTTCTTTGCGGCATTCAAAATAATTTTAGTTTTTAGTAATTTTAGTATATTAGTTTTTTTTTTGTTCATACCTGAGTTATGTTTCATAGCTTTTTCTCAGATGTATAATAATATTTCTTAGGAGAAATAAATATAGACTATAATGAGACATTTGTAGAAATATTGTAAGCTACCAAACAAACGTTGAAAGTAGAGCTCAGAAGAGTTTTTTTTTTAATTTTTAAGTGGTATATTGAAGTTCATGTTGAAATGAACATTTGATTGCACATTTTGATATCTTAGCAATTTAGAGCACAGTTTTAGACATCGTTGGGTATCTAAAACTTCAGAGAAGAGATACTTTTCTTAATATTCTCATATTTTAGATGATTTTTCTCAGGAAACCCTAACAGCACACTTCATTTGCTCCATTTGCTCTTTCCTAATCTCATCATTGTCTAGGAGGAGCAATTAAGAAATTAGCAACATTTTCTTTCCTAAAGGAACATGGAGAAGTCAAGTCACACTTCCTGTAAACACTTCCTTCTCACCTTTTACTTTGTGTGTGTTTGTATGAGTGTTACTTCCTTTTCATTTTTGTGACAGTGCTAGTCATCTCAATATGCTCTTGGTGGTCTCATTCAAACAGTCCCATCTGAGTGAAGGTCAACCACCTGGAGGGCAAACTTTGTTTTCCACTTCCTATGTAAGACACACCTCACTTCCAATTAGGTAAAGCTGCTTTTTGATGCCTCATTACAACTTTGTGGAAATGCCTCATGGCCTCATCATTTCCCAGGCCGCCGCCCCTCTGATCTTCGTCAGATATGTTATGACGGTGCCTGGAAGCTTCGGCTTTTGTATGCATTGCAGCATAACCGCTGACTAGTCAGGCAGTGAGAAGTCAGCAGCTCGTGCTGTGCTCACAGCAGCACGCCAGCGTATTCCGATAGTTCCGGTTCGCATCGCATATCACTTCTAATGAACTACAAATGCCTGTTTGACTCTGATGCATGTGTTTCTCTCTTCCTGTTTCACTCCAGTAGATCCCATCTGATGCCGAGGCTGAAGGAATCGCGGTCTCACGAGTCGTTGCTCAGCCCCAGCAGTGCAGTAGAAGCTCTAGATCTCAGTATGGAGGAGGAAGTGCTCATCAAACCTGTGCACAGCAGCATCCTGGGACAGGATTTCTGCTTTGAGGTGAGTCGGCTGACCTCAGTGCCCTGTTGAAGTCACAGCTCTAAAATTAATTGCCAAAATGACTTTTAATGTCCGACAAGTCTCAAAATAGCACGCAGCAAAGGCCCATTAAAACTTCATCAAGGCCATTAGCCAAGATCAAATAGTTTGCAGAAAATAGCATCGCTATCTAGCCGTTCCGCAGTTAAGTCATTGAGGGGCCACGGGTCATGTTACTGGATGATTTTCACGTGTGCTGCAGAGAAGGTTCACTTAAAACAGATGCTTATATAATTACAAGGTCAGAGGGTGCAGACAAAGTAAACTGTGATCAGGCATCGGTATGCAATAGTTATTCACCTTAAAAAGGAGGGGGAAAAAAAACAAATATATATCTATATATATCTATATATATATATATATATATATATATACATACATACATACATACACACACACACACACACACAAACACACACACACACACTTTTATATTTTGTGTAGTTACTCACTCCAAGTACTGTACTTGTAAACCTTTCTTGCTTCTGTGGAACTCCAAAAAGCACAAACATACGTTTAAAAGTAGTGCTGGGAAGCTGCTTTGAAACTTAATTTGCATAATTTGAATTTAAAGCATAATTTGAAGTTGTTAAACTACAGTCGTGCTGCTGTTTTAGATTACAATTAGCTAACTATTGTACATTAAAATTGCTTACAGAGGAATGTTTTTGTAAATAAAAAATACAATAATATATTATATTACGTAATAATATAATAATATAATATAATATAATATAATTTATTTATTTCTTTTTATTTGCACAAAAACAATTGTTTTTGAAAAGGGTTTTTGAATTAATCTCAGTTAGGTAGTATGATACTTAAATCAAGCATCTGCATGTAGATCTTAATACCAGAAGGGCCTTCCTGTCTCTTTGCATCTCCTGCCCAAAGGGTGCAAAAGAGCCTGTCCCATCTGTCTGAACATCTCCTCTCATTCTCTCTGTGCTCTGTGAGGTGAGCTCTGAGAGGCCAATTCACATGGAGTCGATGACTGTTACACTGCAGCAGACGCCAGCTGGAAAGAATGAGACACTCACAGTTAGTAGGAGTTCTGCAGGGGTCAGCCAGAGGTCCATTATGGATTATGCTCTGTTTGCTCTATTTATTCCATCATTTATCATGTAAACTAGAATTATAACATATTATACATACAGAATTATATGGAAATTGAATTGTATTTAGTAGGGTACATTAACTTTGTGAGGTAGAAGGATGAACTGACTTTTTAAAATAAGCCTAATTTACATAAAATATGACATTTTTGAGCTTAAAAGAATGTTTTGCCATTACATTGTAAATGTTTACAATTGCTTATTTTAAATATTTGAAATATAATGCAGCTATTGCTTAATTTTGTTCATTCTTAGTTTTATTTTAAATTTAAATCTATATATCTATATTTCAAATATTACTTAAATTAAAATATTTGACAGTTATTTATTTTGTTTAATATTTGTCACTTTATTTATTTTAAATATTTATTTCAGTTTAAATATAATCTATTTAAATGTATCATTTTAAATGTATTTTATTTTTTATTATATTTCACAATTAATTATTTAGAAATATTTTACATTCTAATTTAATTGCAATTACTTATTTTGTATTTAATATTTACTTTTTTTTTATACTTTATTTATTTTAAATGTTTATTTCAGGTATAATTTAAATTCAAAGGATATTATACTACATCAGCGCAGATAACGTCTGGTTAAATTAGATCAGTTTTCAAATTAGAGCTGTTTTTGGTCTGAAACACAGCATGCAAAAGTCTCGCAACTGTTTAGTGATTTCACCCCTCCGTATTCAAACGTGGTCCAGTACTTTTGTTGTCACCTGGATTGTGTGACTGTGAGCAGATGGCCTTTTCAGGATAAATTTTGGATATGAAAAGAATATTTGCAAAAGGCCTATGCATGTATCCCAACTCTCTGATATTGCATGTGATCCTGCTAATATGTTAGATCTAAGTGCGTTCTGTCTGATAGGGCTATTTGAGAGTTTTATTCTTCCTCCAAATGTAATTGCTCTCCACTCCTGGGAAGCGCTCCATCGATTGAGTGCTGTAGCGTTCAGTGGATCTCTCTGCTCACATCCACCATCTCCCGATCTGCATTTCAGTCCTTTCTAGCTCCCTTAATGCACTTATCCGCAAATTTGATAATTGTAATTTGTAATTGCAGGTAACTACTTCAACAGGAAGCAAATGCTTCTCATGTCGGTCGGCTGCCGAGAGAGACAAATGGATGGAGAATTTGAGACGTGCTGTGCATCCCAACAAGGTAAACTGGATGATTCATCTGAATCCTGGGTAATTCTAGACAAGATGAGGTTTAAGCCAGTCAGCATGTTACTTTTTCATATATCCTGTCTCACATATTGACCGTTTCTGATCGACTTCTCTGCATTACCTCGGCTTAACTTGTTAAAGTACACAGGAGGTTATCTAATTCCTTTCTGCAGTTTACTGAGGTCACTGTAAAATGCAGTGTTTTCGTTTTTTTTTTAAATTCCGCAGGATAACACCCGTCGGGTGGAAAACATGCTGAAATGTTGGATTATCGAAGCCAAGGACTTGCCAGCAAAGAAAAAATACTTCTGTGAACTTTGTCTGGATGACACGTTATATGCACGGACTACCTGCAAACTCAAAACGGACAATGTTTTCTGGGGTGAACACTTTGAGTTCAACAACCTGCCCTCAGTTAAGAGCATCACCGTGCATCTTTACAAAGAAACGGACAAAAAGAAAAAGAAGGACAAAAATAACTACGTGGGCCTGGTCAGTATCCCTATAGCGGCAGTCACCGGGCGGCAGTTTGTGGAAAAATGGTATTCCGTGAGCACGCCGAATCCCAACAAAGGAAAGAGTCCAGGACCCATGGTCCGAATGAAATCCCGATATCAGAGCATGAGCATCCTCCCCATGGAGCTGTACAAGGAATTCGCAGAGTATATTACTAACAATTATATGCTAATGTGCTCGTTGCTGGAGCCAGCGCTAAGTGTGAAGAACAAGGAGGAGATGGCTTCTGCACTTGTCCATATCTTACAGAGCACAGGCAAGGCCAAGGTAAGATGATTGCATTGTATGCTTTTATGCCACTTTAAAGTAAACATGAAATCAGAGTTCACCCCATTTTCTCTCCTAATGCACAGTCCTGCTCTTGTTGTACAGGATTCATCAGTTCACATTATTACAATAAAACTACTGTTGTACAGTATATACAAGTTACAACAAATACGATATGTACAGTGAGAAATGAGATCAAATAAATCATACAACAATCATACATAAATCATAAAATCTTATTTGCGATTAGTGTAATTCTGAAAGTAAAAGTTATATTTATAATTTAAAAGGTATAATTTTGGTGTAAAATACTAAGAATATTTAAATTTTTTGTTTAATACATTTTTAGTTTATTTATATATATTTAGTTATATATCAGTGTATATATATCAGCATTTTAGTGCCATGTAAAAAAAAAAAAAAAGAACTAATGTAAGATTACAAGAATAAAGTTGTAATATTTTAAAAAATAAAGTCAGAATTGTGTGAATAAAGTCATAGCATTGTGAGATTAAAGTTGTAATATTTTGAGATTAAAATAGTAGTATTGTGAGATTAAGTTGCTAGTATTTTGAGAATAAAGTCAAAATTAGCAGAACAAGTCATATCAATATAGGAGAATAAATTCATAGCAATATGAGAGTTATTTATTGCTAAATCCTATCCTAAAGTAGATTTAACTAAATCATCCACATCCATTTCTCACATAGAAGGTAAAGGTACAATGATTAATCAAAATATTAACTTTATTCTCAAAATATTAAAACTGTAATCTCATATTTATAACATATTATTCTTGTATTGACTTGAATGTTGTAATTCTGACTTTATTATTGAAATATTTCAACTTAAATCTCACATCTATGACTTTATTATCGTATTTTTTTATTTTATTTAGTATTTTTTAACGTGGCACTAAAACGCTATAATTTCCAAAAGTCATCACTCAGAAATGCCTCGTATTCCATAATTAAAATGAGGTGCAAAGGCCTTTTCGTGCTGTCTATAAAAGTAAATGCGTTGCCTGACTGCATTTGTTATTTCTAGGAAGATTATTTAATTATAGACTCTCACAGATGCAGTTTGCTGACAAACGAACGAGAGAGTGACATGACGATTTGTACATCTTTGTCAAGATTAAACACTCAACAATCATCGTGCTACTTTGTGTTCCCATGTTACACTTGGAGTTATTTTGGATTTTGAGGTCTTCGTATAAAAAAGCTGACTGACAGTGACAGTTATTTTGAAGAGTTTTTGCTGAACCGAAGCATTTGCCTAGTTGTGAGTGCTGCCAAAAGAAACAAAACAGGACGTTCTAGGCCTTACTCTAAACCCATCAAATGTCAATGATAGAGAAGAGCAATAGAGACGTGGCCTGCTTCCCTTCATTTAATCATGGGAGTGCTGAGCGCTATGATTGCCCTCATTAACTTGAGCACAAACTGCTCTGATACTCACCATAAATCAGCCTTAGAATCAAATGACATCACAAACAAAAGCACGCCGTCTGACGCTTTGTCACTTATCTGTCATTATTGATCAAATGCTGCTAGAGAGAGTTGTTTTGCGATAGCTTTTTTTTTTACTGCAGCACTCTGATGCCAATCCAAGCCATTGTTGCATCATTACGGACCTGCACAACAATTTGCCATCCAGTTCGCTAGAATATGCGATTGCATTATTGTAAAGTGCCACTCTGAGCTTATTTGGAATTCGAGTCTGTGCAATGCAGCAATTCAAGCCCAAAGCACAATGTGTCTTGTGTTTAGATGTGCTTGAATGAGATTTTGGTATTTTGTTTGCCTTTTGTATTGAATGAAAAATTGATTCTGTCCCTTTCAGCAGCCCATAGCTGTTATTTTCCAACATTTTGCCATCACAGCGCACAATTCAAGCCAGAATGCATACAGTATTATGTAATTTTTCAGACAATCAACGAAGTGGCTGGTCTGTCATTACAGCAGAACTGTAAGTCAATAAGGCCACAGTCTTTCATTACAGAAGAGTTAATTGGTCAGGGACTGCATTGTCTCTCATTATACGAGGCCAGAGCTGGTCAGCCAATGCATTGTCTTTCATTAACTGAAGCCTGGTTACTGTAAATAAAGTGCATCGACTTAGTCTCTGCATTCCACAGCTTCCTGTCTTTGTCTGCAGGCCTGCATGATTTCAATAACGAGGACTGATTAGCCTGATTATGTGCTGATAGCACATGATTGAAATAATATCTGTCTGCATGGGGTATCTCGTTTTAAAATTATCTTCAAATTGATATGCTGCATGCCAGAATTATTGAACGATAAGCTCTCCATAATGTGTAGTCGCATAGTATGACATTCACCTTTATTGATCTAATAATTAGCCATCAAATTTGTAAAGTAGTCTTGAGATGCTGTGCATTAGAGCTTTGTTAAATGTATCAAACATCTTTTGATGCACATAACTGTAAATGGTAAAGATACAGTATGTCTTCACAGTATGTATTCAGTATAGAATGTATACAATGTTATATACTGTATATATTAAGATATGAATTACATATGTAATACCTATTCAGGAGCTTTATCAAATATAAATACAAAGGGAATTAAATAGATGAAATATCCATTGTTATTTTTTATATTTATTACCCCTTGTTGATTTTAGGTAAATCTACTATTATTTACATTTTTAAATGCACCGTTTATACAGTAGGTATTCAATATATAATGTATACAATGTAGTGTGTCTGTATTATGTACTGTGTATACACACACACACACACACACACACATATATGTGTGTGTGTGTGTGTGTGTGTGTGTGTGTGTGTGTGTGTGTGTGTAAAACAGGGTCATTAAATTAAAAAAAATCCAATGTTTTTTTTAATTTTTATATTTCTATAATTAAGTTTTCATATGTTAGTTTTAATTATTTTTTTATTTTTCCATGTCAGTTTTGGATAAAGCTCCTAAATAGGTATTATTTACATTTTTAAATATGCAGTAGTTACGGTATGTATTCAGCATATGAATAATATAGTGTGTATATATTATATGCTGAATTTATACTGTATATCAACATTTCAATTATTAGCAATATTAATTTAATGTCTTTACATGATACCGTTTCATTTAGATTATACCGATAGCTTTATCCAAAGTTATAAATTGCAGATAAAATGTTTTTATATCTTATTTTTAAAATATAAAACATTTTTAAAATATAAAACATAATTGTTTTTTATGTTTTTATATTTATTTATTGCTCCTTGTCAATTTTATATAAAGCTCCTAAATAGATTTTTTTTTAATATACCATTAATAATTATATTTTTAAAAAGTATATATTTGTCTTTCATGTCTTTTATATTTCATTATATTTTATATAATTTCTTGCTGGCCTAAATGAATAAGAATTGCCCGTTTTGATTTCATGGTGACTTTAAATTGATCAAAGTTGAATATATATAATTATATATATATATATATATATATATATATATATAATATTTTGGATAAATTATTTTTATCTAATTATATTTTATTATTATATTTAACTATTTAAATCTGAGCTTTGTGATACACGGATACAGATGCAGTCTGTTTGTGCAGGAACTATTGATCATGCTGTGTGAGGGTGTGAGTCGGTGGGGGGAGATTCACAATTATAACCTCACATAAAGAGCCAAAATGTCTGCTCAGGGTTTGTCCTGAGGGAAATTCCAAGTGTCAGGCCTCATGCTAATCAGCTTTTATTAATTCAGCTGTTGGTTTGAGGGCCAAACGGGTTCGTGTGATCACGCACAGTGAAGAATTAAGCTGTAATGTGCGAGTCCGAAAGATTATTTATCAGCATGGCTGTGCACTAGGGAGGCAGGGCCTGTGGGACAGGGGTCATTAGTGGATCGCCCAGAGGATGAACGGACTCTTGAGGGCACACAATGCCATTTTAACAAGTCACTGCTTACTTATTCATGCCTGCCTCAAACCGTTGTAAGCATGAAGCTTAAACAGGACGTTAACAACCCTTCCACAGGCTATTGGACAGCAGGAAAAATGGGAAACATGGATAAGTATCATAATGACAAACCAACAATAGGTTGTGTCAGGTTATATATGTGTGTGTGTGTATGTATGTGTGTGTATGTATATATATATATATATATATATATATATATCAAAAGTGACAGTAAAGACATTTTTAATGCTACAAAAGATTTCCATTTCAAATAAATGCGGTTCTTTTGAACCTTCGATTCATCAAAGATTTTTCCACAAAAATATGCAGCACAACTGTTTTAGTCATTGATAATAATAAGAATTATTTCTTGAGCCCCAAATCAGCATATTAGAATGATTTCTGAAGTATTATGTAATGGATGCTCAAAATTCAGCTTTGCATCAAATGAATAAATTAGATTTTAAAATATATTAAACTAGAAAGCAGTTATTTTAAATTGGAATAATATTTTGCAATATTACAGTTCTTACTGTAACTCTGATCAAATAAATGCTCGTTAAATGCAAAACAATGCTTGTTTCAAAAACTGTAATAAAATAAATAAATTAAAAAAAACAGCAAACTTTTCAGCAGTAGTGTATACTGTGCACATTATGAGAATTTTATACACAGAAAAAGCATGACCTACTATATTTTTACCAAAATATTCAGTATGCACATAGCAAATCACAGTATGCATAGTATCCTGCAATGCAGTGTGCTTGACTTGCAGTGTGACGAATGAACTGGAAGTAATATCAACCACAATTTTTAACATCTCCCTCTCAAGTGCCAAAGATATTTTTTAACAAAACTGGGCTACAAATACCCATATTTCTGACATGTTAGCTGGGCACCACTCATGCAATTTAATAAGGGCATGTGACAACAATATCTCACACTATCTTAAAGCATTTACAGCTGCATGCTGTTTCACATCTATTATTTGCTTAAAATATAGACAGTATATTCTGCCTAGTATGCAGTAAATGCTTCACTAGTACTCGATTTTCCATAAAACCCTCATAGTTTTTCTTTTGCAGATGTGTGCTGATTGTGGTGCTAGGCTACAGACAGGCATGATGGGATGTGACAGGCATGCCGGAGAAAATGCGCTGTGCTCGGTGGCGTCTGATTAGTGGTGAGACTACGGATAAGTCTCATCAGGGAATGGGCACTGAGTGTTGCTCACTGTGTTAAGCTCTCGTGTCCTAATTGAATACCGAGCACTGTGACTCTTGCCAAAGACGCAGAGCTTTTCGAGAAACTGGGTCTCATTTGATCCTCTCAGTGTCATAACCACAATGCACCTCTGCCTAACTGGGAAGGGAACAGCTCAGATATGCCCTTATCACCTGATCCCACCGGTGATGGCTGAGAGAGCTTTGTGCAGCACAGAAAATCCTGTCTTGTTCTTGTCTTATATAAGTGTAATGTGTCGACAACTGTTTAGATTGTTGCGGACACCTGCTTAGGAGACTGAATTCTCAGAAGAGTGCTTGTAGAGTGTGCAATAATGACTCAGACACTATCTCTCAAAACACAGTCATACATCTGCTGCAGATCATTGATCCAACACCAGGGCATCAGCAGAAATCACGGCCAGCTGTAGACACACACACACGCCCATGTCCTTTACGGAGATTCTGCTGACAGCAGTAGTACAGCACCACCCACATTGATCCTTCATCTCTCTCACATTACAGAGCTTATGACCAGATTGTGTTTTTGATGCTGGTGGGATCATATGTTATGATGGTGTATGCCATCCATATGCATCCTAAAACAGCATGGGAACTCATACTGGTCTCTTAATCCATGCTAAACACATGGAGCTCATACAGGTCAGAAGCAATTTGATGCTTCTTAAATAATACAGTTTGAACTCATTTTAAGCATCAATTAAATTCTGCGGTATCATTTACGAATCATTCTTTGGAGACTTAGACTTGTTTGGGGACAAAAAGTGAACAAAAATGTTTTTGGTATGTTTTTTACCACTTTTTACCACAAATATTGTTCATGGTTTCTTTCTATTTTGTAATTATTGTGAAAAATACAACATTGTGAATATACAGTATAATGATATAACTAGCAGAATGCATTTCCGTATTAAAAATGTGCTAAACATTTAATTTTAGTCTTTTTTAAATTCTGAAATGAATCACATATTTTTAAATTGGTAAATTTGATTTGAAACTAGAATTTGGATTAAAATAAATTTTAACTCACAAACCTCCCTAGTGAAAAATAAATATACTAAAATGTATTTGAAATACATTTATTTAATGCTAAGTATACTACAAATACATTTACATATTTATGTACTTAATACAAATACCCTGCAATTGTACTTTTAGTATACTAAACTGGTATACTCAAAGTCTGCTAAATTGGAAAAACTAATTTTTTGAAGTCCAACTAAAGATATACTTAAGTATGTAGTGTATATATGTAGTATATTTGATTGCGCTAAAGTGGAACTTTTGCAAGTATACTTCAGGTATATTTTTAATATCTTGCGTTTAAAGACAGATATTATTCAAAGATCATACAATCCTCATCAATAGTGACATTAACACACATTTTAGGCTTAATATTAAGAAATGTGCTTTGTGCACAAGTAGTACACCAAATAAAGTTGAATTATAATTTATATCAGTAAGTATCGAGCGATATGTCAGTAAATATGTCAATAGATTTGAACTGTAATTAGTATGAAATAAATGTTTTTTTATATATATATATTACTTTTTACTAGGACTACTTATAACTTTAATTAAAAATAACCTAATAACTAGCCTAATAACTAATAATAAATTCAGATCTCTTTGGTCTTCTTGTAATATTTTTTCCCTCACCACCTGATTTTCAGCAATAATTTGGGGTGGGGGAGTCTTAAAGTTTTAAGGTTTATAGTTTTTACTGACAGACAGGTAGAATAATTAAATGTAGGGGGAAATACGGTACTTAATTTCCCATGAAGCCATTACCTGTTGAATTTCTCAGAATTGCAATTAAGTAAATAACACTTCCTGTCATTACATTCCAGACTGTGTTTTTTTTTCATGTAAAAGGAAAAGTGCATAGATGCTGTCGTTATTCACTTAAGATCTTCCCATCAGGCATAGGTCTGAAATCTTAAAACTTGATCTTGATCATCTAAAATTTTCAACTAGTAACAGTTAAAATGATCTGAATATATTAGATGGTATTACGAGTTTTTAAGTACAGTGCAAGTCTTCTTTTATCATGCTTTTTGTACATTTTCGAGATCTGTATGTAAATTATACTTTGAATGTAAATTAAGCCTATAGACTATAAACGACCTCTCACGGGGGCCACATGAGAACAAATCATTAGCCTGTTTACTCGTGGGCTTCTGAGGTCTTGATGTGCTCAGCTGAAACCGATTACAGATGCAGAGAAGGCAAAGCCGAGACATGAGAGAGGAAAAACAGGAAGTGAGGCAAAGAATATTACAAGACCTCACTGAACTATACAATGTCCATTATCCCACAATCAATACGGTATCACTGCGTATGAGTCATCTCCCCTGCTGCATATCCATAACCGTCTCAATCTGGAACACGTTCTGACTGGAGCTGCTGTGTGTCTGCTGGACTCCAAATAAAAACCCCTGCATCCGGCCCATCAGATGCATTTGCTGTTTTCCAGGTCATCCAGTCATTCTGGATGGTTCAGAATCAAATGTGGGACTTCAAAAACAGAGTGATCAAACATGGGCAGATGGGGAAAGAAAGGAGGAAACAGACCAGAAGCTGCACAGTAGACACAAACACAGCCTTTTCCTTTGAGTTTTATTGTGTGTTCTAAAGCCAGCATGATTTGTGTGCCATTTATGTCAGTTTTATATGCAAAAACAACTCTAAATATAGTTGAATTATCTGATAAGGTATGAAAACATTGATGTATTTGTCTAAGGATTCAGAATCAGACAGCAACATTTGCTCGACCGATGAGTTTGGGTGAAACTTTGTTATCTGACAAATGAGAGTCAAGGGAAAGCATTTATAATTTAAACTAAGGTTTCAAGCAGTTAAAGTATATCTCTAGAAATTCTGCTCATCAATAAAGACTTCTTAATGTTTTGTCTCCCTCAGGACTTTCTGACAGATCTGATGATGTCTGAGGTGGATCGGTGCGGAGACAATGAGCATCTCATATTCCGTGAGAACACACTGGCTACTAAAGCTATAGAGGAGTACCTGAAACTAGTGGGACAGAAGTACCTTCAGGATGCTTTAGGTAAAAAAAAACAAAAAAACATACTGACTTTGTGCAAATGTCTCTGAAAATTGTCATTCAAATCAAAGCAGTGCAATACTTTCTTTACAATTTCTGCAGACCATCAAATATGCTTGTGAGAATATATAATCAATAATTTACTGCTTTTTTTGTGTGTAGTCTGTGTTTTTGAAGTTCTGTTCAATTATTTAAGATATCAAGTCGAATATGGGAGCAAAATCGAGTGAGGAGGGAAAGCTTAAGGCTTGGTTTCCCTCAAAAGAGTTTGTTTGATGCTGGGAAAATACTTTCAAAAGTTTATCTGTGAGAAAGTGATGCAGTTTACATGCAGCATATTTTCATATTACGAAATGTTGCAATTCATTTTTGTGCCTTACGAAATTAAACCAAATCTTTCTTTCAATTTTCAGTTGATTCAAGTGATGTAATTGAAATGTCTAAACATTTACTGCAAACTCTTCAAAGATGGTGTTTATTTTGAACTGTAAAATAATCAGCTTTTATAAGGCATCTCATCTGATGAGTACATTTTTAAAATATGTTTGCAAAGGTGATATTAAGTCCTAATAATAATAATTCCTTTGTTGAACTTTTGCAACTGTAATATATAAGCAGCAGTACAGTACTGCAGCAGGCCACACGCTGTCTGTGCTAAATGAGGTTTTCCGCACTGTTTACTTTCTTCGTCCCAGGTGAGTTCATCAAAGCCCTGTATGAGTCAGACGAGAACTGCGAGGTGGATCCGTCTAAGTGCTCCTCCAGTGACCTGCATGAGCACCAGAGCAACCTCAAGATGTGCTGTGAGCTGGCTTTCTGCAAGATCATCAATTCTTACTGGTAATGCCAGTACATTTATGTAAATGTAAATTTGTGGGAATTTTCTTTTTATTGGAAACATCCCTAGTGAAAAATAAATATAAAAAAATTTGAATTACATTTATTTCATGCCAAGTACACTACAAATACATTTACATATTTATGTATTTAATAAAATTACCCTGCAATTGTACTTTTGGTATACTAAACTGGTATACTTAAGGTCTTCTAAACTGGAACAACTAATTTTGTACTTAATGCACTTTAATTGTGCAGAAGTAGTGCTGAAGTCCAACTAAAGATAGACTTAAGTATATTTGATTGTGCTAAAGTGGAACTATTGCAAGTATACTTTAGGTACACTTTAAATGTCTTGCGTTTAAAGACCGATATTATTCAAAGATCATACAATCCTCAGCTATAGTGATGTTAAAACACATTTTAATGTGTTAAAACACAGGTTTAATATTAAGAAATGTGCATTGTGTACATGTAGTACTCCAAATAAAGTTGAATTATAATTTTTGAATCAGTAAGTTTCCAGCAATATTTGAACTATACGTATATATATGTGTATGCATGTATACGTGTGTGTGTGTGTATTCTTAAACAGTCTTTATTTTATATACAATAGAAATGTATTCATATTAAAATTATTATTCAATTTAAATTAAAAAATTACATTAAAATTTATAGTGTATTATATGTAATATATGAAGATAGACAGATAGATAGACAGACAGACAGACCTGTATATATTAATATTAATAATAGGCACTGTTTAGGTCATGGTTTGAATCTCAGGCAGTCAAGGAACTGATAAAATATATATTCCTTGAATGCAATGTAAGTCATTTTGTATGATAAGCATGTATCAAATGCATAAATGTAAATACTTACTAAAAACATGCAAGAATATTATGACTTACAAAGGGTTTTCGGCTGCTTTTCAATTATTTCTAGGCAGATCCTGAATTAGCAATTTTGTAATTTCTCCAAAAAGCCCATGATGCCTGGCATAGTAAGATTAATAAAAAGTGAGAGGTCTCCATCTGTCCTCATAGAGACTGTGCTGTTCCTCAATCATCACCTACAAATCTGCAAAAGCATGCTGAGATATGAAATTACTCCCTCCTGCAATGGCCTAGTTCAAGATATTCTATCAGGGGAATGTAATTTTTCATCCTTTGAGGAGTATTTTAAACAGAATCTTGATAAGTTGTGTCTAACTCTGCCAGGGTTTTGTTATGCACCATTTTTTATGTCTCCCTGTCTTAAAAAGAGCAACTTAAAAACGGCAGATTGTGGTGAGCTAGAGGCCGCAGCAGGGGACGTCCTTACGGCGGTGATGTGAAAATTGAAGGCAGGCGTAACGGTTAAAGGGTGTAGCAGTGAAAGTGTTGTGGGAGAAGATGTCGTCCCGTGTTGTTAACACTTAATTAAATGCACACGGTGATTGTGATTCGATGTGGGAATGCAGAACTGAGTGGGAGTGTTGTTGTTTTTGGGCCCGTTTGTTACTAAACAGTTACTCAGCAGTGCTAGACAAGATTTCAGCTCACTGGTTTAAACTCATCATTTACTCACCCTCATATTGATCCAGACCTGTATACTGAGATTTTTAGCTGAAATAAAAATGCAGTGTTCGCTCTGATATTTTCTGGTCAGTTCATTTTGTTGTGTTTTCACTCCAGCGTGTTTCCTCGGGAGCTCAAGGAAGTGTTTGCATCCTGGAGGCAGGAGTGCAGCAACCGAGGACGACCGGACATCAGCGAACGCCTGATCAGCGCATCTCTTTTCCTGCGCTTCCTGTGTCCTGCGATCATGTCACCCTCACTCTTCAGCCTCATGCAGGAATATCCAGACGACCGCACTGCCCGAACACTTACACTTATCGCCAAAGTGACACAAAACCTCGCCAACTTCACCAAGTGAGTGTATTTGTTCATGCAAATAAAGGATAGGATATATATACACTGCTGCTCAAAAGTTTGGGTTCAGTAAGATTTTTAATATTTTTTTAAGGGAGTCTCTTCTTCTCATCAAGGCTGTATTTATTCGATCAAAAATATAGTGAAAACAGTAATATTGTGAAATCTTATTACAATTTCTAATATTGGTTTCCTATTTTAATATACTTTAAAATAGAATTTATTTCTGTGATGCAGCGCTGAATTTTCAGCATCATTACTCCAGTCTTCATTACTCCATTATCGTTCTAATATGCTGATTTATTATGAGTGTTGAAACTGTTGGGCTGCTTCATATTGTTTTTTGGAACATGTGATACTTTTTTCTTTGATTCTTTGATGAATACAAAGTTAAAAAGAACAGCATTTGTTCAAAATAGAAATCTTTTCTAACAATATCAGTCTTTACTATGACTTTACTATTTTTATTCATTTAACACATCCCTTCTGAATAAAAGTTCTTAAAAGTATTAAGTTCTTAAAAAAAAGAAAGAAAAATGTACTGACCCCAAACTTTTGAATAGCATTGTATATCGTAACACAAAATATATTTTTTAAATAAATGCTGTTCTTTTTAACTTTTTATTAATCAGAGAATCCTAAAAAATATCACAGGTCCCAAAAAAAATATGAAGCAGCGCAACGGTTTACAACATTGATTATAAATCAGCATATTACAATGATTTCTGAAGGATCATGTGACACTGAAGACTGGAGTAATGATGCTGAAAATTCCGCTTTGATCACAGAAATAAATTATATTTTAAAGTAAATTAAAATAGAAAATTGTTATTTTAAATTGCAATAATATTTCACAAAATAACATTCTTTTTCTGTATTTTTGATCAAATAAATGTAGCCTTGATGAGCAGAAGAAACTTATTTAAAATACATTAAAAATCTTACTGATCCCAAACATTTGAGCGGCAGTGTATGTATGTATATGTATGTGTATATATATATATATATATATATATATATACATACAGTGGGGCAAAAAAGTATTTAGTCAACCACCAATTGTGCAAGTTCTCCCACTTAAAAAGATGAGAGAGGCCTGTAATTTTCATCATAGGTATACCTCAACTATGAGAGACAAAATGAGAAAAAAAATTCCAGAAAATCACATTGTAGGATTTTTAAAGAATTAATTGGTAAATTCCTTGGTAAAATAAGTATTTGGTCACCTACAAACAAGCAAGATTTCTGGCTCTCACAGACCTGTAACTTCTTCTTTAAGAGGCTCCTCTGTCCTCCACTGGTTACCTGTATTAATGGCATCTGTTTGAACTTGTTATCAGTATAAAAGACACCTGTCCACAACCTCAAACAGTCCAACTCCAAACTCCACCATGGCCAAGACCAAAGAGCTGTCAAAGGACACCAGAAACAAAATTGTAGACCTGCACCAGGCTGGGAAGACTGAATCTGCAATAGGTAAGCAGCTTGGTGTGAAGAAATCAACTGTGGGAGCAATTATTAGAAAATAGAAGACATACAAGACCACTGATAATCTCCCTCGATCTGGGGCTCCACACAAGATCTCACCCCGTGGGGTCAAAATGAATGGGGCCATGTAACGTGAGATTTTGAGTGAAAACCTCCTTCCATCAGCAAGGGCATTGAAGATGAAACGTGGCTGGGTCTTTCAGCATGACAATGATCCCAAACACACCGCCCGGGCAACGAAGGAGTGGCTTCGTAAGAAGCATTTCAAGGTCCTGGAGTGGCCTAGCCAGTCTCCAGATCTCAACCCCATCGAAAATCTTTGGAGGGAGTTGAAAGTGCAAGGAGATCTGCATGCAACAGTGTGTGAAAACCTTGTGAAGACTTACAGAAAACGTTTGACCTCTGTCATTGCCAACAAAGGGTATATAACAAAGTATTGAGATGAAATTTTGTTATTGACCAAATACTTATTTTCCACCATAATTTGCAAATAAATTCTTTAAAAATCCTACAATGTGATTTTCTGGATTTTTTTTTTCTCATTTTGTCTCTCATAGTTGAGGTATACCTATGATGAAAATTACAGGCCTCTCTCATCTTTTTAAGTGGGAGAACTTGCACAATTGGTGGCTGACTAAATACTTTTTTGCCCCACTGTATATATATATATATATACACTGTATATATATGATCCTAGACCACAAAACCAGTCATAAGTAGCACAGGTATTTGTAGAAATAGCCAACAATACATTGTATGGGTCAAATTTACGATTTTTCTGTTATGCCAAAAATACTTTATTAAGTAAAGATCATATTCCATGAAGATGTTGTGTTAATCTCCTACCGTAAATATATCAAAACTTAATTTTTGATTAGTAATATGCATTGCTAAGGATTTCATTTGGACAACTTTAAAGGCAATTTTCTCAATATTTAGATTTTTTTGCACCCTCAGATTCCAGATTTTCGAATCTCGGCCAAATCAGAATCAGAGCGTTTATTGCCAAGTATGCTTGCGCATACAAGGAATTTGTTTTAGTGTCATAAGCTTCCAGTTTACAGAGACAACAACGACACACAGACAATAAAAATAAGATGAGAATAAAAAATACACACAAATAAAAATAATTTTAAACATAGATGATTGTAATCCAACTATCCAAATATAATAATATTCAACTATCCTCAAATA
Source organism: Onychostoma macrolepis (assembly GCF_012432095.1). Lineage (NCBI taxonomy): Eukaryota > Metazoa > Chordata > Actinopteri > Cypriniformes > Cyprinidae > Onychostoma > Onychostoma macrolepis. Next base: position 22,464,130 of record NC_081162.1, read on the forward strand.
TAATATCCAAATATTGTCCTATCCAACCATACATCAATGGTAAGCTTATTTATTCAGCTTTCAGATGATGTATAAATCTCAATTTCCAAAAATTGACCCTTATGATTGGTTTTGTGGTCCAGGGTCACTATATACTGTATATATTTATCATCAAAAAGTTACATCATTAAGCTATAACATATGATATGATACTGAAATGACAATGAAATTTGATGTTGATCATGAGTTTTAATGCATTATACTTCTGTGGTTGCAGTTATGTAAACATACTGATAAATTGTTGTGGATGGTACATTTTCATCAGAGTAAACTGTATTTACTGTGTTTTATGTTGTAGGTTTGGCAGTAAGGAGGAGTACATGTCCTTCATGAATCAATTCTTGGAGCATGAATGGACCAACATGCAGCGCTTCCTGCTGGAGATCTCCAACCCGGAGACCATCTCAAACACAGCAGGCTTCGAGGGTTATGTTGACCTGGGCCGTGAACTCTCCACTCTCCATTCTCTCCTGTCAGAAGCCGTTTCACAACTCGATCAGGTGAATTTCTGTGATTGAACAAATATCATTTACTTACTTACTGTCACATCTCATTGTAATTTGACATCAAAAATAGTAGATTCTGAAAAATTACAAAGAGCTCAATTTAGTATATCAAGAGATTATCTGAAGAGAATGGATTTTTATTACAGATAAAATACAGACAATACTGGCTCTAAAATCTGACTGGATGAGACACAATCAAAGCTAGTGATCTCAAATGTGAAATAACTGATATTTGCATTTACATTTATGCATTAAGCAGACACTTTTATCCAAAGCGACTTGGATAAAAGCAATACATCAAACAGCCAACAACCGTTGAAGTACACAATGCCAGATTTATTTGACAATATATGCACACCAAGTTATCAGAAGCCACAAAATAGTTAGTTTTAAAATTCAGATTGCTGTTAGGCTGAATTGTGCACCATCAATAGAAATGTACGGACTTACACCAACATATGGTCATTATTATTCACTTTCCACCTGTGTTGAACCTAACAGCACCCATTTAACATATTTAAATCACTGTAAAGCACAGCCTCTCTTCTCTGCTTCAGACTGTACTGGAATAACATGATAATATTTATTTTAAATGTCTTTTCTATAGTAATATATTGCTTGTACTCAACAGAGTGAGTTTACAATGCTCTATCAAGTATGAATCCAGTCATTCACAGTTTTGCATTGTGTTGTAGAGTACTATCACTAAGCTGGGTCCTTTAGCACGGATCCTGCGGGATGTGAATTCGGCCCTGACAAACCCCACCGGAGCCCCCATGTCGTCTCCCACCGAGCGTGTGGGCTCCCCCACTCTACCCAGCAGCAGCCTGTCTACCGGTCTGCAGAAAATGGTCATGGACAGTGAGATCACAGGGTAAGTCAAGGAAAAAATTGTCTTACATAACCTGAAAATTTTCAGTTTCAGCCTAGTCTAGATTGCCGATTATTGTCCTTCCAAAAGTAATAAGAAATATCTAATTTAACTGGAAAGCTAAAATACAGTCTTGTTTTGCATTACTTATGCTTCTATCTGAGGAACCGATAAACTGAAAACTTTAAAGGGTTCATATGACGTTGCTAAAAAGAACATTATTTTGTTTATTTGGTGTAATGCAATGTGTTTATGCGGTTTAAGGTTCAAAAACACACATACTGTACATTATTGTTGCTCCTCTATGCCCCGCCTTTCTGAAACACGCCGATTTCTACAAAGCTCATCGTTCTGAGAAGCGAGGCGTACTCTGATTGGCCAGTTATCCAGTGCGTTGTGATTGGCCGAATACCTCAAGCGTGAGACGGAAATGTTACGCCCCTTACCGTATTGTGATGGCGTGTCCCAGCGCAACGACACAAAAACAATAAAAACCATTACAAACGAGGCATTTGTTGCATCCAGTGGGGACATAATTACTTATTATAATGACTTGCACTGTCTTTTTACGCGTCGCGTTGCATCGCGCCGCGTAAATATTACCATGTCTGCATATGTGATCGGAGAAACGACAAACAACAAACAACAAGCATTACTCTACGCAGCTCAAAACTCGCGTTTGAATCATCAGTGGCAAATTCTTTAAACATACTTACAGGCTGTGAGTCAGAAACGCCAGACTGTCCTTGCGAAGTTGGAATTGCCCCACTTTACAGAAACAGTCTTCAGGAAGATTTCAAGTTCAGGAAATAGTCCTCCGTAAAATGCGATGCGCACACTCGAATATTTGGGTTGAACTGTTCTGGAACAGTGTTGTAAATACAACTTAACCACTGATTTCTAGTTGTGTCCTCTTTTGGAAGCCCAAACAAAGTAGTTTCACTTTCACAACAAAACACAGCGTCTCCAGGACATGGCGCTGGTGGTAGCAACAATACTACAGCGAGAATAAAAGTCCTGCCCTCTTTTATTGCATATACATTTGGGCAGTGTTATGCAAATCTTCCCACAAAGTGACGTAGACATGTGGGGGCGTGTTTGAATGAGCGGTTTTAGGGGGGTGTGGTCGAGTCTTAACTTTTATAAAGAATATCTCTTTGGTTTTGAGACTTTAGTCTTTGCAACTTCAGGGATCTTATCTATGCACAAACAGCTTGTAACACTCCAAAGAGAAAGGAAAACTTGAAATCGCATCATATGACCCCTTTAAAAAATCTCCAAAGAATTCTAGTTCTGTAGGCTCTGGGATGTGATCTATGTGAGTTGATGGCTATTTACTGTGGTAGTCTGTGAAATGAGGGAAATACTTTTAAAGCACTCATATATTTAGGTGGGAGTCTTAAAAACGACACTGTGAAATGCAAATTAAGCAGAGAGGGAAAACTGCAAGCTAGTGAAATCTTTATCATTCTGTTGTGGAATATGGTAAAAATGAAGGTGTAAAATGTGTCCCAAGTAAGTCTCTTATAAAATGCCACATCTTTTCTTGCTGCTCGACTGATCACCCAGTGCTTTCAAAGAAGATTACTTGCATCTGATAATATCTTCACGTTTTAATAGTTAATTTTCAGATCTTTTACTACGTATTTACTATCTAACTATCTGTGTGGTGTTGATTTTCTCAACTGGCAGAGCACAGTAATAGCAACGTCAGGGTCATAGGTTCAGTTCTCTTAGAAAAACACATACTGTTGGAATGCACAGTCAGTCATTTTGAATCAAAGCATCTGTCGAATGCATGAATGTACAGTACTGTTTAAAAGTTTTGGGTCTTTATGATTTTTTATGTTTTTCAAAGAGGTCTCTTATGCTCGGCAAAAATATAGTAAAACAGTAATATTGTGGAATATGAATTCTAAGAAAAGTTCCTATTGTAAAACATTTTAAAATGTTTATTCCTGTGATGCAAAGCTGAATTTTCAGCATCATTACTCCAGTCTTCAATGTCACATGATGCTTCAGAAATCATTCTAATACGCTGATGTGGTGCTCAAGAAACAATTCGTATTATTATCAGTGTTGAAAACAGTTATTATTATTATATTAATATACATTATTTTCAGGATTCTTTGCTTAAAAAGAATTTATTTAAAAAAGAAATCTTTTGTAAAATGTCTTTACTGTTCATTTACACACACTGCTGAATTAAAGTATTAATTTCTCTCCAAACAAAATCGTACTGACCCAAACTTTGAACGATAGTGTAAATATAGAAACTGGCAATACAATGCATGCAGTTAACCTGGCCAGTTTCTCCATTAGAAACAGATTTGTTTTGACTAAAGAGTACCAAAGAAAAACATTGTTCATACTTTCCTTTTCTTTATCCTTTTCCTCAGGGTGGTTTATTCTCTAGCACAGTAATCAAAGACATATTTTAATGTAGCTTAGTTTACATGTTTTGTCAAAGTACAGTGTTTGGACTGTGATCTGTCACATCAGCACACACACATCCATTAGCCATGCAAATGAGCTGGATTGGCAAACAATGAGTTTGATTTGAATTAAAAGACAGCTGTGATTTTCATTTTGTCCCGTTGCCACTTGGACAGGTTGGTGGATTTCACTCGGCTGCCCTCACCGACCCCCGAAAACAAGGATCTGTTTTTCGTAACGAAGAATTCTGTGATCCAACCGTCACCTGCCCGCAGCTCCAGTTACTCGGAGGCCAACGAGCCAGATGTTCAGATCCCCAACGGCAGCAAGAGCTTGTCAATGGTGGACCTGCAGGACAGTCGTTCCCTCGAGAGCGCTCCCAACACCTCCTTCAGCGACCCCATCAATGACATCCAGACCTCCGTGGGCCAGGGCACAGGAGTGTGGACCACCCGCACCGCTAAGGGCAACACGCCCAGCGGTCCGACCCTGAGGAGGGCAGGTCAGACCCCCACCACACCGAGCACAGAAACTGCCCCGGGGAGGTCCCAGCTGCTTGCCCCGCTCTCGTTCCAGAACCCCGTGTACCAGATGGCCGCCGGATTGCCCCGTGCAGTGGCCGATTCAGGATCTGAATGCCAGAGCTCCATCAGCTCCCAGAGTAACGCAGAGGAAGCAGCTACTGCGGGGTCAAAGCACCCATTCCTGAGCCAGTCCAGCACGGGGGCCAGCGGCGGAGGGGGCAGCAGCGGGGACGAGTTCATTCGGTGTTCTGGAGAGTTCACCCGCAGACAGTTGTCCCTCACGGAGCCCCAACACCAAGCCAACGTTCCACGCCAGAACAGCGCGGGGCCGCAGCGTCGGATAGATCAGCCGCCTCCAGCCGTCACAAGGGGCCGCACTCCGCCCAACATGCTCAACACCGCACCGTACCCCCGCCCTTCCAGTGGAAGTATGATGTCATCATCTCCTGACTGGCCAAGCAGCGGCACCAGACTGAGGCAGCAGTCATCGTCCTCCAAAGGGGACAGTCCAGAATCCAAGCAGCGCACCCTACACAAGCAAGTGAGTTCATTTTTACACTTTTTTTTTCTTTTTGTCTTTTGATGAAAATACCCTTTAAATTTTACTAAATCATACACATTATCATGTCATATACATTCATTTTAGTCAGTTTTACTCTGGCTAAAATTTTACTCAATGAAAATAACATTTTAGTGCGTAACTAAATATTCAAACATTTCGTTTAACAAAAATGTGTTTGTAGAATAATGCAGATTTTATTAATTTATTTTATTTGTCTTACTTATTACAGTTCTAATCAATAATAAATAATAAATATCCAAATGTCTTTAAAAAGTTTTTAACAAATTTTTGATTTGTATATTATTTTATATATATATATATATTTTCTGTTGTAATTTAAAAAAAAAAAACATTTTAAATGTCTATATACTTCCATTTTATTGTTATTTTATTTAGTTTGGAGCCCCACACATTAATTTTATTTTATTTTTTATTTTTTTGGAAATTAAAAATGTGATTTTTGCCTGGACAATAAACTGTTTTAGAAAATAAAATAGATGATACCCAAGTTATATCTGGAGATCAAAATATCATTGAGGATTGAGGGTCTGCTCTTCTTGAGCAAACACCTAGCAACCCAACAGAAAATCCTAACAACCAACCTACTAAAAAGCACTCCGAACTCCACAACAACCGCACAGCAACACACTAACAACTACCATTATGGCGCTGGCGGCAGGTTTTGCAATGTAGGCTCCATTCACATTTTTTTTCAGAAATGTTAAACCTAATCATAGTTATTATTGTTACAATCAAGCAAAAGATACTTTTCAAAGATCCATGTTCTCAAGAGATATCATTTTAAAACCAATCACATCCTTTATGTCTCAGTAGGTCCGTGAGTTGCTACATTCCCATAGCTAATTTAGATACCACTAAATTAGCTAGCACTCGGCTGATATCCTTAAAACAAATTGGCACTCAGATCTCTCAGGGGTTAATGAGTCTTTTGGTGCATCACTACAATCAACGAGACTCTTAGGTTGAGACGAACGCGCAGCCTTCTCGCCGTCAAAGCGAAAGAAACGGAGCAGACAAGCAGAATTAATTGCTGGAGTGAAAGCACTGCGCTAGTGATTAAATGACTGCTTGCATTGTCCAGACTGTTACTTTGATGTCTGTGGAATGAATCTTCATTAAAAAATGATCAAATGTTTTTCCTAGCAAGCACAAGTGTTGTTGTCACCTTAAAAAGTTTTAAGGCACTTGTTTGTTTGTGTGTATGAGTGAAAACTAACAAATTTGAGAGTAATATAGATGTTAGAATGGCTAATTATGATACAATAATGTATTTGTGTGTGTGTGTGTGTGTGTTTGAATGAACTTTTATTAGGCTCCATCTCCTGTGAATCCCAATGCATTGGACCGCACTGCTGCGTGGCTGCTGAATATGAATGTGCAATATTTGGAGCAGGAGGGAATTGACCCAGATTCGAAACACCGGGAGGACTTTCCAAACAAGGAAGATCTCACACCAACTGAAAAGGTAATAATGAGACCTCATCCTGCGGCTCGGCAGCACAAAAAACAGCAGTATATACAGAACTACAGCATGCTTACTGTTTGTGTGATCAAAACTGGCCTCCCATGGGCACACAGACAGGAAGCACTTGCAGAGAATGATGATTTCTTGTAAAATACATTAGCTAGTTTCACTATTTGTCATCTCTGGAACATAATGGACTTTCTGTGAGGACATGTTTATGAATATTATTAACGTCATGCTGATGCTGCTAGGTAACCTTCCTGGAATGACCAATCATGTATACCTAATTAATATTTATTAGCTCAGCATTTGCTATAGTGCCATTCAAAAAAGTTTATTTTTTCTTTTTTAATTAGTACTTTTATTCAGCAAAGAAACATTTAATTGATCAAAAGTGACAGTGAATATGTTTATAATGTTATAAAAGATGTATATTTCAAATAAATGTTGTTCTATTGAACTTTCTTTTCAGAGTCCTGAAACAAAATGGAAAATCACAGTTTCTACAAAAATATTAAGCAAATATTAAACGTTTTCAACATTAACAGTAGCAAGAAATGTTGCTTGGGCACTGAATTAGCTTATTAGACTGATTTCTAAAGGATCATGTGACACTAAAGCCTGGAGACATGGTTGCTGAAATTTAGGAAAAAGTTACTTTTTAAAATATATTAAAGTACAAAACAGTTGTTATAAATTGTAATAATAATAAATATAGTAAATAAGTATGGGCTTTGTGAGAATGAGACTTGTCATAAAAATATTTTAAAAATCTGACCCCAAACTTTTAAACATAGTGTAAATTGCTAACTTAAACATTTTAAACCATTTTCCTGTCCAAGGCTTTGCATCACAGGAATAAATTACTGTCCAAGGTATTTGTTCCCTGAGCACCCAGATTTGAGGATATTTTAGGCTCAGATCCAGTTGCTTAGTCACTGCATTGTGTCCTAAACTGATACGAGGACTGTGGATGTCAAACTGCAGACAGGTAGATGTCATTCGAAGAGCAAGACCGCAATTGGAACAGACTTTAGACGAAGCTGACTTTTGATCTCTGTAGTGTTGTAATTTAGGAGGACAGGCTCAAATCACTATACTGCAATAGTGGAGAGCACACGCCTGGCTCAGACTTGTCTGCCGTCTCTTTCCCTTGCTCTTTAATGAATAATGAGCCCGGCGGAGTGCACTGAGTTTGTACACCCACATACTCAAGCTTCTCCCTCAGCAGAACCCCACTGCATCCGTGCTGTTTGAAGCTGTTAATGTAAGTGATACTGTGAAGATTGGTTGAATCCTCTACAGGGAATGTAGCTTATTGCACAACAGTGTTTGAGTCTAGATGCAAAATCTAGATGAAAAAACAAACAGAAAACCAGGCTTATTATTCTAAGTCTTTGCATATTTATAAAGCAGTGGGTTTCTGTATCTGTAAGCCCTCAACCAAGCAGAATCTCAAGATGCAGACTGTCAAGAGTGAGTTCTCAAAAACTTTCTTCTCCGAACGGCTGCATAAAACATTTTGTGCAACACTTTCTTAGTTTCTGAATTGCCTGAAGCAACCACATAGCAAAAAGGATTTTCTAAATCAATATGTCTGTTTTTTTAATGAAACATGTAAACATTTACATTACATTATGCATTTAGCAGACGCTTTTATCCAAAGTGACTTACAGGGCATTCAGGATATACATTTGTTTTGTTTTTTAATCAGTATGTGTGTTCCCTGGGAATTGAACCCACAACCTTTTGCGCTGCTATCGCAGTGCTCTACCACTGAGCCACAGGAACCCAAAAACAAGATCAATTTACATGAAATGTTAAAATATGCTGTCTTTATTTCTAGTGAATGCAACTAGAGGGTGACACGGGAGTGGATTTTCAAACCTCTCCCGTCCCACTCCCACAAAAAAAAATCTCGCTCCCCGTCCCAATCCCACGAAATAACTGGAGGAAAATCCCGTCCCGTTTCAGTCCCGGAAGAATGACTCCCATTCCCTCCCACTCCCGTGTTTTTTTTTTTTTTTTTGCACAGTAAAAATACAGATCACAGCGTGCCCACCTTAGTTGAATAAAACTCCAAAATGTAGTTTTTTGTTATTATATTGAACTGAAAGCAAGCTTAAACAATGCACAGTGTGAATTTCACACACATTAAATTTCATGTAAATCATCCATGCTAACACACACATTTTCTATTTGAATGTTTTTTTGTTTGTTTGTTTTTTCATTTGAAAGTAGACATTTCACTCTCTATAAATATATTTTTCATAGACGGAGTTTCGAAGTTTCTCGCTCAAGTTCACAGAGACCTAGATGGCAGAAAGCGCATCCTGTTTGCTTTAATTACTTTACAGAAGCACATCGTTATTATTCTGAGTGCACACAAATAAACGTAGAGTCTTTAAAGATTTGAAAGATGTATTAGGCTACTTTTATCTGTATGACCAAAAATTATGGAGATTTTAAGAGCAAGTGAGCGCACCGGCACCTGTCCTGCAGCGAGCATGTTATCAGCTTCCACTCTCCACACAAACACTTCAATAGCGCACATTTCTCTAGGTTAACATCATATTGAGCGACCATGTAAAGTTGCTACTACATACATCTTTCGGATGAAAAGCCATATTTGAGGTCAATGAATGATAGGTGAGCGTTTGGATGTCCTGCCTGAGTATTACCACATAGACCAGCCGTTAACAATCTGTCCGTCACGGACTGCGTCATTTACTTAACCAGCCACACCAAAGCAAACAGGAGGAGAGCATAAAAAGACAGGGCAACTACAATTGAGTTCAGAATTAAAATATACAGTATATAGTTTATTTATATAAAAGGTATATTTGTGTATAAAGTTGGGTATCATTACTATTCCCGGTCCCGCCCACTTCCGCTGACATTTTTTCCTGTCCTGTCCCAATCATGTGATTCGTAGCGATTTTGTTTCCCATCCCGCGGGATTCCCACGGGATTCCCGTGACCTGTGGGATTCCCGAAAAAATGTCAGCCTCTAAATGCAACAAAGACAAGCCTCATAAATACAAAGTTCTGTAATAAAACTCTAGATGGCGCAGTCCAATAAGTCTAACTCAATCTGACATAATGACATCATTATCACATGGCATAGCTGATTGGTCCTCTTTTGTATCAGCAGCCATTGAGTTTGCTGCTCAATATTTAAATAGTGCTTTCCGTAGCAGCTGGAGTGCACTTCAGAAACCCTCCACCTTACCCAGCTCCACCTGCATAGATCTGCTATGGGTGATTCATGCATGCTATAAATGGGGGTTATTTCATACTTTATATGCTATATGTGCAGCAGCAGTATTTCTTACATGCTCACAGCAGCATGTCTGTGGATGTATTGCCGCAGCAGCATAGCAAATCTATTCCACCAAGACTAAACACATCAACATTGTCATGTACATTACCGTGCTAAACCCTCCAAGAGTTCTTATGACAGAAATATATTTTTTCAAGTGAAAATAATGTAAAATAATATACATGTATGCATGTGGCAGACACATTCATTTCAAATTGACCTTGGTGTTATTAACAGCATACTCTACTGTGAGCAACAGGACTGCCCCAAAACACATGAAAAATTCATCTTTAAAATATTCAGTAGCACCTATTTAGATATATTTCATACAGCTTTGCTGGATTTCCCAGGCTTAGCAGACAGATATGGGATGATTAGCAGGGCTCTGTTCGTGTAATATGCATTTCAAACCACAGCCGTACACACCCGAGAACTCCCTCTTTACACAGCTTTTGTTGCTCTCTAATCCTGCTATTAGAGCTCTTCATTCTCTCTTTCTCCTTCTCAGTATCAGCAGGAGATTGCTGTCCTGCAGGAGAAGCTGCGTATTTCTGCTAAGAAGCTGGAGGAGTATGAATCTCGCATGAAGAGCCAGGACGACCAAACCCAGAAGATGCTCCTGGAGTACCAGGCCCGGCTTGAGGACACGGAGGAGAGATTACGCAAGCAGCAGGATGAGAAAGAACACCAGATGAAGAGCATCATCACCAGGTGAGGATTTAAAGATCTGATCTAGAAACTGAAACATTGTAGTTTCAAACCCCATAAGCGGTGATCCATTAGAAATTACATTAGGGTTCAAAATGTACTGTTTGAAACTGTAGGCATCCTACATAAACGTCTGATGGAATTTTAAGTATTATTCTCTAGTTCAGTTAAGCACTGAAGCAGCATCTGTAACATAACGATGGCTGTGGCAATTTTATGTTTCAGGTTGATGTCAGTTGAAGAAGAGCTGAAGAAAGATCACGCAGACATGCAGGCAATTGTAGACTCCAAACAGAAAATCATCGAAGCCCAGGTGAATTAAATATCTAATCATCGTTTATATGTCTTTATTCATTTAAATTTTTTAATAAATTTAATTTTCAAGCCAAGGCAATGTTTTCTGTAATCAAATAGTTTTCACGATGTTGTTCAACTGATGCTTTTGGATCCAGAATCTTAATTTAAGTCAAAAAAGACATGCTATACTCCATCGAAAACAGTATTTAGCAAATTTTTATATAATTATTATGTGGTTTAATGAGCTCATATTAAATGAGAGACTAAAATTATTTGGTCACACAGCAGTGGTACATGAAAAAAAAAAGTGTACTGCAAAAAAGACTTAAAATATACACTTTATCATATTTATACTGTTTGAAATCAGTATTTTTTTTTTTTTTAAAGAAATTAATACTTTTATTCAGCAAGGATGCATTAAATTGATTAGTGACAGTGAAGACTTTTACATTGCTACCAAAAAATAAATAAATAAACGCTGTTATTTTGAACTTTTTATTTATCAAAGAACCTTGAACCTTGTGATTCCACAAAACAATTACCATAAGCAGAACAACTGTTTTCAACATTGATAATAATGAGAATTTTTTTTGAGCATCAAATGTTTTTTTTGTTTTTTTTTTGAGCAAACCAATCACTTTAGAATGATTTCTGAAGGATCATGTGATTGATGCTGAAGACTGGATAAATTATGCTAAAAATTCAGCTTTGCATCACAGGAATAAATTACATTTGAAAATAAATTAAAATAGAAAAAAAAAATGATTGTAATAATATTTCATAATATTACTGTTTTTACTGTAAATAAAATGAAATTGAAACTTTCAAAAACATTCAAAATCTTCACTGATCTCAATCTTTTGAATGGTAGTGTGAGGATTAAGATAAAATATATTTTTAAGATTCTGCACTCCTTTTAAGCCACTAATCAAATAAACAGATTTGTGACATTAGTCATGTTTGTACAAAAAAAAAAAAAAAGAGTTCCATTGAAGCACAAGATGCTTTTTGGATCATTCTCAAATCCGGCTGGATAAAATGATCATTAGTCTGTGTCAGCTTGAGTGCAGCTGTCATTAAAGCAGTAGTGGTGCATACTGAATACTAAAAAAATCAATGTTAAGGTGTTATGCTGACAATATCATTTATAGTATCATTTTCTATAAAACAATAATGGTCTCAGATGTTTGTTTTGACTCATTTACAGGGTCACAGCGCCCTCTTCTGTTAGGTTTAGATTTTAGCATGATGTTGTGAGCTGGCCTCTGAGGTTTAATGGTGTTAATGTATCTGAAAGTTTAATGATGAACGCCCGTGTCCTCCGGGGACAATCAGCGTCTCTCGTAAACAGTTTGATGAGCATAAAAACCACCCACTGTGGATTTGCTTTAGCACTCATCAAAATCATTAAACACTGTTTACATCATAGATTTATTTTATAAAGACAAGGAGCGATTACTGCTATCGCCGCATGAATTTTAATTTAAACTCTGTGAATTCATTTTATGGCTTTTAGACAGCGTAATTAGTCTGTAATGTTTCAAACTAGAGAGTGCCAGTCACCTTGCGTCCATTGCGTAGTAGAAAGACTTTAATTAAACATTAAATATCATGCACTGTTAATCACCTTCTCCTATCTGACCTCCATTAATGGTCACTCCCCACAGGAGAAGAGAATCGCATCCCTGGACGCCGCAAACGCCCGGCTAATGAGCGCTCTGTCTCAGCTGAAGGATCGTTACAGCATGCAAACGAGGAACGGCATCTCTCCCACCAACCCTACCAAGCTGCAGATCACGGAAAACGGTGAATTTCGGAACAGCAGCAACTGCTAGCATGGACACAAACACACAACACAGGCCTAAGGGTCTAGTGATGGACAAGGGCTAAGGGTAACTCTCTTACAGTACGGCGGGGTTCAATTGACTTCACAAAGTCCCTAGTACTGGGTCGAAAATAACTCTTTGGAACGAATCGGATAGAGTTGCACAATGTTGTTTTTTTTCACTCAGTATATAAAGGCTAATGTGTCTTTTTGAATCCTTTTAGATTATTAGCTACGCAAATTCATTCATAGCCCTTGTCACGAGAGCCGCTCGGTCACCGATGTAAGCCGTGACCAGATTCTGTATCATCTCTAGATTTGAACTGTGCATATACACCTTTTGATTGGACTTGGCATGATAATAATGTAATTATTTGTTGAAACTCTATTTTCCGCTTTCTTTTTATTGTGCACATTTCATGTAAACATCCTTTTCTTGCCGTTTTTGTCGCTTGCGTCACTCCAGGGCAGCAGTAGCACAAACGGCTTGCTTTTTTTGTAAGGTTAAAGAGAGGACTGTAAAAACATCGCATTTTGTTGCATACTTTTTTTGTATGTGCATAACATTTTAGTCTGTACAGAGGCGATGCGCCTCATTAATGTATATAGTTTTTTATGGGCTTTTCAGAGAAAAGAGGTTTTTTTTTTTTGGTACAGTGTGTATTTCGTGTGCTGAGGTCTGCTGTACTTTATTTAGAAGCAAAACAAAACAAAACAAAACAATGTAAGCTCTGATTGTATATTCAGGTGCTGCTTTTAGACAGGGAAAAGACGACTACACACTTTAACCCCTCTGCTATCAACGCCGTGGATAGAAACATCCTCATACTGCTTGCTATTGGCCAGTATTAGACACAGTTTCCAACATCGTACCTACAGTACAATCGGTGTGTGTCCCCTACGATGTCTTTCTTCCACTCTATGCACTTTCTATAGCATTAGAATGGACCCTTTAACCAAAACCTGCTTCTGTGGACTTGTTATAAAGGCTATTCAGAGCAGCAAGTACAAAGCATATAGCATTCGGCACTTGAGTTGATGTGTGAAGGGTACGTGGCTGGTTTTTTACTTAAAGCTTGTGATGTTTTCTGCTCTTCAGATGCAGTTTGCGTCAAACGAGTAGCACGGCAATAGTTGCATCAACCCTGCTGCTGACAGACCCTTTGCTCCGGTATCAGGCGAACCTGTTTTAGCTTCACCGAACTTTATTCAAATCAGGTTCATGGAGAACAGTTTGAAGACTGTCAGTGTTTCTTAATGTATAAATATTCACATCAGTTTATTTGGGACAATAATTTTGGAAAAACTGAAAGGGCAAACCACTTTGTGTATAAACATCATATCAGACATCTCCATTTTTTAGTATTCTGTTTTTCGCTAGATTTTTTTTTTTTTCATCATACAAGCTCGAGAGAAAGTATGCTCTGTTTAACTGTGTTTTTTTGGAATAGCTTTTTTAATTTAAGTTTTAAATTATGTTTAGTTAATTTATTTATTCAACTATATTTGTTGTTTTAACCCCAAAATTACCCAAGAGTACTTGTTGAAGTTTGAATGCTGAGTGTGAACAGAACAGAAGTTGAGCTCATCTTTTCCATATTCATAGTTTTGACGTGACGTGACAGCCCTACAGGAACGCACAGCTTTCTGCCACTGACCGCAAGTTATTTTTATGAGGTTTGTATTAAGTAGTAATACAGTAAGACACTATATTACTATATTATTAAGGCCAAATTCAGTATACGCTTTATTAATGATACATACGTTGTACAGGCAGATGAACCCAGAATATAAACACAGTGTGCAAAGTTTCACATGAAATTTTTTCCATAGAAATCCATTATAAAGAAAACACGCATTGCATTCTGGGATCATCTGCTTGCCTATACAAAATATGAACAGTATCATCAATAGTGTTATCATCAATAGTGTATACTGTCTTTGATATTTACATATCACTCTTTTAATACATTAAGGTACTTTTCACATTAAACATTTTTGAGCGTCCCAATGTTTTTAGTGATTGAAATATTGCGGTAAATAGCCAAAACTTGCATTTTTTTCCCACATATCTTTGATTTTTTTTTTTTTTTTTTGAGAGGTAATTAAATATTTGTGGCTTGGAAATGGATGGAAAATTGACAGGCTTGTGCTGCAGTTCCATGGATGTTTTGTCACGTGACTGAAAACTATGAATTGTGACATATATCCGGGTGAAATGGCCTCTTGAACGAGAAAAAATGTTCATTTTGTTGATGGGGAATTGAGTGGATTGTTGGATTGTTTGCTAAATGCTGTGACCACATTTGAGAAGAGAAGAGATGTCGTTGCAAGGGGAGATCACATGAGGATGCACGAATTCCAAAAAATATATAATAATAATAATAATAATAATGAATCATTTATAGTAAACACTGCAATATTCCATAAAAAATAAGAATTGACCATTTTGGTTTCATGGTGACTTTTTTTTTTCCAGATGTTACAATACCACTGGTGTGAGGTTAAAGGCAGGACTGTCTTTTCATTCAAACAGTTGGGTTCGAGAAACCTGTCTGAAAACATTCATTGTTTTTGCAGTTGCAGATGTTTAGGCTAGTGATGCAGAAATTACATACTTTACTTTTAAGACTTAAGGTGAGGTCTCATTAACCACTGTTCACAGGCAAAATCCATTAATTACAAAAGCAATCAGCAATTTTTTTGCAACGGGTTCAGGTTGATCATGTGAATTCGCCAACGCTGACCAACAGAAAGCTGCTTGGTTTGAAAGTGACTTCTGTGTGAGTTAGGCTTCATGGATCACTACATTACTCAGAATAAACAAAGGACCTTTGTTGCCTGTGAACTTTTGCAGAAATTCCAATAATGTGACCACATCTTTATACTAACCTGTTTAAATACAGAGAAATTGAAAACAAGCAAACAAAACATGTCTGGACTTCCTGTAACACAAACTTTTGACGGCAATAGTATGGCACATTATAACACTTCAATTTTTTTGGTTTTAACTCCCTTAATATGTTATGTGAAAGTAAAAGGGCTGCTGTTTAGTATCACCTAATTTAAAGGAAGACAACTTTTTCCTGTTTGGCATGACTATATATCAAAAACCATGTAAAATCTCCACAGTGTTTTCTGCTTTACTTCTCCATCTTTTGTATGTATGTTTCAGAGCTACGCTGACGGTTTTGCCACATGTACATACATGATCAGAAGACATACCAATATATGAGAAGTCATTTGTGTTGAAGAAAATGTTCAGTGCAATTCATGTACAATTGCCTCTAGAATTATTAAAGTTTTATTTAGCTATTTCAAGGTTCTTACTTTATTTGTTAGTTTACTGTACAGTCCAAGAAAAATACTGTTGTTGAGAAAAAGATATATTGTTTCACCTGTGTAAAATTAAGTAAATGCTATGGACAGAATGTATATATCCATGTAGAATGCCATTGTCAAGATGGGTGCACTTCAGTGAGTGGCATTCAAAATAAAAGCAAAGTATTTGTCCACGAGTGTCATCATGAACGTCTTTCTTTAAAACATCAGCTGTAATAGGGTGAAGTCAGCTAAAATGGGCCACGTTTTGGTAAATGACTTATAATACCATCAAATAAGCTATGCATGAGATCTAATGATATTCTTATAAATTAGCATGGGTCTCTTAAATATACTGATATTTTTTAAATGTGAAAAAGTATAAAAGTTTGAAAATTATGAGAGTTAGAGTATCAGCAGTTACCTTCTTGAGCCACGGCACAACATTCAGGTAAAATGGGCCAATATAAAAAGAGAACAACACAGGTAATTTCAGCTTAAATCATTTTATTTTTAACAGTAAATTGACACTATTGTCTTTAGTGTGCCATAGCAACACCATAAATGTATTTCATTAAATAGAAAGTTGAATGAATATTTAATTAAATAATGCAATTAAAAATGAACTGATCATGTTGTATAGGTGTGTGTTTCTGTGCATTGGTGTCTTTTGTGCGCATATATGTGTGTATGCTTGTATTTTTTTTTTTAAAGACTGTTAAGATTTGTATGGATACATATCTACAGTAGGCCTATAAACCTGTTTTCACCTTCAATTTCTGTGTGAAAGTGCGTGTGTGTGTGTATATGCAGCCCATTTTAGCTGAAAATTGTGGCCCATTTTAGCTTAACCAGCCATTTCTACCTAAAATGACCTTTTTCACAAAACTCAAAGTTTCTTTTATAAATTAAACTTTTTTATTTGAAAGAGCATCTCAAAACATTGTTCATAAACCTTTGCTTTGTTGGTAAGCTAACTTATAATTGCTTTAGTACCCTTATTAGTGATTAATGAAATTTTCTATGTCAGGCTCAATTACTTTACAATTTCTCTGACGAGCTTCATGTAACACTGTGCCCTGCCCGCCTTAAAAAACTCAGACCAATAAAAATTATTGTTACATTTCAACAAGTGTTGAAGCAACAACGCAAGATCAGTTATTGTGATTTTCTGTAAAAATTTAAAGAGATATGATGCTACAACCTTATTTGGCCCATTTTACCTGATAGCCCATTTTAGCTGACTTCACCCTATAATAAAATGAAATATCTGTGATATATATATATATTGCAAAAACATTTTATTTCATAAGAATACACTGCTACTTTTGAATGTAAATCAATAGAGAAAGATGTTTTTGTGTAATGATAGCTAACTGGACCATGCTAACCAAAACCTTGACCTCTTCATATTAGTAAAATCAGTCTCTTTTAAAATGTAACAATGTTGTTTGAGACCATAGTGCCATCTAGTGCTCTTCATTGATTTTTTTTTCTTTTTTAAGGCAGATGTATTTTGATTAGATATAGGATATTGATCCAATTTATAGCATTTATGATGTTGATCAAAACCACTGAATCATATTGACAATCTAGATTTGAATTTTCTGAAGAAAATAGCAGTGCTTGAAGGTAGAAAAATAGCATATATGCATTATATATGCATACAAAGACCTGAAATATTAAAATAATATTCGTGATATACTGTATCAGATGGTTTTGACAGAATCGTGCACAAGTTGTGCATTTATTTATTTAAGTTTGAATGTAGGGATGACAGCCTTATTAAATAATATGCAAACAAAACTGCTTCTTGCTGATTTCTGGTCAGCCTCACATGTAAAAGGACAAATAAATGGTTAAATATGCAAGCAAGACGAGACCAATCACAATTCATCATTAAGGTTAATGTAAGAAAAAAGAACAATTGAAATACAGTATGCAAACATTGCGTTTAAGTTTAACTAAACTAGATTACACACCTAAAACAGGTAATGCATACTGTTTGAATGGAGCAGTTTTAACTGAATTAAAAGCACAAATGTCACGTTATATGTAAGGTTTGTTTACAACAAACTCATGTTTGATGAATGCCTGAGACCTGAAACAAAACATGTCACGAGTTAAACTGCCTTCAGTTTGGAACACAACAACAATTTCCACTTTAAAATCGACCAGATATGATAGTTGGTTAGTTTTATAGGCTCTTTTGTCCCAGCTCTCAAGAAATAAAGTATATCAAAATGTTAGCAGGTTATCACAGACTGTGTGTGTGTGTGTGTGCTTACTTTAGTTTCTGTGGCATAAATATGGAAAAACAAACTTATATTTAACGCTGGGTGAGAACTTCACTGGTTCTTCACAGGTAGTCATATTCATCGTTTCTTGTCTTTATAAATGCCCATTAACTTCAACTAAATTCATCCTGAAGATGTCTTATTTCCAAGCCTGTTGCCTCAATACACACTGTAGATTGTATACTTGGGTATATAGTTCAATTATATGGTAAATGATGGGCTTGTGCATTTTTAATGTGTTGACAATCATGAATTTAGGTTATTTAAAACAGATATTGTTTCTAAATGCCATTCATTTCTGAATCATCATCAAATGTGAATGGAAAAGGATTACAGATTTGTTTTATTTCCAGTAGTACAAATGACATTTCACAGTTTTGGCTTGGTTAAAAATCATATTGGCTGACATCTAAAAACAGTAACATATCTCTCTCAGTAGTTTTTCCACATCTTGAAATTTAAATAACTTCCCTGGTAACTTTTATAAATGTTTGACAGTGACATAATGAAAGTTTTTGAGGTATTTTCCATTCCCCCTCAGCAATCACTGTAAACTGCTCATTAGCCTGCAGTAATAGCTTTCAGACTGCTGGTCCTCTTCGTGATGTTTGGTACGAACAGTAGTCCAGACGCTCTCTCGATGCTCTCGATGGGAACCAGGAAGCGTTCCAGTGGAAGCTTCTCATCGACTGGCATATTGGGCATCACATAGGACCGCAGCTCCACGTCTCCCCTGGGCTTTTCCAGAATCACCACCTTAAAGAAGTGAGTCGGCACGGCTACATGGTTCTTTCCCAAAACCTGATACTTCACATACATTTTCCCATCAGGTTCCTGTCTGTAGGTGCAGGGAGGGAAAAATGAGGTTCTATCAATTTATTAAAATATCAGTTGATTAAATAGCTTCGCATATCTTGATTTCAGGCTAATTTGAAATATCTCAAGCGGTGGTTCTCAAGAGCATATTGAGAGGCTTTTACCGGGGTAAGTAGAGTGGTCCAGTGCACACAAAGACATTCTGGTAATGCTTGGTGAGAGAGCGACAATATTTCTCCAAGTTATTCCATGCGTTCTGGTTTAGATGAGGATTCTGTGGGGAAAGATATCCGCAGTATTAACAGCCATAATTACCCATGCAAATATGAATGGTGGTAAAATGATTGGTGGTTTTATGGATTGTATAAAGTAAGGTGCTCATGGAAATCTACCCTACATAAAGACTTACAAAATTAATTAATTACTTCCATTTCAATTAATGAGTAAGAATTTGAATACCACAGAATGAGGAAGAATTTTAATAACCAAAACAAATTAATTTTTTGATGTTTTAAAAAAACAATCATAATTGATTAGACATTTATATAAATTCAATAAAAGTTTAATTATTAATAAGAAGCAAATATGAATAAATAGACAAAAATAAGTTAAATTCATTGTCTTTTTAAATTAATTTTTTCTGATATATTTTTCCTTATTGATTAGACATATAAATTCATTAACTGATAATAAACAAATGATTAATAAATATTAAAAATAAATTAAATGCTTTGTTAATATCTATTTTTTATTGATTGACATTGACACTTATATAAATTCAATAATGGTTTAATTATTAATACTAAACAAATGATTAGTAATCACAAATTATTTAAATACTTTTTAAGAGGCATTGATTATAAACAATCTATTATATATCATTTATATATATTTTTTATAAATTCAGTAGAAGTTTTATTGTTAAAAATAAATGATCAAAGTTTTAATAAATAATAAAAAGTAACAAGTACGTAATAATAAATACTTTATAGGTAGCATTTTAAACATAGATTATTAATATCATCTTTTTTTTTTGGATATATTTAAAATACTTTTCTCTTAATTGATTAGACAGTTATATAAATTCATTAGTTTCAATTATTAATACTAAAGAAATCACTGATAAATGCATATTTAAAAATAAGTTACATATAATACATATTTATATGTACTTCCTTAACTGCTGTTGCTCACCTGTGGTGACACATTGCTCAGGTAGAAGGTTTCATCCATGGCTTTCTGACTCCATTTGTGATTGGCTGCTGCGGCCAGGTGACCCCTGTCAAACCCACTGCCCTTGTAATCCGCATTGCTCGACCTGTGGTAAACGTGAACCGAGTCGTCCTCTTTGAAATCGCAGTACTTTCTGTCCGAAGTCCCGGTTACTGTCTCGGCGCTGAGCTGCTCTATGACCCAGGCTGCGGTCCTGTTTCTGGGGTCGTATGAGGTCACGTAAGACTCTCTGCTCTTGATGTTGGACAGGGAAGGGAAGCCGTATTTCATCACAGCTGTGGATCTGCTGACAGCGACCTGTCCCGGCTGGTACGGGCTAATCTCTGACGCCGCGTCGACGCTCGGGATCGGGATGACCGGGATGCGGTCCAGCAGTCCGCCGCTGTGACTCGTCTTCCGGATTTTGTGAAGGCGATCGCCGGTTGCTGTCAAGGTGGCACCGATGCCTATGCCAGCTGTCACTGACAGCCCGGATAAAACCCACCGCGAGCAGAAAACACGATGCATCATTCACTCTTAATAAATACAGTTAATTAAATTAAATGAATAAAGTACAGTTATTTGCCCACTGTATGTACATAATCCACGTGAGTAAGTCCCACCGGCTAAACAAGGGCACAGGACATTTAGTCGCATGTTTATGACATCACGCTTTTTCTTAAAAAGGCAGAGCACAGTTTCAGAATTCAAGTTCCAGGGTCATTCCTACTATGCAGATCGTTTTCATGTCCCAAACACTTCTAAATAGTGGAGAGTGTTTGGTTTACTTATTAGCTCTTTTTTATTACTATCACAATTATGTTAAATAATTTTAGTTATTTTAAACTTTGGTTTGAGCTGGTGTACCCCTTTACACTTCTAAAATTGATTTTTTTAAATTTTATTTTCCTCTGTTGAAAATGTTTCTATCAGAAAAAGTTTACATTAATTCCCTGTTAAATATTTAAATGGGGTTTCCTTTGTCCTCAAAATCATAGTTTATAATAATTTTGGATTTGTATGTTGATGTTATGTTTTATTTTTCTTTCATTGGTTTTGTCATTTAAATTTTTTTTAATATAGTTTTTATACATACTTAGTTAAACTAGATTAGAAATGTAAACTTTTTTTTTGTTAACATTTAGTTTATTTACATTTTGTATGGCGTTAGTTTTAATTAATCATAATAATCAAAATAATTAATCATAAAACTAATAATAATAATAATAATTAAGGATGGTGGACCACAATTTAAATATTTTAAAAGCACAGTGACTTTTAAAATTCATATATGAGGTATTACTTCCTATAATAAAAAAAAAAAAACAGGGAACCTGTGACTCGAATGTTAATTCTGTTCTGGGTTTTAATTGATAATCAATCCCTTAAAGTAGCAAAAGCTAGGAAGTGACATTATTGTACGAACAACAGCTCAATCATTGCTAAGTATTTAGCAACAGATTTGATGAATTATGTGATGTTTTACATATTAGGATATCACTTTAAAACATTTCATGCTGATTGATAATAATCTAGAAATATCAACACTACAAGCTATGCTTTAAAATGTTTCAAAATTAACTTCAAATTGACAACTTGATGTAAGCAAATGGTCAATCCCTCACTAGGAAATGCTCTTTATTTCCATCGTGTTAGTTTTTTCTAATCAGAGCATATTTCTGAAAGTCTGCTATATAGCCTAAAGCAGGTATAAAAATGCTTTCATAAATTATAAAATGATGTAGCTTAAACATAAATGAGCCCATATGTGCAATAACCTCTCAGCTGGAATTTCCAGTGCTAATTGCATAATATGTTGTATGTTATATAAAGTGCAATCTATTTCTGTGAGTAGTTTGTATTTAACTCACGCTTGGACAGAGCCTTATTTATTTGTTTCCAGAAAGCAAAAGTCTCCACCTGGCATAAGCTCTGCTGACTCAAGTTGTGTGTTATTAAGGGTTTATTTATTTATTTCAGTGCAGGTGGTTAGAGCAATGCAAATGGCTCAGCACATTTGATTCTGGGTCTGTAGACATATATACGGCTGATTCACCTTGTGAAACTTTCTAAGCAATAAAAAGGGCCTGATATTAATTACCCTTATTAGCTGCTGTGACTGTTGTGTTGGTGTAATGCTGCAGCAGGCTCTAACTGTAAAGCTTTCATATGAATATAGAAGGACAGAGTCTAAAGAAAGACAATTCACTCACATCTCTTTGTGCTTTCTGATTGTCAGGTTTTATTCATTTATAATATTTATTGATAGTATTTTATTTACCCTGGCTCATCATGAATGTAAAGCATTTGTAAATATGAAATACATCAAAAAGCCCATGAGCCGCTAAAGATTTTGGCATTTCTTTGAGACTCGCGCAAGGAAAATAAAATTATTTGAAAAATAACCTGATTGCATGATATACAGTGTGCTGAATTTTGAATTGTTAATCTGAATGGCCATTCTAATTGTGTTGATTGACGATGCATTTTTTTTTTCTGTGCTTCATAATTATCTAGTATTTATTTGGGGTTTGTGGGACTTTGTGCTTTAAGAATGTACTTATCATCATGTGTTAATAAGCAGTCCTGAATGGTCATATCTGCACTGATGAATACATGCCAGTAACAAGATGATGTGCAGGTTACATTGAGCTAAAGCTGTGCATGTAATGAACCGTTTATGCTTTATTTAAATGTAATGATATGAATGGAGAAATATTCCAAATATATTAGAGATGCACTCTGATGTATCATCAAATATAGTTTTACCATGGTGTGAATACCATATGCACTGCAATAAAGGCTGCAATGTCTTTACAATGGTAACATTTACTCAACAAAAATAACAATTTCTACAAAAAATATTGAAATAATAATAATCATAATATACAATACTTCATATTTCCTTTCAGATAGACCGATATAGCTATGTATATTTGTTCAGTGTGACAATTTAAAACCTCTTTCTACATTCCATAAACGTAATCTCAAACACAAGCTATAGAGACATTCATTCCTCATACTAGCAGGACGGCGATTAAACATCTTTTCCATCGGTTTCATCTACTTGTTACAACCTCAATGGCAATAAAATGCGAGAAAAATGCAGCAATGAAAGGAAAAGTAAAAACAAGTCTTCAAGAGAAGAATAACTTGGCATAAGTAGGCTTCCGTGATATCGACCGTTTGTTGTTCGTTAAAACAAGCTAGCTAAGTGCAGTGCTTGTACCTCAGTGAGCGTCGAAACTACAGAGAAAGTAGAAATGCAAAGGAACTGAAACCGCATCTATATATTTCTCCGCTTTCTGTAGTAGAGTTTTGTGTCGAGTGAGCTGAAACTGAACTTAAGTTGTTTTTTTTTTATTCTGTTTTTGGTATAAAGTTCAGGCGATCAGTGATGCTAGTAGGCAAGCAATAAACTGCTCGTCTCATGAAGACATTTTGACCTCAGCGCAGCCGCCGCCATTTCCAAAAAAGATTTCAGCACTGTGAGGCTGGGTCCGTACGGGTTCAGGCCACTCTCTCTCTCCGTCCGCAGGGTTCGGCCCTTTGGCCTGCGTAGACTAGGATCGATATCAGGACTAAGATGGGTTTCTAGGCGCTGGCTTTAAGCAGGCTGTTGGCTAGAAGGCAGAGCAGCAGCGTCAGTGTGCTGAGGTAGCAGGCCGATGCGCCGTCGCACCCTTTCTCGCCCTGGCAGCGTGACTGCTCGCACAAAACGCCCCTAAAGCTGGGCGGACACACGCACTTCTGGTTCTGGATGCAGGAGCCGCCGTTCTGACACAGGAGGAGCTCGTCGTCGCACACGTTTGCTGGGAAGAAGGACAGAGGGGAGATTCTCGTTAATGATGTTAAACATAAAGATGATCTACATAATCATTTGACAGGTGCCCTTGTAACAGACAGATCATGTTTTAAGGGATTGTTCTGTTGTCTTAAAGTCAGGTTAAATTTTTCCATCCTAAATGTCGGTATTCGTTTAGCAGATACCTTTTGCTCAGAGTGAATTAAGGTGTTCACATTGACGGTTAACTGGAAGGGATTCATTTTCAGTGAGAGTGACCAAAGGTTATCTATGTTTGCTTTTTTTTGCTTTTTTGGGGGGTGAACTTGTGGGCCAACTGTCTGTAAACTAATATATGTACTAATATTTTTGAAATAAGTCTTTTATGCTCACCAAACATTTATTTGTTCAAAAATACAGTAAAGAAAAATTATTCAAATTTAAAATAAACTTTAAGTATCATTTTTTCAGTGTCACGTGATCCTTCAGAAATCATTCTAATATGATTTGCTGATCAAGATTTCTCTTTATTATCATTATTGAAAACAGTTGTGCTGCTTTATATTTTTGTTGAAACTGTGATACATTTCTTTTCCAGAATTCGTTGATGTATAGAAAGCTCAAAAGAACAGCATTTATTAGAAATTGCCTTTTTTTTTTTTTTTAGTAATGTGAAAGTCTTTGATATCAGTTTAATACATTGCTGGGTTACACTTTATTTTAAGGTGTCCTTGTTACAGTGTAATTATATTAATAATTATATATGTATTAATTAACTACATGTTCTTTCTGTATGGTTAGGGTTAGGATTAGGGTTTGATCTAGGGTTACTTGCATATAATTATGCATAATTTATTGTTATTATAATAGTAAGTGCATGTAACGTGTAACAAGGACACCTTAAAATACCCATTGCTAAATAAAAGTATTAATTGAAAAAACAAATCAGAATGTCAAAAAAATCAGAATTATACATCAGAAAATAAATAATAGATATTAATAATCAGTGTATAAAATCCCATTAAATATTTAATAATAATTTGTTTATTATTAGAAATTAATGAATGAAATCACGCCTCACAGTAAATTGAATTAGAATTTTTAAAAGAAGGTAAAAAAAAAAAGTGGTCATTAATTATTTCAAGGTTTATGCAATGCCTGCATGAAAACCAGGTCTAATTAGAGCAGAGATGATAATGATGACCCGGGATCTGTGAATGATCATAATTTGTGATCCAGCAATAATGATGGAAATCTACAGACCTGGGCGTTAATTTTGGTAGTGGTGAGTTGTGATAAGCTGGTGTAGGTTTTGGGCTGTTTTCTAGTCCTTGGCTGACAGTGTTTCATTATACAACCAATTCTTTGCAAGGTTTGAACCAGCAGCCTTCTTCTTGCCCTACCTCACTGCTTTAGCCACTGTATCACCCCACCCACAAGTATCTATAGTGCACAAATGCTGTTGCGACCAGCAGGCTGTTATTGGTAGTACAACAGCAAAGACCTCTGTGAGTAACAACAATGTTGCTCATATGTTTGAGTGAAATGACACCCATATGTTGTTCGTTCACAACACTTTATTTGTTGTATGAGTGGTATCATCCATCACAGAATGTGTCTTTAATGACTAAGCCTGTGTTTAATGCCTTTGTGAAGGAAGTGTGACTTACGCACGCAGCCTTGCTTCCAGGTATATCCAGGCAGGCAGTCCTCACACTTCTGGCCCGTGGTGCCCTCTCGACACTGGCAGAAGCCTGTGTCATTGCACCGGGCGTGAAAGGAGCCCAGCTGATTACAGTTACACTCTGTGTATAGAAAATAGATACATTATTCAGAAATTGCAGATAATTTGTGCTGGAAACTTGAAAATAAGGCTATGTTCTCTTTATTTTGTGATAGATTTCATTGAACTATGAAAACTTTCAGAACGTAAAACTCAAAAATAGCTTGTTTCATGCTACCAATATTACTGTACCAATATTTAACTATGTTCCTAATGGGGCAGTAAAACTGTGTTGGACTCGACCGCAAACCTGCAGTTCTTAAAGAAATAGTTCACTCAAAAATGAAAATTTGCTTAAAATGTACTCACCCTCAGGCAATCCAATATGTAGATGGGTTTGTCTCTTCGTGTGAACAGATTTGGAGAAATTCAGCATCACATCACTTGCTCACCAATGGTCCACCAGTACAAAAAGTCCATGCCCTGTTGTAGCACATTTCTTTAGACATCTTTTGGACCGTTTTTGCTTGTAAACTATGGTTGATCTGTGCAAATTTCTCACCTGATCCAGAAAAGATGACTGGAAAAAGCAATAATATTGATAGAGGGCTTGAATTTTAGCTGGAAGCGACATTTTGAAGTTAAAAATGTCTTAATGATTGATGGATTGAATATGTATCAATTACTTGTGGATTATTGTGATGTTTTCTATCAGCTGCGTGGACTCTCATTCTGACGGCACCCATTCACTGCAGAGGATCCATTAGTGAGCAAGAGATGTAATGCTATATTTATCACATTTTCAATTTCATGGTGAACTATTCCTTTAAGTAATAGTGCAGAACAGCGCCACATAGCATTTCACATAAGAAAAACTGTTTACATAAAAGACTTAATAGCACAGCAGCAAAAATGACGTGTAGAATTCTGAGGGTCACAAAAATATGTGGTAAATAGTCATAAATAACAGTATTAGTGGACCTCCAAGAAAATGAATGTTCATAAAAACAAATATTTAAAAATTATGTTCAGTGTTTCAAAAGTTACAGCATTTTGCCTAAAGGCAATATAGCATAGCCTGAAGGCAACAGGCATTTATTCACATGTGTTTGCAGGAGAAATCCACTTCTATGTTTGCGAGTTGTCAATTTTATGTGATCAGTGGTTGTTCATCAGTCATGTAAGCAGGGTTTGCTCTATGCATTCACAAGGGCATAATTTGTCCATCTGGGCAGCTGTCAGTCATAGTGCACTGATTTATGTGTGTGTATTTTTCCAGTAGAGGTCACTGTATCATTAACAAAGTGTTGTGACAGATTGCTTGAACAGCTCTTGGAGCAGTTTTCATCAAAAAGCAAAAAGAAAAAAGTATTAATCTTAGGATTTCTGATTGTATTTCTCCTGCCCCCATTTTTAAGAATGAAATCGAAGTTCATTTTATTTACTTTTTGAATACACATTCCTTGTCTTATAGTGAATGATTCATTTTATTCCAAAGAAAATCAAAATTCCAAAACGCCTGTGACATGTAAAAATCACAAATCTCTCTTGTCAGTTTTACCATGTACTGTCCACTTTTTAAAATTCAGTCAATTCCTTACAGATAAAATCAAATCCCGTCTTACTGTGCTTTTTTTGTTGTTTTTTCTTGTTAAATATCTGGCATTACAAGTATTACATTACGGAAGTAAAATGGGTTGCATGTGGCATTTCATGTTGACTTTAAGATCATGCACAAAAGAGTACAAAATTTCTTTTTTTCGAATCACATTTCCTTTGTGCTACTCTCATACCGCTGGATAGTTAAAAATGCAAGTTGTTCAGTTTCCTAGATCTTAAGTAAAAGAAGACGGGAGTCTGGGAGAAGATTTCTTGCGAGTCTCTAAAATGAATGATGCATGATATTAGTATATTTAAATCCATACTTCTGTTGGACTTCAGTAGGTCAGAAATTGTCACATGTATGGCAAGGTGGTGGCAGACCAAATGTTGGAACGTATGCAAATGAGGAAAGATTTCTCGACCTTTCCAATTCCATACATATCATTTGGCCAGAAAGGACAATTTCTGAGCGGCATGGTGTGGGTGCGTCAGGGGAACATTGAAACGGATTGGCGTGGAGTGATATCTGACTGACCTATGCAAACATTCTCATCGTCCAGCTCAGCGGAAGCATTCCGGAAGTATCCGAGGCGGCAGTGCTGACAGTTCTGCCCTCTAGTGTTGTGTTTGCAGCTCACACAAGTCACAATGTTGATGAAATCAATGTAACTGCAGCGATTTGAGTGACCGTTGCACTCGCAGTCTGATGGAGAAAGAGTAGATAGGTGTTAGTCTGTGGATCAGGGAACGAGGGACAGGAAGGGGAAAAGACACAGGAAACTCATGGATGAGAGGACATGGGCATGACATGTAGACGCTAAGAAGACTATAAACTAGGCTAAGACTATTTAGCCAGCTGGAAAACCTGGCAGGCATTCAGCACTTCCTAAAAAAAAAAATACGTGAATTAGATCACAGACCATATTAGCCAGTTGATTTCCAGTCCAGCCTTAAAAACATTACTGACAAATCCTACCTTAACAACTGTGGCTGTCCAATTATTGCTTTTATCTAATGTAAATTTATGGAGAATTTTTGGGACTAGGATTATTCTTACAGATATTTACAGAAGTACAGGCTGTTGCCTTCATTTCCAAATAAACATGCTGACACAGTTGCTTGAAAGTAGGGCTGCAAAACATTTAGTCGCGATAATGCATTATAAAAAACCTTATAATATGTTATATAATCTTATGAATATTCATAAGAACAGTTTTAATGTATTATAATTTTTACTTATTAGTGGTTATAGCTTTTAAGAGTATGATGATTTATAACACACAGTGAACATGTTGCATCCACTTAAATTACAATGGATTATATTTCTCATAGTTATAATGTATTATAAATCTCATATCTTGCCACCTTTCTTATGCTACTTTACTTAAAGCCATCAATGACCACTTATAAGTATAGTAATAATAATAGTATTATTTTCTCTCTCTCTCAAACAGCCATAAGATCAGATATCAGATCAGATGAATGTGTAATATGACACATTTGCTTTGAACTATTTTTATTTTAATATCAGTTTGATTATTTTGATGGCAGCCTTTAGACAGCTGTTGATAAGTAACTCTACAACTACATGTTAACTATCAGTCATTGGAGTATTAGTAGTATGTCTGCTAAATATATGCTAACTCTTTATTTTGATGGTTCCCCAACAGACAAACTGACTATAAGTAACTTTGCAAGTACGTCAACATTCTACCTACCTTGACCTTAACCTAAGCCTAGTAATCTAAGCCTGTATCGCTTAACAACTTCTTGGGAAATAAAAATGTTTTGCAGTGTCTTGATTCATTCCAGCCCACATAGGAATAATATCCAATCATTTTTACCACTTCATGAGCACTTTTAATGAAAATTACACTGATCATGGAAATCTCCAGTTCATTCCTATGGGATGTACTGTAAAGCTTGTCCGAGTCAGCAACAGTAAACCACCAAGGCTGTGGATTGCTGTAGCCTAGATTGCTTTCCTTATGGTCTTCTATTTTTCATTTTTATTTATGCATTGCTATTTACTGTAAAACTATAATTATTTGGGTTACGCTTTTTTATATTTCATGTGCTTACCCAAGAAAGTACTTACATGGGTTAAGATTAGGTTTAGGGGTAGGTTCAGGGTTACTACCTAGTTATTACCCAGTTATTGTAATTGCTATAACAAGTACATAATATGTACAGCTATAGAATAAAGTGCTACCATTATTTGCTTATTCTAATTCATTTTATTTTGAATAAATAAACACCAGACAATTATTCCATTTGGCCTGTTGGTATGGCTGAATATTCCGATAAGAGAAAATATTTGAAAGATTTTTGGGATGCTTTTACATAACACAGTATTGTAGACATCTCCAAACAGATTGACTAAACAGTAGAAAGAATAAACCCACCTGTAGGCCTTAATTAACATAGTTTAAATGGACATGAATATAACACTGATAAACAGTGATAATGAGCTGCTGTTAAAGTTGTGTTTGAGAAGCTGATCTTTTCGATTCTTTGCTGCTTGGACACTTGGGGCTTTGAATAATTGATATGATGTTTTAAAGATGCTGGCGACGTGGGGTCCTGCTGTGTCACAGTCAGCTAAGCAGTGGGATGGGGGGCAAGAGCAGCTAATTAAATATAAATGCTCAATTACTCCCCAGATTGGTGAAGGGATGGAGCGATGTTTCACAAACGATCTTGCATCTTCAGCAGACAGCTGTCTAACACTCGACGAGTGAAAATGCAAAGTAGCTACTTTCTAGAAGAGGACGCTTTTGATTATACAGCCTGGGGGAGATACTTCTATTTTCTAGCAAACACAATACATCATGAGCGGCTTACCTTATGAGACAAAGCAAAAAGCAAAACATGCGAGCACAAAGAAAAGAGAGAGACAAGAAAGGGCGACATGGAAGAGAGGAAATGAATAATGTTTAAGAGGCAATTTTTCCACAGTTTCCATATTAGTGTCTGTCCATATTCAGAAAAACTGAAATCAAAACCGAATTGTCCTTTGATAAGCATTGCCTACAGGAGCACTAATGCATATAAATACATCATTCACATAAAATGTCATTAAAACTTTGAAAATAACGTCTTTTTGCTGTCTTGATTTAAAGCATCACCTTACCTTGAAATCTGATGTACGCTATTCTTGACAACTGCGTTTTTGGCCCCCCGGGGATCAAAATCCTCGCAACAACTTTAGAATAAAAGCAACGTTATTCTCTTTGTTGGCTAACACTGCTGCGCTGTTGGCACAAATCACTCAATGATGTGGAAAAATTCACCATGTGAAACTAAAATGATGCTACTGTTATTTAGGAAAACCGATAGGCCTACTGTAAACAAAACATCCTAAAACTAGAGGAAACTAGGGTTTAGAGTTTCTTTCTTGTGGATCTAATGGCAGCTAAACCAATCAATACGCTACAAGCTGTAAATGTTCTTCACTAACAGATACTCCATCTCATCCACAGCAGCATTACTGGAAGATACAATGCAGTCAAGCAGAAATGCATTTTCAGACCGCAGTCATTTAAAAAGTTAAACGTTGGGTCGGATGAGTGCGGTATCTGTTTGTGTCATTACTATAGTGTAGCTACGCACGATGCACACACTCAACGACAAATGTTGTGTACCTTTTTTCTCATAGTCTTTCTTTTCATAATCTTTTTCTTTCTTTTTTTCCTTCTCTTTTTTTTCCTTTTTGGCTTCCCTGCTCTCTCCGGTTTTCCCAGGCTCATTCTTCTTCTTAATGTCACCAGATACTGTTTACACCAGAGAGATCATGAGTGTTTGAAGAAGAACACGTCACATGACGTTTTTTCCAGTTCATTTTATTCATTGTTCAAATCTCATACATGATTTGGTTGAATATTTAAGGATATTGTTTCAAATGTTATTTCATGGACTGTACAGAGGTCTGTTCATTAACACAGTGTACTTGCGAGAATATCTAATTAAGGCTTGAACCCCCCAAAGGTCCTAACAAGGTTGGGTAATTCATTTGTTTAATCAGTTATTTCTGTCAGAATCAGTATCGTTTATTCAAAAATAGAATAGATATACTGTATAAAACTTCAGTGTTTTGATTTAAAGGGATAGGAGTTCACTCAAAATGACAAATGTATTTAAATTCTCTTAAAGGAATAGTAAATGAAAATTCTGTCATCATTTACTCATCCTTTTGTTATTCCAATCCCATATGACTTGCTTTCCTCAGTGGAAAAGGAATCAAAAGGAATCTTTTATTTATATAGAATATTCCATCCCCCCCTTATAATGACAGTGAACAGTCACTGAGGCTGTCATTTTGCCAAACAACACCTTTTATGTTCCACAGAAGAAAGTAAGTCATACAGGTTTGGAATGACATAAGGGTGAGTAAATGATGACAGAATTTTCATTTACTATTCCTTTAAGAGAGGCAGGCCTCTGGCTTACTGTTCTGAAGGCAATTTGGGTTGTGAGACACAAACTTCAACAGATTGCACTTCCAAAATTTTGTAATTTGCACTTGATTATACTTGTCAGAAAATTCAGATGTCAGGATTTGCTGTGGGTACCTGGGGCTTCTACGTTTTTATCTTTCTTCTCCAAGTTTGTTGATGTTTTTTCCTCCTTGGACTCAGCTAGAGGAACTTCACTGTTTTCTCCTACTTTAGATTGAGGTTTACTTTCAGGAGCATCTTTATCTTTCTTCTCCAAGTTTGTTGCTGTTTTTTCCTCCTTGGTCTCAGCAAGAGGAACTTCACTCTTCTCTCCTACTTCAGATGGTGGTGGTTTACTTTCAGGAGCATCCTTATCTTTCTTCTCCAGATTTGTTGCTGTTTTTTCCTCCTTGGTCTCAGCTAGAGGAACTTCACTCTTCTCTCCTACTTCAGATGGAGGTTTACTTTCAGGAGCATCTTTATTTGTCTTCTCCAGATTTGTCTCTGTTTTTTCCTTGGTTTCAACAAGAGGAACTTCACTCTTCTCTCCTTCTTCGGATGGGGGTTTACTGTCAGCATTAGGTTGAGGAACAGCATCAGTGACGGTTTCCGCACCTGCTGTGACAATTTCAGCACCATCACCTGGATCTTCAGGAGCAGGTTTGATTTCATCAGACACATCGGTTGCTTCTGGACCTTCAGGAGAATCTGAGTCTGAAGTTGCTGGGGCAATGGAAGCAATCTCAGGAGAAACTGTAACTATTGCTGGAGCATCTGTTACAGCTCCGACGGCATCAGTTGCAGGTGCATCACCATCAGATGCGGGAGTTAGAGGAACGTCAGATGCTGGAACAATCAAATCAATGTCTGGAGGGAGTGCATCAACTGTCTTCATCACTGCATCAGTTGAGGACACAACTGTGCTTGTAATTAAGGTTACTGCAGTATTTGCTGTAACCATTTCACCCGCTTCCAATAGAGATCCATCAGAAACAAGTGAATCAGCATCAACAGCAAGAGATGTTGGCAGTTGAATTGTGCTAGCTGATGCTGAAGATGTTGTTTCAGAAGTTGCCATGGTTGCAGAAGGTGTTGTTGCCATGGTTGCAGAAGATATTGCTTGGATGTCCATATTAAGTGTTGTTGCAGTGCCGCCAGAGGATGAGGTAAATGAATCAGTAACCTCAGGAAGAACAGAAAGTGGATTGCTTGAAACAAAGCCAGTTGTTGCAGTCACGGTGTCGGTTGCTGCGGTGGCCGCATCGGGTATCACATCTGGTGCTGCGGAAACTGTAATTGTGTACAGAGCATAAAGAGTCAGATATCTAAACCGTTCTGTCAAAAGCAGTATAGATGCCTACAGATGCCATTGGTGCCCTTTGGGCTTACATACTGTACATAATGGATGTTATTGCAGCGATTCAACCTTTGGCCATTTCCAGTTCAGCAGAAACGGGATACATAAGATCTGATAGAATCACTTCCCCCGTTTGTGCCCCCATCCAACCCTTCAAGGACAGGACTCGCTGCGTTTTCCTGTTATGGTTTCATGTATCTATCTCTCTCTCCATAAGTTCAATAAATTGGACCCTTTTTGGTCATCCTTACCATGACCTGGTCTCTTTTCTCTTATGAAATATTTAGCAGCTGTTCATTCAATCGCTATTCAAAAATAGATCTGAAAGAATTGAGCTCCGGCCTTCAGCTGAGCTTCTACCGCCACGCCATGCGCTCTCGAAAGTGATTGTGTTTCACAATAACAGAGTATTTAATGATTTATCTCCCGAGGCTGGGCTTGCCATTTTCATAGTTACAGCTTCAGCGCCATTAGTTTTGAAAGGCAAACGCTACGCACACCAGGTGTGAGGCAGAAATGGTGGGATAGGTAAGGTGGTGGCATATTGTTTTGATTAAGCACAAAACAAAAAAACTTCTTCACAGTCGACAAAACTGAACACCTGCTATCTAGCACATCTGATTGGAAATTTAACCTGCTTTGTAAGAGGAACATACTGCTTGTAAATGCAGTAAATCAGCATGTACTTATTGCAAAAAATATATTAGTGATATTGACATTTTCACAAAAAATAATTGTATAAGAAAATAAACTTTTTATTCAAAACATTATTAAATAATAATAATAAATCATACTTTTTTTTAGTTACGAAATGTTCTGGCTTTAAAAAATGGTGTGTATTTTAATGTATTTCTTGGCCTTGTGTATTTTTATTATAGGTGGTTGTAAACTGTGTCTACTTTCAGTAGTAATTATGACATTATGGCACAGATGCTGATGTTTTGCTTTATTTGTATTGAATCCTAAACGTCTTTAAAGGGGTCATCGGATGCCCATTTTACACAAGTTGATATGATTCTTTAGTCTATAACATACTTTGGTTAAAATTTCTCAATGGTAGTGTAAAAAACACCTTTTTTCCCCTGCCAAAATCAGCTCTGTTTTCAGCAAGCCACTATAGTCCATGTTGCTTTAAATGCTAATGAGCTCTGCTGACCCCGCCTCTCTCTTCCGTGGGATGACGAGCAGTACTGTTTACTTTAGCCGCGAAACTGGCTAACTAGCACATTATTAGGAAAGGCGATTTGCAAAGATTCATAAAAACCCTTAAACTCACTTCTTCTGTAGATGAAGCTGGATCACGAATGATTCGCGTGAACATAGACGCATTTAGGCAGATCGGGAGCGCATTCCCTTCAAAACGAAAGTAACATTAATCCTCTGCGTCTTCAGCAGCTCAGATGTCGGGAGTTAATGACGACTGCTATATTCATTATTACATCCAACAACTAAACACTTCAATTGCTTAATCGGAGACGTCCTTGTCTTCAACACAATGGCGGACTGACGACAGCTCACCCAGGGCGGGTCTAAGGTAAGAAGGCCTTGACAATCAACTATTCTGACAAGAATCTCAGAACAGCCTGATTTGAGAGAGGGGATTTTATTTTTATCATTATAGGATGGATGTGTACACACACTTCCAACACACATTTATGTTCAAACAACTTGTAAAGTGAATTTTGCATCCGATGACCCCTTTAAGTCTGAAAGATTTCACTGTCAGTTATTTATTTATTTAATTTTTTTACAGCTAAAAGCCGGTTTAAATTGGTAACAGGTTGTAAAGCATCAGTACGGCCTCCACCTGCCCTGCACACTTCAATGCTTGATTCAAGAAGACATAGTTTAAGGAGCCGCCACATGGTATGTTACTTGGCACCTTGGCCCATATATATTAAT
Source organism: Onychostoma macrolepis (assembly GCF_012432095.1). Classification (NCBI taxonomy): domain Eukaryota; kingdom Metazoa; phylum Chordata; class Actinopteri; order Cypriniformes; family Cyprinidae; genus Onychostoma; species Onychostoma macrolepis. Next base: position 22,499,156 of record NC_081162.1, read on the forward strand.
GAGTGATTTAGCACAGCAATAATCATATTTAATCTCCACACCCTGCTATACCTCAGATCAGAATATAGCGCGGCATTATAGCCATCAGTCATGAGAGGAATTACAGTGGAGCGTGATTCCCTGCATGCACTGCTTTCCTCAAGGTCTCCTGTCCGATACGAGAGAGCAAAGAAACTGGAGGGAATTTACTAAGAAGTATTTCACTTACTATTGGCCTTGTTTACTTGCCTGTACTGTGTAGTACCTGATTCACTATAATATTTGTGCACAGTTTTTACAGTGCAGTTTTACATTTACTTGCTGTTGCTTAGTGAATGATATGCAGGTTTAGAGAATATCTTAAAATGTTTAGTGAACACTCTTGTACTACATCTTGAATATTTCAATAAAGTTTTATTATTTTTTATTTTAGTTTGACATTTTAGTTACTTTAGTACTTTTTACATTTTTCAAATGTACTGTATAACTTGAAGTAAAACAAAATGAAATTGACAAATGTTTATTTTATTTCAATTAACAAAAAAGTTTGTTGTTTGTTTGATTTACCCGGTGCCAGCTTTGAATCATCCTACCCATGAAGTAAACCCTGGGCCTACAGTATGGTATAAAATGAAGACATACAAATTCAAATGTTCTAGGCTCTTTTAAAAGCTAGTAAAGATTCAAAGCGCCTTCTAATAGAATAACTGTAATGTATGCATTCTCACAACCAGGAGGGCAAAAGAACAAAACTCAATGTATGACTTTAAACATGCTCCCTGTTGAATATTTCACCTCTCAATTATTAACACAAGTGAGACCGAATAAATGAAGAATGTCTAACCTAAATAGATGGACACATGCTTGCATATATTACGGCTTATTTCAAGGTTGAAATGTCTTTGCGAACAGAGTTCTGATGGATTTACTTTACTTAAATATCAAAACTTTAATACCAGGAGACATTTAGAGAAAAAAGCTTGTTTGTATGTTATGCTCTTGTGCAAACGTGTCAACAAATTGAGATTGTGACATTTACAGGAAGTTCTCTTACCTGGCTGGTCAGGTGCAGTGGGTACGACTGTGAGTGTTGGACTAGACGGAGATGGCACTGTAGTTAAAGACGAGGTGTCTGTCTGGCTCGAGATGGTAGCAGCTGGCATTGTGGGCAGAAAGCTCGTCACAAGTAGCACTTGGGACAGTAAAATTACAACGTTGAGTCGAGAGCCGAGAGCCGAGAGAGTAAGTAAAGAGGGCCAGCTACCTCCTACTGTTAACACTTCTATTTTTAATTTTAGCTTTGGAAAACATACTTGTACTTATGCAAAAGAATACAAAGTCTGTAAAATATTACAAGTGTGTACATCAAGCTACATCTAGTTGTATAATGAATAAGTTTAATCACTCAAAGCTCTTTTCTAGTTTTTATGTATTGCAGTAAATATCTGATGATAATGATTATTGTTTTTAGGTTTATTATCGTATATTATGATGTTTTTTTCATGACTAGTATAAATTCAACCACAAAGCTAAAACCATCAGCCAAGCAATGCTTGATCTTAAAGACACTCTGTAGTGCATCTACTACTAAACAGCAATGAAAAGGAACTTTAAAGTCAACATGAAATGAAAATCAGCCCTATTTCCTTTCCCAGTACAAGATACTGATATTACTGTGAGTAATTCAAATGTTGGTCTGGTCCACTTTTCACAATCCAATTAATTCCCGACCAAGTATCTTCCTGCATTTTGATCCCACTGAATATCCCGTTTCCTTCAGAATTGCATCACCTATTTACTTTACCCAGTACAAGATACTGATCTGATTGAGAGTAATTCAAATGTTTGTCTGGTCCACTTTTCACAATCCAATTAATTCCCGACTAAGTTTCATCCTACATTCTCATCCCACTGAATATCCTGTCTCCTTCAGAATAGCATCGTATTATGTAAGTAAAATGCATTGTGGATGGCATTTCATGTTGACTTTCATGCAAAACAGGAATCTAAAAGCACGTCCATTAAACAGGGTTTCATAAATCAAGTCTGTATCCACCAGCTGAACTGCTTTAAGATGCTAATGCAGTGTCTGCCTTTGTCACCTGGTGTATTGGTGAGGGATTCAGGGATCGCTGAGCCACCTGTAGGGGCAGGAGGAGAAGTCGATGTGTCACTGGAGGTGGCCGTGTCTAGTCAGCAGACAGAAGGATGAGCTCGCCAGTGCAGGGATCAAATACCACGACAGTATTGCCCATCAGAGCCTAAATCAGCCTGATCTCAGCTATTCGCTGACCACAAATAAAGGACACCGCTAAAGACGTTTTACTGCAGCCCACAGCACTAAAGGAGAACTCAAATGAGCATGATTTTGATGAGGTATGGATTTACACATGACGTCAGTCGGTCATAAAAACTCAATTTATGTGCATACTGCAAACATTAACAATAATGTGGTATGTCCATCATGGTCAAGGTGATCTCATTTGTATTCGTAGATTTTCATACATACAGTTTGTGCACATTTTTACAACACAGATTTATTGGTTTAAATCAAAACTGGATATTTAATCATAAATAAATGCATTTGCACATTACCTTTGCCAATGCAGAGGTCAATCTTTAAGAACAATTTTGATATTAATTTTAATATTACTTATTTAACACTTCAATCTATTGTTGTTTAATGTTATTATATTTGTAAATAGATCGTGTAATGACAGGTCTGAAGCATGGGGATCCATTTGCAGCTTTTATTCAAAGGCAGAATCAAACAGGCGAAGATCAGACAACAACGACAGGGGTGACAGACCGATCCAAATACGTAAACGATTACCAGGCTTAAGTCGAGGCAGGCGGCAGACAGGAGAAGTAACTAATAGTCCAGAGATCAGATCACAAGGGCAGGTGGCAGAGAATCACAGAGTCAGGTAAACAGTCCAAGGTCATAAACAGGAGATCACAAAAGACAAGATATACGCTCAGAAGCGTTAGCCAGGGCAAAACAAGACTTCACAATGAGTGAGCATTGGTTTGCAGCTTATAAAGGGCACAGAGATGGGAAACACCTGTGCAGCAATCAGTCTCAGGTACAAGGCATTGTGGGAGATGCAGTTCAGAACTAATACTCTGGTGATTGTGCCCTCCGGTGGTGTTCAGGGAGGGCCACAGAGGCCGAGTTCGTGACAGAGCCCCCTCCCTGCGAGCGGCTCCTGAAGTGAGGGGCGGTTCTACGCCGAGGCCTTCCACGGGGTCGAGGAGCGGGTCTGTTGAGATGAGCGCAATGGAAATCATCCGTGAGCGTGGGGTCCAGGATGTCCTGGGCGTTGACCCAGGACCTCTCCTCAGGGCCGTACCCCTCCCAGTCTATGAGGTATTGCAAGACCCTGCCTCGGCGTCGGGAATCCAAGATCTCCCTGACTCGATATGCCTCCTCGCCATCCACCACGATGGGAGGGGTGCTCTCCTCAGTGGCCTCCTCCTGGTCCCCCTCCCCTCTCGGACCACCGGCAGGCTTGAGCAAAGAGATATGGAAAGTGGGTGAGATACGGTAATTGGCAGGAAGTGCTAAACGATAAGAAACTGGTGTGATTTGACGAATGATTTTAAAAGGACCCACGTACCTGGGACTGAGCTTCTTGCACGGGAGATGAAGACGAAGATTTTTGGTGGACAACCACACCCACTGACCCGGAGCGTAGGGAGGACCTGGTCTCCGATGGCAATTAGCCTGTTCTCTGACCCGACGTACAGCATGTTGGAGATGAACGTGTGCGGTATTCCAGGTCTCCTCACTGCGGTGTAGCCAATCATTGACAGCGGGCAGATCAGAGGGCTCCCCTGACCAGGGGAATAGTGGAGGTTGGAAACCAAGAACACACTGGAAAGGTGTGTCAAATTGCGTAATGAGTTCTGCGCATATTCAGCCCAAAGCAGATAACGACTCTCGTTCTGGTTGTTGTGGCAGTAAGATCTTAGAAATAGAGTTAATTCCTGATTTAGTCGTTCCACTTGGCCATTGGATTCTGGGTGATAGCCGGAGGTTAGGCTGACGTTTATGTTAAGCTGCTGACAGAAAGCAGACCAGACTCTGGAGGTGAACTGTGGTCCACGGTCTGAGACAATGTCCTCGGGTAGTCCGTAGAATCTGAATAGCTGTTCCATCAAAGCCTCTGCTGTTTCGAAGGCTGTGGGGAGCTTGGTGAGAGGAATGAGACGGCATGCTTTGGAGAAGCGGTCGATAACTAAGTATGGTGGTATGATTCCTGGAACGAGGGAGATCAGTTACAAAGTCGATGGCGATGTGAGACCAGGGGCGTTGAGGTATGGGTAGGGGTTGAAGTAAACCAGCTGGGCATTGATGAGAAGATTTGGTAACGTTGCAGGTAGCACAGTGCTGGATGAAAGTGATAACGTCCTTTTGTAATGATGGCCACCAGAACCGGTTGGAAACGAGATGAACCGTGGCCGTGATGAACAGAACTGGGAGAGTCGGGAATCATCGTCGAAGATTAGCAGGAACATAAGTTAAGTTCGGTGGGCAGTCAGGTGGCGTGGGATCATTGGCTAGTGCATCTGTAATCTCGGTCATAACATCCCATTGTACCGGAGCGAGGATAAGAGATGTGGGTATGATTGGTTCGTTTGGGAGCATTTGAGGATGTTGTGGAGTCAAGTTGCCTTGAGAGGGCATTGGCTTTCCCATTCTTTGAGCCAGGGCGGTAAGTGATATGAAAGTTGAATCGGGAGAAGAACAGTGACCATCTTGCTTGACGGGGGTTGAGACGTTTGGCTGACCTGATGTATTCCAAGTTTCTGTGATCTGTGAGTACAATGAAAGGTCTTTTGGCGCCCTCTAGCCAATGTCTCCACTCCTCAAAGGCCGCTTTCATGGCTAGCAGTTCTCGATCCCCAACATCATAGTTCCCCTCGGCAGCATTGAGTTTTCTGGAGTAATAGGCACAAGGATAGAGCTTAGCGGGGTTACCCTGATGTTGAGACAAGATGGCTCCGATGCCTGTGTTAGAGGCATCCACTTCAACTGTGAATTTGAGTTCAGGATCAGGGTGATGAAGTATCGGTGCAGAGGTGAAACGCTCCTTGAGTTGCTGAAAAGCCTCTGAGGCCGCTGTGGACCAGGCGAGATGGCGCTTGCCTCCCCCAAGCAACGACGTTAGTGGTGCGGCTATGGTGCTGAAGTTGCGTATGAAGCGTCTATAGAAGTTGGCAAACCCCAGGAAACGTTGCAGATCTTTTGTGGTTTTAGGTGTGGGCCAGTTTAACACCGAGTTGACCTTCTCATCCATCACCACCCCATCCGCACTGATGATGTATCCCAGAAATGAAGTTAAGGTCTGATGGAACTCGCATTTCTCCATTTTGGCATACAACTGATGGTCGATAAGGCGTTGGAGTACTGCCCTAACCTGTTGCACATGAGATTCAAACGTGTCAGAGTAGATTAATATATCAATGTAGACAATCACCCACTGGCCTAACATGTCCCGGAACACATCATTGATGAATGACTGAAAGACTGATGGACTGTTGACAAGCCCGAACGGCATAACCAGATATTCGTAGTGCCCAGTGGTGGTAGAAAAGGCGGTTTTCCACTCATCACCCTCTCTGATACGGATAAGACTGTATGCATTGCAAAGATCAAGCTTGGTAAAGTACCTGGCAGAACGGAGCATTTCAAGGGCGGCTGGAACTAGCGGCAGAGGATAGCGGAATTTAACTGTGATTTTATTGAGATGACGATAATCAATACAGGGGCGTAATCCTCCATCCTTTTTCTTGACAAAGAAGCCTGCTGACGCTGGTGATGTGGATGGTCTGATGAAGCCCTTTGACAGCTCCTCCTCTATGTAAGCCTTCATGGCCTCTGACTCCTGTTGTGTTAAAGGGAAAATTCTGCCTCTGGTGGGTACTGCCCCTGGGAGGAGATCAATAGCGCAATCACTGGAGCGGTGAGGGGGAAGTTGTGAGGCTTTGGATCTACTGAAGGCTTCAAATAAATCATGGTATTCGGCTGGTAACCCCTGAATGGCTGAACTTTCCTTGAGAGGGGGTTTAAATGACTTGGGTGAGTGACTCTGAGGTAAAAGACAGTGCTTGTGACATGTCTCAGACCACTGAACGATCTGACGTGTGGACCATGAGATACAGGGATTGTGTCTCTCCAGCCAAGGCAAGCCGAGGATTATGGGTTTCTGGGGTGATTTGATGGCGAAAAGGCGAATGCTTTCCGTGTGAAGAGAACCTGTTCTCAGTGTAATGTCCTTGGTGATGAATTTGACCTGCCCTGTGCCCAGGGGGCGGCCGTCTAGCGCTGCCACTGCAACACCGGATTCACATGTGATGAGAGGAAGAGAGTGGGTTTTAACGAAGTTCACATCAATGAAGTTACCTGCAGCCCCCGAGTCGATCAATGCCAGAGTATCAAACATTATGGTTACCGGAACTTCAAGTGTAGATAAGGTAGATGGATTAGGACTTACCACGGATGACCCCCTGGAGGTTGGTTTTGTAGGACAGGAGATTCTCATATGGCCTGGCAGACCGCAGTAACACTTCTCGAAATTGTCGCATAAAGATTCTGAAAGAGGGAAAAGCCAGGTTAGCGCCCTCCCACACCGCCATAGCCCAGTCTAGCGCTCTCCCCGTCAGCAATGAACATACAAAAGAGACGCGACTGTCCTCCGTGGAGTAGAGCAGAGGCTGTTGGTCCATGAACAAGGTGCATTGGAGGAGAAAACCCTTACACTTGTTGGGGGCACCGTCGTATTTCTCGGGAAACGACAGGCGTGGGCTGGTCATGGGTTGACTGGAGCTTTGAGCGACCAGTGGAGGTGTTGGTGGAACCGGAGCAGCTGGTGGTGCAACATTGCACAAAGCCTGGAGTGTCTTGCTTAGCTCCTCCGTGAGTGAAGTGAGACGCTGCAGTTGCTGATGATGTGCAGCTAGCATAGAGGCTTGGGCGGAGACCTCAGTGGTGAGCTGGGAAACAGCCGCTGGATCCGGGGTTGGCGAAGTCTTATGTAATGACGGGTCTGAAGCATGGGGATCCATTTGCAGCTTTTATTCAAAGGCAGAATCAAACAGGCAAAGATCAGACAACAACGACAGGGGTGACAGAGACAGATCCAAATACGTAAACGATTACCAGGCTTAAGTCGAGGCAGGCGGCAGACAGGAGAAGTAACTAATGGCACTTTTCCACTGCATGGTATGACTCGGCACGGCTCGGTTTGCGTTTCCACTGCAGTTTAGTACCGCTTTAGAGTGCGCGGGATTATTCACGTGTCGTTATAGTTGCGCCGCCTCTACTGCCGTGACATCATCGTAAACACGCCAAAAACAAACACACAACAATGGAGCATATCTTCAGTTTTTTTAACTTGTCCCTACACTGTTTGTAGGTCCGGTGGTAGCCGTGTGTGGCCAAGAGTTTAGCGACCTCCTGGAAAACTTTCATTCCGCGTCGCCCCATCAAGCTCTCGCTGGATCCGCTCCTCGGCAATCAACGAGAGGAACGTCTGTACTTCCTCAGCAGACCACGAAACAGCCATTTTTTGGTTGATACAAACAAAAGTTGCGACCAATCCTTTGCTGGCTGTGCTGATTTAAATCTAGCGGGTCTGTTGTGTCTCGTGTCGCAAGTTCAGTGACGCAGTAATGACGATTTTCTCCGGCCAATCAGTGATCAGCAGAGTTTACACGTCACGTTTTGGTAACGGTACGGTTCGCTTGGAACCTCGGCCGAGGTGGTACTAAAAAAAAGTACCAGGTACCAGGTACCGTATCCAGTGGAAAACCCCCCAAAAGTGAGCCGTACTGAACCGTACCGTGCCGTACCATGCAGTGGAAAAGCGCCATAATAGTCCAGAGATCAGATCACAAGGGCAGGTGGCAGAGAATCACAAAGTCAGGTAAACAGTCCGAGATCACAAAAGACGAGATACGCTCAGAAGTGTTAGCCAGGGCAAAACAAGACTTCACAATGAGTGAGCATTGGTTTGCAGCTTATAAAGGGCACAGAGATGGGAAACACCTGTGCAGCAATCAGTCTCAGGTACAAGGCATTGTGGGAGATGCAGTTCAGAACTAATACTTTGGTGATGGTGCCCTCCGGTGGTGTTCAGGGAGGGCCACAGAGGCCGAGTTTGTGACAGATAGATACTCAGTGCTCAGTATAGTTTTTTTAATGTCAGCCATTATGTTAATATATCAGGTAACATAAAGGAGCATTAACCTTGATTAGTAATTATTTTAAAAATGCATCTAATGCACAGTGAGCATTTATATCATCTCTGAAGTTGTTCATATGTAAAATGATTTACATTTCAAATGTTAATATGACTTTTTATGTCTACCCAGACACACAAAAATGTACACATGCTAAAATCAGATGTTAGGTTTGAATACTGAGATCATGTTGTCATGGTAGCATTCAAACACCACTGTTTTACCATAGGACTTTTGTTGAATGTTTGCACATGCTAACTTGTTTATGAACTCGCGTGTTCACAAACTCAACAAAAAAACACCCTACCCTACTTAAAGTCACGTGCACTCCTCAATGCCAGCACAATGCTAAACATCTCTGTCTATGCCAGTATTCACAGTACTGTACGTCAAATATGGAACGTGGCATTCGGCGTCTCATGCATGTTAGCTTGTTTGCTGTTGTCTGGCTGTCTCAGTAGGAGCAGGTGTCTTCCCTCTGGAAGAGGAATGACCATGTCAGCTCACACTGCGCCGGTGCTGATGGGAGCTTTGGGATTCAGCGTGGGCAGCCCACAGTGAGCACCGCAGCAGGCCGATACTTCCTGCTCTCAGGCATGCTAATGTTTTATTAAGGTTGCGTCCCTCCCCAGTGTTTCATAATTAAAGCATGGCTGAAGACACTGTTCCCTAATTCCACGGGTTTATTGTATTTATATGGTTTGCTAATGAAAAATGGCCCGTATTACCGATAGATGTTTTATTTAGTGTTGTGTCTGAGTGTCGTGGATGAAAATAATTTATGTCTCAGTCTGGCTGTAATAATTCAGTGAGAGATTCACACAGGGATTCGTGTTCTTTGAGATCAGTTGCATGTTCGTAATTATACAAACTGGATTATATAAAGGGGAACATGTCATGGAAAATAAAAGACTTTGTAGTATGTACTCTTTTATACCCTAATGCAATGCAAAACTTCCTTCCATCGGGATATTTATGGAAAGCTATGGTTTTGACGTCTGAACCAACGAACAGTTGGAGGAAAGTTATAAAGGTTTGGAACAGCATGAGGGTGAGTAAATGTTGACAGAATATAGATTTTTGGGTGAACATAACTGAATGACTGACCACATTTACATATCATTGTTTATTCATTAATTAACAGAATTCCCAACGAGGTAAGAAAATCATAACAGAGGCTGTTTACAGCACATACACTACCAATCACAAGTTAAGTGAGGTCAGTAAGATTTTTAAAATTCAGTTTTAAATGCTCACCCAGGCTGCATTTATTTGATCAAAATACAGTAATATTGTGAAATATTATTGCAATTTAAAATAACATTTTTTTATTTTTATTTTAATATAATTTAAAATGTAATTATTTCTGTGATGCAAAGCTGAATTTTTAGCAGTCATTACTCCAGTCTTCAGTATCACATTATCCTTCAGAAATCATTCTAATATGCTGATTTGGTGCTTAAGAAACATTTCTTATTATAATTTCTTATTTACTTTAAAAAAAAACAAAAAAAAAAACAATTACTCTCATTTTTTAACAATTTGATACATTCTTGCTGAATAAAAATATTAATTTCTTTAAAAAAAATATATATTAATCCCAAACCTTTGAACATATGGTAGGGGCCTAAAGTAGGTCAAAAATATTCACAAAAAACTAAATTACTTGGTGCTAAAAAAGCAACGTAATGGGTCACGTTAACTGTATGATATAAAAAGCTCCAAAATGAAGACATGACGAGTTCATCATTGTGGCAGATGAGTAAAATGAATGAAAAATGTCTTTTACAACAGATTTTTTTTTTTTAACATGCTGTGTCACGCCTGTCCATTCACACAAAATGATCAGTTGAGGCATCCAGAGAGGAATTATCATCCAGTGCCTTTTAACAGGGTACTAATCGAATTAGTCTCTTGCAGTGCACTCATGCTTTCTAGACAAAGAGTGTATTTGTGCCTGTGTGAGAGAGAGCTCAGAGCTCGATACAGGGCCGATGAGCAGGGAACGGGTAACAGGAGGGCAGGCATATGGCCACGGGGGGTTAACGTGAGAGCTGGAGCACGGGCAGATTTCTCACGTCACCCTCCCAACCGCCATCTGCCACCGAACCAGACCAGAACCAAAAGAGCGAGCACAGAGTGGCCCGATCTACTTCATACCGCTCTCAGTCTCTGGCCACAGTAGAACGACAGAGAGAAACAAAGAAAGTGTTAAAAAAAAAAAAAAGACAGGCTTGCAATCTTGTGAATTAATAGCTCTGTTCCAAAGTCTAGTAAGCTGACTATTTAAGGCATCATAAGAGCACTCCTGCTGTTCCAAAAGGTAGGCAGGATGACTGTGCTGCCTTCTAAGAAAATGTCTTTTGGCCAAATTCTATGTATGCTTCACAAAGGAAGCAATGCCAAAATGCATTGTGACAATTTATCCAAGTTGGTGGAACGAAGCATGAGAAATGTTGATTTATAAATATAAATATTTTTTTAATGCAAGAAAGTATGGCTAAAAATATAGTTTCACAAACTCTAACACAAGAATGAAACTAACAAGAAAATCTACATCAGAATATTTTATGTACTTGAACCAGGAAAGACCAGAACCTCCAAGGTTACATTTCAATAGCGTGCTAGCATTTCAGAGTAGCGAGTAACACTGTCATATTTTATAGTTAATTTGTTGTTGATGCTATTGAAATGTACAACACATTTAGATTTATTTGATTATTCTTTGCCATACTTTTGTCTTTTCTTCTCTCTCTCTTTTTTTAAAAAATATTTAAACTACTTTAGGTCAAAAATAAAATAAAATAAATTAAAAATTGTACTTTTCAGTTTGGTCCAGTAAGGTGCATGTAGATTCTAGAATATGCAAACGGCCAAAGTGATTGGCGCATTCAAATTGAAGGCGGGGCTTCCATTCTATCACACACCATATTGAGCCTTATAATTTCCCCCGTTCATTTTTTACGAATGGTCTGTCTCCTCATACCATATATGTGCGTTTGACTTAAAGCAACAATATATATATATATATATATATATATATATATATATATATATTTTTTTTTAACCTTGTAATACCTGTTTTAAAATCATTTAGGACTTTTAATAAGACGAATAACTTTCCCACACTCTTCCCCAAACGTCTGTTCTGGGAACATGTGAGTTTGGTGAGTGGGTCCGAAATTCTGTGAAAAGGGCAAATTTTAACATCAAAAACATGCATATGTACAGCTATCCACTGTAATTACGACAGTGAACTCCACTCATTTAGCTGTAGACAAAACTACATTCGGTTGCTTTAAGGAGTGCTGTTTGTATGACCCAGGAAGTTGCTGTCTGTTTAGATCATTCAGTCACTTATGAGCTTCCGTTTCAGTTAGCATGCAGTCTCAGAAGACAGGCGCCTATGTAAGTTGTAAACAGCGAGGAAGTTCACTTGGTTTTGGAACAGAGCCAGTTCCTTGCAGTAATTATGAATAATTTCACCTTTATTACGTACAGTTGCTCACTAAATCTTCGAGATGCTTCTCCCCATGCACTGCCTCAGACACTTGGGCATGAAGATGTGCAATAACATTGCCCTTGCTGGATAAATGCATGAGGGTTATTTTTAGTGTGATGGGAGGCCCACAAGATTAATAAACATTCATCATCCATTTCCTCCAAATTCCTGCTCTCCGTCTTTCTCTATTGCATTCTCCCTCTCTCTCTCTTTCACTCTGTTTTCCTCTCTGTCTTCTCCTTTAGGACAGTGAGAGCTTTCTGTCACACTTTCCAAACACTCTATCCAGGAAAGAGGAATGGAATAAATGGTGATTCCATATTTTATTCCGCAGTAAAATTGAATAAAAATAAAATAAAAAAATGACATTGGATAGCAGTAGGGTTCAATCCCAGGACTGTTTGGAGATCATTTTGATTTGGCCCTGAAGCGCATGTGCTGATAACTTTCCCATTTCAGTGTGACGAGTGCAGAGGTCACTGCTGCTGCAGTCCTACTGGAGCAACTAGATTTCAACAAGAGTTGCATCCACATCCTGATTTATTCTGGTCAGTAACTGCTGACCCATTTCATTTTTTTTTATATTGATGTTACAGGTGGGTAAATCTGAAATCAGTCATACATGCAACAGTAACAGACTGGCATTCAATGAAGTGGAAAATAATATATACCGATTATTTCAGAGGCATACAAACCAAACAAAGTGGACAATTTTATGTTATTCTCACACATTAGCTGAATTTACATGGCTTTTCCAATTATTTGTGATTTTCTGGGAATTAACAATTTAATAAATATTTAATAGTGATTTCACTTAAAAAGAAAAATTCTATCTAAATATGCATGATATACACCTACTATTTATAATATTTTTTTTTCAAAGAAATTAATACTTTTATTCAGCAAGGATGCATTAAATTGATAAAAGTGACAGTAAAGACATTTATAATGTTGCAGAAGGTTTCTATTTCAAATAAATGCTGTCATTCTGTTCATTATAGTTTCCAAAAAAAAAAAAAAAATATATATATATATATATATATATATATTCTTGTTTTCAACAATTATAATAATGAGAAAATATTTGTTGAGCACTAAATCAGCATATTAAAATGATTTCTGAAGGATCATGTGACAATGAAGACTACAGTAATGATGCTAAAATTCAGCTTTGCATCACAGGAGTAAAGTACATTTTAAAATATTAAAAGAAAAAACATTTGTTTTAAATTGTAAAAATATATCATAATATTACTGTTTTTACTGTATTCCTGAGCAAATAAATAAAAATACTTCTTTCAAAAACTTTTTAAAAATCTTTCCAATTACAAACTTTTCAATGGTAGTGTAACTCAAAAAAATATGAGAAATGTATTTCTTGAGATTTGCCATGCGTATGGGAGCCCTGTAACAATATCTTTTTAATTTTAATTTTAATCATTAATACAATGAACTATTAATTTAAAACGCCCTCACAGAAGCTACATATCATCCAGCCAATCAGAACTTGGGATTTCTCTGGCTGTTGCTAGTTTTGTCTGACAGTCTGTGAATGTGTTTGAGGCTGAAAAAATAAAAAGATAAAAAAGATTTTTTTTAAAAATCGGGCTATTCAGATTTCAGAAATGTCCTTGGCGAGTGTCAGAGTGCTCTATTATTCAGTGGGATGAATGAACGCAGTGACACGTCCCTGTTCAATAGGTTATTGAACCACAAATTCTTCCCAGGGTCTAAAAATATTAGAAGCGACCATGAAACTTTTAGTACAGAACAGTTTCTTCCTGTAACAGCACACACGATGTTTATTTTAGAAGGGGCATCGCACCTTAGGCTCGGGGGAAAAACCTCTCTCACACATCATTCAACTTACATAAAACATTACTTTTTGTGTTACAAACGTTGACAGACCTTGTAAAATCTGCATTGCATGTTCTGTGGATGATTATTTTTCCCCCACTCCAAACAATCCCGGTTCTTTCCAGTGAGGGTTATTAAATATTTTCAGCTTGGCAATGATTGAAAAAAATGACATCACAAACTCCAAAATCAGGCCAATCTGACAGACCCTAATAATACTGAATTATGGGGATATTTCAGCATATTACTTTGAGTGAAATAATGTATTAATGTGTCTTCTGCATGTGTGCAGGCAGCAGGACCCTGAGGGAGAGGGAGAGTCGATGGCCCAACACACGCTGTGATAAATTGCTCTCACTCCAATGAGTGTTATTCATTGGTCAGAGGCTGGGAAGAAAAGCTTCTCAGGACCCAAAAGTACTGTCATGATACTACAGTACATTTATGGTTTCAAATGGTAATAATACCACATGCCAGTACTCGTGGTATATGGGGAGTTGGCATGACTTGTAATTTCTCTTAAGGCCATTTTCTCATATATTCTCATCAATTTGTTGGACATATAACATAGTTGTTGTTTTGCGGTATGCCATCAATATTGTAAAATGTCGATATATACAGTATAAAATATATTGGACTTGTTTCCAAAAAGACCTGGTCATGAATTTACATATTACATACTTTAATATACATAATTTATATACACCGAACTTATTCCTCTAACGACCTCAAACTTTTTGAAGGGTAGTGTAAAGCTTTATGTTCATTTCCATGTCCATTTGTCAACTACCCATATACATGTACCATGATACTGAATGATTACCATATCCACGTACTATGTAATTTACATGGTTCTCTATGGTATTTCCTTAGAATACCATGGTATAGAATAACATGGTACATGTTCTTTTATGCATTTCTGTAATGTTCTTCTAGTTTATCAAAAGATCTCATCTATTGAACACTGCTCAACTACTACAAGACTAACCTATGTTAATCTACAGACCATTACAAGACAAACTGCACTACTCTATGGACTTCAAACCAGCTCTGACCTGTTAGCATGTTTACAGACGCTGATGTACCCGGAGTCTGTGTTACTGAGTTCGGCTGGACTGAACCTGTGGCGGCTGGTGTTGAGTCTGAGGTCAGTTGGACTGTGGGTGGTGTTATTGATGTAGTTATGGACATTGGTACAGTGGCAGGGTCAAGCGTAACTGCTAGTGTTGGCACTGAAAATGGAGAACAACATTATAGCCTGTTTTTTCTTCTGGCAAACGAGTGAAGGTGCACTATGTAACTTTTTTTCTAGTCTTTGAATTGATACTGACACCTACAGTACTGGTTTTGTTGCTGTATCATGCAAAAGAAAATGTTTTTGGTTACAGACAACATTGGCATACACCCTATTCACAAGTACATTTGTGACCCTGAAACCGTAAGGGTCAATTTTTTTAAATTGACATTTATACATAATGAAAGCTGAAAGCAGAATAAATAAGCTTTCCATAGGATAGGACAATATTTGGCCTATTTTGGAAATCTGAGGGTGCAAAAAAATCTAAATATTGAGAAAATCACCTTTAAAGCTGTCCAAATGAAGTTCTTAGCAATGCATATTACTAATCTGGAATTAAGTTTTGATATATTTGCAGTAGGAAATGTAATCTTTATGGAACATGATCTTTACTTAATACCCTAATGATATTTTATTGGCATAAAAGAAAAATCGTTCATTTTGACCCATACAATGTATTGTTGGCTAATTGCTACAAATATACCCGTGCGACTTAAGACTGGTTTTGTGGTCCAGGGTCACATTTATCACCGGTTTACTGAGATGATGTTTGTAGTATTCAGCTGGTCATGTGATTTAACAGCTTGAATTAAACAGCTTTTATGCAGCTGATATGACTTCATCTAAACCATTTGAAACATTTTTCAAAAGTACCACAGGTTTCTTCAGATGCAAAACTTAGTAAGAGTATGAGCCACTAGCATCAATAAAAATGTAAACGTTTCACCTTTAAGCTGGAAAAAAGTACCAAGTGCGCCTTTAAGAATAATCTTGAGGAAAACGATTCCTCTATATTTCTCTTGAGATCAGTCATCACCTCAGATTTCCAACAAAACAACATTAGACCACCACAAATGGGCAGAACCGCACAGAAATTTCCTACAACCTTGAGCACACCCTCATAGATCACTAGACAGCATTAGAATGCTTTGCGTCTTACATCACATGAAACATTTATGAAGTATAAAACTGTGGAAAAATGCATCACGTCATCAGAGTTCACAGTGACAGTTAAGGGACGGATCAGAACCGACGTCTTGTTAACGACATGAAATAAAGAGGCCAAAAAGAGTGATGGAAGCAGGAGCGAAAACATGAAAACGACAGTCAGCGCATTCCATTAGCATGCCACTTACTGTCAGACGTTCCCGACGCCTCACCTGCAAACAGAAAGAGAGGAAGATAAAACAAATGAGAGAGTTTTACTCATTTATTTTCCAAAACACTCCTGTGGGTTTATTTTATTTATTCCTCTACCTCTCTGGAGCACATCTAAGAGTTAAAGAATACAGAAACCTGCCTCACTTTTGCACGCAGTGAACGTACAGTAGCGATGAACTGTATGTTTCTCCTATTCAATATGCCTGCCTTCTTTTTATTGCGAAGTTTACTTGAAAGCTTCGCGCTATTCTGCTTTCCTTATCGAGTGAAGATGCCCCAGTTTTCTACACTGTACGTAAATCATAGCTTCCTCTTAGGTGTGTGCGTGTATCTCAATACAGCAGGTGCATAATTCGTACAAATGTTCGGGGAGCCGTTCGGGGTGGGTAGGTAGGAGCCGGGCTTCCAGGACTTGGCTTTGAATCCTCTCTCGCAGGCCGAACAGTCTTGTCCAGTGGTGTTGTGCTCGCAGTCGCACTGAAGGGTCCCGTCACGGAGGGAGCACTGACCAGCGTGGAGGTTACACTTACACCTGTGAAAGCAGGGAACACCAATTAGCACACTTGTTACATCGTAGCCACAGGCAAGGGTGAAAGCTGCACCGCCGAGGACAATTCCTACTTTTTATTTGTTAGGGTCACCCGAGGTAGCCCATTAGCTCGGCTGCTCGGCTCAAGAAATCAGCTAGGCTAATTAGTGGAGCTAGACATCGTAGTGCATGGCTGAAACAGTACCTGTAGGGAATACTGTGGATTCTACAGATCTTTACATTGTGGTTGATGTGTATACAGTTATATAGAAGAGGATTTTGGGCCAATGAGATTTCACTGTGGGCGGGGCTAACCAGTACAACGCTGGTCCTGTTGCTTATCATGGCTGTTGTGGACAAAATCTCATCTCTGGAAGTCACTGTACTAATATGCATGAAATTAAATTGTTTTTAAAGATCTTTTTTTTACTTAATTTGGATGCATCTGGTTAGGAGCATGTGCACTGCAATAAATCGTATTTTGTCTTATTTTCTAGTTGATTTTCAAACAAGAAAAATGAACTTGAAAATCAACTCTGTCTTAGATATAGGACTGAGAGGATAGATTGTTAAAATGAGTGTACATTGTCTTCATGCTCTGGCATTTTTTGTATTAGTATTATTATTATTATAATTTTTTTTTTTTTTTTTTTTTTTACTTAAGTCTAAACAAGATAAATTGATATGACAAAAGCTGCCAGTACAGTGCAGTGTTATTGTAAAACTATTAAAAAATTCAAATAAATGTTTTTGGTAATTCCCATAAAGCTTAAATAAAATAAAATGTTAATGATGCAAAAACTAAATAGATGAAAAACTTCTAGATGAAGTAAACTTTTACTAAAACTGTTAAGTAAAGTAAAATTACTGAAATAAAAAATAAATCAAAGCTAAATAAAAATGTAAATGACAAAAGCACATAAAATTACTAAAAACTTATTTTAAGGTGTAAAATATTAATAAATCAAATATTCATAATTTTTCAAATAGTACATAACACTAAAATAACACTGGTGTAGAGGATACATCTTTAATATACGTGTATTTTGTCAATGCATTGGCATATGTATTTTATTTTTTTTTACTTGTTTTAAGTCTAAAAATCAAGTAAGAAAATATACCAGTGTTGTTACAGTAAACTATGAAATCATTTTTGTTCATTTAAATAAAACTGAAATAAAATATAAATATTAAATGAAAAACTTAAACATAAAAAGGTAAACTTTTCTAATTTGTGTTTAAGTTGAAATATTAAATTACTACAACTCAAATAAAAATAGAAATAGTAAAAATGAATAAAAATGACAAAAGCACAACAAAAATAAGAAAAAACGATTCTCAGATAATTTCACTGAAAAACAAGTGGGACAAGAGACATAGTCTCATAAATAATTTTTTTTTTTCTTCTTGCAGTGTGTGGTCCTGACTGCTTCTGTCTGCACTTTTCTAGAGATTAGTGCGATCTTTTTTTACTTTCCTCGATGTTTCTAATCTTTCATCATTATCAAGCCTCATGTTTTTAAGCACTATAGAGTCTGTTTGTGTTTGTTGTAGATGCGGGAGAGTTTGATTCTGGTTGTCTCTGATGTTGGAGATAAAAACTCTGGGATCTTTGGGGACAGTAAACAGCATCCGTCTGCTCTACTCCAAATATAGCAGCCGTCTACTGGGGGGAAGGGAATACCTCAAGAAAGATGGAACCAACAAAAGAGAGAGAGAGAGAGAGAGTGAGTAATGATTATCGCTAGTAATGAGAATAAATGGGGGATATTGAGATGGCCTCGACTTGTCTCTCCTTATCGTTGGCTTTATAAGAAAAATCTGCAGTGCTCCACAAAATGTCGCTTCCCTCCTTTGAGTTTATGAGGAATGCTCCGGCTATCTGACAGCCGAGTTTAAGGATAGTTGAGATTAAAGGTCTGGGGAAGAAAGCAGGTTAGTATGGAAATGACGACTTTTGCAATTACAATCTCTCTAATCAAATGAGTGTGTAAATCCCAATGCATCTGATTTTTTTTTTCAACCTCACTAGAGCGAACAGCTATCCATTTGCATGAAATATTTATGAAGCTGACCTATATATTTCCATGCGGACACCCCATAACCAAACCTTGTATTGCCGTATAATGAGGTCATACCTCGCCCTCCCTTGAAAAAGTGATGCCATGCCAACATATTGTATAAAATGCTGTCTTATGCCCTGCAAGATTACTGTAAATTCCTGTATATATTATATATACATATGTATATATATATATATATATATATATATATATATATATATATATATATATATATATATATATATATATATATATATATATATATATATATATATATATATATATATTGCAATAAATTATTGCATTAGTGAAAAACACTTTACTAACTTTACAGAATGAATGATTTGAGTTTGAACGTTACACACAATTTATTTATATAAAATTAAGTATATTATTTTATTTTTATTTATAAAAAATATATATATATATATATTTTTTTTTACAAATACACACTATTTATTTACATAAAATTATGTAAAATGTATAAAATAAATATCATATATTTATTTTTATTTATGTTATTTTTTATGTAGGGTTTTTATTTCATTTAATTTTTAATAGGACAGACAAGAAAGTGTAGGAATACGTCACTGGCCCTCGTCCCCATGTGCACAACAGGTATCTGTTTTCAGCTTTTTTATTTTTATTTTTTTTACTACATCTCAAACAAGCATGATGTTTGAGACAGGATGGTTGACAGAGTGTGATTTTACTTTAATTAGGTCTGTTTTTTCAAAAGCCTGAGGAAACAGTTAAGACTTCTACCACCCTCTGGAGGCCTTTAAGTCGTAATTAAAACCCAGTGTCAATCACACACTCTTTCATTCGGCTGTTTCTCCAAGACCAAGTGCCCATCCAGCTCCTATCATGACAAATTAATCAGCGGTGGACCACTTCATTGCAGAGATTCTCGCCTTAAGGGAGACCTCTCTACTTTTGAGAGGCAGCGCAGGATCTGAAGCGAGTGTTAATCAATTAAAGCATGGCAAGGTCCCGCATCAATTTCTGACCAAATCCAGGGTGTGTGCTTTACAATCCTCTTATGTCCAGATTGGAATTAGGACTCACCCTGTGAGGAGCGATGAGAAATGGATGAGAATGAGTCTCTGTGTAATGTAGTGCACCGTGAGCGGATACAGAGGTTTATGTCTATTTGGGTGTTTCTTTATCTATAATGGGCACTTTTATGTTTAGTTCTTTTTTCGTTTTTTTTTTTAGTTAACTAAAACTTTTTAACTAAAACTAAAAGTTAAAAAACCACCACCAAAAACAACAATTTTTAGGAATTATTAAATGTTTGTTGAGCAGCAAATTGGCATATTAGAATAATTTCTGAAGGATCGTGTGACACTGAAGACTGGAGTAATGATGCTGAAAATTCAGCTTTGCATCACAGGAATAAATTACATTTTAAAACAGTATTAAAACAAAAAACTCCCCAATTCATGGTAATTTATTGTACTTTTCAATTTCCTTTTATGTATAGATTTTGCTTTACTTGTCCCAGACCCAGACTTTCAATCTTAAAATATGAAAGTCGAAGTATTATTACATTCTTAAAAATTATGATAAACAAAATAATCAAAATCATAAACCATGCATTCACTACTGAAAACTATTTAAAACAAATGTTTTACAATGATTATCATTTTATAATAATGTTTTTGTGTACTTGGTTACAGGAGAAAACCACTTCAGAGAAGAGCATCCTTGAGATGAAACAGGAGAAATGTGATGTATGAAGAAAAATAAAGTAAATATCACTAATTATTATTGTAACATCATTTTGTTGTATTATATATTTCAGAATTTCCTGTCAAGCTGCAAAAAGTATGTTATATAATATTATGTAATTTTGTGTATCTATTTTTGTGTGTATGTATTCATGTGCACAAAAAATTCTATAAATTTAGAACTAGCAAGTCCAAAAATGTCATTTCCATCACAGAATTCTATGCAATAAATCATATGAAATGTGATGGAAAAGACACGCATGAAAATGTTCATGATGTTTTAGAAAAAAAATAAAAACAATTACACAAGTGAGCAATATACATACACACTTTGATATGTTTTAGTGTGGTAATTCAGTTAGTGAGAGTATGAAAAGTGTGTTTTGAGAGAGTTAACAAGAATGAAAGTGTCAAAGCACCTAATGAAGGTGTATTCAGCACGGTTAAACGTGTAGTTTTAAATCAGGAATTGCATCTTAAACAAAAGTTGCCAGATAAAAGCAGCAAAGTCACATCGCCGACTAATGCTGGGCAGCTGTGGGAATCTAACGTCCCGCGAAAAAACAGCACTCGAAGTGATGCAAGCCCTTGGCAAAAACAACGCTAAAAAGAAATCTGTCTGGTTTGACAGCTGAATAAATGCCTGCTGGCGTTTTGTAAATGTGCAAGGATAGTGAGTGTGAAAACTGCAAGTGGTACGGGCGCTAGCTTGCAGATTGGTATGCGTTCCTCATCATCATGAATATTCTAAATTATTGACACCTCACCAAAAAAAGTGCTATGTAGACGGTAAAGTCTTGTGATTAAAAACCAAGGACAGAAGGAATCATTTGTGCCACTGTTCAGGACAGAGAGGGCAAGGCTGTTTTGCTCTTATTAAAACGCTGGCATTATGGGGTTAGATGGGCTGATGAACCAGCCTGGGTGCGTTTCTAGTGCAATCAGGCAGTCTCTCTGCAGGTTGCAGGGGACCAGCGGGAGGCATCCTGGACCTCGGTAGGGGGGCGAAGTAGCAGCATCTTTTTCTGGGGTGTGAGGTGAGGTTTCTCTGCCCTGCACTCACAGAATCTGTGTGGATCCAGGGCAGCTATATCCAGACACCGCAGGGCTGGGACCCCACTGCTTGGGACAGGAACAGATCTCATGGGCACGCTTGCTGCCAGGCTCTGCTGTTGGGATAGGATCAAACCCCTATCTGGCCATCTGTGACTGGAGAATCAGGAGTGTGTGATAAACATATGGCCCTTAATGCTCCCGCAAAACAGAGGAGCTAAAAGGAGAGATCAAGTCAGCTGTTGTGGATTCTTCTCAAAGCTTGAGCTCAAAACTGTGAGCTACAAGTTGCGTGCGTAAGGCTCGGCAAAATTTAGCCATCCTCTGCCCACAGGCACAATGTGTGTGTAAACAAGACAATTAAAACAATTTTTTTTTATTTAAATTAGCTAAAAAATTTGATTAAAAAAATATATTTTTAATATTTTTTAAATTAGAACCACAACTTTATTTATTTATTTATTTCTTTCAGTGTTTATTAAAATTCTTGTTTAAAATATTCTTTAGCATTTAAATATTTATATAACCTTAATTGCTGGGGATAAATTATTATATATTATTCATTATATATTTTAATATGTTTAATTAAAATATAAAAATAATTACATTACATTTAATTAAAAAAAAAAAAAAAAAAAATATATATATATATATATATATATATATATATATATATATTATAATATATATAATTTATAATATACATGATTTAAATGCTCTAAAAAAATCACTAAAAAACTATTTGTAATATATTTCTTTTTAAATTACACCCATATCCACATCATTATTTAGTCAAACTCAAGCTGTCCTGCTCTGGGATGACTCTGGTGAAAATAAATTCACCAAACAAATCCCTTATACTGGTGAAGAAGGCTCTTCCTCCTTTATCTGTGTCTTAACAACTTGAAGCTTTTCTAGTTGGCATCGCCACAGGATTTTGCTTCATTAGATAACTGTGGTTATTATTTATTATTCAGGTTGGCTGTCATGCTGATAAAAAAACAAATCATGCATGTCTGCTCTTGAGTGGCTTAATTATCAGTCTGATGTGAATACTGGCTTGTGATCATCTTTATAAATAACAGTAATAACAAATAATTCGCCTGAGGTGTTTTGAATGAGGTATGAGCAGTGTATAGATAACAGGACCTCAAGCAATTTGAAGTGCATTTGAATGGAATATGGCTTCAGATGACAATCTTTGTTAATTGTGTTTTTCAGAAAATGAGACAGAAGGGGACACATCCACCTACACTTCATAGCTTTAACCTGCAGTTGGTTTATCCTCACCGTATGAAATTGCTGTTCCTAAATGTTTACTGTCAACAGATTCATGTAATTACAAAGTTATATTCGAAATCAATTCCAGCTTTTATATACGTAAGTGTATATTTAGTCTTTCTATGTACACATTCTCTGCCACTGTTACTATATTGGCTCACACAATAAGCACTGTGTTTTTAAGAAACTGTGTCAATTCAAAAGTAGTTTTTTAATTGATCACACTAATTAACACATTAAATTGGGTGTTGTAGTTTGTGGCAAAATCTGTAAAAAATAAAATAAACACATGAACGTTCAGAATTTTCTACCAAGCGCAATTCTTT
The DNA here is from genome assembly GCF_012432095.1 of Onychostoma macrolepis. Lineage (NCBI taxonomy): Eukaryota > Metazoa > Chordata > Actinopteri > Cypriniformes > Cyprinidae > Onychostoma > Onychostoma macrolepis. Next base: position 22,522,184 of record NC_081162.1, read on the forward strand.
GCCTTGAGCATCGCCCTCCTTTTGACGCAAGTAGCAAAAACTGTTTTCAAACCTGCCATTGCTTAGGTAATGAGCTTTTGGATAAATCTGCACAACCGAAGACGAACGTGACGTAATTCTCCCCAGGGCGTCGTTGATGAACGTTTATAGAATATCATTATGAGCATTTATGCCTTTATGGGATGCGGCAGCTAGATTTCTTTCAAGATTTGTTTAAAAGCGCCAAAGTCTGGTGCAAATAACGGGAGCGCGGCGCTCGGGTGAATAAATAGCAGTGGCACTAAACAAACACAGATAGACAGATAAAAGGCTGCCGCTGGAGTCCGTTGCTCTGAAGCAGCTGGAAGCTGCTGTTAATGGGAGCTTGATTTATTTTTCCCACAGTCCTCTCTCACGAGACACCCTGACTATTTATTCTCATTTGCACAGAAGCACTGCCAGGCTCATCATGAGGCACTTACGCAAACAAAAATGGATGGAGGAAAGACGAGGACTATCGGTGCCCAGAGAGTCACCTCGGGCCGCCTTAGATTGGTCATTATCACCAATACCCGACTGACTTATTACCTCCATTTTGAGGAGGATTGAGGAAGAGAATGTAGAGAAAGAACGGCCATTAGCAAACGGTAATGGGTGAACATTTCCAAATGGTCCGTGTGGCCCATGAACTTGTTGGCCTGTTGGAGAAAACGACCCGCTTTGTTAACAGGCTCAACGTCTTGGGCCTCGTACACCTTATATTAGCAATGCTTTAGCTTCGACCATTAAGGATGAGAGGTACAAATTGAACATGACAGCTCTCTGAAAATAAGATTCAATTCAGTTTACACGGTGTTCAGGCAGCAGATATTGATTTATAAGAACCGCTCAGTAAGACCGATGTGGGTAATTGGCTTCAAATGCTCTTTCTCTTCCTCGTCCTAATCCTTCCACAGGACCCTGAAAGCTTTGACCTCGGCTAACGATGCCCGATGCAGACTCCTCCGGTGCCATGGCTCTCACAGAACTTCCTCGCCTCGCTTGACGCCTGTTTTCATATTCCTTATTATCGGCGCTCCAGCCCCTTCCCGCATTTTTGAAGTATAGCAGCTAAAAAAAGGTCAGCCACACAATAGCGGATCTGTGTGTTAAAAGGCAATCGCGGGGAGTTCGTTTCTGAATGTGGTCTTTTCTTTACTAGCCTGTGCCAGGGGAGCGGCTAATGAAAAATGCCCCGCTGTTTCCTCCCCAATGCCTGAGAGAGCTTCCCATACAAAAGCAGCGCTGAAGGGTGGTGGCAGACCAGAGACCTGGCCTCTACAGCCCCGTTCCCCGTGCTCCTCGTGGAGGATTTGCAGTTAAAAGGTTGGAGATACATGGGAGAGAGAGCGCTCCCCATGAGGCGAAAGGCCCTTCCTGTACCACAGCTACTGAATCGCAGACGACCTTGAAAGCTTTGGCACCGGCAGCTCCTGTAAATTATTCACACAGGATGCAGAAAAGGGCTTCTTCTGCACTCCCGGACGAAAGGGCGGAAGCCAAAAGCAAGCGCCGCCACCTCCACCGCCTCTCACGTGGAAGATGCGGATTAACGGTGAGGAAAGGAGACGGGCGCGCAAACGACAGAGAGTGGTCTTGCCGTTGCCTGTGCACATCAAAAAAGTTGAAGGAGAGAAAGAATAAGGGATGTCCCTTCATAATTAATTTCTCCCCCCCACGGAAACATCGCGATGGGGCCAATTATTGCCAGAATGTGACTCCATCGCCTGCTGCGTCACTGTCCACAGAGCTGTATCCTCTAGGCATCCGCATGACGCTGAATACAGTGAGATGGGCACACACTTATCTTTACAGTGTAAAACACACTGGTTGGTGTTGGATTTTGAACTAATTCTCTGCGATCATTCCTTTCATTAGGTTGTATTTGCGTGTAGATGAACCAATAGTTAAACAAGCAAAACAGCTAATCAGCAATTTAAATGAAACAATCTACTGCATAATATGATTTATTATATGACATATTTTGTATATAATGAAAATAATTAATGTAAATAACACTAAATTTCATTATCGCTTAGTCTGGTGTGTGTGCATGGAAATCCTCCATTAGTAGTGACACTTTAAAGTTGTAAAAATATATATAAAAATAGTCTTTGGGAAAAAACAAACAAACATTTATTTTCAAGTATGTATATATACAGTTTATGTTTTTATATGACCACTTCCATTTTGCATCCTGACAGCAAGCAATAGCAAGCCACTGTCATTATTAAATTTCATTATTAAATAAAGAAATATCTCTTAAAAGATAAAAAAAAATATATATATATATATTTTAAACATCAATTTTAAATTTGTTTGAATAGTTGAAACTTGAAATCCTACATGCAAGTCATGATATTTTTATGTGAATAGTAGTAATACTTATAAGATTAAAGTAGTAATAACGTAAAAAATAATACTTTTTTAATATGATATATTTTACTATATTTATTAATAAATGTATGTATTATGTTAGTGATTAAAATGCATTATTAATGTTAATAATCATTTAAAAATATGATATTAATTGTATGTATTTTATCATATTTTAAACTATTTTTGCTACAATGTGATTTTTGCTACAACTTCAGTTCACACTGTATCTAGGAAAATGAGGAGAGCATCAATTCATGAAATATCTGATTAATTAAAGAACAAAAAGACGTTAATAACTGCAGCCCTGTCTGATATGGTGTTGTACTTAAAAACACATTATAGGTGGATGCGCTGCAAAGTCTGCATTTCAGCTCTGGATTTAAGAACTTTTAGAATCATCTTTTGAGTATGGATGTGTGAAGTCATCAGAAATCGCTCTTCCGCAGGCACTACCGTGTCATGGTGTTTATGATGTTATGTGCGGGCAGAGAGGAGCATTTAATGAACAATATGTTTTAGTGCAGGAGGGATTGGCCCAGTCGACTGAACAGGAACGTCCCGCTGTGATGGCGTTGCACTAGATACGGTCCCCATACAGAATGGCCGGATGAAATTTTGATGAGCGATGGCGTTCTGATGAAAAATTCTGTTTGCCTTCCTGGGACACCCCCTTTTATTCTGCGCCCCTAGGGTGGGGATCTGGGCAGCGGAGATATTTACGCCTGCGGTGCTTGCTTTCAGGGAGGCAGAACGACCCTAATAGAATTTCAAAGATCCCCTTGCGAATGAAAATCCGGAGGACAGTTTTCTGTTGTTCCCTCTTTCCTTTCGCTTGTGCTTTCTGCCTCCCTGATATCCTTTTAAAACACTTTTGTAAATGTAGTATCTTATACTGTAGATAATAACTGCAGAATTGCAGTAACATATGTGAGAAATTCAATGTACAAATGATCTATGATTAATATTCTAAATTTTAATTCATGCATATTTCACTTTTTTACATATCATTACCTTATATAATGTTAATATACCAACTCACTCCAACAACCATAATTAAAATAATCTAAAAAAAAACAAAAACAAAACAATATATATAAATCTCAAAGAAATCAAAAAAATATATCATAATTAAAAGAAACAAAGAAATCAATTACAAAAAATCAATTACATCCAATTCTCCATTTTAACCTGGAAATTGTGTTGCTTTCAATATATATATATATATATATATATATATATATATATTATATATTGGGTTTTTTTTTGTTTTGTTTCTTTTTCCTTCCTTGACTTTAATATTTGTTACAGTGTTTTGAATTTATTTGAATTTATTGATTATGATTTCGATAAGTAATTTTCTCATTGTTGCTTTGATACCTGCTTGGGAGACATGTGACATGTCATGTGATGAACTGATTGTTTAAATGAACTCTGAGTGTGTTTGTAAATTGACACCCTGATGAAGGCGAGTTAGCCGCAATGTGTTGGTGCACAAATGTGCTATTTTTAAATTCTAAAGCCATGTGAATAAAGGCTTTTTAATTTTTTCACACTATTCGAGTGCCTTGGATTTATGAGTTTTTTGATGATACGAAAGAATCCCGCATCCGAAGAGCACCAATTAATGGACTTTTTACACCCCAGCAGCACTTTTTTGTATAACTTTGAATATAGTAATTTCATTTTTGTCTGCATTCGTTTAACCTATAAGGTTTCCACTGTAGCATTTCACCTTTTTTTTTAAAGTTTCCATTTCTAGTAAAATGATTTTTGCTTTACTCTGTTTCCCCAAAAATATGCTTGTGTAAATTTTGACTGTGTGCTCCATGAAATATAACTTTATTCCCACCTGCTCTCCCTGCTGTAATCAGTCACTGAAGTGCAGCACTTGAAAGTAAATGAAAACGTTTAAAAAAAAACAGCTTTGAATGTGAGGTCACAGAGCATGAGTCATTCTTTATGTTTTATATTTTTTCCCCTTTACAGACATAACAGTCTGTCGTTTGAAGATGCCGTTTCATCTCTTGTCTTAACGAGGTAAATACCTGAGCCTTACACTATGAACTCTTTGTCAAAGAGGCAGTGCACTTTCATGTCATGTTTGTACTCGGAGCCTAACAAGATATACAACATAATTAGAAAAGCTGATTGTGACATTGTTTCTGAATGTGCTGTGTGATGTATTTCATCAGAATAAACATGAATTCATTACAGTTAGGTCTGCCAAAGTTACCGTTAATGCAAACAATTATTTCAATATGTTTAACGCTGGTTTTTCGTATTTGTCATTAATGTTTCACATTTATAGCTATTTTTTTCTGTTCTTTGTGGTTACTAAAAACTGATTGAACCTTCTGAAGTGGTCAGAACATGTTTGGAGCATCAATTTTGAGTGAAACGCCAGTGAAGGACTGCAGGTCACTGACAAATACAACTTTACACAAGTAAATTGTGTATTATTCAGTAATTGCACATTTGCATTGAGTTTCATGTTTGCATTTGCTGTTTGTTTAGATGTAGTTTGAGAAATATAGAATCTGTGTTGTTTTGTATGATTAAGATGAGTAGAGATAATTTCCATACATTTAATTGTCAAACAAGTACATGCCTATTAATTTTCCTTTTTGCAACTTGAATGCTAATATCATGCTAATAATGAAAAAATGTTAATCATTATTTTAAATGGACTGACATTGCTAATTGGAGTTTTTTTTTTTGTTTGTTTTTTTACAGCAGACAAAATCGAAGAGTCTAGTTTTGTTCTTGCTCTGTTAATAGTTAATTGTATTAGACGTATTCTGAATCTTGTAGGGTGGGGTGGGGGGCTTTTGAGGGTTTTTTCGATTTTCATCCATCATAAAAAATTATGGCTGGGCTCAGGGTAAAAGGCATGGGTTAATTCAATCATACACAGCCACGAGAGTGCATCATTAGTCATATAATACCCACTTCTGAGTGCAGAGATAGATGAAAACAGACTCTGGTTAGCTAGATCAATGCATATGTAAACAGACAAGTATTCGGCCACAAACTAGGATGAAAAAGTATATTGGTTGATTCCTCCAGTTGGGTTTAGCTCTGGCTTGATTCAGCTCTCACATTCAGTGCGTTTGGATGCTGGCTTTGAAGGTTATTTTTGATTGTCAGATGGAGAAGATGTCAGTAGGTTGGGTGAAAAAAATATCAAATTTATCTCAAAGCTTTCTTCTATAGCTTTGATGCAAAATGCATCACCATATTGTATTTTCATTTCACAAATCTTGCCTTGGCTATGAAATTGCACTTTGCACTATTAAATTTCAAACTTCTCACCACCTGGGATTGTAGGAATCTCAGCAACAATCACTGTAGAATTCAGAATTGATTAAAGACAAAGTGAGTAATTTCTGCAGTACACTGCAAAAATGATTTACTTCCTCAGTATTTTTGTCTTGTTTTGCAATATTAATATCTAAACATTTTAAAATGAAGATACATTTGTTTGACAAGCAAAATGACATAAGATATTATGTTTCATTTTCTGAAAAAAGTTTAAGCTTAATACAAGCAAATAAATCTGCCAGTGGGATTAGAAAAATAGTACCTAGTTTATTTATATTTTACCGCACTTGCAACTATTTATTTAGTTAGTTTTGTGCTTCAACTCACTTAATTTTGATACTTTTTTCAGAAAACAAGATGTTACATAATTTTTCTTCTCAAGTATTTGATTCAAGAATGCTTAGATATTTGTATTGGAAAATGATAAAAATACTACGTAAGAAAATCATGTTTTAGTATAGCATCAATGAACAGAAAGTTATCAAATTATTGCAATTATGTTCAGTGCAACCTTTTAATGTAAATTAGGCTCATTACAGATTGTGGCTTGGTGCACTTCACATTGCAGATATTCATCAAATGATGTTTTCCAAACAGGTTTCCTGAACACTCCATTGTTTGGACAACCAATAGTCCCGCCCCAAACTCATTCAGGTGGCTGTTTTGGATCCATAAGCAACTTGCAATTTTATGTTCTAATCACAGATGGCAATAGAGAGCCCAACGTTCTGTAAAGTGGATGGAACAGGAGAAAGAATTACACACTTCAGTTTTAAGGGTAATTTGGTGTCATCGTCAATATTTCTTAAACTGCTGTTTCTGTACATCTGTTTTATATGTTTCAAAGATTAATTGGGGTTTTAGATACTTGAACGATCGTGAGTGCGGCTAACAAAGACAGAAAGACCGCAGGGGCTTTGGAGACCATGCCATCTGATTTTCCACACTGCCAATAACCCACAGTATGTTTTCTTTCACTCTTACTCGGTGTGTGTTTAATAATATATCTTCGCATATGTTACAGCAGTGAGCATGCGGGGAGAGAGGAAGCAAGCCTGAGTTTGCGCCCCTGGCCGCTTCGCTAATGTAACCTTAACAGAAGAGTAACTCAGGCCAAGGACTCATCTTTGATGGTCAGCGCTGATGGTGTTCAGCTTTTTAGAAGCAAACTCAAGGAGCTCCTGTGGGAATACTGTAAGAGCAGCTCTGCTAGACCTGAGCATTTATAATACATTCTCCTCTCTGCTTCTAACTGTACCAACGTATCGCCAGCATAATCTTCACCTAAAACTAGGGCAAGTATTACATCACATGAAAGCAACTGCAGACAAAAGCAGAAATTGCAGATCACACATGTGCCCACGCAACGCAGTGTGGAGGAAATCATGGTCAGATACACCAATGATGTCTAAATGGAAGTGAAATAATAAATAGTCGGCTTTTGAAATTTTGTCCATGAAAAGTTACACAATATTTTAGCAATATTTTATATATATATATATATATATATATATATATTCTTCTCAACTTAGGCTGACTGAATCCTTCATGCTTAATTTCATTTAGAGTTTAAGGATTTGAACAAACCCCTAACGCTAAGTATTAAACTTGTATATAACTGTACACCGTAAAAAAATCTGTAAACTTTACAGTACAATATGGCAGCTATGGTTACAAGAAATGTAACATAAAAATATTTTAGCAACATTTTAGGTTTTGTGGACTGAACTTAAATTTACTGTTGAAATTTATATAATGTTAATATGCAAAAGGTACTAAAATTGTTTTATAATACACTGACAAATGCAAAAACGAAAGTAGAGAAAGAAATCCACGTGTAAAATTACGTAGATTTTCCACAAAATAAGGTAAATACTAATATATATGTATAATATTAGTATTTACCTTATTTTGTGGAAAATATGAGTTCGAAGTTTGAAGCACATTTTGAACAATTCCCGTTCTTGTCTTAGGACAACTTTGATTCACTTTTTTGATCCACTTCAAATTATATAAATATATATATATATATATATATATATATATATATAATGTCCCATTAGATTTTATTACAGTTTTTCACTGTATTTACTAGGGTAACTTGCCATTAACCAGTTAACAGGTTGTTACCGTACTATTAAAATTACAAACATTTTTTACATTCTTACAGTGCACTCCATGCAGCTTCAGGTGTGCTATAGATTTATCATTTTTGCCCGGCAGATGACAAAATAAGCTGAAAAACCCTAGCATTCACCCTGGTAACCGCCTAGCTACAGCTCAAAACATATTAGTAACTGCATAGCAATATTCTAGCAACCACCCAAAACACTCTAGCAGGAACTTTTAAAAAAAACTAAAATTTGATAAATGTAATTTTAGAGAAGTAAACCCTCAGACTTCATTTTAAAATGTATTAATACTCTCTCTATTGCTCAAAACTTGCAGAAAACTTGAAAAACTTTTTTTCAGCTGTGGGACAGACTGGCAAGAGATGCACACTAAACAAGATGAAAAAAGAGAATGTGAGATTAAACCAAGCGTGCACTAAAATGCAGCACTTCAGGTCGAGTTGAAACGCAGCACACACTGAAGCATAGAGCTCGCTCAAGGCCCTGTCCAAAGGAAACTCAGTGCTTAACTCTTCAGACGTGTCCGAGCGGCTTTGAAAGAGGCTTCATTGATCTGTTGACACGGATCTGTTGCCCCCAAACCTACTTACATGACTGCCCTCAAGAAACCTTCAAGCAGTGTTCATTTTTTATAGCTTGTTTTATTGTTTTAGTCATAGTTTTTGTCTTTTTGACAAAAATGTCCTTGAAATGTAGTTATTGTAGTTATTATTAATATTTTGTCTTTTCATATTCATTCATTTTAGTCCAATTTACTCTGAATGAAATGGCATATGATTTTAGTCAATGTGAATGTAACGCAAAATTTTTGTAATTTTTTAAATTAAATTAATACTTCTATTCATCAAGGATGCATTAAATTGCATTAAAGACATTTAAAATATATTTAAATATATGTTGTTCTTTTGAACTTTTTATTTATCAAAGAACTGGTATTATGGTTTCCCCCAAAAAAAAAAAAGAAAGAAGAAGAAGAAGAATGAAAAGATAATAAGAAATGTTTTTTTCCTCAAGTCAGCACATTAGAATGATTTTTGAAGGATCATGTGACTCTGAAAACTGAAGTAATGGCTGCCATCGAAGGAATAAACTGATTTTTAAAATGCATTAAAATAGAAAACAATTTATTTTATATTTGTAATATTGAACTGTTTTTACTGTATTTTTGATCAAATAAATGTAGCCTTCTGAGCACATAAGAGATTACTGTGACGTTATTAATCTAGTAAAATATTTGTTTTGAATATTACATTATGTGTGACAAAAAAAAAAAAAAGAAACAAAAGAAACTTTTATCAAAATGTACTAACTTGCTCTTCTTGCTCCATTTCTTTCAAGATTTGTTCTGGCTCCATTCTGGTAGGTAACATCTACTTTTCACAAAACAAAGTTCCTCATTTTCACTTTGAAATATGTCATATTATGGACATTATGGAAGTTGATATTAAGCAGCTAGATGGGAATATAACAGCATCCAAAAACATGTGCTGGTGTTTTCGGCAGGGATGGCAGCATACGATGGCCTGTCAGGTCAGTCACAGCACAGGGCACTGTAGACGCTAAGCAACTGTCAGCACGTCTGAATACTGACAGATCCCAGCTGAACAAAGTAACGTATCAAATAAAGCTATGCCGATAACATGGACATGTGATGCTCTCTGTGATTTATGGATTCTGACCACCGTGAAGGGATGTAGGGATGTTTTCATAGAGAAGAGCTCTCATTCAGACTGTACTAACCATTCAGACTGCTCAGCTAATTCACTTTTGCTAGTGTTGTGAGCCTTGCGTCAACTGTTGGGTTTTTCACAGCTGTTTGTTTTTCCAAAGTGACCACAATGCATTTGAGCCTCAGTTAGAGCAGCCTGCAGAGAATCATTCAGAGAATCACGTCACGTACGCACTCAGAGATATTCCTCAATTCTTACATAACGGGATTGCTTTGTGTGAAGGAGCAGAGGGAAATTCCTCCACAAGTTATTATCTAAGGGTTTATGATGAAAAGGCATCCTAAAACAAATCCAGAGTAACATTAAAATCAGAAAAATGTAAAACAAAAGCAAATTTCCCTGCTGAAAAGACCACCATAGCTGGTCATCAGCATATGTTGTTTTGAAATCTAGCTTCCAGCACTGGATGTTGGTGTGCTGGTGTCTCTGTACGGCTTTTTCAACTAGATAACCAGCATCACCACACTGGTTAACCAGCCTCACCGACTGGTTTTGCTGGTAAGTAGCATGGCTACACTTAGAAAAATCTACTGTGGTAGTAGTACAGGTGATGATACAGTACATGATACCATTATGGTACTTTTAAAAATGTTATACTGAAATAAGTTTGGTATTAACATGGTATACTAGTCTGAGATACTTTCATAAATGTACTATTTACTACAGTGGAAAAAAAAAAATGATGTAGAAACAATTAGCATTTAGTAATTGCTAGTAAATTTTCACAATTCATTGCTGTCAGACTTTCAAAATCTTCATCATTTGAATTAATATTATAATAGATTTAATTTTAAAGCACAGCCACAACAAAATCAGAGTTTAGCACCTCTTTTTACCTTGAGATTGAGGTTAAATACAGATTTAAAATCACAACATAAAATAGTTTAATAGCTAATATACTGTTTTGAAATCAAATCTTTGCATAGCTATGACGGGAAACACTGGCATCTATAAAAATGCCAAAAAAAAAGCATAAACATAAACCCAAATAAGAAATAAAATGTGTCGTATTCTGCATCCTAAGCTCCTGAAACATTGGAGTCTCATATTTTAGAGCAATCAGTGCAGTTTGGGAAAGAAATCAATTAAATCTGGGTGTGTATGAAAATATTCAGATGTGATCGTTAACATTCACATGTAACTTCTTTTAATCAAACATTTTTTTTTCTCAGTAACTGTAACTGACTACAGTTACATTGCGTAACTCTGTTATATCCAGTTACTCCCCAACACTGCTTACAACTTATATACAACAAATAAATAAATAAACACATAATTTATTCAAATATACTATAGTGACTATTAAAACATAAAGGACCCTACCAATGAGGTTTTGGACATTTACTGTAGTAGTACATGAATTTCTGTACCACGGTATATTTCAAAGTACCATGGTATTACCACTCAATGACATTACTGTACCATAATAACAACGCAGTAACATTTTGTAAGTTACTTACAAAAATGTACCAAGGTACTACTATGTTTTTGGACATGCATCCTGGATTTAATAGCTTTTTTTGAACACGGTGTTTTGTGGAATCACCTTGCAAATACAATGGTATATGAATTTCACTAACATTAACACCACTTCAAAATTACTTGGTATTACCACACACTGACATTAGTGTACCAAACTACAGTAACATTTTTTGTAGCAGTAATACCATGGCATTTTTGTAAGAACTTTGGAATGATATGTAAATAACATAAATTTCAATATCATAGTATATTTCTGTACCTAGTAATTACATCATACAAAAACGCACTGTGCTAGTAGTGCCAATGCCAAACCAGCACTAACTAGCTGGACTGTACTAATATGGCAATCCAGCAGGGTCGGAGGGTATTTCAGAGTTGTTCACTGTTTTTTATATTATCTCACAGCACATTTTGACCTCAGAACCTCAATGAAACAAATGTTTCAGTGAAAAGACAGATGAGTCTGACAGCACCTGACTGGTGTCGTCTGATCTGTCCCAAACTGTCCTGTTCCAAATTGCCCAAGTTCACTTTTGACAAGCCTGCCAATGTCTCTCACACCCTCTCTGCCAGTCTTACACCTTAGATTCAGGGCTCAGGTGCCTCTCAGAGAGCACAGCAATTGCATAGAGAATCAAGAGAAGCCATCTGATGTCCAGAGATTTCCCTTCCTCTGGAGGACACCTTTCTGACAGACTGACATTTTCCTAATGGGACCGATGAAGGAGGTCAATGAGGGTCAGACTGAATAAATGGTCCTGCCCAGATCTCAGACACATCTAGCAAATCTGTCTGACCATGATCATGAGGCCAAAGCTGACTGCTGCTTTACTTTACCCATCAGACCCTTGCCACGGGACCCTGACTACTAAATATCAACGCAGATGAGTGCTGCTTATCAACCCTAAAGTGTCAGTGCAAGTTGCCACTTGTATGGCTGTGTTTGTAATAGCATACTAGTATGCAAACTTGTGTACAGTTTCATATACTATTCAAATACTGTTTTTAGTGATATACACTACCATTTAAAAAGATTTTTAATGTCTCTTATCTCACCAAGGTGGAATTTATTTGATCAAAAGTACAGTAAAACAGTAATATTGTGAAGTATATGCAATGTCTGGAATGACATGAAGAAACAAACTGAGACAGACTAAATCCAGAAGAACTGTGGCAACGTCTCCAAGATGCTTCAAGAAACCTACCTACAAAGCTACAGTACTGTTAAAATGTTTTAGGCACTTGTGTAAAAATGCTGTAAAATGAGGACGCTGTCAAAAAGAATGTCATAAATAGATTTTCTTTATCAATTAACATTTGGTGTGACCATCTTTTGCATCTAAATCATCTTTTGCCCTAGGTGCACTTATACATAGTTTTATTATTATTACAATTAATGGCAAAACAAATGTTTGTAAATGTAAACTGATATTTCCTACTGACACACTACAGCAAAAGATAGAAATAACTGACTTAAAACAATTTTTTAGCTGGTGAAAATACTAGTGTTCCAATAATTTTGGCCACCACTGTATATACATATAATTTCATTTTTTGCTTATTGTGCTGCTTAATATTTTTGTGAAAACCATGATTCAGGATTCTTTGGTGAATAGAAAATTTTAAAAAGCAGCATTTTCGATCCATTTAAGGCATCCTAGCTGAATAAAAGTATTTCATTTAAAAAATCTTACTGACCCCAAACTTATCAACAATAGTATAACTTGAGCAATAATCAAAAGCACTCACCTAAACTGGCTCTCTTATCTATTTGCTCACTTAATGGTTAATTTTAGTGAATCATTTCATTCAGATTGTTCATTTAAACAAACAGTTTCACTCAAATCCATATTTTATGTGAATGAATGAGATACTTATTTTTGAGTCACTGCTTGCTGTATACATCATTGATTATATAATGTGTATTATTTTATATGCAAGTATTGCTACCATAAATGCTACTTTTTGTTAGTAGGTTGGGAAGCTGAAGTGTCAGAGTAGATTCCCCGGCACTGGTAATAATACAGAACGAGTAGGTGTCTTCAAACTTTTGACTGGTATGTACTTTTCAACTTTTTTCTATGCATATATATCACTATGTCTTGGTGTTTTCAGGCCTGGTGATTAAATGATTGAAATCACAAGCACTTATATTTAATACAAGAGCACAACGGCCCAATCCAAGTGTGGGTGTGAATCAATCTCTGAGTGATTCTCGATTCTCTACAAAACACCTCTTCATGGTGGTCCTTTCATGATAGAGTTTCTGCCCACACACGAGTGATAAAGACGAAATGATCCTGATGTTGTCCTCGTGGCACCTCTGGAGCTTCCTGCATCTCACCTTCCCTCCGTAGCCTCTGTCTCTTTGCCAACGTAGGCCCAAGGACATCTCTGAGATGCGAGTTCTGATAGGCTTACACCGACCCGTTTTATTTCCGTTCGACCTTGATCTTTAGTAATGGCCTATCAGGTTCTGTGTATATTAATAAAACAGCGTTATTTCTCCAAAATCCCTTTTGCTAAATTCAGCAGCCATCCCATGGCTTCTTTGATAAGCAGTATCTCGATACATTGGAAGGGTTTCAGTGAGCATTCGGTAGGAAAGGGAAGGGGGAACGGGAACAGGAGATGCATCCAATCAACTCAAGTCTTTGCATAAATTAACATGAACCCTGGGAATCGTGTTTATTTATTTATTTCCTCCCTTACCAGGTTTAATTAAGGTTCAAGCAATGTCTTTGGGATATTTGTCTGATGGAACACAAGCCCACCCTCCCGCTCTCCTACCGTTTCCAAATCCGGTCCATCTACTGGGACGCCTATTTGTGAACTCTTTCTACTGTCTTGTTTCTCACGTCAGATTGCAGCAAACTGGAGCAGGGAGGAGAAAGGTGAGGATAAAACGCAAGCCTTATCTTTTCACATATTAGCGTTGCAGAAAAAAAATAAAAATCTTCACAGGGAGAATGATTGGGTCTCATTATGTTCACCGACACGTGGCGTGCCGTACAGCACGATGCCTCCTAAACATTACATTTTAGTGGCAAATGGGCTGATCAAGAAGATTTTTCACGAATGTCATCAAAGCAGCAGGAAGAAAATAACTGAGGAATATGTTTTCATTGTTCAGTCAGGCTATTTTTAGATGCGTTCTGCAGGAATATGAGTTAGTAGTATCGCTGGCACTTCGGATGAAAAGGCAAACATCATTATCTGAGGCACGTAACATCTCCTGGCAAACAAGCCACAAAATAAAGAGGTAAATAGGGAAATTAAGAGCGTACCTTAATTGCTTTAAACAAGTAACACTTCATCTTCCTCAATTAAGGATTCTTGGCCCATCTTATTATAGGCTATTAGCACTGATTATTAGCGCATGCTTGATGATGGAGGAAATGGGCCGTGATGCAGGAGGCGTCACCGGTCGTAGAGTCTGATCTGATTATCGTGCCCAACACCCACCAACCCCGCAGACTCTATTTAGACGAGTATTCGCAGGGCAGGCCATCAGGGAGGCCGTGCCATTTTTATTATTCAAATGCTGCTGAAACGCATCCCAATATTGTGGAATGAATAAAATATCCCAGGACGATTTTCCGCTGGGTATTAGCTTAACATTTCCACTCCAGCGCTCCTCTCATTGTGAAACACTGGAACATCAGTCAGCACTCTGATAGGCTGCTTTCTGCTTGTCCATTTGTCTACTTAACCCATCCCAATCCCTGTCGCCGTTAAAACAATTTCCTCTCTGACATACCAGAATAAGTATTGATTGAGGGTTTGCATTACCGGAGGTTTGGGCCATGCATTGATCCCCCTTCACTGCTGGACATTTTTATCATAGCTGTGCGTGCCAACTGATCACTTTAATGTATAGAACAACTAGTTTGATATATGCCAAGATGCTTCTCTATGGACATTTATAAAGACGGATCAGCAGGGCTCACAAGTTTTCTGATATTAAAATATGCACTTATGTAGATTTATATGGTGCACAGAAAACATTATATAGCCCTCCTACTATTTGGGAAATAATTGTAATGTTTTTAGAGGTCTGTTATGTTTGTCCACATAACTTGACAGAAGCATCTAGCATTGGTGATCAACTGACTGAACAAACATGCAAGCAATCTTAGATTTTGTGGCTACTTGTTGAACATTGTTACCTAATTAATATTCAAGAGCCAAGGTGACAAATTTTATCCTCTATCTGGTATTAATTGCTAGAACTTTAACAGGTTTTTTTTTCTAATTCATGCATTAGTTGACCTACAAATTCCAGGACCAGCAGCACTAAAATCGGCGAAAGTGAATGCCTTTTTGATGTGCATTAAGATATGCATGCACGCATGCAATATTTATCAAAACAGTTAAAAAATGATATCTGATGAAACCTAAAGCATTGCCAAGTTTCAATGCCAAGTCAGCGTGGAAGATCTTCAAGGCCTTGCAACTCCAGAGTATCTTCATGAGACCCAAATTTATCAGTCCTACCAAGATGAAGGTTTGATGCATTCATATTTCATAAGGTTATGTGAAACGACCACCCTGGAAGGTTGGGTTCGTTCTCTACTTCCAATGATTTCGGTTCAGAAGAGCAGAACGCTGCAGGTTGGCGCATGTGCGCTGGACAAATAGATGTCCGAAAAGTGTGAGAAACAATAAAACTGATCAGCTTTACTCATGAATATTAGTGTGATGTCAAATTTATTTCTTTGAACTATGATTAAACAAACTTAAACTCCTAAAATATGATTTTCTCCTGTGTTCTGATACCTTTCTCCATCTTTTCTCATCATTTTTCTACTTTTTCTCTCAATAAAATGACAGAAAAGCCTGAAAAATGTAACAAACATGGTGTTGTGCATGATTACCTTGCTGGTATGTCGATATTGGAGATGGCGTAAAAGTACTTGAGCAGGTTGTCTCTTTGTACGTATGTTCCTCCGAGCGCCGGTCTCAGCAGTCGAAGCCGCAGGTTTGTGAAGGTGAAAAAGTCTCGGAGGCCTTTCATACTCTCCATGCGTGTGTACAAGTTGTCCATGTTTTGCAATTTTGTCCCAGCAAATATGGCAAAGCGTTCCCGGACCTCGAACCGCACATTCTTCTCATTCTTGGAACCGACCCAGCGAGAGTATTGCTCGGTACATATGACTCTAGTCACGTTCGTGGCCGACAGATCCTGCACCCTCTTTGGCAACATCCCGAAGGCGTCCATGCAGTCATCAGCGTAGTACTGGTAAGGCTGCCAGGTTCGTCCATAATTCAGGGACTTGTCCAGCACCATTATTGTGGGCCGCCCGTACTCAAAGGTTATCTGGATGTCATCTGTTAACTCCAGGCTTTTGTTCCAGGATAAGGATATGTTGGCCAGAAGAGGCTCAGGATAACGACTCCATGTTACAGTCTGCCAGTACGTGATAAGTCCGGTTCGCTCGCGATCTTGCATCAACTCTGGAGGATGGGCGAGTTCTTTGGTGGAGGCATCACATTCGTCACTACACAGATATGGGTTTTCCTACAGACAAAAGGAAGGAAGCAAGATAAAAGGTCAAATAAAGAGTGGTACCAAATTAAGTAAGGATAATGAAATAATAATAAAAAGAAACATATATGTAATATTAAAACATACAGGGTTTGCTCTATGATTTTATAGCAAAACACTACCGTACAAAAGTTTGAGATCAGTAAGGCTTTTTTTTTTTTCAAAGAAATTAATATTTTTATTTGATAAGGATGCATTAAATTCATCAAAAGTGACAGTAAGTATGTTTATAATGTTACAAACCATTTCTATTTAAAATAAATGCTTCTTTTAAACTTTCTATTCAATAATCTTGCATAAAAATGCATCACAGTTTCCACAAAATATTAATCAGCACGACTGTTTTCAACACTGATAATTGTAAAATGTTTCTTGAGCAGCAATTCAGCATATTATAATGATTTCTAAAGGATCATCAGCTTTGCCACCATTATATTTTAAAAGATAATAAAAAATAGTTATTTTAAATTTGTAATAATATTTTTGATCAAATAAATGCAGCCTTGGTGAGCATAAGACTTTTTTTCAAAATCATAAAAAAATCTTATACCAAAAAGCAGCATATATAAATATATAATATATATATATATATATATATATATATATATATATATATATAAACAAACATATTAAAATGTATATCTCATTCATTTTTAAAAAGAGGCTTTTCTTTAGCTATTCATATTAAAATTTTTGATCAAATAAATGCAGTCTGGGTGAGCATAAGAGACTTCTTTCAAAAACATTAAAAAAAAAACTCTTATTGACCGAAAGGTAGTGTATATAAATTTGAAAATAATATAAAATAAGCATTAAAATGTATGTCTCATTTATTTTGAAGAAGTTTCTTTTGGTTCATGTTTTATATCTATCTGTCTAGACAGGTGACCCGTTTCCAAAGTTCCCATCACTACTGTAATTTCAGGGTTTGAACCTTTGCCCTACTGACACACCAGGTGTACGGATTAGCCTACAGATTGCCATCTGGTCACCCTTGAACCCTTAATTCCCTTGTAAGTAAGCAACAGACCTCGCACAACAAACATTTGAGGAGTTAAAAGTCTCAGCACATACTGCAGCCTCTAAAACTGACAGATCGATGTCCAGGGATAGTTATTGTTTTATAGCCGGCACACTTGAATGTTTCTCAGGCCAAGTGTCTTCATGGACCATTAGCTTCCATTAAGAAATAATTTGAGCTACCTGTCCCAACCATCTGGAGTACCTTAACACTTTGATCCGTAACCAGGGAGTACCTTAGCCTAACTCAGCCCTCTGACTCAATCCTGCCGTCTTTCTCCGTATCGAACAAATCCAGTCCAACTGCTGTGGCAGGTGGTTCTTAGACTAAACCTCGGCTATCCTCGCAGGAATGGCGTCATGTCTAAAGAGCAGTGTGGCTCTAAGAGAGTTCGCCCACTGCTTAGCAGCAGGAACCGGTGTCAGTAAACAGACAATACGATGCTTTGGCCTCCTCCGGTAGACATGTGTGGTTGTTTTGGCTAATGTCACTGGAGAATTCACAGCAGAACTTGAGACAATGACTAATCATTCCTGTGATCAGTTCAGAACAATTACACAATTTATTAAGAAAAAGAACAAATTGTGAATACATATGAATGGATTTAGAGGACAAGGGTACACTTTATATTTTTGTTTTGTATTTTTATTTATAAATATCATATATTAAAATTTTTTGCTATGACATATTTCAACATTATTACATCAGTATTTTTTTAATTGATTTTTGATTTTTAATTTTTTTAAACGGTTTGTGAAATAATTTAGTAAACAGATTGTTGTGAATTTTACTAATTTATAGGGCTGCCCCCTAATAGTCGACTAAACGTTAGTCAAAAAGAAGAGGCTTGGTCAACCAAAATTTTATTAGTCACTTAGTCACAGAAAAAATATCCACAGGTAGTAGTGAGTTCACGCAGTCCGTGACAGACAGAACGTTAACAGCTGGTCTTTGTGGTAATACAGTACATCGGGCAGGACATCCAAACGCTCGCCTGCCATTCATCGACCTCAAATATGGCTTATCATCTGAAAGATGTACGTATTAGCAACTTTACATGACCGCTTAATCTAATGTTAACCTAGAAAAATGTGTGCTATTGAAGTGTCTGTGCGGAGTGTGGAAACTGAACAGTAATAGCGCTCACTGCAGGACAGATGGAGGCGTTCACTTGCACTTAAAATACTCTGTCATTTTTGCTCATACGGATAAGAGTAATACATCTTTCGAATCTGTAAAGACTCTATGTTTATTTGTGTGCACACAGTATAACAACGAAACGTTGTGCTTTTGTAAAATAATGAAAGCAAACAGGATGCGCTTTTTGCCGTCTCTGTCTCTGTGAACTTGAGCGCAAAACTCTGTGTATAGACACAGAAACATATATTTATATATTTGTAAATTGGTTGCTATGAGCTTTACTAACATTTAGTTTTTAATTAATCAATTAAATAATATTTTATAATATCAATAATATTTAATTATTTATTCAATATTTAATTAAAATGTTTAAATATTTGGCTCAAATACTTTTGAAGTTTAAATATGTTCTAAAAAAAAACAATAAACAAAGACTGTAATATGCTGTGTTTTTTTGAGGACAGACTATGAAGCACAAGAACCAGCATCCTGGAACAGCAGTGAAGTTTTTCCAGAATCCTGTGATTCCTGTGTCACTACTTGGATCTTTACCTAATGTGACTTCACCGACCCCATGTCAGCTTAGGAACCACAGCAAACTATTTAGCCTGAATGTTGCTAATGCAGACGCTACAATTGTCACAGAATCTGATAACATTAGCATTTGACTTCCGCTGAGTCTGACCTTCGTCATTAGCATCACACACCTTTCAATGGGAATTCCTGCCCTGTCTGTATATAAGTCTGTTGGTATTGCACGTTTAATATATACTTCAACCTTGCCTGGGAGAATCCACATTGCACTGAGGATCTGTTTATAGGGGCTGACCGAGAAAGAAAGATGGATGTGTGTTCTTAAAATAAACAAGATGAATCAGGAGATTTTGTTAACAAAAATGGGGCTCGGATAGAAAATGTTGCAATGTTTCATAAGAGCAGTCACTGTGGTAGTATGAAATGTTCTGACCACGGTTAACAAGCTGTGAAGAGCAGGTACTACACTCGTGGAGTCCGGACCGACCGCTAGTCTTGTACCTGGAGAAGTGGCCCTCTTTTTTCTGCGGCGTGAGTTAATTACAATGAAGGCAGCTCCCTCTGGACATCCAGTCATATAACAGCTGGCGCTGAACAGCTTCAGAGGGATACAGTCGCCTAATTATACCAGCCAGAAAGTGACTTGCACAAGAGTTTCAACTGTCCCAGAGAGTGCCAGAACAGGGCTTTAATATGCAAATATATTATCAAACCATTTTTAGCCTATTTAGTCAACTTAGTAATGTTTCTGAAGTTTAATGGATTTGGAGGGCTTTTCAAATGCATTTCAGATGTGTTTTCAGACTGTTTTTATGCTTGGTTTGATCACTGAATGAGAGTTTGATTTCTAGGTGGTAGAAATTATTTCAGTGCTGCCAGAATATTCTCAGTCCTCCTTTCACCCAGGCATGCATGGGCCCATGGGAAGAGTCATGAACATAGAGATGTGTCTCTGTCACACATCTAGATCCAGACCGAACTCAGTGAATCCCCTTTCCAGTACCCCAACTCCATGCTCATCATGAACAGCACAAAGACCCCTAAACATCTGCGCAAGCATATAAAAAGAGAGAACTAGAGGGGGAAGAGAGGAGCACAACAGGCAAAATGAGCTGAGAGCCATTTATAATTTAACATCATGGAAGTTTATTTCTGCCACGGAATAAAAAAATAAAAAAGGTTATTGCGAGCCATTTCCAGTTATTTGATCAGAATTCTGACTTTTTTCCTCACAATTCTGAAAAGTCTGAATTATGAGATGTTAACTCACAACTATGAGTTTATCACTTGCAATTCTGAGGGGAAAAAATCTGTATTTTAAGATGCAAACTTGTAATTGCGCGTTTATAACTTGTAATTGAGAAATATAAACTTGCAAAATCATTATTTCAAAATGTAAACTTGTAATTGCAAGCTTATAACTCGCACTTAAGAAATATAAACTTGCAATTAAACCTTTGCAAAGACCCGTCCCCCTTCGTTACTGTTGTCCTACAAGCGATTGCCTCTCTCACACCACACATCATGTTCATGAAAAATACATTGCGGAGCAAAGAGATAGCTGACAACGCACCAACAGACAAGACAGAGCAGGTTACTTTTGCTATAAAACGAAGTCTCAGCTTTCAATTTTTGTAATTTTTTAAAGAAATTCAGACAATAAATATCATTTTGTGGCTTTTTAATGTGTCGTGACAGATCACTGTAGCGCCTCAGTCCAAGTGGCACATGAACCGATCATCTCTTCCTCTTTACCAGTTAATAGCTAATAGCATGAAATAACTAATACTAATAGCACGAAATTAACATGAATGAACATCAAAAGGTATTTTGTTTCAACCGTGGAAAGATGTTGAAGCACACCATTTTGCAAGTTCAAGTCCACTGACATTAATATATTCTCCTGTCTGGTTTGTTTGTCAAACAGAAATGGCAGATTCTACGTTATGATTGGTCAGATATCCTGTCAATCAAACTCCCTGCGAAGGAACAATTCTGAAAAAAAGTCAAAATTTATAATTCACAATTCTGAGGGAAAAAATCGAAATGGCAAGATCACAGTTACTATTTTATGACTCAAAATTGTGAGAAATAAAAGTCAGAAATGTGAGATGTAAACTCCCAATTGCAATTTTATAACTTGCAGTTGTGAGATATAAATTTACAATTCTGAAAGAAAAATAGCAAGAATTGCAAGACGTAAAACAAAATGACCAGATTTATGAAACTAAAGGACTTTTTCAGTATAGTACTCATTAAAATATCTATGCATTATTATCCACAAAATAAAAAAATGTCATATGCCAGTTTGACTGTGTTTGAAGTATTTGTCCGTATGGATTTACCATCAAAACTACACACACAGAATGGCACTCCTGTCATCTGTCTTCAGCGGAACACATTGCAAGTGAAAGCGAGCTGCTTGCAGAAGGCAATTTATTCAGAGACAGACAGCTTTGAGAAATGCATTACAGTCGATAAGTATGACTGAGCATGTGCAAAGATGCGAATTATACCTGATCAATAACGGTTTGCTTATGCAAGTCAGAATGCTTTCATAACATACAGTACTGCCGTTTACGTGAACCACCTTTAAAGCCGCTTTGAGAGAAACTGCATTGACATCAACCAAATGAGCCATATTTTAGTCTGTGCCAAAAAGTTTCTTTGAATTGTGATTACTGATTATATGTGATTATATATTTTAATCTGGAGAAATTATGTTTTTTTTTTGATGCAGTCAAAAAGGACAGGGCCAAGAATGAGCGTGCTGTTTTTGAAACAACTAAAGAATGCAATATGAGGAATGCAAATTACTACATGAAGATTTGAAGAATCCCCAAGACCTGAGGCGGCATGAAAACAGGCAGATGGGGGATTATTGCATGTGGACACATGGGGACAAACTCGACCCCCTTTGGGAGTACAGGATGGGGGAGGATGCGCTTTGGATTCATGGAAAATTCATGAGAAATGGCAAAAACTAAGCAGCTACAAGGATTTTTCTGTGACAAACAGACAATTCATTGTCTAACTGTAGGAGTGATGTTTTCCAAACGCAGCTAGAGAAAAAATCTGGACCAAATGTTTCGGTTTTCCCATGGTGCATTGCGAGAGTGTGCAGTTACTCTACCTGCTATATTTAGTCCTGGCTGTTAATGTGTTGCTAAAACGGGCCAATAGGATTACTCCTCATATGGCTGTACTTCTAAAGAGAATGATTTCATTCAAATAGTATGTGTGAGGAGGATGATACACAATGGAGGCTTTGAATCTCGGTCTATGTTCAGATATGTGCTGTATACAGCAATGGGTCATCTTTCTGCTTAGCTAAGCTGAGATCCTTCCTCCCTCCCCATCCTTTATACTCTCTCTCTCTCCCTCATTAGCTAGCGCTACATACAACCAGAGCTTCCAGCGGTAGCTAACATCATGCAAGAGAAAGAAAGAAAAAAAGCAAGGCGCTGAGTAAAAATGCAACGGCATCTCCTGTGGGCGCTGAGTGACTGAAATTTCCTCTAAATCTTTAATGAGCCGGAAAGCTTCTCCAAAGAAAGAGAAGTTGCCAAATCTAGAGGGCTTACGTGGATCAATTAACTCGCTTTCAATGTGAAGAAAAAAAAGAATGGTGATTGTAAACACAGTTCAACAGGCTTAACAGAGTGCCAGACTCACTATATCAAATATATGCTTTGTGTGCCTCGTTAAATTAAAATAAACCTGTTGTGCTTGTACCTAAATGTGCCCTAGGAACAAAATAGCGTCTGCAAAATTATGCAGAAAATAAATCAGTAGAATTCAAAACTCATTCACATGATGTTACTTTTGTTTCTGCATGTTTGATATATTTTGGCAAAATTGCTAGTGTTTTTTTTTAATAGGCCTGCCCACATATTTAATTGTATATGTCAATGCATATCTGTAATGCATATGTAATGCGTAATATATACACACTGTCTATGTGTATGTATATATAGTTTTTTAGTACATGTATTGTATATTTTAGTTAATTATGTTATATATTATTATGCATTTTTTTCTATTATTCATATTATTCACCATTGCTGCCTATATACAAAAATATAAAAACAAACAGAAAAACAAAATCTGTCAATTCATATCTGTGTAACAAGAACTTTTTTTCTTTTTTGTATTTTATATTTGTACGTTTAATTTTATACATAGGTTACATGGAGAAATGACAGCTCACAATATATAATATATATGTTACATAATAGAATGAACTAAAATACACAAGAAGTCTGGTTAGGCCTATATATATATATATATATATATATATAGAAAAAATAAGAATAAATAATCTAGAGCGACTTTTCTTTTCTTTTTTGTATAGGCCTGTATGAGGTCTTGTATTTTTTTATTACATGCTATTATATAATATTGTGTGCTATCATCTTTCCATGTAGCCTCCATTGCTTCGAAAGTATTACAGTAGCAATAAACGATTCACCTACAACTGCTGAGAGTCACAGGCTTCCTGTCAAGGACGTCTCATGCTATTAAATCTCCGGAGTTGTATCTGTAAACAAACGTGGATCACTTCTCTTTAACACTGCTGCTTTAAAACACACTGTGACTGCAGGCACAGGGAGCTATTCTCACATGGAGCAAGTTTGATCTTGTGAATGCCAGAAGGTCTCCTCAGTTTAAAGTGCCTGGCCCATCATGCCTCCCTCCCTCTCGCTCAACATCTGAATGCAGAGCAGGCTGATCAGTGGATGAACAGTCAGCTTTTATCGATCTGAGAAGAAAGTGCTGACAGGGAAGGACATGACTACACCCTTCTCCTAAAACTCATCTCTAGTTTCTTCTGCTCAGTAAGCCGTCTCAGGTCGACATGGAAAAATATTCCGTAATCAGTATGCACGAAATACACGCCCTTGTGTCAGGTTATTGTATGAATAGCAGATGAGGACAGAAAGTTTCATGTGGTGCAATATAGAAAAAACAGGAAACTTGCAGGAATTGTGGCCAATTGTGATTTTTGGTAAATAATTGACAGTGAATAGCTAGTGTAGCTGTGTGCTCTGAATGTTTATTTCAAAAGAGTCAATGTTTTTCACCAAGGAATTATGTCAGTGAATATTGTACATTTTCTGAAAAAAAAACAGAAAAAAAAAACAGATATATATATCATTATATTTATAATAGATTAGAATACCATTTAAATGTTTAGGGTTGGTAAGGTTTTTTTTTTGGAAATAATTATGCTCACCAAGGCTAAAAAAATGTTTATCCAAAAATCTGTAAAAACAGTAATGATATAAAATATTTTTTACAGTTTAGTTTTCTGTTTTAATATATTTTAAAATGTAATTTATTCCTGTGATGCAAATCTGAAATTTCAGCATCATTACTCCAGTCTATTTGGTGTCCAAATTCTTACTATTTGTAATTTGATTTTAATTTAATATTATATTATGTCTTGTATACTTTATATCATGCTATTATATTATATTATTATGCTATTATATAATACAATGTGCTTTCATATTTTCAAAATTGTATTATATTATATTGTAAAGAATCATTTGTGTGTCATCTGCATGTATTATCGATGTTTTGAGATTATCCTGGCAGATTTTTATACATTTTCTGGTCATTGAAATTTGATTTGAATTGTACTAAATTCTGAGTAAATATTTTGTGAAAAGTGCTCTTTTAATTTTAGCAATTTGTTTAGCATTTGCTTTGGTTAATGGTAGAAATGCACAAAAATACAAAATTTTTGCCCGAAGTTTTGCCCTGATTTATAATCTCGACAAGTTTACGCTATAGTTGCCAAAAATCAGAGCCAGTCTGCAGATTTGAGATTTGAACACAAATGCCAAATTTACACTGCAAATGTGGCAAGAAAATGATTCTGAAGTGGCATTTAAGTATCTGTTTAATACTGCTCAAAGGTGGCATAAATGTATTTATGCATGAATTGCAACTGTATGCCTTGATACTAGGGACTGGGGTGGATCAGAGTAGGTTTAATTAAGGGTGTATTCACACCAGGAAAGTCCGCTAGTTCACTTGCTTTGGTCTGGACCAAATACAATGTTGATTTTTATTTTTATTTTTTGGTGCGGTTCGCTTTCACACTGCCCTTTTTGCAAGTGAACCAGAAATTGTAAACAAAACCACATGTGTGCTTAAGGTCATCGATTCATTGGTTCATTCATTCAACCATACCAGAGTTTTTCGTTTGGAAGCGGACCGAGACCACCTCTTCAGCTGGGTCTCAGTACGGTTGTTTGGTGCGCACCCGAGTGTGATTTCTGTATTCACACCTGCCCAAAAGATCCACACCAAGAGGGGAAATGAACTTGAGTTCGATTCAGTCGAACCAAACAAGACAGGTGTGAATACACCCTAAGTCTGGCTTTAATGTGTCATTGTATCTTTACACTGAATTTTGAGCTGGCACAGAGTAGCCTTAACTTATCTGTGTAAAGATGCCTATATTGTTTTCATCTCAAGGACTTGAAAGTCTGGTAGTGTGTGATCGTTATTCGTTTAGAGAATGATACCCAGTTTTTCCTCTGTAACTGTTTACAAAGTGGGTGTATATGATGCCTAGTGCTTAAAAATCTGTTCAGATTCAGCCCTAAATCGCATAGAAAACCCCAGCAATGGCCTTAGACCCAATCTGAAAGATCGAGGGACAGGTATATCTCAAGCTGAAAAGATCCCGGTAACAGGGCGACCCATAACGGTTAACCACCATTTGTGGTCTGTGACATTTTTATAGCCTTCCTGCAGGTTACAGCAAAAGAACTGCAAGCTTCAAAGAACTGTATCCTTTCTTTCACGCTGAATCTGAAAGTCATGAACTCCTACTTTTTACTCTTGACAACTAAATCCATCACTCTTGAATCACTATGCCTTTGTAGTACATTTGCCTCTTGAAAAAAACGATTTTGGTGACTGAATTCAGACTCTGTTCACAGTCCAGCTACGCACATGCTCGGTATATGCTGAGAGAATGATGTCATTGAATGAGCAATGTCTGTTCCGCCCCCTCCACGGCATCCTGTCTTTTATCCACACAGTCTAAATGTGTGAATTAGCACCCCGTCAGAGGCAGCGCTCCGTCTCCAGCCTCATGCGTAGTGTCAGTCCAGCTGGACAAATCCTCTATCCGATTATTGTGCAATCAAGCTCTGGCTAAATTCCCAAAGCATCTCTGATGGAGATTAACTTTGGCTACACTCATACCTCACCAACCTGACAGAGGGCCTAAAGTTCACCCCTCTAAACACCGATGGTATAGAATGGATAATATTTTTATGCTTGTGATTGCCCTAATCTCTCTTCCCAAGTATGTCGCGGAGTATCCCGAATGTGGTGTCGATCGGTCACCAGATGTGTCCTGGAAAGTCGTAGATTGTTTGCGCCCTCACGCTCGGTGCTAAACCTGAGTTGATTTACACAGATAATCCTGCCGTGGCTGCTGTCTCGTGCGTGGAGGGAAACTACACTGAATAACAGCTGTGTGGGCAAATTTACACATCGACTCGGGCTGTGTTGACTCTCTGAGTAAACACATTGTTAATGGCCACATGTTGCAGATTACTGCATAATCTGTGTGTAGACATATCAGGGTTACTTGGAGACTTTTTAGCATTCTTGTGTCAGATCTTACTGTAATATTAGATCTCTAGGCTTTCTTTTATCCTCTCCTACCAAAAATAAACACACTCTAACTATTTTTATCCTATTATTCGTCTTTTTAAAGGGACAGTATGCCCAAAAGTGAAATTTTGTCATCATAATCATTTTAATATCATTCAAACCTGTATGAATTTTTCTTCTGTGGAAAACAAAATAAATATCTTCCCATTCACTTCCGTTATACTTTTTGACTGTATAAAGGAAGCAAATGGGAACCGAAACTATTTGGTTACCAACATTTTTAAAAACTGTGTTCAACAGAAAAAAGAAAGTCATAGAGATACATATTTTTTAACCATACAAAGGAAGTGAATGCGAACCAAAACTGTTTGGTTACCAACATTCTTCCAAATATCTTCTTTTGTGTTCCACGGAAGAAAGAAAGTCATACAGGTTTGAGGTTTATGAGAGTGAATAAATAAAATTTTCATTTTTGGGTTCGTTTCTGTCCCTTTAAAAGATTTTGATACACTGACTCACATCTAAATTCACAATAATAATAACAATCACACAGTGTTAAAGGCATAAATGTGATGAATTTGCTATGAAGCTTCTGAGGTTCCGAAAATCCATCAAACTTGCAATATCATAAATAAACATGATTGCAAACTATATTTGCATGGAAACACAAGCTGTTCCAGTGGAACAGATGTAACTGACAAAGCAGCAGAGCCAAAAGCGATCCAGTCCAAACTCACCAGAGTGCAGAACCTCTCCGGTGGATTCCCACATGTGATATCGGGAGGCTCCACTCGAATCTGCATGTACTCCTTCATGGACATGGGTTTGGGCTGGCAAGCATAATATTCCCATGTTGGTCCATCGTCTGTGCTGACCAGCGACTTACAGATATCGTACTGGCCGAGAGTCAGAATAATGCACTGTAAGAGCAGGAGCGCCTGTGAGAGCATGGCACTGGATGGGTCCATGGGCATGAGAGAAAGGCAAGGGGCGCCACAGCTATTAGGTGTATCAGCATGGAAATTATTTAGATTGTGAAATTTCTAATATCCATCATGGTGCCAAAAGGGCAGAGTCTGGTCCTGTGTGTGAGTTAAGGTAAAATGTGTTCCCACTGAGGTGTAATTTTTAGATCTGTTGTGACATCTTGAAAATTCAATGTTCAATTTCTATACGTGGAAACTGACTTCAAGCCCAGGGATGAATGTCACATTCAGTGGTTCTTGCACAATGAGAAGATGCCTGGTGTCAGAGTCCAGTCTAAGATTCATCTGTGATGAGAATAGCTGTTTCATTTCTGATGGGTTTCCTAGGAAATGGGGAAAAAAACAAATGGAAATAAGTAACATATATTCCACACAGTTACCTAACATACAGTAAAATATATTTTAAAAGACAATGCATGCAATTGCATTATGGTTTATGAAGAAAATGTACATTTAGCAAGGCATAATGTGTACGTTAAAAATAATATTTTGTCAAAATGGTGGATTTTATTATAAAGTATGGAATGTCTTATGTTTTAAATGAAATGTTATGTTATTTAAGGTTTATTGCATTTTTTTTCATGCTGCTCTGATGGTGTTTGTTGTGTGAGTAATAATGTGCCTTGTTTTAAGTTTTCACAGTTGCTTGAGATATAGCCTAGGTTACGATTACTTTTAAAGTCACCATGTGGTATTATATTGTGCAGCTGTGTTTTTATCAGCACATTTTACAGAAACAAACAAAGCCCTGCTTGGTTGGTCAATTACCATTATATTATGTAGGCTATACAGTTAGGAAATGTAACGTAAACAGACGCCATTATGATTAAAACACCGTCACTGTATTTTACGACAAAATTCTGCCAGTTTTTCCACCTCAAGTGTATTAATTCTTTTTGTAATAATGTAGCGAACTTTTAACGCAGTGCTTCGAAAACCTGCCACTTTCTCCAAGTGCATTATAAACTTTTACTTTTCGACTTCGCAATGGAAATCTTTTTTGTATACTTAAAAATGTATATGCTTAAGTAGGTCATCCGAAAGGGACACGCTTCAAAATAATGCGAATAAATAAATTCTGTTATGACGTAACATGAAATGCGCGCAAAATATTACGCAATTGTATAGTGTTTATCTAAAAACAAAACGGCGATTAGAAATGCAAATGAATAACTAAATAAATGAGCAAATTAATTGTTAGAAAACTGAGCAAACAAGTTTAGTTAAAAGCACTTTCCCAAAAACATCCGTGAATTTGAATAGACTATAACCTATTTCTCTTTAGCTAAAGTTACGTGAATTCATCAAAGAGCATCTTCTGAAATGCTGCCAATGTTCTGAGCGCTTATTATTCAATGACCAAAATACTTAGACTAAATAGCCTAAGTAACGCACTTGAGTAACCTTACCTTGGTTCCAGAGATCAGCACCTTTTACTGTTCCCAGATGAATTTCTTCTGTATAAACTCTCTCTCTCTCTCAGTCAGTTCCCTGCCATATCACTTGAGATGGATGAGAAACACATGCACACGTTACTCCTCTCCGTAGATCACAGCAAACGCTTTCTCCTTCGTGCTTTCTTCGGCTGCCACGTAGTTTGTTGGAAAGCATTCCAGATAGATGCCCTACATCCAGGCTGCTCCGAAGCGAATCAAGTATTGCCTGAAAAACATGCATTTAAAGTTTCTGTTCCTGTCCCTGCCTTCATTGATGCCTCTGTCCTGTGAGCTCAAGGACAGACTTCAGAGTACTACTCCTCCCATTCCCATCCTGTCTTATTCCATCCGCGCACCTGCTCCATTCACTCTGCTGTTCCTATCTGTTTGCGCATCGCAATATCTGACTTTCATTTGTCTTTTGCAGACCTCGATGAAAATACTTTTGGCCACTGCGAACTGCCTGCCTTGTCTAGTCCAACTAGTGTGGAGCAGAAGTTTATCTACGGGCTTGAAGAGCTGAACCGTCCCAGCAGCAGATGAGGCAGTCCGCCCCGCTTAAAGAGACAGATCAGAGGCTGAGGATTTCCAATCTCCTCTCACAGCGTAGGCTACTATATGTTAACCAAGTCAAACCCTTACGGAATATAGCCTACCATAGATACCACAGGCTGCAGTAAAACTGTGGTAACTTGTATAGCCTAAATAGGCTAAATAAATGAATAAATAATAACGCATAGGCTAATAAAATTACAGAAAAATCCCGAAAGCTTCATTTTGGCGGAGACTCTGATGAATGGAATGGGCAGAAAACTCCGAATAAATTAATTCATCAAGTTGTTTTTTATTTTATTTTTTAATTAATGGTCAGGAAAAAATAGACTAGGTGTTTAATCATCAGCATGTCAGCATGTTATTTTCTATTTATTTTTATTCGTGCAATTTCGAGGTGAGCAATACATTTTACAAACAAATACACAAATAAATAAATAGTTTGAAACGACAACCGCATTGCAGGTAACGTGGTTGCACATTTAACCTAAACGAAACGTTTACTCTAAAGTCTCTAGATTTAAAATAATGCTGTTTGTGTCGTCTAATGCCGCCGTTCATCATGGTAGCCGCCCAACCACGATGCCGTGCACAGCCATAGCCTACTTTCCGTGTAAATTGAAACAATGACAGAAACGGTGCGTTTTTGCTTACAGTCGAGTAAATATAAAACAGGAGATAGAAACTTTCCAAAACTGCAACTTTGCAAAACTTTTAGCTTTCGTCATTTTCTGATAATTAAAATTGTATTCAAGAATAAAACATGCTTCTATCAACCATTTTGCTTGTGTTAAACTATTGGCACCAAAAACGACAAAAACAAAACTGAACGATCGCGCCCCTGTGAGAAACTACAAATCCCATCATCCCTTCAGCGCCGGTGACGTCACTCGTGCGCCAGTGTTCGCGGACGCAGCAGCCATGGCGGACGTTATGAATGTTGGAGTGAATTTAGAAGCGTTTTCTCAAGCAATTAATGCCATCCAGGCTCTTCGATCGAGTGTCACTAGGGTGTTCGATTCTCTTAAAGATGGGATGAAAAATAAGGAGACCCTTGAAGGGCGGGAGAAAGTCTTTATAACTGAATTCCAAGATAACTTACAGTCAGTCAATCGCGATTTAAAGTGAGTTAAATGTCTGAGCATTCAATAACCCTGTGAAATGTTATAACGGTAACCATAGTCACTGCCAAAATGCAAGTGTTATTGTAATAAACCATGGTAACGTTAACATGGTACTACCCACTGCTGTCGGCATGAAAAGCGATTATGACAGATTATTGAATTCCCACATTAATTTATTTTGATTTTAATGTATTATGCTATCTTTTTAATCATGGCTCTGTAAATCAAAATATCTTGATTTTAGCCTGTCTTTGGGAACCATAATCAAAAAGATGTATGTGACATTGGTGTGTGGTAAATAAATAAATAAATCAACCGTACCAGCCTGATATTTGTTTCTTGTTTTTGCAGTGAATTGGAGCGTCTCAGTACTTTGGTTGGCAGGCCGTCAGAGAGTCACCCCTTACACAACAGTGGACTGCTCAGTTTAGACCCTGTTCAGGACAAAACACCTCTCTACAGCCAGCTGCTCCAGGCTTATAAATGGTCCAATAAAGTAAGTTGTCAGCATTTTGCTGATTCGCCTTGCATTATAGCCTTTATATGCAACACACACAGGAGATACAAAGGTAATGGAATGAACTTTAAATGACAAATGTCGTAAATGTTCTATTCAGACTTGAGCCA
Source organism: Onychostoma macrolepis (assembly GCF_012432095.1). Taxonomy (NCBI): domain Eukaryota; kingdom Metazoa; phylum Chordata; class Actinopteri; order Cypriniformes; family Cyprinidae; genus Onychostoma; species Onychostoma macrolepis. The sequence goes on from NC_081162.1 coordinate 22,553,858, forward strand.
CATGTCACTCCAGAAATATGTTTAATACTGAATGACGGAATAAAGGGTCACCTTAATGTGGCCCAAGGTAACTACAGTCTTGAACAATGTTCAAATGTTTTTTTCCAGGCCTTGAAAAAGGTAGGCCTATATGTATTTTTCTAAATGTGGGTTGGTAAGATTTTCTTTTTAATGTTTAAATAAGATGTGTCTTTATGCTCATCAGGGCTGCATTTATTTGATCAAAATACAGTAAAATGAAAAAAAAAAACCAAAAAAACCCCCAGTAATATTGTGAAATAATATTACATTTTAAAATAACTGCTTTCTATTTGAATATATTTGAAAATGTAATTTATTCCTGTGATGGCAAAGCTGAATTTTCATTACTCCAGTTTTTAGAGTCACATGATTCTTCAGAAATCATTCTAATATGCTAATTTGCTGCTCAAGAAACATTTATTATTGTTATTATTATTATCAGTATTATATTTTTGTGGAAGCCGTGATATGCTTTTTTTCAGTGTTCTTTGATCAATAGGAAGTAATAATTTATTTATTTGAAATATAAGTACACTAGTCAGCATTTGAAGTGGATCAAAACCTTTCATCAAAGTTGTCCTAAAACCTAAAACCAAAATGCATTCTTGTCTTAGGACAGCTTTGATGAACTTTTTTGATCCACTTCAAATGTTGACTACTGTGTCTTTGCTATTCTTCACTATCGATCAATTTGATGCATCCTTGCCAAATAAAAATATGTGACCCTGGAGCACAAAACCAGTCTTAAGTCGCTGGGGTATATTTGTAGCAATAGCCAAAAATACATTGTATGTGTCAAAATGATAAATTTTTCTTTTATTCCAAGAATCATTAGGATATTAAGTAAAGATCATGTTCCATGAAGATATTTTGTAAATTTCCTACCGCATATATATCAAAACTTAATTTTCGATAAGTAATATGCATTGCTAAGAACTTCATTTGGAAAACTTTTGCATATCATTGCTCTTTTGTTGATTTGATTACTTTCATTGTCCTCATTTGTAAGTTGCTTTGGATAAAAGCATCTTCTAAATGACTTAATGTAATGTAACTTTAAAGGCAATTTTCTCAATATTTTGATTTCTGTTGATTTATTCCAGATTTTCAAATAGTCATATCTCGGCCAAATATTGTCCTATCCTCACAAACCATACATCAATGGAAAACTTACTTATTCAGCTTTCAAATGATTTATAAATCTCAATTTCGAAAAATTTACCCTTATGACTGGTTTTGTGGGACATGGTCACATATATTAAAAAAACTTTCTGACTAAACTTTTAAACAGTATATGATTAGTAATCATAAATGATTGGAAAGGTGATGGAAAAGTCATGTAAGTGTTTGAAATTCTCATTGGTGAAACTTTCGGTAGACAAAAGTATTTTGTTTATAGTGGTTACATTTGATATGTGTCAGTTATAAAGTGTGATTTCTCTTCAATGTTTCATTTACATTGGTCACTGCAAAAAATGCAGTAGTGATAAATGGAGTGTCTCGAATATTAAAACATGAAGGACAGAAAGTAGTTTTTTTTTTTTTTTTTGAGTTTCAGTGGTTTTTGACAGTATCAGTGCATGGTTGCCAATTTGGGAACATGTAAAACACTGGGCAGAAAATGTATCCATTTAGAAGAAAAAAGGCGATTGGGGGATTTAAGTCCTGAACACATGGCAACTTCAAGCATGAAAGCTAGTGGAGGCTTGTTACCGATGAAAGACAATGCAAATGTCAAAATGAAATGTTTTCAGGATCAATAACCAGTGGGAAAATATGACAGACTTTTATGCTTAATGAATCGAGAGGAGCAGAAATCATGTTCATGATTAAAATATGATTTATCATGCAGTCCTAGTCTTTGCTATGTAAACAAAGATGCATATTGTAGTTTATTTGTGTCCCACACAAGCTAAGTGAACGGATTTATAGCATCATATAGTTAAAAAGTATATTTTGCATTCACTGTAAATTTGCGGTGTTGGTCAGAGCCTTCTTTTTTGCCTTGGTACCTGTGGACATTGCATTTGTTTGTCTTCATTTAGTTTTAAAAGCTGCTTCACATCCATTCATGAATTCCAGACGAACATGAATACAAGACTTTTACATCATCATGGGCGTCAGACTCAGCTGAGACATGGAATTGAATATCATCTTGCCTCTAATAATACTTTAATACTATAATCAAGAGGAAGCAGGTCTACAGTTTGATGATCTAATTCGCAGCGCATCAATGAGACGCATTATAGCTTGTATCTGTGATTTGCTTAAAAGCAATGTGAGAAGTTTGAAATGTGAAAAAGCTTGCCAAGTCCGTCTGCTTAATTCGACAAAAAATAGAGTTGTTACTTCTCGCCTAGTAAATCTTCTTTTGTTCCTGAAAAAGCTGTAAAATTATGTTCTCTTTGGATCAAGGTCCTCAAGCGAATCCTCTCAGTAGAACGCGCACCACGTCTTGCCAGAAGAGCACACACTTGAGATTCAATAGATGTGGGTGTTCTCACAGCAGAACCAACATTTGCTCAATATCCATTACGGCTGAGTGCTTTGACTTCTTTTGATCTTGAGTAGGTCTTCTGTCCTAAGTGTTATTGAACAAGATTTGCTATTCTTACTGTAAATGCAATTTCACAGGATGCCTGCGCTCTGTTCTTGAGTTCTTTGATGCTTCGCCCTTAGGTGATGCAGGTAGCATTATGATAGACCAGGAGACACACTATTTATTTGTTTTTTGGAGAAACGGCACAAAGCAGTGGTTTGATTCTTAATTTTGGAGGTTTAAGTAATAGGTTATTAAAGGGTGAAGAGTGTTTTGCAGTAGCAGATCACCGTTTCAGGTTTCCTGCATGTGTGGCAGGTTTTTTGGTGCAGAATAACTGGGGTTAAAGGGCTCAATCAATAGCAGCTACTCATCAGTTGCTCTCTACACACTGTGTGCTTAATAGTAGGTGTACGCAGGTCAGCGTCCTCGAGCAAAATCAAATCTTTTCAGCTTTGCTATTGCACAAAAAAGCTCTTGAAACATCACTGGTAGGTGTCTTTTTGTAAGTCATTCAAATAAATGAAACTTTTTTTTGTCATATTGAATTAAATTGTTTTGAAACGTTTCATGCCTCTTCTTGCCCAGAGGTGCTTTTTTTTTGACACTTTTTAATTCCTTTTTTCCAGTTTAGTCACAGCGTCTGTATTTTTTTTTTAATGGAATGCACAATTGTAATGGCACGATATTGGTTATTTATTTATGTATTTATTATTACCAGCGTATTGGTTTGTTTATTTATTGATATTCGACAAATAGACCTATATATAATATATTTTATATTTAAATTGTATGTATGTATATAAATTAACTGAAAAAAACTTAAGTAAATTTATTCAAAATTTCATATTTTTATTTAGCTAATATAAAAATGTAAAAATATATTATTTATATTATAGTTATATTTAAAAAGAAAAATATAAATAACAAAAACACAAAATTATCAAAACATGAACTAAAATTCCAATGAAAACTGAAAAAGAAATAAATAAAAATACGAATTAAAATTACACTGCTTGGAACTTGTTTGCTTTTCCTCCACTTCTTTCAATTCAATTTGGTGCCACTAGTGTTTTAGGAATGACCTGCTTCACCTTTAACGGTTGTGAAAACAACACATTTTAGTTTAGATTAAAGTTGACTGATGAATTGCATAATACAACCTAGAAGTCAAGTCACATTTATTTGTATAGCGCTTCATACAGTATAGATTGTTTCAAAGCAGCTTCACGGTAATAAACAGGAAAATAACTGAATCAATGATGCATACTTCATCAATTGTGTGAGGAGGACTTTATTTAAGGAAGTAAATTGGCTTACATTCAGTTTCATGTTGACTTTTGAGGTCAAAACTTTCAGATTTTTATTTATTTATTTGCAGTTTTCTTTTTCCATTTTGAAAACCTTAACTAAATGTCTGAGTTCTGCTGGTCTCATTAGATTGAGGCGGTACTGCATCAGGACGGTTTGTGAGCTTCTTCTGCCCTCTGGGTGTAGGCCAGCTGTTTTCCCACACTCTGAGGGTCGGAGCGTTACAGCAGGATTAGGTGTGTCTGGGCTGGACGGTGTGCGGGCAAACACAGGCGTGAGGCCAAACCAAGCCTCTCTGCAGAAGTATTGATGCTTCCGCGCTGTCTGCCTGGACAGCACAACTCCCGCCCCACTGTAAACACGATCGATGCGGACGTTTCCGCCATGCAAATTACCCCAGGATTAATGCACTTGCTGCTTTTAGTATGGCTGTTTTTGGCCATTGTCTCCTTTGAGTCGGTTTCTGGTGGCACGTCAACCTGCGGTGTGGGCATCAGATATCAGTTGCTATTTAGGATTAGATGGATTTTTTTTTTTTGTTAAATATGATCATTATGGAACACTTAAGGAGTTACACTATGAAAAATCAACGTATCTTTCAATATTTTGAAATTAAAAATGGAGAAAACAAACTGAATTATAACTGTGGCACAAAATGAAATATATAAAATAGATTTTTCTTTCTTTATAAATGGACCTCAGAGGGAAAAATAAAAATAAAAAAAAACTATGTCTCCAAGTGACCCCAAAACATTGTAGTTGTAGTAAATTATGGTGCCGATTTGTGTGTGAGTGTGATTTCATCCTGGCATATTTACAATAATTTACATTTCACAGTTGCATCTTTGCCAAAGACCATTTTAAAATTTTGCTAATTGGATTTTTAGTGAGTATGTAATCTGTTCAAATGCTGCAGTCTGTTAAAGTTGGTCCAGTTGGATTTGAGAGTGAATAGATCAACAGTTAATTAAAGGGAAACATGTTTTGCCTTTGGCTACTATCTGTCACTTACCCTCATTATGTCCTGATGTGTTTTGTCTCAGGAATCTCAAGGTCCACTTCTTCCCGAGGCCTTAGGTTTTTTTTAAGTGGGAAGCATTTCACATTAGAAAATATTAAGTAAGTACAAAATAAAGCAGGGACATTTTGAAACGAAAAACAATGAACCTACTTATTTCAAGATGACTTGACCAGCTTTTTGTCACACAGTATCAGACAGCATTGGTATTGCTACAAAAGTCTTAAGTTTACATGAATCATAGGATCTTCCTGACTTTGTTGCATGACTTTAAATCTCTATTGAGATGGTTTAATGACTGTTTAATTGTATTCGAGACGTGGTTGTGCTCTATCAGTACAACAGAGATGTCAGGGTGCACAGAGAAACGTTTAAGCACCTGCTTTTCCCTGTATCAGAGCACAGTTAAGACATCAAGCTGTTATTCTGCCATTTATAAATACTAGAGCTCCCCTAGTGCCAGCAAACCCGGGGCTGCCAGGAGCACATGAATTATGTGACATTCCAGACTTTTTTGCAGAAATGTTTCATGATTTTAATCTGTGTTTGCACAGATAGTTTGTTTTTGTGTCTCGGCGATTAAAACTTGGGTAGAGTGAAAGTACACCCGTTGGCTTAGTTCTGTAAAAAAAAAGTCTTTCTGCATAGAATAGAACATTAAAGAAACATTAGACACAATTAAATGACTTTTATTTACCCACCTTCATGACATTTCAATCCCATATTATTATGTTAAAGACAAAAAAGGAGCATAAACATAGTCCATATGACTTGATATCAAATGGTGCATGGAATCACGTGGACCATTTTTTATGGTGTTAGTTATTTAACTTTTTAAAATAATAATTTGTAATATTTATTATAATTAATTTAAGTATAAATTGCTAGTGTCTTTTGATTTTATGGCAAAAATCAGCTTGGGCAGTGCAAGTTTTGTAATAATGCTTATTTAAGTCTATTTGATCAATTTATTAAAATTATTTGTGTTTTATGTGAGTGGTCTGGCATGGAAATGTCCCTTTATATATACTGTAAAATGCATAAGAAAATGTATAATAATTCACTGTAATCAAGTTTAAGTGAGAAGGGAAACCTGGTTGTTGCATTGGTTATTTTTGGTCTGTGCTCACCATATTTTTGCACTATTTATTAGATTACAAGTAACAATATGCAAATGCACTTCCCATTTAATGAAGCCAAAGCCTCAGGAAGGAGGAGACCTTGAGATTTCTGGAGCCAGACACATCAGGCAATAACCGATGGTGAGTGACAGCTAGTAACCAAGGGCCAAACATGCTTCCCTTTAATTGTCTTTCGTATAACATGTGAGCATGCATCATGAGTGTGTATGACTGTGATTGAAGGAAACTCTGAGAGTAAAATGACTTTCACAAGGTCACTTTGCCAGCGGCGCTCCGATATTCTTCTTCTTAAGCGACCGGCTTGCACACCTAGACAACTAATGAGATCAAAAGATTAAGAAGCAGAAATTAGCCCCACTTGTGTGAAATTGCTAAGGTTGTCATTTGCTTATGTATTAAAGGAAAATCTCTATTCTTTGGACATGGACTTTACAATGAACCTTTACATAAGCTAGTCTCTTCATTCAAACAGATTGGATCTAATCTCAAAGAAATTCCACATTTGAATTTGTTCTAAAACATGGAGGGAATTCAAATCATATTCATACAGTTGAGCCAGCTCAGACAGCGCTAAGACTCCTGATGAGCTACGGGAACAGTGTAGATGTATTTTATATTTTATTTCATTCCTGCAATATTATATCCACTAGAGCGGTCATGATATAGACTTTTCAGTAATTGATGGCAGTACCAGTAAAATTTAATGTTTTGCATTACCTACTTACTTACATATTTATTTAGTTACTTACTATGCACAGCAAACCAAAAGTAAAGAATTAAACATACCTTTATTTAAAAATTTAAAGGAATAGTTCATCAAAAATGAAAATTCTGTCATTTAATTTTCTTTGTTGCTCCAAATCTGCATGATTTTCTTTTTTCACATATTTTGAACCATGTTTTTTTTGTTTATAGAATGAAAGTCAATAGGGTCCAATGTTGTGTGGACCACGACATTCTTCAAAATAATTTTTGTATTCCCCAGGAGAAAAAAAAAAGTCAATGTAGGTTTATCTATGTAGATTCATCACTAAACAATCACAATCAAATGTAGGTTTGTAACAACATCAGGGTGAGTAAATGATGGCAGAAGTTTTAGTTTTTTTAGTTTTTATCCCTTTATGCAATATTAAATGCTTTGTGTCACAACCGATCATGTGAAATTCGACAGAACGTGAAGTCACACTTTTTTTGAGAGCTACAGTGGAAGTATCTTCAATTCAATTCAAGCCTCGCTTGATCTGATTTGTAGTTCATTTTTATTATTAATGTGAATATTAATTAAAGTAGGTTCTATATGTATTAATACACTAAAGTTCTTTTGACCTAAAATCCACCTTTATGCATTCAGACTATCTCGATTTTAGTAATAGAGTTGCCACTAGGCTAGATGTCTAACAGCTATGTCATGTCAATCCCTTGTGTCAGAGTTTATATTATGGATATTTATATATAAGCCTACAACTTTTTTTTTTTTTTTTTTTGCCCTCAAACTAATCAAAAGAATGCTGTGAATGTTGCAGAGACTCGTGGTTTTTCACATCGTACAATGTCCTGAAACCGTGCAGCTGGTTAGGCGCTTTAATCATGTCTTGAACGAAGCTGTCAGAAGAAACAAATGGCAGGCCTCAAACCCAGAGCCCACAATAAGATCAGAGAGCAGCGGACTTGCCATCACAACATGTTTCAGCCCTACAGTTAATGATGGAGCATGTGTCTGCCAATTGCCGTGCCAGGGAGGACTAATAGCCTGGTCAGTCTTAAAGATCAGCGTGGCGCGAAGGGACGCAAAAGAGTGGAAAAGAACGAGAAACAACTAAGAGGGGCCATAAAAAAACAGCGACCTTTTGAAAATGCACTGCTCTGAGAAAAATGTTTGATGTGGTAACTTTAGCCAGCTTGGATTCCTTATTAGTTCCAAGACAAGGTAGTGTAAAGTTGAAAGAACAGTGGTCTCTGCTCGCCTCGGCCTGCTAATTCCTCATTAAAAGAGCAAGGGACAAGTGAGAACCTTTGATTTTTTTTTTTTTGATTTTTTTTTTTTTTCCCAGTGCTTGCTATTCATATGAGTGAATGTTCATTTAAATTGTTTGTTTAGAAGGCCGTGGGGACGATGTCTATTTGTAAAGTTTTTGGTTGATGTTAAAATTGGATGAACTTGGATGATAATGATACTTCTTTGTAGGGTTTAACCTAATTGCGATCACTGGTAATTTAGGAATATTTGCTCCATTTTCTAAACCTTCCAAGCATTTGAAATTTAATATTAATTGATACTTGAAATGGAAAACTGTCCTTCAGCGCATAGAAGTGATGTTTTTTTTTTTTTTTTTTTTTTGTCAAAGAAACACACATGTAATGACCATGACAGACATTATTTCTACAGTAAAATAAGAACATTAATATTATTATGGTTACAGAACTGTTACCACATATGTATTCCATCAATCCTGGGAACAAAATTCTTTAATTTTCCAAATGTTTTGTATTGTTCTCCTTTTTTTAACAACTTCTACACATTATAACATGTACCATTCAGTAAAAATGGGCTTAATGTATTTGGTGTATTTACGCAAAAAAAAAAAAAAAAAAAAATCTGTCTACATCTTTTAAAATCTAGCTTAAATTTTTCTTGCATTTAATGGTGTCTAAGAAAGAAGTTTATCCAAAAATTTGTTTTCATGCTGCTTTTTGCATAATCTAACTGTTAATAGTTTTCACATCTGCATATCTGCACCACAAAAAGGGCCAAAAACATATTTGATTCATGAATGTAGTCCATATTATTTGACTTGTGCATCGAAAGTCATATGATTGCTGTGTGTAATAGTTTCACATCTCATTCGAACTGACAATTCTGTTCTTATCTTACAAATAAAGTTGTGTTGTCAATGACCTCAAACTTGACGAGTGCGGTTTTGCCGTCATTTGAACCTGAACATGCATGAATGAGATTTCAGGATTATTACTGAATAACAGATTAACAGAAGTTTGGTCTTTTCCTCACATTGAGCTGTCATTTGACTTCAAAAGTCCTCTGAACTACATTTATGGTAGTTCCATTAAAAAAACAACAACAGCATACAGCAGGCATAATTTTATGTTTGGGTGAACTGTTCCTTTAAAACTGTTTTGCTATCACATGTCTCTCTTTCCTTATTCAATCACTGCCTGTAGAAACTTGTTTAAATCCAAATGGGTTTCCTGCATGGAATATGTCTGATCTCATTTGCGTTACCCATAACCCTGATTTATGAGAACCAGGCATAGAAAATACCCTAGACCTTGTGATCCCTGGCTGATATTTAAAAATTAATTAACCCCCTGACTGCAGCATAGCTGTCTCTTCCTCTCTCCGCCCGTCAATCTCTCTTTACCTCTTCCACCTTCCCAGTCTTGAGGTGTCTGTTTTCTGTCTCTCATTGCATGGGGATTAATATCTTAATTATCGCTTGTGACTAAATATTTTCAATGAGACCATAGATTATGCATATGGATGTGACAGCCTCTATGTAATATTTTCAGCTGCTGCTGCTGTGTCTTGTCATTCTGTTTATCAGTTTATTCAAGATACTGATGAGCTGTTCTAATTAGATGCAGCGCTATAGGTTGCATATACATTAAATTGCATGTTTAATTGCACTCTCTAAATATCTAATTTGGCATTTAGCAAACATTTTTATCCTAAGAAACTAGAGTTTGAGAAACGAAATGTTACGAAATGAGACAATTTTTTGCCTTCACAACTGGACACAGCTTTTAGAAACCTGATTCTAAATTAAATATTTTTGGTAGAAGTAAAATATGATTATTATTTCTACACTCTCTACGTTCTCCCAGTAGTCTACCTCTCAAAAGCTAGCAGAACTGAGCTGAACAAATTGAGGCGATTTTCCCCCTCAAGGCTGTGTAAAGTTATGGTGGGATTTTAGATAAAGACGCACTCATACAAACAGTCATTTCATCATTTTTCGGTGCAGAGTTACAAGCGGTGAATGATCAAAGAGAGTTGTTTCAACTTGTACTTAATATTCGTTACATGGTTTTGCTGTTCCCTCCTCGGCGAAGCTTCTTTGAATAGATATTGGATTTGATGGGCATGTGCAATTAGTTGCATGGAATAATGCAGTTCGCTTGCGTAAGTACTAGTCTTCTAGGTCTGCTTATAGTATTAAATGCAAAAGCATCAGGAATGAGATGCACTGCAGTCGGAGTGTTGCAGAGATCTGGACGATGGTGGTGGATGCCCTGTCCTCATTAAAAAAAAAAAAAAAAAAAAAGTATTTTAAAAGGTATTAAAGAATTAAAAGTGCTTTTAAATGTTCCAGGGCACCCTGTGTGAGAGAACACTTTACTTGAAGCATATACATATAGTATGCATCATAATTAATTCACAGTATATTATATGTCGTCGTGAATTACTGTATGCATTAATATGCCCCCATTTATGGCTTCACAATTTAATAGAATAATATATTGAAGCACATGATCAGTATTGCTTGCACTAAGCTTATATACACACACACAGCCTTGAGGTAAAGTGTTTCCAAAGGTTTCCTTGGGAAGCATTTGTGTCTTATTTAAAACGGAGTGTGTAAGATCTTGGATTGGATTATAGCATGATAATGTGGTATAGCACAATGCAATGGTTTTTCTGTGCTTCAGTGATTGTGAGGCTGTCTTGTTTTGTTCCATTTGACGGTGACATTGATTGTGTGTGCTTGTCCCATGCATCCTCTCACAAGTCAGATTCTGACCCCGCGCTTTAATCTTCAACTGCCCCAATGAGATGACACTCTCAGCTGCCTTACAGCATTCTGGGTAATGCCCATCTTGTCCTCTGAGTCTCTCTCTCTCTCTCGTACTCATTCTCCGCTGTCCTCCACGTCTTTTGTCCTTTGCCTCAGTGTTTTTTTCACTGTCCTTCTTTCTTTATGAACAAGGCTTCATCTTGTAGATGTTGCTTTGGGTTCCTCTAATTTACAGAAATACATAGGAAATACTGGGCAGCATACTTAAAAAAATCCTAATCTTTTTTTTTTTATTTCTTCAGTATTCAAATTTTTTCATCTTTTTGATAATATTCCGAAAATATTTTGACATTTACTCACAATTAACATGAAACAACATTTGCAACCTGTTTTACTTTGTTATATTTGAGTAAGATTAAGGATATTCATCAAGAAAAATGTAGGATGAGACTATTTAATCCATCAGGTAATTATTAAATAAGTGTTATATACCAGAATTGATGTAGGTGACATTTTAATAGAAATTGTGACATATATATATATATATATATATATATATATATATATATATATATATATATATATATATATATATATATATATATATATATATATATATATATATATTGAAATAATGTTTTTTTTTTTTTTTTTTTTAAGTTTTCGGGAACACTTTACCTAAAGCCTTAATTTATAATGCATTATAAAGGATTATTAGGGTAAAATGCACTATAATTATTCATAATGTGTGTTGTAATACATTATATCTTGTCGTAAATAATTATATCCAAATTTAAAATTCAGAGTGTAACAATGAATTGATAAGTGTTATTACCTGTGGTAATAACATTATAATGCATTATTAGGTGCATACAAAGCATAATTAATGCATTAAAACTTTTTAATGCATTATACATAGTCTTTAAATAAAGTGTTACTGAAATTTCTTGTTCTCACCAGTGCTTAATAATTATAATTAATACTCAATTTTTATATTACGTTTTTTTATTTGATTTGATTTCGTATTGGCTTTACGATGGTGTTTTTATCATTATTTTAAACAATAAGACTATTTATATAGAAATTGGTTCATATAAAATACAGAAACCTATTTTACATCTATAAGTATTTGATATTATATTAATTAATTCGATCTGACACTTTGAATTAAACATAATTGAATTGAACTTACTCCGAATCTAGCAATCTTATCACAAATATATCATAAACATTCAGTATGTCACCCAGTCATAAGTTCAGAAGAATGTGTTGAATTATCCAAACTACACAATTACCAGAGGCCAATATTTAAACCAAAGGTGATTGATGTGGATGTTTTTAATGCACCAAATCTCTCAAGCCACTTGACATTTCAAAGGCGCCTGAGCCATCTTGACAGCATCTTCTATCTGTGTGTTGTTTTTTTCTTGTTATGTAGGCTTTTTATTTATTAGCAAGGGCTTTTTATACAGCTGGAGCCCAGCTTCCTACCGTACACGCTACGCTCGTACAAGATCTGGCCCTTACCAAGTCGGCTCATTAGCTACGAAAAGGAGATTCAGTTAATTAAAATAATTCCCGTTAACACAGCTGCTTTGGTCAGCCAAATTAAACAGGGGGAGTGCTGTGCCGTCTGCTTCTCACTCAGCGAACGTCGCTCCGCTGCCTCGGAACATGGCTAATTAGCTCAATAGGAGGAATATTTTAATAGCAATTAATGAGGCACGGGCCTATGCAAGCTCTAATTTAAGAGCCTGGTTTGTGTGGGGGTGCATGCCGATGAATTCTGAAACCTGATGAGATCGCTTTTGTCACCGCTTGTGTTACGATCGGCCACGCTTGCTACCAGCGTGTTGCTCGCTGACTATTGATTTTCTTGAGATTTTCCAGTAAGCTGACTACCCAGAGCAGCAGTGCTGGAGAAGATACTTTGAAGGTGCAATTTGTCAAGCAATAAGTTACTCATTTACAAAAGTAGTTGGTTTACAATCAAGTTAGCCTTTTGGTAGTTAGCTGGCATTGAAGTTCTCCTCGAAAGCATTGTAAGCCTAAGTAGACCGTAGAACCATTGGCACCAATGGAAAGCAATTTCCCAATGTTTAACTGCCCAGATGTTGGTTAAGCATGCAGGATGAGTTCTGTCACATCCATTAACATCTGTCCTGACTGGAGTGACAGAGTGCTACTCCTGAGCATTCTAGGTAGCAGACACCTTTCACATGGTTTCATCACATGAGCAGAAGAGCTATGGACAGGCTTCTGCGATACTGCAACTTCAAAGCCAAAGATATTACACGCACCATGTTACGTTCAACATAGTAAGACAGGAGGCGAGGGGGAGGAGGTGGGCAGGAGACGAGGAGGAACACAAGGAAAACGTGATGGAGTACTATATGCAAGCAACTGTGCTTTCTCCCAGAAGAGCAGATTGTTGACAAGATTGGAACTGTGCTTTGGGTAAACAATTCATAAAAGCCCAATTAGGCTGGGATGATTTCGTTTTATATTTTTGCTGTCCTTTGTAAAGCTGCAGAAGATTCTCTGGACACTCATGTTCACCCGAGTTTCTGAATTCAGGGCTTGAATGCAGTCACCGTGGGACTCAAATTTGACCCATTGGCCATAAAACTCTTAATAGATGCAGATATGTTTGTGTAGATGCCCAGTTAAGCAGTCCATTTACCCAACCAATGTAAATATTATATGTAAGGGATAATCAACGGCTAGCTGTGCATTAAATTATTTGAATGCACGATGTGGAGGTGAAAAACCGCCCGACGCGCAGCGGAAGTGCATTCAAATCGTTTAATGCACAGCTAGCCGTTGATTATCCCGTTTATGCCATGGTCATTTCCCAGCATTCACATATTAAAGATGTTAACAATATTTGTGCTGCAATATTTGACCGGAACGATAAAAATGATGGTTATTTTCGTCTGTATTACTATTCAAATGTAACTGTATGTTACTATGGTTACCAATGTTTATAGGAAGCACATTAATATAGAACGTGATTAAACTGACCTGGAACTACCTGTGCAGTTCAACGAATTTAATCAACACCTGCCAGCCAATCAGAATCGAGTATTTAGACAGACCATGGCATAATATTATAATAACATTTAACACTCATTATGCAGTAGTAAATGTTTATTATTTTTTATGGAATGTCATAACAAATGTCAGTAGAAAGGGAAGAATTTAAAATGAGCGGTTCATTCATAAATTGGTACGACCTTACCTTCACATTGTGGAAATACAAATGGAGAAGACAATGAGTGCAGCACTGAAAAGGGGCGGAGCTACATAAGGTCTATTGCGTAATGAGATTCTTTGTTTAAATTTTGTTTACTTTTATTCTACAATTCTACAATTTATTCTACAAATCTAGAATAAATTGATCAAAGTGACAGTAACAATATTTATACCACAAATTATTTCAATTTCAGTTTTTTACAACAACAACAACAACAAAAAACATTAAGCAGCACAACTGTTTTTAACAATGAAGAATGTTTCTTGAGCACCAAATCAGTGTATTAGAATAATTTCTGAAGGATTATGTGACCCTGAAGACTGAAGTAAATAATTCAGCTTTGCCATCATATATATAAATATTACATTTTTAAATATACAGTGGTGGCCAAAATGATTAGAACACTAGTATTTTCACCAGCTCTTTTGCTGTAGTGTGTCAGTAGGAAATATCAGTTTACATTTCCAAACATTCATTTTGCCATTAATTGTAATAATCCAGTGAGATTTTTGTTGCCAGTGCTCCACACAGAGATCTGATCTCATCATCATCCAGTCTGTCTGGAATGACATGAAGAAACAGATCAAACTGAGTCAGACTAAATCCAAAAGAACTGTGGCAACGTCTCCAAGATGCCTCAAGAGACCTATCTGCAAAGCTACCTTAAAAACTATGTACAAGTGCACCTAGGGAAAAAGCTGCTTTAAACGCAAAGGATGGTCACACCAAATGTTGATTTAATTTAGTTAATAGAAGTTAATTGATAAAGAAAATCTATTTATGACATTATTTTTGACAGTCCTCATTTTACAGCATTTTTACACAAGTGCCTAAAAGCTTTGCGGGTAGGTCTCTTGAAGCATCTTGGAGATGTTGCCATAGTTCTTCTGGATTCAGTCTGTCTCAGTTTGTTCTGTTTCTTCATGTTATTCCAGACAGACTGGATGATGATGAGATCAGATCTCTGTGTGGAGCATTGGCTGTTGTCAGACAAAAAACTCACTGGATTATTACAATTAATGCCCAAATGAATGTTTGGAAATGTAAACTGATATTTCCCACTGACACACCTACAGCAAAAGATAGAAATAACCGACTTAAAACCATTTTTAGCTGGTGAAAATACTAGTGTTCTAATCATTTTGGCCACCACTGTTTTAAAAATGAACAATGTAATTTTAAAATAACATGAATTGTTATAAATTGTTCACTTTTTGCGTACGTACATGTATATGAATTGTTAATGTGCTTTCCAAATAAAGACCAAATAAATGGAATTGAATAATCATGGTCAGGAGAATGTGTTAATTTTACAGCCCTAGTACCTGAACATGTGTTTTTCTGTAGTTACAGTACCATGCCGGTCTGGCCTCCAGTCTTCTAAACCAACAGTCACTCAAACGCTCAGCCAATCAGATGGGAACATCAGCCAAAAGAAGACCCAAAGTTCAGCCCAGCACCCTCGCCCTTCCAACACAGTGAGTATGGGGTCATATTTTTAGCAGTATCTCGTAACCAGAGTCAAAGCTCCCTATAGGCTCTTTTACACGTGAAACCAGTTTAGTTGTTGTTAACTTTGTCTGGTAAATGTACCACATATGGACTTGATTCTCACGAAAAAGGTAGATGTAGGATTGAAAAAGCACAACACAAGGCCTACATTCATGAAAACTGAAGTCAGCAGCATCTGCTTGTCCGTAGACCCATTGGCAGCAGGTCAGAGGTGACCATTGATTCTCTTCCTCTCTATTGGTTCATCTTATTACAGTGACAGAGTAGAATAGCTCATTGTCTCTGTGGTGTCACTGGGGTCTTAGACCGTACGCTTTAATAATAAAGCACTGAGAGTGAGATTTGGTGAACAGAGAGGAGAAGAGAGCATGGACTCTGGAGGGAAGATGAAAGACGGATGGAGAATGAACAGAAAATAAGTATGAAGGACTGATAGAAGAGACGAGAGCGGAGCCCAGGTGGTCTGTGTCCCTCTGAAAAGCCCACTGATGGGATACCACTCCTGTTTCTCCTTGCAAATGTGCTCTTTTTAATCTGATTCTGTTTATTTTCTTTCCAAGGTCCTTCAAAGTGATTGTTCATTTATTTCAAGTTGTAGTGCTCTCCTTTGCTCTGATGCCTGTCTGGGTGCTCGTAGCGCAATGTGCTCTCCGATGCTGAAGGACGAGGAGAAGAAACAGTCCTTTGCAATGTGTAACGTACTATCTACTGTGTCCGAAATCGCTCTCTGTCTAAACACTATATGACATCAAAAATTATATTCACTTTATAGTTATGTTTTTGAACCCAGATGCAACCAGTCTACATACAAGCTCTGGAATTCATCAAAAACGCAGCAAGGAAATTTATACAAATAGTGTAAATTTTATTAGTTAACTCAATGCCAAGTGTTTTATCTTTCTTGATTAATCAAATACAGTAACTTTATTTTATCTGGGAGGATTGTACACAGAGGAAATGAAAATATGATGAGTGATTCACCAGTACTCATTCATCACCTAAAGATGACATATAATCAATAAAATTGACGAAAGGTTTTAGAGATTTTGGTCTATCCAAAACATTACACTACTGTTCAAAAGTTTGAATTCAGCTGTGTTTTTGAAAGATGTCTCTTATGCTCAACAAGACTGCATTTATTTGATTAAAAATACATTAAAAACAGTAATATTGTCAAATATTATTGCAGCATAAAATAACTGATTTCTATGTGAATATATTTTAAAATGTTATTTATTCCTGTCATGGCAAAGCTGAGTTTTCAGTAGCCAATAATCTAGTTTTCAGTGTCACATGATCCTTCAGAAATCATTCTAATATATGTAATCAAACAGCATTTTTAATTATTATTGTCAAAGTTGAAACAGTTGTGTTGCTAGATAATCTTTTGTGAAAATTGTGGTACTTTTTTCAGGATTCATTGGTAAATAGAGTTTTTGTAACATTGTAAATGTCTTTAATGACACTGTTGATCAGTTGAATGCATCCTTGCTGAATAAAAATGTTAATTTCTTAAAAAATAAATAAATAAATAACCAAACTCTTGAACAGTAATGCAAATATGAGTTCCACTTGATTGGAAATAGCTGCCCAGAGGCGTTACCAAAAGTCCACTATGTGGAGTTCACTATTAAGAGAATAGCAACAGAGTAAATGAGAGAGTGATTGGTTCAGAATGAAGTGTTTGAAAAGGCCTCAAAGGCAAGTGGAAATGATGGTTTTTCAAAATACCACCTATATACCCATTAACCTGCAGTTTCAATATAATGTCTGTGCATGAAAAGGCTTCTCCAAATGTCAGAACTGCTAGTGTTGATGCCATTTTTCCTGTTTTTGTTGCACCAGGCTGCTCAGGTCACAAGCAGCTTCTTGAAAGACTGAATTTGAAGGATTCGTTTTCATCCATCCACACAAAAAACATCAGCAATACACTAAAGTGAGATGCTCATGACAAATCTGCTTTTAGGCAACTGAAAGTGGCCTGAAGCTGACTGGCCCATCAGTCTACAATGCACTGTGTATCTTTAATAGCACCGTACTGTTTTTTGGATGCGAGAGGATGTTGAACGGAGCAAGGTGAACAGAGACAGCGGCTCTTCTGTCAAACGTCATTGTCCTGATGAATTTGCCGTTTCTAAAAGGAGCGTAGCATGAATTATGCAGCACAACCTTCATGCGCATTTGCTTTTATGTTACTTTTTTATGTCCCAGCGTTCTGCTTCGCATTCCCGTCCAACATTGCTGCTTGCTTAAATGAGTGGACCGACAGTGAAAAGTAAGGCTGTCCCAAAACCAAAACTTTCTAAATGCATTTTAATAGAGGTTTACTGCATAAATAAATGATAATATGATAAATTATTACAGTTGTAACTGGCCTAGATTGGGTGCGCTAACTAATTTGCAAGCAAAGTGATGGCCAGTTGTAGTGATTGAACATTTATAATGATAAAAAGAAAATGAGTAGAGGCCTAAAGAACCTTCAAAATAATCAAATCAACAAATCAGAGGCTCTATTGATTCATTTATTCAATCAGTCTGTCGTAATCATTCATACTGCCATTAATGAACCAGCAGGAGTTGCTACAAAACGATTTGTTTTAAAATCACGGCATACTAAACTAGCCTGATAATTGAGGCCCAGAGGAGAGTCTGAATGATAGCTGGTCCCATCCTGTGCATTCATCGCAATATTAATCCTGTAAACAGAATTACACAGCATTTACTCATATAATCTGGCTCAAAGGGATCGTGTCTGTGCTTGAACACTTTCCCACCAGCTAAGCAGAAAGCACTTATATGATTTGATAAATACCTTATGTAATCTGTTTATTTTGTGAACTGTTTGAATTTCTGGATGATGAAACGGCTAATCAGTGATAGTTTTACTGCATCATACTATATGTATTGAAAGTCACCCTGCTCCGCTCAAGGTGACCTTTGTTTTCGCCACTCAGGGCTTTCTGTTGCTTTTGAATCCTCAGGATATGAGACTGCCGCCTCCTAGGATCAATGCGGAGTGCTGTTGTCATTTTAGTGCCTCATGCTCCCATCGGCCAGACAGGCAAAGCCACAGTCACTGAACCGAGACTAATTCACCAATCCACCCTCATGAGACCTGCAGATTTACTTTACGTTACTATAATTAACAGCAGCTACAACCTGTGTCTGTCATACCCTGTCTCCATCCCTCCGATTTGCGCACAGCATAGAATTCTAGTTTATTATAAAGTCTGGATTACATCTGTTTAAAATGTACATTTGTGAATGCTTTGTTGTAAAAGTGTTTAAAACTGTGCCAGTCTGAGGAGATGGGCTTTTCCCAAGGTTTCTTCCTCATCTCTATCTCAGGGAGTTTTGCCTTTGGCTTGTTCATTGGGTTGTTTGTTGTTTGTAAGGTGCCATTTTTTGCAAAGATGCTTTTGAATTCTAATTAAGGTTGTAATGAAGAGGTGGCATTATTAATTTTTACTCATTTTGTTCATTTTAGTCTTACATATACTTATATAAACATACAGTAACATTCTGGGTTGTGTGCTGCTCAGAACTAATTTAAGAATGACTTTTCAAAAATTTCTTTCTAGTTCCTGAGTTTTAATTGAGTTTGAATGGAAATAGAATTGCAGTGAATTCAAATTCCAAAAATTAATCTGACTGTAATTTTAATTAGAAAAGCAAAGTTCACCAAGACAAACGGATTAGAAGGATAGGTAGAATAATTTTTTTTTTTTTTTTTTTTTCAGATTTTCAGTTTTGAATGATGATGGATTGATAAAGGGTTAATATTTTTTTCTGATTCTTTTCATGTTTGAGCACTAAATTGACGGATAGATAGAATTCATATTTAATTTTTTCAGATATTTTTAGATTTGAATGATACATGGATAGATAATTAATTTCTTTAATTTTTTCTGGTATTTTTGTGTTTGATGGATAGAATTCATATATTTAAATTTTTTCTAATGTTTTTATATTTGATGGATAAACATTAAGAAAGCCACCTTATATGTATATATTTAATCATATTTAATCAACTTTTCACATTCAAAATTTAACTGAATCGATCAGTTAAATAAAGGAGACATGGTGAAAGTGGCAACATCCACTCAAACTAAAGTAGTGATTTTTTTTTTTTTAATTCACTCGTTTGTGATAGTATTATAAACAAACTAATATGATTTGAACTCGTAACATTTCATAGTTTTTTTTTTTCTTTATTTTAGCATGTATATTAAACATATCATGAAGTGCATCCAGATTGTTTCATGTTCAATCTCCAGACTGAAGGGAGCGCTGGTCAAGAGGTGTCTCTTTCCTGTGCTGCATTGCAGCAAAGCTTAGAGAGCAGAGTGTTATGAAAATTTTAGTCATAGCTGATCCCTGATTAAAGGAAAGAGAGGAAGACAGCACTCGTTTATCAGTATTCATCTCACCCTCACATGCAGTCACAAGAAAGGGCTATTTGATCACTTTGTATCATCCATCACACTGAGAGAGCAATGTTACCCCGTTACATCAAGATGAACAAAGTACACGCATCTCCTTTTTTGTGGTCCCCTGACACTGACTTCCTGCCATCCTCAGGGGTGTCTAAAGATGCCCTTTCTTGTGGCCGCATCAGTTTTTAAGCAGTTGGCATGTAATCCACTGAAAATGTTTCATCATCTGGATGATAATCTGGTGCATTAACATTCAAATCACACTACACTAGATCCTTAAACTGTGCTGCAGAACCTACATGTCCATGGAGCATTCATTAACTTTGCATTTAGATTACAAGGTTGGTAGAAAAAAGAAAACAACATCTGAGTCTTCCTACAGAATCTCATGGCGTAATCATTCATACCCTCAAACAGCTCTCGCTAGTATTTTCAGGTCAAAAAAGCCCAACACTAGAGGATTTTTGTGCAGTAAATGTTTTTTTTTTGTGTGTGTGTAAATTAGAGCAAAATTGGGAACATTAAAGGGATGGTTCACCCAAAATTCTGTCATTATTTATGCATTGGCATTTTTAATATTTAAGACCAATGTTATGTGTCCCAACCAGGCCTGAGAGTTTTGTCTGGTAGATTATGGTATAGATGTTTTGCCAGTGACTGATTTATTTACATTCATTGATTTAGTAATTTATTTTAATGTAATTAGTTAAATAGTCAGTGTTGTTATAATGTTATTTTCCTGTGGCTCAACAGATTTTAGAAGCATGACATTTACAGTTCAGGTGACTGGTTAAAAACGTTCTGTGGTCCAAGATGAGCAAAGATAGCAGATCACTATTTTTCCTGAAGGCTGGCTTGACTGTCATTTGAATACTTTTAATTGAGTCGCTAGTAGCTTCCTCAACAGCGCCTGAGACATTACACCTGGTCAAGTAAGTAAATTGAACTCTGAATGACGATTTTCTACTGAATATTTTAATCCAAAATCAAGCCATCACTGGCAAAATGGCCCATGGTGCCTTGCTGATTGACAGCGTTACAGCACACTCAAGGTCAGAGGATACAGCCACATCCTCTTCCATTGGATTTCTTGACCTTTCTTGGTCTCGTCCTGTACAGTGCAGTGGTATAACAGGGCAGATGGGTACTAGACAATTAAAAACCTGTTCAGAGAGGTGGCCTGGGGCAGGGCCAGAGGGAGGGACTTTAACAAGGACCTTTAAACACTGTGGTTTCAAGGCAGCCAAGCACCAATTGGGAGTAAATATTGGCTTTGGTGAGTAAATAAATTGCCAGTTTGGCAGGAACTATGAGGAACTGCAACATTGCATAGTTTAGGTTGATTATTTTACTGTTAGACTTTTATCTAGAATACCACACGATTTGTTTTCAATGTGGTCTCTTGTGTGAAATATTTGTTACATTAAGCCACTAAAATGAAATATGTGGAACAAATATCACAATACATTTTAATGTTTGTTTTTTGCCTGGTACAGTTTCACTGTGAGACATTTGTCACAAATATGGCAGTTTTGCAAAGAAAGCTTAATTATTTAGTCATCATACAAAAAAAAAAAAAAAAAAATATATATATATATATATATATATATATATATATATATATATATATATATATATATATATATATATATATATATATATATATATATATATATATATATATATTAAAAAAGACATTAAAATACAATTTTCTGGCTGGTAATAAATATTTATGACTCATATATATTTAGTCATTTTTCACCATAGGGAGATGTAATTTTGGATCCTGCAGACAGTGCTTTTGACTGAATTTACACATTCTTGACCATATCCTGGACCACAAAATCTATGCAGGCATGTATTGACTTTACAGAGCGAAGACACAGTGATTTAATGAGTGTACAGTTGTTGATGTGCAAGTAATGTTCGATATGTTAATCTAAGCCTCGCTGTGCCTAAAATCCATTATGAGACTCATGCTCTGCTTGGCTTGAGAAAACAATCAGAGCCACAGAAGAAGGGAAAAAAAACTTTTCTGTGAGTCCAGGAATGATGAGTTAGTTTGCATGGAGATTAGGTGGGTTTCACTCCAGAGATTATGAGTTATGAAGCATGGAGATATTAAAACATGTCTTGTCTTGTAACATGCCGACACCCCTCTGTGGTGCCAATGGAGATGTAATTGCTAACCCTATTTGGTTACATCCCAGACATTCTATTGCCAATAAACCACCTATGCCAGGAATAAAATAATTGCTTGGCTGCAGTGTCTGTGATTGGCTGGAGGAGCAGGTTTTGGTTCATGTGAAGTTAGCATGCAATATCGCATACTTTCCTTATGACATCCTGTTTGACAAATTAATTTAAATAATTTCATTTAAAGCTTGTTTTAATGAGTTTTTTGTTTGCATATCAATTTTCTTTAGCTAACTGCTCAAGTAATAACTGTGCAAGTAGTCACTTCTACTATTGGGGTGCATTTACCCAACACTGTTTTCAACTAAAGACTGAATACTTTTGTTGTACTTTTTGTACATTTACACCGCAACAGCATTTTGGGGCCTGAAAACGTAAACTTTTGCAGACGGGTTTAAAAGTGCACAATTTTAAAAACGACACCATTATTGTCTCTGTGTAAACTAGAAAATTTGTGAAAACGATGACGTCATGCGCATTAATATTAGGTGTTTGCATATTGTTTCTTTACAAAGTGACATCAACTACTAGTCTGGCCTGGAGACAGCGTTTTAAGTTGTATTCACAGATTTATATGAATGGGATCGTTTGGGCAACATTGTCATCTGTATGCGAAAAATGCAAAGGATAAACTTGTCCATATTTAGTAGAGCAACATATATCCACATATTCAGTGGAGCAACATAAACCTCCTAGTTATCATTATAAATGTCTTAATTTGTGTTTTGAAGATAAAGTAAAGGGAGAGTAAATGATGACTGAAGTTAAATTTTTGGGTGAAATATCCATTTAAGGTTAGGGATTTGAACCGCTTTAATTATTAAGTTCAATGCATAACTTTTCCCACAGCATGTGCGTCAGACAAGGATGATACCTGAAGTCATTGGAGTTGTTGTGGTGAAGTGTGTTAATGGGTTTAAAAACGATTACACCGCTTATTTTCACCTGGTGGACTATAAAACGATCCAAAAAGTCCTATTAAGTTATTTTGAAAGACACCAGCCATATCTAGAAATCAGAATATCTTACAGGCAGAATTGGGCTAGTGGGAAACCACCTAGCAACCATCCAGAACACCCTAGCAACTGCATAGAAATGCTGTAGCACTGTGCTGGCAAGTTTTGCATGCACAAGCACTGCTCACGTTTTCGCCTGAAAAGTTAAAATCTAGTTTATTCTTGGTCTAAGATTCCCAAACTCCTTATATAGAGATTTTACTAAGCATATGTCGAGCCGGTGATAAACTCTAGTGATGTTCTCGCCTATTTAATATGCTGTTATTTAATTTAAGCTAGTAAATGAGCAACCTTAGTGCAGGCACGAGGGAAATTGCGAACAAACAGAGAGGTATGTTGAACAATTTCTCTTTGCTTTTGATCTCCCCTTCTGGGAAAGAAAATGCTGTTGCAGGAAAATCAGGGAGAACTTTCAACGTGATGAGGCAACTTAATCTTTGTCGATTCCTCCAGCTGCATTGCACTTTCCGGCGTGTGTGTACGCAAGCACATGCGTGTCCCCGTTTGCACCTGTCCATGGGTTACCTGGGTTCTCCACAACCAGCATTAAGTAATATTATCTCCATAGTTGGTCCAATAACTTTCAAATGACTTTTAAGCAAATCCCTCCACCAGCCGCCCACCATCGTTTCTTTAATGAATTATTTTCCTCGTCTGTGTGCAGGGCCAGTCCCTCAAGTCTATTGATAGCTGATGGCAACGGAGATTTTCATTAAACCCTTATTAGCATTGACCCCACAATACATGTTGGGCGACTCTTCTTGGGGACTGTTCTGCTGACTCCAGGGATGGCTGAAGGCTTTTGGCACTCTCAGTCCAATTTATTGATGTCTAACGAGGCTGTTGAGCAACCCTGGCAGGGTTTTAAGTATTCGTTTTCTTCTGAAACACTGAAGGTTATGTCAGATGTGGAACAGTGGAGCCTCTTGTTGATGGTGGATGCAAATCGATGCCTTAATGCATTCAGTGTAGAGCTTATACAGTATTTGTTGTTGCCTCTGATGTTTATTTCACTTTTTTGGCATTTTAATTATTTACAGCTGTACTGAGAACAAGGAGGTGTGATTTGTGTCTACATCAGTGTTCTTAAATTATATTAAAATAAACACGTGCTTATTGTTTTTGCTTGCACTGCAACAACACAAAAAAACAGAAGAAAAGTCAAACTTGATCAAATTTCACACAGAACTCAAAAATGAACTGGACAAAATGATTGGAACCTTGTCAAAAGTGTAAGAAATAATTGCTTTTCAAGCATGTGATGCTGTTGTAATTTGTATTTAGACACCAGTGGCAAGTAACAGGTGTGGGCAATATAGTAATCACACTTGCAACCAGTTAAAATGGAGAAAAGTTGACTCAACCTTTGTGTTGTGTGTCACACTGAGCATGGAGAAAGCAAAGAAGTGTAAAGAGTTGTCTGTGGATTTGAGAGAAAAAATTGTAGAAAAACATAGACAATCTCAAGGCTACAAGTCCATCTCCAGAGATCTTAATGTTCCTGCAATATTATCAAGAGGTTTACAGCCCATGGCGCTGTAGCTAACCTCCCTGGACGTGGATGGAAGAGCAAAATTAATGAAAAATTACAACGAAGGATTGTTCGAATGGTGGATAAAGAACCCAGATTAACTTCTAAACAAATTCAAGCTGATCTGCAGACACGGGGTACAACAGCGTCAGCTCGCACTATCCGTCGCCATCTGAATGAAAAGGGACGCTATGGTAGGAGACCCAGGAGGACACCACTGCTGACACAAAGGCATAAAAAAGCAAGACTGGAGTTTGCCAAAACTTATGTGAGACAACCACAATCCTTCTGGGAGAACGTACTGTGGACAGATGAGACAAAAGTAGAGCTTTTTGGTAAAGGACATCATGGCACTGTTTACAGAAAAAAAAATGAGGCCTTCAAAGAAAAGAACACAGTCCCTACAGTCAAACATGGTGGAGGTTCAAAGATGTTTTGGGGTTGCTTTGCTGCTTCTGGCACTGGATGCCTTGACTGTGTGAACGGCATCATGAAATCTGATGACTACCAAAGTATTTTGGGGTGCAACGTAGTGGCCAGTGTCAGAAAGCTGCATCTCCACCAGAGGTCATGGGTCTTCCAGCAGGACAATGACCCGAAACACACTTCAAAAAGCCCTCAGAAATGGTTACAAACAAAGCGCTGGAGAGTTCTGAAATGGCCAGCAATTAGTCCAGATCTGAATCCCACAGAACACCTGTGGAGAGATCTCAAAACAGCAACTGGGAGAAGGCATCCTTCAAATCTGAATGACCTGGAGCAGTTTGCAAAAGAAGAGTGGTCCAAAATTCCAGTAGAGAGGTGTAAGAAACTCATTCATGGTTACAGGAAGCGATTGATTTCAGTTATTTTTTCCAAAGGGGGTGCTACCAAATATTAAGTTAAGGGTGCCGGTAATTTTGTCCAGTGCATTTTTTTGGGTTCTGTGTGGAATTGTATCAGATTTGACTTTTCCTCTCTGTTTTTTTGTGTTGTTCCAATGCAAACCAAAAAAATTAACATGTGAGTACCAAAACATTTGCAACTGCAAGAATTTTCTGAGAGAAGGGTTGCATTTTCTGACAGAATTGCAAGGGTGCTGATATTTTTGGCCATGACATATATACATACATACACACATATATATATATATATATATATATATATATATATATATATATATATATATATATATATATGAGATATTCTAAACAGTAAATAAGGTCTTATTCAAGTACAGTGTACTGTATGTATACGGTGTTGGGCGATATGCTCAATTTTCATATCGTCAGCCTGTGAGATCGCGATACACGATATTATCGTGCAAATTTATTTAATTATTTATTTAGTTAGTTTCATTGCCGGAAAGTGAACCAACTCCAGCGTAAGGCTAATGTTTCTAATATGACTAAATTTGTATTTAACATGATAACAAATTAATAGAAACATCGTAAGTTACTAATTATAATGCTTACATTTCCTCAGTTATTCAAAAAGCAGCTACAGAAAAAAAGCAAAGAACATTACATTACCAAAGAACATCATCCCAAGCTCGGCCTAGCGCGAGTTTATGCACTTTAAAAACACTCCCGTTATAATCAGTGAATCTACACTGTATGGTGAATAAATCTCTTATACTTACATCGCACATACATCTGCAACTTGTTTCTTTGAAAAAGAAATATAATGCAACAAATAAGCCCTAATATTAATTAGATAGTATTACTAGCCTGATAATAATAATAATCGTCTTGCTATCGTCAAAGGCATCATCCACAGGCGATATCGCTGACTATCGTCGATACATGATACAATCGTCTATCGGCACAACCCTAGTATGTATGTGGATAAAGTTGTGTATGTGTGTATATATATATATATATATATATCTCGATCTTTATAAATGACTAAAACTTCAACTACAATACAAATAAAAACTGTAAATATATTTAACCCCTTAACTGTCACTCACAGTTTTGAACATAGACATTATAGTGCACTATCCAAACTTAAATTTTTATCATTCATTAATGAAAACATTTTGTAACATGATTTTGATGTTCCATTTCCATGGTAATGCAATGTCTGATTTAAAAAAAAAAGCTAATTCAAAGCATAAGTACTATAATAGTATATAAGTCACACCAAAATAAAACTGGTAAAACATTCAAATGTTAAAAGTGAATTCAAATCAAAGATGTTAATGAATGATGCATTTATATAGTGCTTTGTGTATTGCTGTACACTCAAAGCGCTTTACAATCATGTGGGGTGGGGTGGGGAGGTCTCCTCAACCACCACCAGTGTGCAGCATCCACCTGGATGGTGGGACGGCAGCCACAGTACAACGGCGCCAGTACGCTCACCACACACCAGCTACAGGTGGAGAGGAGGGGGAGTCATAGAACCAATCAAGTGGATGGGGATAATTAGGAGGCCATGATTGACCAGGGCCAGTGGCGGCAATTTGGCCAGGACACCAGGGTTACACCCCTACTCTTTACGAGAAGTGCCATGGGATTTTTAATGACCACAGAGGGTCAGGACCTCGGTTTAAAGTCTCATCCAAAAGACGGTTAGTTCAGTGTGGTTATTCAAGAACGACTGTTACATGCTAATATGGACCACCATCGACAGCCATCGGGACAAGACCACGGAAACCAAATGAGTCCTTTACAAAATCTGACTTTGCTGCGGTTGGAATTGAACTGCTGCTTCGTCTGGTCAGAGGAGAACTGGCCCCCCGACTGAGCCTGGTTTCTCCCAAGGTTTTTTTTCTCCATTCTGTCTCCGATGGAGTTTTGATTCCTCTGGCTTGCTTAGTTGGGGACACTTATTTTCCAGCGATATCGTCTACATGATTGCACAGATACTATTTAAACTGAACTGAACTGGACGATGACATCACTGAATTCAATAATGAAATGCCTTTAACTGAAAATTGAGTGTTTAATCTTGTCATTTTACATTATTGACACTATTTTCCTATTCTGATATTGGAAAGTTGCTTTGACACAATCTGTATTGTTAAAAGCGCTATATAAATACAGGTGACTTGACTTGACTTGACCACCTCAATTTGCTTAGACTCCATCGATATGTGTTGTATCAGAAGAAACAATAAGTTTGTTCAATACCAAGCCCTTAATGCAAAAAGCCATTTTGATTTGGTATTGACCCGAGGACATTTTGACTTGAACTTGAACTTGAAGTGAAAAACAAAAATACTTAATTTTTTTATTTTATTTTTTTTCTTGTTCCAGGTATGTTGATGATGTCATATCCAGAATTGGACGAATGTTTCCAGATATGTCAATCGAGCTTTTTCGGCCAAACGGGACATCCGCAGTTCTCTTGGTGAGATGCTTTGTGCTACACAGATCACTTCAAGAGGTTTCTCTTTATATTCTGATGATTTGTGTCTTATGATCTGCGTTAAGTTTTCTGTTTGAAATGGATTTTAGTGGTTGTTTTAGATACATTTATGGGAGCACAATTTGATTGGCTTGTTATAGACAGAATAAAAACTATAGGCAAATTTTTGTAGAAGAGTAAGACATGATAACCTGTGAAATAAGAACTTTTGGAGTTCTAAATTAAATTGATCTTGAAAGTATTCATTTTCTAGTAGTAGAGAGAAATCAAATTTAACAAAACAATATTTGCTGTAGTAATGAATACTTTACACAAGTATTTGTTGGTAAGCTGCATAAAATGCTAAATGTTTCCATTTCCAGTGGCATTAATGAAGCAGGACCGCAAGAATGTGCAACCATGTAGACGTTTTTTCTGACTAATGGTGTCTAAGAGTTAATGGTGAAGGAGAGCTGGATGCCCTTGTACTCGGGGAGCAATCTCTCTGTTGACTGCTCTGTCAGTCTCCTTGTGAGTTGTCCCTGAGAACATCCCAGAGGGACCGGGATTGTTGACTCTTTGAGGAGTTCGCTCCACACTTTCAAAGTTTTGGAGGGTGCGTGCGTGATAATGGAAGCAAAGACGGGCAGAAGAGAGTGACCATCTACTCCAGATGAACTCTGCCTGAATGATTTAAAGCCATCCTTTTAGCTGCATTTGGAAAAATGGTTGTGATTGGTGCGTTTTCACACCAACAGCAACTGGATAATTTGAGTTTATTGTTTGTTTATGCTAATTATTAGTTGCATGTGGTGTTAAGGCAGTTATTACTTTTGTGAGTCTGTGTAATGGTGCTGAAATTGCATACTGGGAATTAACAAAAATTCCTGTTTCCAATCAGTATTTTTTTTTTTTTTTTCATTTATATGGGGTGGTGTGTCAAACATGGAAGGTTGCTTGTTTGATTCCTTTTTCAGGATTGACAGTCTTGGGGTCCCAGAGACCCTATGGCTGTTTGTGTTAAATAAAAATATAATTATAATCTTGAAATTTAAATATAATTCTGTATACCGGAGAACATGAGAAAGTATTATTGAAAAAGCAAATGCAAGTTCTCATGGCAGACGTTTGAAGCATGCCAAGTTAAATTTAGTTTATTGTCCGTCCTTATAATCTTAGAAGCAGTCATTAAGTATTAACCTGATACTTAAATATTAAATAGGTTTTTCAAGCTTTTAAAGGGGCCTTTGGGTCTCTCAGACCCCAAACAAAACATTGGGTTAATGCCAGGTTTGGATTGTTACATTCATGGCGACAGTGCGTATAGTAAAAGCAGGGAAAACAAATTCCAGCCACAAGACACACTCATTCAAACTTGAGCCAAATTAATTTTGTATGCAATAATAATAATAATAATAATTAAATAAAAAATCTCATTTTATTATTATAAATATTATTTTAAAACGCCAAAAAATGTATATGAATAATTATCAAAGTATTCACAATAATACATTGTAATCAATAAGTTAAGTGTCATGTTAGTTTAGGCTAGTGCAAGCAAATAGTCAAAAAATAATGTAGTCATAATAATAATAAATAATACAATAAAATAAAAAAATATATATTTAATGGTATGAGTTTTGGTTGCACCTCCTTTTTATTTGATTATTACATTTTTAAATGGAAATGTCATTTTAGAAACCAGAAAATATTGGCTATTAATATTGTTAATAAATATTATATTAAAAAAACACATTATAGTTATTATTATAGGTATAAAAATATTTGTCTTTATATGGTGTGGCAGTAATCACATATTTATCCAAATTTGTCCGGTCTAACCGGACCACACAGATAATTTCCATTTGCTTCTGTCATCATTTACGTGTTGTTGACACGTTTTTCTAACTCTTTAGTCATGTCTCATCTCAACAAGGGCACAAGGCGAGCCAGCCAAGACTTGGTGCCACCTCAGTTTAAAAAAAATAAAATTAAAAAAGGACGTGCATGACACCCCAGATTGCAACATTAAGTTGTCACAATGGGTCGTTTGGATATTTTTGTCAATGGTTCACTGTATCAGTCTATCACTGGTATTTTTCTTGTCTCCTGGTAATGTTTCCCCTCTACCTAGATGATGTTTTGCAGCCTTTTTGGGCTGAATTATCACATTCTGAGATGATGTCAGTTGTCACTTGGGTCATTCGCGCCCCACACCATCCCCCTTACCTTTGAGACTTCCTCTGACACTTCTCTGCTGCCGTCATGTCTTTTGGCAACGCTGACTGAGAGGAAAGAGAGACTGAGGGATCTTGGCAGTGGTGCCAGGAAGACTACAAATGCCCCTTCCACAGCAGTGGGAGTTCAGTGGTTCACACCCACAGGGCATGCACTTCCAGATGGCCCAGTTGGCAGGCCGGAGTGATCTGTCACCGTGGGGGCTAAATCTCTGCCAGGCCCTTTGTTGGACGTGCTTTTGTACGGTGCGCAACAAAGCGTTCAGAAAAAAAGGACAGTTTGATGGGCAGTTTGTCCATGTGTAAATAAAGATTATCCTTCTTGAGTTTGAGAGGGTTTACCTAATTCTTTTTCTAACAGGAAGTGGACATTTTTTGTCATTTAATTGCTTTCTGTTTCTTTAGAACAGTGGATCTCATCTGATTTTAGTTTTTTGAACATCAAATCCAAAGGTCTTTATTTTTTATTTTTTTACATGTAATTTTATCTTCCTTTCCATTTGAGCATCAGAAAAAAAGAATATTTTTTGTTTATTTATTTATTTACTTTTGAGAATAGTGGTTCTCATGTGATTTTGTTTTATTTATTGTTTTCATTTTTCATTGAACATCACATCCAAAAGTCTTTTTTTTTTTTTTTTTTTTTTCAAATATTATTTTATTTATTTTTACTTTGTTTTTGGCCATCAGATTAAAGAAAAAGAAATGTCAGTTATTGTTTTTATTTAATTTTTTATTTAATTTTAATATTTATTTAATTTTAATTTACTTTCCATTGCATTGAACATCAGATTTCAAATTTGTATTTTATTTTATGTTTTTATTTTTTTATTATTATTATTTTTTTTTTTTAAACTCACCAGTAGTGAACCACTATATTAGAGGTTAACTTATTGGTAGTTTGTGTTCCTGTCCCTTTCCTGTAGATGTACAAATAGCAGTGAATGGAGGGGAGGATTAGAAAACATCACAGTGTGGTACACATCTGCCATTTATAACAAGAAGCAATCAAGCTTTCTCCACAGCAGTGCTGCATCTCTTTAAAATCAGTTTGTAAACAGGCCCGGCTGTGCAGAATGCGATGGCATTAATTGGGGCACGGGACAGCTCTCTACGGGCAGATTCTGCCTAACAGCCATGCCCGACCATAATTAGGGGATGTTAATTAGCATGGAAAATGCATCTTTCTCAGGCCCTCTACCTGCTTTCCTTGGACCTGTAATTTCATTAGCTTAACCTCATACCCTCTTCCATGACAGTTATTAACTATATGCTGAAGCGTGACGTACAATATTCTTTTTTTCAGAGCAGAGGAGAGATTCATTTTAGATCTTAAAACCGACTTTTAAAAGTGCTGCCACAAACTGGAGCTTGTCACTCCTGCAGCGGTCCGGATCAAAGCGAGTTATGAACGTGAAACGTCCCACAGGGTTCTGCCTGAGTTACAGATGTATAGTGTGTATGGAAATGAACATGTGTATAGGCAGTTGCACAGAGATACTTTTAACTGGCTTCAGTAGAATATACAGTTTTTTTTTATTTCTTTTTTTTATTTCTTTGAAGCCTGTGAATGGCTGAAGGTCTCTCATGTCACACACATTCCCGCTTTTGCATCACTGCATCTGTTTACTACTCTTCTGCTCATATTTTATATCTTGTCTCTCTGGAATCTTTGTTCTGATTGGTCAATTACAGCATTCTGCTGTCAATTATTTATTTATTTTATTATTTATTTATTTTTTGGACAATTGACCAATGTACAGTACTGTTCAAATTATTAACAATTCTTTCTATATAACAAACTTTCTATTCCTCATAGAATCCTAAAAAAATATCAGTTTCCACAAAAATATGAAGTGGTGCAACTATTTTCAACAATGATAATAATAAGAAATGTTTCTTGAGCAGCAAATCAGCATATTAGGATGATTTCTGAAGAATCGTGACACTGAAGACTGGAGTAATAATGCTGAATATTCAGTTTTGCCATCAGAAATAAATCACATTTTAAAATGTATTTGAAGAAAAGTTATTTTAAATTATAATATTTCACAAATTTATTACTGTTTTTGATCAAATAAATGCAGATTTGGTGAGCATAAGAGACTTAAAAACATTTAAAAATCTTACTAATTCCAGACTTTTGAATGGAAGTGTAATAATATTGTAATATTAATATTTTAAAATAGAATTAGATTTTCATGTCCATTTATTTATTTCATAAATGGTCTGATTAACAAGCAGAATATTATAAATCCAGGCAATATTAAGGATGAAATAGAGAAAGGAAAGAAACATGTAAATGTTCATGGGAATCGGATCCAAATCTGAATCATCCATATGAACCCTACAGCTCAGTGTGTCAGATTGCATGCGCTAGTCCACATGACTCCCTTCTTGTTCCCTTGCTTTTTTTTCCACCTTGACTGAATCATTGTGGACTGGTTGGTCAGCTCGAAGGTTCACACTGGAGCAGAGTCAAACAATTTTTTGTTAATTGAATTCTAAAGTGACCTTTGTTCTGCTATTGATCTACATTAAAAATATTTCTCCCGCCTCAAGGTCGCTGCCACGGCAGTCCGAAGCTCGGGGGCGGATGGGCGTGAGGCAGCGTGCGGAATATTGACGGTATTCCAGAACGACCTCTGAGTGTGGCATTGTGCTGATGAGGACAGAAGCGGCAATGAGGTGGAGAGGTCAGAGCGGGTCGTACTCCGAGAGGTGGAAGAGGCTATTGGAAAACACCCCTCTTTGCACTCAGGGGTGTTATGGTGTGTCAGCTTGTTCCTCGTGTTTTTTGATGCTACAGTAAGCTGCGCTGAAAGCTAATGAGGTGGACACTCTCAGAGACCTCAGCTGTAGCGTTCAGATTTCCAAGATTGTCAAAATAGTGCAATTTGTGCACCTCAAAATCTGTCAAACTGACATTTTTCCCTAAAAACAGCTTCCCCCGATGCTATTTGGAGTGCAGCGACAGCCCTGTTAGGTAGGCTATGAGATGAGATGCCACCTTTACATCTGCCATTAACATGCGTTTTCAGCGATCGAATCACAGTTGTGTTGCATTTGACAATGTTGAAGGTGTTCAAGGATTGATTCTGACCACATTGGTCTATATCAAATAATCATTATCGGATTTGTTAATTGTGTTCCAGCTTCTTCTCTTTTTATTTTTATTCAGCCCTCACAATGTGAAAAAGACAACATGCGATTCTCCCTTGGGATCTGGTCATCCATTTTAATGAACAATATCCTATGAGTTATTCCGCTGGACAACACTTGGAATCTCTCATTTATGTCCCCAAATCATCCCTCGTGTCTCTTTCCTGGTCTATTTTAAAACTTTTTTTCATACATTAAAAGCACGCGCACACACTTTTTATTATAAATGTTTTTTTTAATTGTTTAATATTTAAAAAAAAATGGATGGAAACATTTCAGTTAGCGCTTAGTAGCATTTCCAAATAATATTTTCCCCCAATTATTTTTTTATTTTTTATTTAAAATTTGTATTTGTCATTGTTTTTTTATTCATTTTGTTTATTAATTTTTATTTCGCCCTTGTTGGACCATCATGTTTCTCATATTTTATTCTGGAAATATTTATAATTATCTAGAACTTATTTTATTTGATTATTTTATTTCTTTATTTCTTTATTTTTTTGCTTTGCTTTCTGTTTTGTTTTGTTTTATAAATTGCATCATGTCCTCACATTTTTTTTTTATTCATTCATGTTTTTGATTTTTTTTTTGTTTTTTTTTGTTTTTTGGATTAATTTCCAATTAAGCATAATAATGTGCAATCTGATGCAAAA
The DNA here is from genome assembly GCF_012432095.1 of Onychostoma macrolepis. NCBI lineage: Eukaryota > Metazoa > Chordata > Actinopteri > Cypriniformes > Cyprinidae > Onychostoma > Onychostoma macrolepis. The sequence goes on from NC_081162.1 coordinate 22,587,972, forward strand.
GGTAAATATTATCCAGATACTGCCCTGATCCAAAACACATGCTACTGGCAGATGTAAAAGGGGTCTTATTTCCCCCTGTTCTGTTTTAGAAACGAGCTGAAAAGCATACAGTAGAGCGGTTCGGCTGAACATCAAACTTATTTTCGTCTCAAGCAACTTGAATGAGGATCCATTTTTCTCAAAGGAAAGGTCATGGGGAGCAGGACGCTTGGCCACGTTCTCGCCTGGCTTCTTTCCTTCCTTGTTCGCAGCTGATTTGAGATCTCACTTGTTGCTTAGAAACTGTTTCTTTTTTGTCCAATCTCACAGTTTTTGCCACTTTCCCCTCCCTCTCCGCGGCCCACTCTCACTCCGAATAAAAAATACCATCTGCCGCCATTGCGATCCAGTCGGTCGGGGATGCACTTAAGATCAGCTAATGAACCTTTCCAGGACACCCTGTCGTTTACCACACTCGAAGTCAACTTCTTTTCTTTCCTAGTATTTATGTTCCTCTGGCCTTAGGCCAGAAATGTACTTTCCCTATAACTTAGAGCTGAAAAGCATGCCTAGAAATAGCTAGCGATGCTACAAACTGGCTTCACACCTAGAATTACGGGGAGGGATTTGGCATTTTTTGTTTCTGTATATTATGAGAAATTGCTTGAGTCACACTGGCGAGCTACTATTTGCAAATTCTCTTATGCTGAAAGTTCAGATTTGAAGTTACGGCTTTTTAAGGTTGTTTTTCTTTTAATATGTCTTGCGTCAGTGATGTGTTTTAGGAAGCTGGAATGTATTAACCTCGCAGTAGAAGTGCGGTTTCATTCGGAAGCCTTTGATCAACTCCTGAAATCCTGCTTTAAGGGATCATGGTTGGGGAGGGCGATGGAGATCAGCTGTGCAAAACAAAATAGTTTTATCATAAATTACAGTTTTAAGTTGGGTGCGTGGAAAAAAAATAAAGTAATTTAACAGAATTTTAATTGATGTTCAAAAATCCAGTAAGTAAAGACATGTACTTTTGTGTGAATGTTTCTTTGTAGTATGTGATGAATCAGTTATCAGTGAATGTCATTGTTTGACAGGTAATAGGAACACAATATAGTTGCATGTGTTGTGTCCACAGTCTCTATAAATCGGTTTCTTTTAGAAATAATTTTGTGGTGAAACAAGACAAAAAGAAAAAGATACTCAGCATGTGGGGAAAAACTGTGTGTGAAGTTTCTGTGAAGTTCTGTGCCTCCACCGGCTGGTGATCAGTGGTGGTTCTATTACTGCAGCACTCAGCAGGACTCTCATGAAAGGAGAAGAAAGACCAGAAGGAAAACTCTCTCTATGAGGATCTCACAATTTTTTATTTTATTATTTAGTTTCATTTTATTCTGCTTTTTTATTTATTTTTTTTATTTTAATGTAATGTTATTTATTAATTTATGTTCACTCCTGTTGGTTCTCACATTTTATTTTATAAAGCTAAAACTTATTCTAGCACTTATTTTATTTGATTATTTTTATATTTACTCTGCTTTACTCTTGTTTTTAGTTTTGTTTGGATTTTTTATTCAATTTATATTATTTTTATTTTATTTTTATTCTTTTTGTATTATTTTGTTTTATTCTCTTTGTTTTAACTTTCATTTTATTTTTTAATTCATATATCACCCCTGTTGGACCATCATGACCTCAGATTTTATTTTGTTCTCTTTATATTTTATTAATAATTAGCTAAAACTTATTCTGGAACTTATAATATTTTTTAATTGTATTTTAGTCACGCTAAAAGAATCATTCTTTTTTTTTTTTTTTTTCTCAGCAAATTTTATGATAGATGTACTTGTGTGTGTGTATATATATATATATATATATATATATATATATATATATATATATATATATATATATGTATGTATGTATTTAATTTTGTTTTAATATAGGATAGATATACTTTTTTTCTTCACATACTAGCTTTCTTCTAAGGCAGCCGTTATAAGTGAACAAAAATAACTGCTTTCGTTTTTTTGGGCATCCACCCTCTAAGTTGCCTTTCTGGCAAGAAAAATAATATTTCAATTTACATTTGGGAGAACTATGACTTTAAAGGCTGTCAGGGGTAATGGATTCAGGCTGAGAGTGCTGGTGTCGGCTGCCAGCGCCAAGCGGCTCCGGGCAGAGGCCAGGCGTTCAGCTATTCTGACAGACATGAATTTAATAAGCAAACCTTAAAGCAGGAAAAACATGTGTTGTGAGGCTCACGGAGTACCAACGGGTCTGAATGGGTATTTCTGCTGGATCTTGACATGATTGATCATGTCTACAGAGTTTCGTTTTTTCCCCCACTGTTGAGTTTTGAAGGGTGTGTGTGTGAGAACTCGCCAGTGTACCGTACACTAGATATCTGTACACTCTTGTTTGCTTGATGTCAGGTGATTGTAGGAGCCTTGTGTAGGGATATTTTACAAAAATAATTTCTGTTCCAAACCTTTATGACTTCCATTCTTCTGTTGGACACATTTTTCTGTATTCCCAGTATATTACTCTTTCTTTGTCTAATAATTTCTTTCATGTTTTTTTTTCCTGAACGTGGAAGTCTTGACAGACTCATACTGGAACAGTCTAAGGTATTTCTAGTCAAATCAGCGTATTTTCCGAGCCATTAGTTTTATCACTTTACAGTGTCGCAATGACTTTTTTGCAGTAAGTCACCTGTAATAGTTTAATGAATGGGTAGATGACATGAAGCGACCCGAGTGTAGCTGCACTGAAAAAAAACATGAGTGCACATATCCTACAGACAGCTTCCGATCGGGGCGAAGTTCAGGGAAATTTGTTCACAAAGCGATAACAGCACACTATTTTATCACATTATTTTATTATTTCACACACAGCATATTAACATAGGCATACTGTAACGCATACAGTGCCAGACACGGGCTGATTTGCTGGTGCAAAAAACAAGTACTTTACGGGAATTACTTTTTTACAGAATGTTTATTGCTGTTACTGTGGCAGCCAATAACAGCACAGCATAACCATGCTTACATTTTTATATTTAACTGCACTGAAAAAGTTTCAGTTTAATAATTCAGTCAGTTTGTTTTACCCCATTTCAACTACACTCTCAGAAATAAAGGTACAAAAGCTGTCACTGGGGCGGTACCTTTTCAAAAGGTACATGTTTGTACCTAGAGGGTCCATTTTGGTACCTTAAAGGTACATATTAGTACTTAAAAGGGCTTTTCACACTTGAAATTGTTAACCCTGGGTCATCCTAAACCCCGGATAAGCGGAATCCTGGGTTATCTGTAATCACGTTTCACACTGCTCATACTATGCCTGGGGTTAACTGTTGACCCTGGGTATTCATTAACAGACGTTTCACACGGTACATTCCTAAACCCCGGTTAACGTTCTTATTTGCATATTTGCGGTGTCACTGTCTCTGATTGGACGAACAGCAGGCAACCTGTTTACACGGCTTTTCCCGCGTCTTGCCAGTTATTAAAAACATCGCCGCTTATGTCTTTAGATCAGCGAAGATTGAGGAACAGCTGATCAGCTGTACAGGCAGGGATAGACATTTTTAAATAAATTTAGTAGCAGAGCTACTGCAAGCGATTTAGTGCTAGAAAATCCATTTGCTGAAACTTCTGCGTCTTCATGAAGAGCGCAGGTCATGGTTGCTTCGCAACGGCAGACGCCATGGGAGCGCAAGCTACAGAGCTAAAGCGGCGCGCTTAGAGTTTTAAAAGCGTTTTTAGGCGCGACATGTGAACGGCCTCATGACGCACAAAGGCAAGAAAACAGACAAAAGTACAAAAGAACGAAAACGAGGAGCAAAGTATGTGAACATTATCTTATCACCGCTGCAGTTTACACGACGCGCGTTTCCTGTTACTGACTTGACATGAGCCTCGCTGCTCAATTTCTGATTGGCTGTCTGTTGCCAAGCGTCCAGCAGCAACAAGCAAACACCGCTCCATTTCACACTGAACAAACTTAGCACCGCAATGCGGGGTTTACACCACAAATGCGGTGCTAACCCTGCTCCGGAGCAGGGTTTCATAACCCCGGGTAAAATGCGGTGCTAACACCGCTGTCAAATTACAGGTGTGAAACGTGTCTTTACCCGGGGTTAAAAGCAGTGTTTAGAACGACGATAACCCGGGGATAAGCGCAGTGTGAAAAGCCCTAAAGTGTACATATTTGAACCTAATATGTACAAAATTGTACCTTTTTGAAAAGGTACCGCCCCAGTGACAGCTTTTGTACCTTTATTTCTGAGAGTATATGGAGGATGGGACATGACAGCATCCAAACAGAAGTTAGAATCCATCATGACGCGCTCATCAGTTACTCTGGAAAAAGGTGAATAGACAGAGTAGACCAAATAAGTACCATAGTACTACCACGGTTACATGCACAATTTTAGCTTGTACCATGCTAAACTTACATATATATGGATTTATCTTTATCTTTACTTTAAAGTATCTTCCTTAGAAATATTACATCAATGATTATGTGGTAGAAAATGAAAATCACTAAATGCCATAGTATACTTCATAGTACCATAGTATTACCACACCATAATTTTACGAAGCCATGAGAATACTTTTTGTGCGCAAAGAAAACAAAAATAATGACTTTATTCAACAATTCGTCTCCTCTGCGTCACCCTGTAGTGCCATCTTGGAGAGTATCACATACGTAAACAACGTATGCAACGTATGTACACGGATACGTTGTTTACATTCAGATCAAAGCATAAACAATGCGTATGGTGCTGCTGACACAGAACAGCATATGTTGTTTGCGTATGTGATACTCTCCAAAATGGCACTATAGGGTGACGTGGAGGAGACGAATTGTTGAATAAAGTCATTATTTTTGTTCTGTTTGTGCGCAAAAAGTATTCTCGTAGCTTCGTAAAATTACGGTTAAACCACTGATGTCACATGGATTATTTTAACGATTTCCTTGCTATGTTTCTGAGCCTTGATCGTGTAAGGATCCTTGCTGTCTAGGGCAGGGTCAGAGAGCTCTCGGAATTCATCTAAAATATCTTAATTTGTGTTCCGAAGATGAACGAAGGTCTTACGGGTTTGGAACAACATGAGGTTGAGTAATTAATGACAGATATTTCAGGTGATATTTTTAGGTGAACTATCCATTTAAGCAGTGTTGTTAACTAAAATTATAAAAAAAATTATTTCAGTCATTTAAAATTAAGCTGAATATGGATATTAAATGAATAACTTTTTGCAAGCACTTCCTGCGTTTATTTACCTCTTTATGATGAATCACTTACTGTATTCCTCAATTGTAAGTCACTTTGGATAAAAGTGTCCGCTAAATGAATAAATGTAAATGTAACTAAAAAAAAATTGGAAACTAACTGAAATAAAATTACAGCTGAATAGAAATATTACTTAATTACTAAACCTAAAAATTAAAGCTAAATAGAAATATTAGAAAACAACAGCAAAGTAATAAAAATGACAAAAGCACATGAGAAAATTACTAAAACTTGAACTAAATGAAACCTAGAAATATAAAAAAAATAGAACATAAATAATGCTAAAATAACACTGGTTGTAAAAGAAATTAGGTTGAAACTTATTTACTTGGAGTGCTTTTTATCTATCTATTTGGAGAGCTAATTTGCATACTGTAATGAAGTCTGAGAAAGTGTATCTCCATTTCTCATAGTGAGACCCAATCTTCTGTAAAAGTTTTCCAATTACCAGGTGTGGGAATCTATGGCAGTGACATCTCCTTCAACGGATATGGTTCGTGTTTACAATCAGCTCTTTCACCCAAACAACAAATAATTTCCTATTCATATATTTATTCATGTATGCATAGAACCTCACTAGACTCTTTTGCTTGACTTCAGTGACATGTTTGCTTTTCTTCAGTGACTCCCAGGCAATCCATCCGTTGTAATGCTCATGAAATCTCATTTTAATTCATTTCTTTCTTTTTCACAATAGTACATTCAGCTCTGCCAAATCCCTTTATATAATAGCGGTCCCCTCCATATTGCATTATTGGTTTGGCATTTATAAAAACTGAGCTCTGAGGAACTGAAACTCTCCTCTGAATCTCAAATGAACTGATATTTCATTTCTTCTGATTCTTAGTTTCTTTTTATGTCAAACTTTGTCACCTGGGTGTTATTTTAGCTGAACTTTATCACGCTGGTCACCATTGTCCATCTTTTTTCAGACCACCTGAGCGTGTTCCCTTCACAGTCAGTGGTGGGGTCAAATCTAGCAGCTTCTGAAAACCTCAGAGGGACCACAAAAAGAGCCGTCACCACCCTGCCAGCATTCAGACCTGGCCCAGGCTTACCCAGCGTCCCTCACTGTGCCTGATACATAAATTATTCAGCAAGTGGGGCTCAGCCGAAACCCATTGCTGTTTTGTTCGCGGGACGGTGTTGCTGTTTGAACAGCTTTGGCAAATATCGAGGGGTTGCTTTAGAGATCCTCACCCCTCTTCCTGTCCATGTTGTACTGTATCTGCCTTACTCTCTGAGGTGTGCGTATAGCGTGAAACTTAAGTGAATGTGAGGATTTAAGAATATTGTACTGGGATTTCCTCCTTTGCCTTAGATTAAACCCATTTTAAGCCAAAAGACTCAAGCGAATCCCCTCCTGACAGCAGATGGCTTCAGGCTGGAGTGTGAACTTTTTTTGGCATGAAGGAAAAAACTAATTCTCGGAAGAGAGGGGTTTTGTGCTGTATGTTTTAGTAATTGAGAAAAATTGGCCAAACCAGCTGTTTCTGTTTTTCAATTCAACTCTAAAATAAAGATATTTTGGTTGAATAAATATTAATTGCGACCACCTTTATGTCCCAAAAGTTAATTGTTATTCAAATAAACAAATTAACTTTTAAAATTTTGTTTATGATGGTCATATTAAAACTTTTTACCATGACTATCAATTATTTTTGTGTATTTTATGCATATTTTCAGTCTTTAAATACATCATAAAATATTTGCATTTTTAGCAACTGTATCAATATTTATTGTGAAAATGAAATTTAAATCAATATTTGATACAAAGAAAAATCTAGAATCATTTTTTAAACATCTGAAAATTTGTATTTTTTAAATTCAAAAAATGCTTCAGAAAATGGTTTAGAAGAAAGTCACAAAAAATGGTCTTTTAAGGAAGGCTTTTTTTCGGGTAAACGCAAGAGGGCAAAAAGTGGCCATAGTTAAATAAATATGAATTACGTCCCAAAAGTCCATTTTTATTATTTTTGTTTATGAAGGTTATACTGTATTAAAACTCGATAACACTTTACTTAAAGCCTTTATGTATAATCCGTTGTAAAAGTAGTTTTAATGCATAAATTATGCTTTGAAATGCATTGTACAATATCATGAATAATTTGTAACCGCAGTTAATACATTATAACACTTATCAATTCATTGTTACACTATGCATTTTAAATTAGTTTATGAATCATTTATAATTTGAGATATAATGTATTACAATGCATATTATAAATAAAAAAATAAATATTAAAATAAACAACACTTTTGTGAATGCAAAACAAATATCATCCACTCATCCTATCTTCTGTTGTCTTATTTCTTTCCAGGTCACCCTGGGGAAGGTTTTGAAAGCCATCGTGGTAATGAGGAGCCTTTTTATTGACCGCACGATTGTCAGAGGTTATCATGAGAACGTATACTCAGAGGATGGAAAGGTAAAGCATTTCATTACGTTACATGTTCAAGTCTAGTTTAAAACTCATCTTCGTCCATTTTTTTCCAGTTGAACCTTAAAATTTAGCTTGAGTACTTCTGGCTTAGGTAAGGATGTGAAATCCCTGGATTTTTAGCTATTGATAAAAGTCTCTGCACAGCTGTTGAATAATTCACATGATGTGTTCGGCTCTCTCTTGAACATGAAAAGCATGTACGTATGCAATACCCTCTATCCTCACGTCCCCCGTGTCAGGTTGAGCCGCGTCCTCTCATTCATTCTGAAGCGATCTGTACATCTCTGCGAAAGCCACAACGTTTGAACACTCTTTGGTGACACTAATATGAGGTGGCCATCAAAGCTGCGCAGAGGCTTGATCACAGTTAATTATGGCAGCGAATGTGAATCTTCTGAACTGCTTGCCAGGCCGGTGCTTTGTGCTGCGCGCCGCTGGGCCTCTGCGTCCAAACGTGTGTGGTGAGCAATTGCATATTAACCTCTGCTGCTTTATGAGAAAGCTCAAACTGACAGTCACAGCAACGCTCGCACCAGGATATCAGTAGTTCGGCCTAAACCGCTCTCATTATGGTGGTAAAAACACATTAGTTAATTGCTGCATGTAGATGAGAGGTATGTTTGGGATGGAGTGCATGCGTACTGTTTACCGTATACTGTGCAGTTTATATTGTATAGGGTAAACGTACCTATTAAGCTGACCAAAATCTACATTGAGACATTTTTAGTGCACAAGACATTGGTTTCAGTACAAAATGTTATGTTAAAATAAAATAATCTCTCACACAAAAATATTCAATTTTATTTTAAATGACAAAAGCATTTCAATTCAAAAAGTCTGGCTGTGCTTAATGGGTACATTTTTGTACCCTTTAAGCACACCCCTGTTCCCGTTAAGCTCGCATCATGTTTTATTAAAAATTCTTGTTTATTTTAAGGACAATTTTTAAAGAATTTTTGAAGGTGCAAAGTCAATCACAAAAAAAACAGAACACTAAAATCAAGCAACAAGGCATTCAAGTCGATCAGTTATATATTCATAATGAAGTGTCGTCTAAGAACATTGCAACATCTAGACTAGTCCATGCTCAGCTAAGTAACACATTCAGAAATCAAATAAAACATTTCAGGGATGAACACAGATACTAGCCTCATTATGAAACTTCTTTTTAAATGGATGTCAACTTATCTATAGTATAGACTGGAATACACTACATGATTTTTGCCCTGATTTTCCACAGATTTACAGTCTGGAGAAGTCAATGCTAGTTGCCAAAGATCAGAGATAGTCTGCAGATTTGAGTCGACAGAATCCATAGAAAATCGATTAACTTAACTTAAAGTGACAACCATCAGTTAATATTTAAAGTCTGTTTATGAAGTATTTACATAGATGTTCAATGTAGAAGAGTTTAAAGAGAGTACACTCAGCTTAATTGGAGCAGCAACAATGTTTTATAAATTTCATGTAATATTTATTAAAATGACAGGATTTTGCTAAATAAATAGTCTAGGTCATGTATTAAGTTCATATATATTTTAATATGAACAACTATTATTAACAATATCTATGAAATTATACTTTTTCTTATTGATGGCACACCGAAGCTGTGTGATTTTCATAGTAGTGCACCCTTTAAGCTCACCTTAAAATAATATGAAATCTTTAAAAATTACAGCACTGTAAAACCACAGACCAGCAATAAACTGTCAATTTATAATATTATGGATGTAAAAGTACAAGCCAGTAATGCCTGTGAAGTAATATGTTAGTGTAGCACACAATCTTATACAGCTAGTCAGCTAACTGTGTTCTGTAGCATCTGCATTATGTTGCTAAAACTATCTTTTGAATCTAATGTAATTATTTCCCACATCCAAGTTCCAGGTTATACAGTAATATGCAAAATTCTGAACATTAATCTCTTCATTTTACAATAAATTATGAAACTTACCCAAAATAAAGGCTTAATCATCTAAAAAAAAACACACACATTTAAAGGGCTCCTCTTTTGGTGAAAGTTTTTAGACAGCTTTCAAAATGGCCGCCAGACAGTGTGAACACATGGATACTCATATCTCAGTGTGCAATGATCTGACTGACTTGAAATTATAGGAGGTATATAGTAACAAACCCATCAATTGGTTAAGACTTCAAGTAGGATAATAAATTATTTTTTCTTTTTGTAATCTGATCTCAAAATGGAAGTGTGCTTAATGGGTACGTTTACCCACTGGTTATTTTTGTAAAAATGAAACCGTTTGCTGAAACATTTCAAACAGAAGAGTAGTATGCCAGTATGTTGTTTTAAATGTCTTATTTGGTGTATTTTGGTTATAAAAAAAAAAAAAGGAATTAAATTAAAATAAAAAAATACTGTGTAATTTAAGTTTTGATGATCTTATTTAGTAATGAGTCAAAAAAGATCATATTGCAATTCAAAATTCTATGATCAAAAAATATTCAGTCTTTATTGTAAATCCGTCTTAAAAATATTATTGCATTTTTAGCGTTTTATGATAATCTAAAAGTATGTAATATTCATAAACCATTTTAAATGTTGATTGTGAATGTGTAGGTGTGTGTGGGTGTTTATTTGTCTGTGTGTGTGGGTGTATGTGTGTGTGTGTGTGTGTTTGTGTATACAAACACACACACACACACAATATTTAAAATGGTTCATGACTATTATATACTTTTAGATTATCATAAAAGTATCGCTTTTTATTTCTCCTCTTTCCTACTACTCGTTTCACTTCTGTTTCAGTTTTTATAACCATTTCTTACTATGTGTAAGTAAGTTGTTGTTTTTTTTAGCATGTGTGTTTGGCTCAGTCTTATTTTTTTAGGATTACTGATAAACTAATGTAGTTTGATGTATCTATTTTAATTTTAGTTAAAGTTGGAGTAATGTTTGTCATTTTATTAGTTTTTTTATTATGTCTGTATAAGTTTTAGTTTTATTTAATTTTAGTTATTTTAGTACTTCAACAAACTACATGGAAATAAAAGAATATATATATTTAATTTATATGTATATGTATATGTAAATGTATATATATGTATATGTACAGTGAAGAAAATAAGTATTTGAACACCCTGCTATTTTGCAAGTTCTCCCACTTAGAAATCATGGAGGGGTCTGAAATTGTCATCGAGGTGCATGTCCACTGTGAGAGACATAATCTAAAAAAATCCAGAAATCACAATGTATGATTTTTAACTATTTATTTGTATGATACAGCTGCAAATAAGTATTTGAACACCTGTCTATCAGCTAGAATTCTGACCCTCAAAGACCTGTTAGTCTGCCTTTAAAATGTCCACCTCCACTCCATTTATTATCCTAAATTAGATGCACCTGTTTGAGGTCGTTAGCTGCATAAAGACACTTGTCCACCCCATACAATCAGTAAGAATCCAACTACTAACATGGCCAAGACCAAAGAGCTGTCCAAAGACACTAGAGACAAAATTGTACACCTCCACAAGGCTGGAAAGGGCTACGGGAAATTGCCAAGCAGCTTGGTGAAAAAGGTCCACTGTTGGAGCAATCATTAGAAAATGGAAGAAGCTAAACATGACTGTCAATCTCCTCGGACTGGGGCTCCATGCAAGATCTCACCTCGTGGGGTCTCAATGATCCTAAGAAAGGTGAGAAATCAGCCCAGAACTACACGGGAGGAGCTGGTCAATGACCTGAAAAGAGCTGGGACCACCGCTTCCAAGGTTACTGTTGGTAATACACTAAGACGTCATGGTTTGAAATCATGCATGGCACGGAAGGTTCCCCTGCTTAAACCAGCACATGTCCAGGCCCGACTTAAGTTTGCCAATGACCATTTGGATGATCCAGAGGAGTCATGGGAGAAAGTCATGTGGTCAGATGAGACCAAAATAGAACTTTTGGTCATAATTCCACTAAACGTGTTTGGAGGAAGAAGAATGATGAGTACCATCCCAAGAACACCATCCCTACTGTGAAGCATGGGGTGGTAGCATCATGCTTTGGGGTGTTTTTCTGCACATGGGACAGGGCGACTGCACTGTATTAAGGAGAGGATGACCGGGGCCATGTATTGCGAGATTTTGGGGAACAACCTCCTTCCCTCAGTTAGAGCATTGAAGATGGGTCGAGGCTGGGTCTTCCAACATGACAATGACCCGAAGCACACAGCCAGGATAACCAAGGAGTGGCTCTGTAAGAAGCATATCAAGGTTCTGGCGTGGCCTAGCCAGTCTCCAGACCTAAACCCAATAGAGAATCTTTGGAGGAGCTCAAACTCCGTGTTTCTCAGCGACAGGCCAGAAACCTGACTGATCTAGAGAAGATCTGTGTGGAGGAGTGGGCCAAAATCCCTCCTGCAGTGTGTGCAAACCTGGTGAAAAACTACAGGAAACGTTTGACCTCTGTAATTGCAAACAAAGGCTACTTTACCAAATATTAACATTGATTTTCTCAGGTGTTCAAATACTTATTTGCAGCTGTATCATACAAATAAATAGTTAAAAAAATCATACATTGTGATTTCTGGATTTTTTTTTTTAGATTATGTCTCTCACAGTGGACATGCACCTACGATGACAATTTCAGACCCCTCCATGATTTCTAAGTGGGAGAACTTGCAAAATAGCAGGGTGTTCAAATACTTATTTTCCTCACTGTATGTGTGTGTGGTTGTTTTTTGGTGTTTAGCTTAGTGTTATGTTAGAATCATTATTATACACTCATACCTTTTTGTTCTTTAATATTTTGAATTGTTTTTAGCTTTATTTTTATTTTTTTATTTAAATGTTAAGTTTTGAAATGTTGTATGCATTTGTCATTTCAGGTTTTAGCTTTTAGTTTTGGATCTGTTTTTTAGTCGTTTTAATACTACAATTGATTGCTTCTGTTGTCCTCATTTGTAAGTCGCTTCTGCTGAAAAAAGCATCCGCTAAATGACTAATATATACCAAATTATATACAGGTGCTGGTCATATAATTAGAATATCATCAAAAAGTTGATTTATTTCACTAATTCCATTCAAAAAGTTAAACTTGTATATTATATTCATTCATTACACACAGACTGATATATTTCAAATGTTTATTTCTTTTAATTTTGATGATTAGAGCTTACAGCTCATGAAAGTCAAAAATCAGTATCTCAAAATATTTACATTTGAATTTGAATAAATGACCATCCCTACAGTATAAATTCTGGGTATCTCTTATTCTTTGAAACCACAATAATGGGAAGACTGCTGACTTGGCAATGATCCAGAAGATGAACATTGACACCTCCACAAAAAGGGTAAGTCACAGAGGGTCATTACTGAAAGGTGTGGCTGTTTACAGAGTGCTGTATCAAAGCATATTAAATGCAAAGTTGACTGGAAGGAAGAATTTGGGTAGGAAAAGGTGCACAAGCAACAGGGATGACTGCAAGCTTGAGAATACAGTCAAGCAAAGCCGATTCAAACACTTGGGAGAGCTTCACAAGGAGAGAACTGAAGCTGGAGTCTGCATCAAGAGTCACCATGCTCAGACGTCTTCAGGAAAAGGGCTACCAAGCCACTTCTGAAGCAGAGACAACGTCAGAAGCATCTTAACTGGGCTGTGGAGAAAAAGAAGTGGTCCAAAGTCCTCTTTTCAGAAGAAAGTAAATTTTGCATTTCATTTGGAAATCAAGGTCCCAGAGTCTGAAGGAAGAGTGGAGAGGCACAGAATCCAAGCTGCTTGAAGTCCAGTGTGAAGTTTCCACAGTCAGTGATGATTTGGGCTGCCATGTCATCTGCTGGTGTTGGTTCACTGTGTTTTCTGAAGTCCACAGTCAACGCAGCCATCTACCAGGACATTTTAGAGCACTTCATGCTTTCTTCTGTTGACAAGCTTTATGGAGATGCTGATTTCATTTTCCAGCAGGACTTGGCACCTGCCCACACTGCCAAAGGTACCAAAAGCTGGTTCAATGACCATAGTGTTACTGTGCTTGATTGGCTAGCAAACTCGCCTGACTTTAACCCCATAGAAAATCTATGGGGTATCGTGAAGAGGAAGATGCGATATACCAGACCCAACAATGCAGAAGAGCTGAAGGCCACTATCAGAGCAACCTGGGCTCTCATAACACCTGAACAGTGCCACAGACTGATCGACTCCATGCCACGCCGTATTGCTGCAGTAATTCAGGCAAAAGGAGCCCCAACTAAGTATTGAGTGCTGTACATGCTCATACTTTTCATGTTCATACTTTTCAGTTGGCCAAGATTTCTAAAAATCCTTTCTTTGTATTGGTCTTAAGTAATATTCTAATTTTCTGAGATACTGAATTTGAGATTTTCCTTAGTTGTCAGTTATAATCATCAAAATTAAAAGAAATAAACATTTGAAATATATCAGTCTGTGTGTAATGAATGAATATAATATACAAGTTTCACTTTTTGAATGGAATTAGTGAAATCAACTTTTTGATGATATTCTAATTATATGACCAGCACCTGTATATATAAAAAAAAATTTTACCCAAATTATGACCATCTAATTAATGAGTCAAAGAGACTAGCTGATATTAATTCCTGTTATTTTGCTATACTAGGATTAATAGGTAAAATATTATGTCTTAGTTATGGAAATAGATTTATATTCAACCATTGTTTTTTTTGTTTTTTTCAGCTATAAATAAACACAGCAGAGAACAGAAACAAGATTGAGTTTAAATATCTGCTCATCTTCAGGAAGGAAACTCAGCCTCTCAAAAACAAGTTAACAAACAGTAATTAATTCCTGTTCATTATAGATTTAAAATTATGGAGCTTTAAAATGAGATGAGCTCTTTCTTGATGTTAAAAATACATACTGCTCATTTAAAATTAAACCTTGGGTTGAGCAGAAATCAATCAGAGGATACAAACAGCAAGAAACACATCTCGAAGAATTCTGCCCAAACTTTGCATTCTTTTTAGTTCCATCTCTTGTATGCAGTATATGTTTTATTTTATTTTCATTTTATTTTAAATTATTTTATTTTATTTTAAGTTTTCAGTATGAAACGCTGCAGAAAACTCCTGCCCTTGAATCAACCTCAGAGGTCTTTTTGGGACTGTGCGTAGTGTCAATTCAGGGCAGAATATCGACAGGCTTTTTTCTTTAAACCCCCTTTCTGGTCCTTACAATTCAAATGACGCCACATAGCTTACCATAACCACATGCAAGAGGCCCAACAGAGCCCGCCTGAACCTCCATGCACACAAAAAAAGCAAGAGGAAGGGGTAGGAGAAGGGAAACTATGCTATCAAAGTAGGGCTTCAAAGACTATCTCAGACATCTCTTGGGTAATTTGCGATCCGGCATTCTTTTTACTTCAAAGGGCAGCAGTGTGTGGAGGTGGGTTTGAGGACAGAGAGGAGATGGAGTCTGATTTCTCTGATAAATGCTGACACCGGGCCTGTTTGATATTAGAATCAGAGAACATTTTGATTTGTTGTCGTCTTTGAAAACTCTTCTGATGACCTTCGCTCAACGGGGTGATTAGTGATGGCTTTTTTCACCCCCAAACAATGGTCTGGACATCAGACGCAGGGCTAGTCGTAACTGACCTTTAAACTGTCAAATGAAGTGTATATGTTTTCTAAGTCCTGCTGATGTTTCTGTACTCTTTGTGTGCTTAATCTATGCCTCTGCCTTTATTTAATTATTTGTCTACGTCTTGAATTTTTTTTACCCACCATTTGGTGCGCTGGTTTAAAAGAATTTTAAAGTTATCGAATTTAATCACTTAAATTCTTTAGCTCTATGGTGTTTTACTCTTGTTGGCAGACTAGCAAGTCATGCTTTAAACCATGCTGGGCATCACGAGATATGCTGAAGTGTAGGGATGGCCTGTATTACATTTAATCAAACTTTGTTGTTTTTGCCCTTTGGCTTTTGTTTTTATATTAATTTTAATTAATTATGATTTTGAAGTTTTTTTTTGTTTTCCAGGACTTTTGTTACTTTGGCATCTTGACACCCTGGAGTCATTAAAGGGATAGTTCTCCTAAAAATTAAAATTCTGTCATTAATTACTCACCCTCATATCGTTCCAAACCCATAAGACCTTCATTCATCTTCGGAACACAAATTGAGATATTTTTGGTGAAATCTGAGATCATTCTGACACAAAAGGCAGAAACTCCAACTCACATGTGGCAGTACCTGGAAATTTAGAGTTTTTTTTAAAGTGGCAAAAATAAAAGACGTGTTGTTTAGTGAGAATCCATGGAGATCAACACATGCTAAAACACTTTCAAAACCACTCACTGACTGATCACACGATCCTTGTTAGAGGCACGTGAAACAAACTCATACACAACTACAAAGAAAACGGCACAGGAAGAGCACAATACACGAGTGCTTAATAAACACAGGATTTTCAAATTATAAACAAAATGACAGTTTATACAATATGATGAAGGAAGGAAATGCAGCTTCTCAAAAACAAGTTAACAAATAGTTATTCATTCATTCCAATCCATTATAGATTTAAGACGGCAAACTTTTAAAAATGAAATGAGCTCTTTCTGGAGGTTAAAAATGCAAACTACTTATTTAAAATTAAACCGTGGGTTGAGCAGGCATCAGTCAAACAGCCAGAAATCATCCTGATTATTCTGCCCAAATAGCATGTTTTTTCTTGGTCTTTAATTGTATTTATGCATTTTATTTCATTTTATTTTAAAAAACATTCACTATGAGAATCAAAAAAATCTAAAACTTATTTTATTTAATTTTATTATTTTAAGCATGCATGCACACCAAGGTACTTTTTTGTCGTGGAGCTAAACAACTCTTCAGTTTAAAAAGTGCAGTGTAGAGTGCGCAGGAGCATCCAGGTGAAAGATGTTAACTAAGAGGTTTAATGGATTCTTGGAATGTAGTCGTAAGGGTTGTGATTGAGGGCACACTAAGGGTAAAATTTGGGTACTATGCAGTTATTTTGAATCAGTTTGATGCTTAATGTTTACTTTTCTGTCTTTTTTTTAGCTTGACATCTGGTCAAAGTCCAACTATCAGGCATTTCAGAAGGTGAGTTAACCAGCAAACGCATCACAACAAACATACAAAACTCAGTTTAATCAACAGAGCGTGTCTTTCTCATTACCCATAGCGTACATTGGGAAATATTGGAACAGTAATTAAATGATCCTGTGGTTGTCTTTCAGATTGAATTTGAGCCGTGCGATTAAATGAATTTAAATCGCGTGTCCGTGAAATTCTAATGAGATCTCTCTTCTCAAAGACGGTCGCATTTCTGTTCACCTCTCCACTGCCAATCCTTGCCTTTCATCCCTCAGACATCATTTGTCCCCATGTTTTTTGATTTCATTTCACTCAGAGCCACTTCGCCCTCATTTGACAGCCCCCTAAACATCTGGGCTCCAGTCGTCTTCTCTCCACCCTCCCCGATTCTCATTAGGCTGGAATTAGAGAGCAGTCAGCCTCTGGGGCAGATGAAACTCCGTAGTCTTTCTAATGCTGATGCACCTTTCAAAGAGAGAGAGAGGGAGAGAAACTTGCTTTCCTTTCATAGGAGAGAGAATGTGTATGACGAGCTGCCTGGAACTTAAAGCGAGAGGTTGCGAGAACCCGCTCGCATTGTAACTGAGCTTCTCGCATCTGCACAGGCTGATCAAAGCACAGACCTGTTTATTTCTTCATTTCTCTGGCTGCGAATGCTAACTCGAACCCAAGCTGCCTCAAACTGGAGGGACGGGCCGCCTCTCATCTTCCCCTCCCAGCTGTCACTTCTGTATTCCCGTTTTCCGTGCTCGCTTAATTAATCGTTCTTTACTCTTCACATGTCCCCGCTGTCCAATAGTTTTCTCACAGATGTTTTTGTGTTTATAAAAAAAGCATCTCTTTGCTTTTTTGCACTTCTGTAGTAACCACTTGAGTTTCTTTTCCCATGATGCATCACTATTGAGAGGTATTAACTGGACGGTTTCCCATAAGGAGTTTGGTCAGCATCGGCAGTCTAATGAAACGATGAAGGGAGATTGAAGTGGTTCGCTTTTTAGTCCCATTCTATAATTACATTAGTGATGGAAGATGGGATTTTAGGGAAAGTAATAAGGTTATGGTGTTCTTCTGCAAAATTGGACTTAGGAGTTAATCTGAGTGTAGGTAGATTGATCTGAAAATGGATTTTAATTAGGATTTCTTCAAATGTGTGCCCATGCATGCAAAAAAAGAAATACAAAATATTTGATATATTTTGCTTAAAGAATATTTTTAGAAGCATTTTTTTTTGTTGCGTTCTACAATTATGCACATAAATTGTATTAATAATTGTAATATAATTATTTAATCATTTTATTATTCATTGTAATTCATTTTAATTGTATTGTTTTGTACTGTAAGAAAAAAACATCAGACAAAAACTGAAATGATACTGGTAATTTTCTGACAGGACATTTCATGCCAAGTTTATGGACATTTGCCAAAACACAATGAAATGTGAAATATGGATAAATAAATCTGTATTTATCTATAATATTTAAAATGTACTATATGGTAGTATTTGTTGTGCTGCCTTTTATTGTAGATCATTTTTTAAAATTACTTCTAGTCGTTACTTCAAGTCGTTTTTGCTTATTTTACATTTTTGTATTACCATAATAATAAGAAACCCACTTATTACTTCTTAAGAAACCCACTCTTAACCCAACTCTTTTAGGGAACTATAGACCGGTTTCCCTTCTACCTTTCATTGCAAAAACACTTGAACAAGTTGTGTTCTACCAAGTCTCTGCCTTTCTCACACAGAACAACCTCCTGGACAGTAACCAATCTGGCTTCAGAAGTGGACATTCGACTGAAACTGCCTTGCTCTCAATTGTTGAAGCCCTAAGACTTGCAAGAGTGGCTTCCAAGTCTTCATTACTTATCTTGCTGGATCTGTCTGTGCTTTTGATACGGTCAACCACCAGATCCTCCTGTCAACCCTATTGAGAAAGGGCTTCTCAGGAACCGCACTCCAGTGGTTTGAGTCTTACCTCTCAGATAGGTCCTTCAAGGTATCTTGGAGAGGTGAGGTATCCAAGTCGCAACATCTAGCTCCTGGGGTGCCTCAGGGCTCAGTTCTTGGACCACTTCTCTTTTCTGTCTACATGGCATCACTAGGTTCTGTCATTCAGAAACATGGCTTTTCATATCACTACTATGCTGATGACACTCAACTCTACCTCTCATTCTATCCTGATGATCCGACGATAGCTGCTCGCATCTCATTATGTCTAACAGACATTTCTTGCTGGATGAAGGGCCATCACCTTCAACTCAACCTAGCTAAGACAGAACTGCTTGTAGTTTCAGCAAACCCATCACTTCATCACAATTTCACCTTCCAGTTAGGCTCATCAACCGTAACTCTTCCAAAAACAGCCAGAAACCTTGGAGTTGTGATTGATTGATAAGCTGAATTTCTCAGACCACATTGCTAAAACTGCCCGTTCCTGCAGATTTGCTTTATACAATATTAGGAAGATCAGGCCCTTTCTCTCAGAACATGCAACACAACTCCTTGTTCTGTCCAGACTTGACTATTGCAATGCTCTCTTGGCAGGTCTTCCAGCCAATTCTGTCAAACCTTTACAATTAATCCAAAATGCCGCTGCAAGATTGATCTTTAATGAGCCGAAAAGAACGCACATCAGACCTCTGTTTATCAATTTGCACTGGTTACCAATAGCTGCTCGCAAGAAATTCAAGGCATTAATGTTTGCCTACAGAACCACCACTGGCTCTGCACCCCTTTACCTAAATTAATTAATTCAGACTTATGTGCCCTCTAGAAGCTTGCATTCTGCAAGTGAACGACGCGTTATTGTGCCATCCCAAAGAGGCACAAAATCATGTTCACAGACTTTTACATTAACTGTTCCCATCTGGTGGAATGACCTGCCCAACTCAATCAGAGCAGCTGAATCCTTACCCATCTTCAAGAAACGGCTATAAACGCAACTCTTCCATCTTTATTTGACCCTCTAACTTTAGCACTCTCTATTCTACTTCTATTTTATCTATCGGTCTTCTTTTTATTTATAAAATAAAAAAATAAATAAAAAACACACACACGTGACCCTCTATCAATTGCATATTTGTTCTCTAACTGCTAGCTTTTCTTGGAAAAACTAACACTAGCTTTCTTTTTTCTATATTCTATCTACTCATTTTCTTTAAAAAAAATAAATAAACCTTTCTACGTGTACTGTGTTAGGCTAACCAAGACTTGTCATAGCACTTTCATGTTGTTGCTCTTTTGTTGGTTTTGATTGCTTCTATTGTCCTCATTTGTAAGTCGCTTTGGATAAAAGCGTCTGCTAAATGACTAAATGTAAATGTAATAATCTAATGAGTGACCACTGAGACTGAGAATTACTTCGATTTAAAATTTTATGAGATTTACTCAAATTCATAAA
Organism: Onychostoma macrolepis; assembly: GCF_012432095.1. Classification (NCBI taxonomy): domain Eukaryota; kingdom Metazoa; phylum Chordata; class Actinopteri; order Cypriniformes; family Cyprinidae; genus Onychostoma; species Onychostoma macrolepis. The sequence goes on from NC_081162.1 coordinate 22,608,135, forward strand.
GAGGAAAGGTATTTACACTTTTTAATATTTACACTTAAAGATTATACTTTTGTACCATTTTAGTCTGTCCCAGTATTTTTGGTTTTATTTTTTTCCTTGAAGTCCAATTAGAATGTTAGTTAAGGTGTTTGGTACCAAAAACAGTTATTTAGTTCACATGACCATTTTGTACCACCAATTATAGACCACAAATGACAATTTTGTTAACTGGTTCCTCATATTTGATTTTGTAAATGTGGGCAGTCATATGTTAATGTACTTGCTGTACATATTGCGTTATGTTTCTCAGTGATCTTTATGTTCTCTCAGGTCACTGATCATGCAACCACAGCCCTCCTGCATTACCAGCTCCCCCAGATGCCTGATGTTGTAGTTCGCTCCTTCATGGTGGGTATAGTACATTGCTTTTAAACTTCTAATGACATTGTGCTAGAATTATTACATGCACTTATTACATTTTGCCTTTGGCTGTGTGGTGCAGTTTAACTAGAGGTTATTTTCCACATTGTAAGAATGCATGCAAGACCATTGATACAAAATATGTTCCTGTAGTTCAACTGGTAGATGAAGGCAATAATAACATCAAGGTCATGGGTTCGATTCCCAGGGATCACATACTGAAAATCAATGGCTTGAGTGCACTGTAAATACTGTAGCTTTGAATAAAAGCATCTGCCAAATGTATAAAATGGCATAAAATGTATAAACACCTCACTCATCAAACTCTGCCCTATAATAATAAAAAAAGTGTTGATTTTGTGTTTGAAGTCTTTAATAACTTAACAAGTTAACCTTATCGTGACTTGTATATTTGTATGTGATGTTAAGCATTGAGTCTGGTCTGTCTTTAAATAGTCTGCCGACCTCTGCTCTACTCTTTGAAAACAGAGGAGAGATTGATTACTTCTCCGTAAGATCAATGCGGAGCTATTCTGATCATGGCTGGAATCGTGGGCTTTCTCCCGTACACGGATTTAAACCGTACACTTGATGGGCTTCACTCCGAGGCCATCCCCGGGACAACTTATTTAGAACCTGAAAAAAACAAAAACATCACCAGTCCTCAGTCTCTCCAAATAAGAGCTTCAAGGTCCTCTTAGCTTATTTTTATTGTGGTTCAGGTATAGGTTGAATGAACAGACAAGACAGACAGGTAGAGAGAGAGAGATAGATAGATAGATAGATAGATAGATAGATAGATAGATAGATAGATAGATAGATAGATAGATAGATAGATAGATACAGTGGGTACGGAAAGTATTCAGACCCCCTTAAATTTTTCACTCTTTGTTATATTGCAGCCATTTGCTAAAATCATTTGTTCATTTTTTTTCCTCATTAATGTACACACAGCACCCCATATTGACAGAAAAACACAGAATTGTTGACATTTTGCAGATTTATTAAAAAGAAAACTGAAATATCACGTGGTCCTAAGTATTCAGACCCTTTGCTGTGACACTCATATATTTAACTCAGGTGCTGTCCATTTCTTCTGATCATCCTTGAGATGGTTCTACACCTTCATTTGAGTCCAGCTGTGTTTGATTATACTGATTGGACTTGATTAGGAAAGCCACACACCTGTCTATATAAGACCTTACAGCTCACAGTGCATGTCAGAGCAAATGAGAATCATGAGGTCAAAGGAACTGCCTGAAGAGCTCAGAGACAGAATTGTGGCAAGGCACAGATCTGGCCAAGGTTACAAAAAAATTTCTGCTGCACTTAAGGTTCCTAAGAGTACAGTGGCCTCCATAATCCTTAAATGGAAGACGTTTGGGATGACCAGAACCCTTCCTAGAGCTGGCCGTCTGGCCAAACTGAGCTATCGGGGGAGAAGAGCCTTGGTAAGAGAGGTAAAGAAGAACCCAAAGATCACTGTGGCTGAGCTCCAGAGATGCAGTCGGGAGATGGGAGAAAGTTGTAGAAAGTCAGGATCTGCAAGGAGGAATGGCAGAGGATCCCCAAATCCAGGTGTGAAAAACTTGTTGCATCTTTCCCAAAAAGACTCGAAAGATTAGATCAAAATGGTGCTTCTACTAAATACTGAGCAAAGGGTCTGAATACTTAGGACCATGTGATATTTCAGTTTTTCTTTTTTAATAAATCTGCAAAAATGTCAACAATTCTGTGTTTTTCTGTCAATATGGGGTGCTGTGTACATTAATGAGGGGGAAAAAAATGAACTTAAATGATTTTAGCAAATGGCTGCAATATAACAAAGAGTGAAAAATTTAAGGGGGTCTGAATACTTGACGTACCCACTGTAGATATAGATGGATAGATAGATAGATAGATAGATAGACACTTGTGACACGACAGAGAGATGGGACGGACGGATGGATAGATAGACACGAGACATGACTAACAGACAGACGGATGGATGGATGGATGGATGGATTGACAGACACCGATCCGATACTTGGGCAGGTTTTTTTTTTTTAATCAGTGTTGAATTTTTATACCTCATTGTGTGTTGACCTTATGACTTTTTTGTGTTACACACAATCTACTAAAGACAACTTTATTGTAAAGAAAAACAACAAATGAATGCATATATAATTATAATCTATGACAAAAATACTATTATAAACTAGGCTAGTGGATAATTCAGTAGCAAAAGTTACTCTAGAAAAATCATGTGTACAATTTTATAAAATCTAAAATTAGTGGGAAAAAACATTTAGTGGGGAACAAATAAAAGTGAATAAATGTAGGACTAAATCTAAAATTATAATGTAAAATAAAACGTTACATTGCTCTTTGTATTGTTGTAAAATACATTCATGAAAAACAAGTAATATATATAAATATATATACTGTAAAATTCTTTCATTGTGCAAAAGTATTATGATACGAAAGGCTCCAAATACAGAGCGGCACAAAGCGTTTATACTTTTATCGGATCGGCGCACCCCTAGACACGACAGATACACAGACAGATAGATAGATAGATAGACAGACACGACAGACAGAGACGGACGGACGGACAGGTGGATAGATGGATGGATAGACACATGAGACATGACGGACGGACAGATAGACAGACAGACAGATCGATAGATAGATAGTAGGGGTGCAACGGATTGTAGATGATTCGTACAGACCAGACCTCACGGTTCGGCAAGCATGTGATTCGCGGGTTAACTGTTACGTTTAACCATCATACAGTGAAAGTGTCATTTGCAGTGTTTTGTCTTGCCAATTTACCCATTCAAACAATTTTAAACCATTCAAGCAAAAGAGAACACGCATGCTGTTTTTTTTTTTTTTTTTTTTTTTTTTTAAAACTGCCGCACACAACAGAAGCAAGCACACACAGAGAGAGGCATGATTCATTCCTCTTTCACTTCTATTTGAACAGAAACATGCATACAAACTTATGTTTAAATACCCGTTTTGGCAAGTATTCTGGTAAAAACAGCCGGTTATGTCTTAAGTGAACCGAAACAGCTGAGAAAGAAACCGGAAGTGTGTCAGTATTAGGTACGTGCATTTGGTCTTAAAGAGACAGCAGCCTATAAATACCTGCAGTGAAGAGCACTACTGTGTTATTTTACAATTAATTATTACATTTCTGCAGCTGAATACTAGTGTTACTGACTTTATTAGTAACTTTGTATTCATCTATGCTTGTAATTTGTGTAATTGTTGCTTTATTACTGGCTAAATTAGTTCAGCTAGTAGTTTTTGCTGTGGTATAGAAGTACTTAAAGTAAGCTTTCAGTAATTAATAAAAACCAAACTTTTTTTGTTTGTTTGTTTTTTGCTGATCCAAAAAATTATCCAATGCGTGACTCAAAATCCATAATATGATCCGAACTGTGAGTTTTGTGATCTGTTGCACCACGGATGGATGGATGGATGGACGGACGGATGGATAGATAGACACATCAGACAGGCAGACACAACAAATAGATAGATAGATAGATAGATAGATAGATAGATAGGGTGGTGCTGGACTCTTGCGTGTGCTAATTGGAGTATGAATAACAGGGAGTCAGTGGAGGGTGGTTTGGGCCGGCAGATGAATTAGGAAAGACAATGCGTCCTGACAGGTGCAGGTAAACCCCGACTGTGCTGTGCGGCCCAGAGAAGACGGGTTAGAGAGGAGAGCAGACACACTCCTCCTGCTGTTAATCAATGTCGAGTTGTGACTGCTGTGAGAGACCACAGACCCTCATGCTGCTCTCACACGGCCCATGCCAGTGCAGTGAGGCCAGCCAGCGCAGGGTGAGGGTGTCCGCCGCAGCAGTTTTGCAGCATTTTGCCCAGGAAAATACACTCTTATACTTTACAATTTGGTCAAAATGTGTTAAGTCACTTAAGACTCGGTTGAACTCTTGTGTGTCAGTCCAGTCTTCTGTGTGTCACATGAGGAGTGCTGTTTAGTTTTTAAAGGTTTTATCCAATAAGCCCTTAAAGGTGCCATAGAATGGAAGACTGTATTTACCTTGCCATAGTTGAATAATAACAGTTCTGTACATGGAAATGACATACTGTGAACCTCAAAAACCATTGTTTCCTCCTCCTTATGTAAATCTCATGCAAGCAAAAGACCACTGAAAAATAGGCGAATCAGAACATAACACCGACTGTGACGTTACAGTGGGGATCACTAATATGTACGCCCCCAACATTTGCATATACCCACCCATGTTCTAGGCCAGCCGAACCTGCACAGCTGAATCATCAGACGTTCTGCAGGTATTGTGAAGAAACAAGCGAGGACAACAGCGAAAATGGCAGATCATGGAAATAAATGTTATGTTCCAGGCTGTGCAGGATGTGAAGTGCAGAGATGGGTTTGTGTGTATTCAGAAAGGCACGGAAAGCAAATAACGCGTTCTAATAAAATAGCGCGAGCCACTAAAGGGACATGGATAGCTCCTTGCTAGCGGTAGCCTGTTACATTGCAGTACAGAAGATTTCACTTGCCACATAAACCGAGTAAGGAGAGATGACTGAGGATGATGGTGAATGATTTACAGATCCTGAGCACCACTGACAAGCATCTGATCTTGTAAAATGTATAGTAAGTACTGCCGCTCCATAGTATAAACAGAGTTTATACTATGGAATCTCGAAAGTGAAAGTGAAACTAAAAAGCGATCGTGCATTCGAAAGCATTTCAATGCCCCGCATATTAATAGCGGCTCCCTGATGCTCGCAATTTATTTACAGTATAATTGCCTAACGATATAACTGCGCGAGAAAGTACTGAAATATATATTTTCTTCCTGCTGTGTGAGCTACTGAAATGAGCCGCACTGTGAAACAGCCATTCAGAGCAGAGCTCAACATTATTATTCATGACCCTTCCAAATAAGGTAATAACAGACCATTTCATTCTAGGGACAAATCCTAGGGTTTTAAATGGACATGTAAAACAGTTTCTGGAGATTTTTTGCTCTTACCTAAGCCACATATCTTCTATGTAGATATCAGAGAACAATTTAAAATATTGTATCAAAGCATTCTATGGCACCTTTAATAAAAAGCACAATTGTCCGCTAATGTCTGTGTGGTGTTCTTCTTTTGAGCAGACCTGGTTGAGGAGCTACATCAAGCTCTTCCAGACCCCGTGTCAACGCTGTGGCAAGTACCTGCAGGAGGGCCTTCCTCCAACATGGAGGGACTTCCGAACTCTGGAAGCTTTCCATGACACCTGCAGGCAGTGACGCTGTCCCGGATCACACAGTATTCCATGGCTTGGCTTGGAAAACTCCAAGATTCTGTTTCTAGCTCTGTGTTGTGGACAGTTTTGTATTCATCATGAAGACATTTTCCAGCCTATTGATTTCCACAGCTTTGCTCCATCCTCTTTTAGAAGAACAATATTCTCCAGATAGATTTCATAATGTTTTTTATCGCATTTGAAAGGAGAAAATGTAAAATGCTGATGGATTTCAGAATGTAAATAGCTAGAAGGTTATCTTCCATAAATAGATCGTAATCTTTAATGTTGTAGGTGGGACCTGCTCTCTGGTTGGATGAAAATTGTCCATTTTTGACCTTTAAATAAACTGCCTTTGCTTTTCTTTTTCCACATATTGTCTCATGATTTAAAAAAAAATGTTTGTCATAACTTTCTTTCAGGGTTTTTATTATATGTTTCTTTGGTTCAAATAGGTTAGGCCTGCACTGTATTTGCTGGTCTGCAAAAAAATTAGCAAATGTCAGCAGAAACTTGTCCTGCTTTTAAATATGCTTGTATAAACTTCAGAAACCAATGCAAAAAAAAAAATGCAAAATGTACATAGTTCATGAAAAATACATTGCAAACTAGAGTACATTCTTATATAAGTGTATGACCCTGAAATCGCAGTTGCTTTTTCATTTCTTATCATGCAAAATTTAGACTGAGTGATAATGGCTCTCGATGAGTGTTTGCATAGGAAGTTAGCTTTTGTTTTCTAACCTCGCCTGATGTGACTTCACTTTTGCAATGACACATTGTACATGCAAGTTTAAATTATTGAACGTTTTGTTTGAGGCATGATAAATTCATGCTGGTCATCAGGACTGTAAAGAAAAGGACTTTTTAATCCAACTTTTTAAGTGTTGCATGTTTATCCAGAAACCTCAAGTCAATGTAGTTTCAACAGTGGTGTATGTTACCATTTTACTCATTTGATGTTTGTAATATGTTGCTATATACATGTTCGTTTAAGCTTTTGAGGCTTGAATTTGATCTTTATGGAGCCATATAGATTCTCATTTGAACATCAACCATAATTTAATCACATCAACTGGAGCTACGGGGCTGACTGTGATCTTAATGTACTAATGTACTCCGAGAGCTTGATATGCCCTTCAGCCTGAAAAACCAGCCTAGTAGAATCTAAACAAAACTGTCTGGCAATTCATAAATGTGAAACATGCAAAAAGTTAATGCACATTTTAAGATTTTATGCTTATCTTGGCATTTCCATCCAGTGTTTTTATGCAATATTCTAAAATGCATGTGGATGAAAACAGCTAGTGTATCTTATTTCTTAAGAAGTATAGGATTTTCAGAACCAAAAGCTTAAATAATCTCTAAAACAAACTTTAAATGGAACGTGCATGCTAAGCATTGCTCTGAATTAATTGCGAAACTTTAATGCGTAAAGAGTATCAGTACAGCGCTGCTGGAGCGCACTGCTGTAATGTAAACCATATAGCCTATGTAATTGTCTGAATTTTCCAACCTGCTGAAAATCCTAATGAGCAGGCTTATATTCTCACTTTCACTTTATATTCTGAGCTTTTCCGAAAAAACTCAAGGAGCTGCGGCACTTTTGCATGATCTGCTTTGATCAAGTGAAAATCATCATTGCCTTCAGATCCCACTCGGGCTGCGGCGTGTGAGGCTTTGAGTCGAGTTAGTCGGTGAAGTCTCGAATGCCTCCGCAGCCGTGCTGGAGTCACACCATTTCTCTCTTTCTCTCTCTGACTGGAAGTGAGACTCGAGGGCTAATTCATACACCTACTCGTCACTCCACGATTAACATAGCATCTGTTCCTGAAAACAGTTGGTGAGCTTCAGTCTTTGTTACAACTGTAGATTTAATAAGCCTTCAAGCTTCATTCTTTGGAGCGTTTTGTCTTTCAAAGGTGCGAGAGGCTACCAGGGTTAAGGAAATTATTGCTCTCCATGTTCCAGTCCTCTAAAAAACAGGAAACAGTACAGTTCTGGTTTCAATATTATGGTATGGTACTGAATTACTATTAAAGGTTGACCAATATCCGGTGATTTGTTTAATGCCAGTTTAGCTTATTCTTAAATTTACTCAAATTTCCTTAAAAATGTGGAAAAGTGTTAGAACTGCCAGAAATAACAATAATAATTATATTATTTTACTGTTATATTAATAGTATTAATATAGAAATAAATTATTTATTGTAATTATTTAATTATATTTTAATCTAATTATAATTTAATCTATTTTTCTATAACTACAAAGCTTTGTGGCTGTACACACACACACACACACACATGAGCCTGTGGATCTAAACGCATCAAAAGAAATCATCAAAATATGTATTTATATGCTTGTTTATGTATTTATGGGCCAATTTAAAAAAAAAAAATTTTTTTTTTTTTAATTTTACATTTTTTAAATGACAAATAGTACAAAGGCATTACAGCACGATGCTAATTTGCATCTCAGGTTCCTGGTTAGGTTTTTTAATCTAATGCAAAGGGAAGAAACTAAATGAGACATTATAATAAAATAATAGGCCTAACTAGTATTTTTTTCAGAAATCAGATCTCATGAAGTAATAAAGACAAGCCTTGCATGGTCTTCCAGAAGGACAGGCCATTCCTTTGCCTTACTTACTACAAAACAAAAATAGCACCTCAGTTCTCAAAGCTTTGTTAGACTGTCATCTATGTTACAGCACATTTTTCAGCCTGACCTCCTTGGGTGTTGAATCGTATGTTTGTGTACTGTGCCTTATAATTGCAGCGTGTGTTCTCTCTTCTCTCGGCGTGTGTGAAGTTTCCCGCGGTGCCGGCCGTTCACCCCTCCCCAGCCCGTGGCCTCATTAACTGCTCCTCGTCACCTCGTCCCACACGCTCCCTCCTGAACGCCTAATTACCGCCCTCGACCCATGCTAATGATTGATTTCGAAGACCAGGTGCCTTGCATACTCCCTGTCCTTGCCCCAGTGTAAATTTGCCAAGGCTGCAAAAGGGGTTTACACTCGTATTCAGCTGTATTGTGCAGATTTGAGGTATGATTGTTGTATTCATTTATATAATTTCCATAGGTTTAACAGTGAAAACGGTCTCAAAGCGGTTTAATATAGCTGAAGGAAATGATCGGATGGCATGAATCTCAGTGGCAGTTGCTCAGCTAGCACATTCAGCCAGTTAAATATCCTATACGGATGCCATATTTACCATAGGTAGATGCCCTGTTAGCATCTGTTTCTATGGGCAGTTTCAACTTTTTAAATCATAATTTCAACTTTTTATCTCATAAAAGTCATAATTTTGACTTAGTAAGGCATAATTTAGAATTTTTATCTCATAATTATGACTTAAGCAATATGTCATGATTTTTGTTTTTCTTATGTGGCAGAAATAGGCTTCCATACAAAGCCTTTAGCTATGACATTAAAAAGTTACAATAGTTTAACAACCTGTAAAATTTAGTCAATACATATTAAAAACAAAAACCAACACAGTCCTTTAAAAGTTTTTTCGGGAATTTCAATTTCAGCATTTTTACAACCAGAGGCTGTGCAGTGTTGTGGCATCTTGGAAAACTCCTTGATTTTAATTATGAGTGATGAAACATTGACCGTTCAAAGATGGCGGACGCATCGACATGTCTGAAGCGGTCAAATGTGGCATCTACCTATACATATCTATGATATTTTCATCACAGTTATGGTGCTTTCAAGTCCTCACGGGAAGTTCCATTTATGAGTGTGGGGAAGTCACAATTGCTATGTCAGAATAACTTTTGAATAACCTTTCTGCAAAAAATTCAACAAGATTTTTTTAACCGTACATGTGCAAAGTGATAAAATACAATGTTATTTTGCACATGCAACAAAAAAAAAAACTAATTAATTCTAACAAATTTACCATTAATACAGATGCTGCATTGTTTCTTGTATGCAATTATGAATAGGGCTGGGTTTTGACACAAATTTCACGATTCGATTCCCGATTTGATCGGATTCGATATCTATTATTTCGGATATATATCAAGTACAGTACATGCAATATTTTCTAAAGGACAAAACAAAAATGTCTGTAATGCTGTAAAATATAGGCCTACATGAGATCAGTTGGTAGCCTACTACATTAATATTGAAGGTTAAAAGTAACTGATTTTCTTTACAAACGCTTAAATTACACTCAATTAAGTTTTTATAATAGAGTTACAAATACATAATTCTATTTCGACTCCAATTTGTTTTGTTTTTTTATATGAACATTTATGGTGGCTGTCATAACTTGATATATTCAAACATAAATTAAACATTTAAGAACAGTAAAAAATGTATGTGCAAAAATGTAGTAAAATGCTAATCTCTGGAGTTCATTTTTTTAGCTAACTAACGAGTTTAGGGTCACCGAATATGTTTTTCTGAGGTAAATGTGACGTTACGTGACATTGTTTACAAGCTGTTATATTGGAAGTCTTTCTGCAGTTGAAACAGTAATTACATGAGACAAGATATGGCTTTCGGTAAATTGTACTCTTTATTTTAACATACCTTCGGGTGTTTATTCATGTTTATTCCGTGCTGAAACTGGTATTAAAGCGAGGAGATGATCAACTCACGTGCGCTTCGCGCTGCCAGTCTCTTGAAATAAAGGCGCTACAGCTCCACATTAAACAGCACCAAAACTGCATTTATTGTTTGATTACTGTAATAAAATGGATAGAATTTGAAATCTGAGACTTTGTTTCATATCAAAAGTAACAAAGCTTGATGTGAGGTGCGCTACAATGTTCCCGATCATTAACTAAAACAGGCAAGGCTAATCGATTCTTGGGATTTAAAGGGGTCATCGGATGCAAAATTCACTTTACAAGTTGTTTGAACATAAATGTGCTTAATGTGTCCATGTTGGCGCGAATCATTTGTGATCCAGCTTCATCTACAGAAGTTTAAGGGTTTTTTATGAATCTTTGCAAATCGCCTTTCCTAATGTGCTAGTTAGCCAGTTTCACAGCTGAAGTTTACAGTCCACTTGTCACCTCACGGAAGAGAGGGGCGGGGTCAGCAGAGCTCATTAGCAATTAAAGCAACATGGACTAGAATGGCTTGCTGAAAACAGAGCTGATTTTGATGGTAAAAAAAGGTGTTTTTTACACTATCATTGAGAAATTTTAACCAATGTTATAGGCTTTTCATTAACACCCTAAAGAATCATATCAACTTGTGGAAAATGGGCATCCGATAACCCCTTTAAGAATCGATATTTTGTAAAAAAAAAAAAATATATATATATATTTTTTTGTTACCCAGCCCTAATAATGAGTAGTAAAATAAATTCTCTCTCTAGGTTAATAATGTTAGACTAATAAACTATATTTCTTTCAGATTTATATTTCACTGAAAATGCAGTTCATAGTTAGGTGTGACAAAATAAGTTTGAAACATCATCCACAACAAGATAATACTAAAATGGCATTGTTTTATCAACAATACTGCTGTTTACAAATTTGGAGGCTCTTATTGGATTGGTGAAGGTAGCCTAAATGTCATATTGTGGAACAAAACCTACTTTATTGGAGAGCAAATTACAAAAACAGAACTTTGCATCCCCATTTAAGAATCAATTCTGTATTGAACGGTTTTAAGCATTCAGACTGAAACCGAATTCAATCCTTTTTGTGTTCTTCATCAATGGCCTCATTTCTGGCTGTGCTTTGTGTGTGCATTTAGTAATTCTTCCTGTTGATTCACACAAGTCTGGCGAAGTGGACGTCTCCAGTTAACAATACCGTGCCGTCATCTGTTTTCGTAGACTTAACAGGTGGTGCAGATGATCCGAATAGAATTGTCTTATGGTCATATTTGCTCACCCAAGACAAACGGCCCGTGAATTTCATTGACAGGCGTCTGCGTATCTCGGAGCTGATGAGCACAGGGGTGGCAGGAGGCGGGGAAGGTCTATGTTGGGAGGTTGTCCTGGGAGACAGATGGTGACTAGATCCTCTTGATGCCAAGAATGTTCTGGAAGATCTCCATGCTAACAGTCCCAGGCTTATGTAGGAGGTGCGTACATCGGCACCATGTTCAGGCACAGGCCACATCCACGTTCCATCTGTTCCCTGCTCATCTTATCTGCATTGTGCCGAATGCCTCTGGGTTTGTGGTACGTACCTGAAAACTGTAGCTGTTTACCACTGTGTGAACACTTGTTTTCCTGCACTAAATGGAGCTTTAGCCTTTGCTTCAGTGGTGTATCCAAAATCACAGACATTACAAAGTAGCATTGGGCAAATCTCAGAGTAAATCCACTGCTCCTAATGCATATATCTCATTAAAAGCATTATACAAGACAGCTTAAACATTATTAACAAGAATAGACACACACAAGCATCTATTTGCACGATTCTCTGGCACCGAATTGTCGCTTTGCGCTGATGTGTCATTGATCGGTGCTGGGAACTAAGATTCACGCTTCGCTCTGAAATTATGGAGCTCACCCTCCTGGCATGTTGAATCGCCACCCACTAGAACTGGTAACAAGACCTACTATGCATCAGATGCTCGAAAACTCTAGCACTTATACAGACAGAATTTTTAACAGCTTATCGCAGATGGCGAGAACTTTCTCATGCACTAAAGTTGAACATGCAAGTCACAGAGACCAGGCGCAAAGTAGTGCCAGCATTACTCATGGTTTTAGTTAAATGTTATATGTGGGGGGGGGAGGAGGAATGGATGTTTAACTTGACACTGCTTTGTGTAAATACATGCAGCAACTGTCACGTAGACTAATGAGGTTAGAACTGACCCCTTAAAAGGCCTATTTGGATGGAACTGGTTTTCTGAACAACCTTTGCAATTCTTACAATTCTGATTTTATGTATCAAAAAGGACTAACATCTGCATGGTAATTACAGAGGTGGAAGTGTGTGTTTTATGCATGTGGGTGTTACTGAAGGTCATGTGCTGTGGTTGCATGCATCATTTTTGATGTATATTTTAAATTATTTTTGATACAATTGTAATTTAGCATAAAAACCTTAAATTAACTTCACATTATAGAAGTGGCTGCTTGTAATGAACCCACATGACTGAGCAGAGAAATCTGGTGTTCCAGTTAACATTTGCTAGGTTCTAGGTTCTCTCAGAGATAAGAACAAATGTAACATAATTTATGTAACACAATATTCTCGAAACATTGGCACAAAAACGTCATTTATATGTCATTCATGGAGCTTTTTTTCTGAAATGTTTTACTGTAGCAGGATGTTGATCTCACGTTTTATAATTCATACTACTTGTTTCAGAACGTTCAAGGACGTTCAAAATAATGTTCCCATAATGTTTGCAAAATGACAAATTGGAATGTTCCTTTAACCTTTGTAGAACCAAGAAAAATGTTTTTAAAACATTTCGAAAACTGGATTTGTATAAATAGTCTTGGATTAATATAGTCTTGAAAGTTTCAGCGATTTGGTTCTCTCTAATTTTATATTTAGATTATATTACATTTTTGTCAAATTTGATGGGACCGGGGGGGTCGGAAAACTAGTCCTGTCCGAATATGGGACTAACAGAACTATTTTGCCTATTTTTATTTTATTACATAGTAGAGAAGAGGCAAAAACGGTCTGCAAATGAGTCAGATAATTTGTTTGATATTATGTGTCATTCAAGGTAGAAACATTACCTAAATGCACAAAAAAGAGAGATTTGGTAAACCACTTTGTTCCCAACTAAAAATGACCAAGCACTACAGAATTGTTGGCTCTCTGTCGACATCCGTGGTTGAAACACAAAACTGCAAATTACTTGTGGAGTAACCTTTCTTCTGCGTTAATGAATTGTATAGTTTGAAAAAAAAAAAACTGACTAGCTATGCCAAGAGTCACAATTTTTCAAGTACTGGCTAGTGGCTACACTGTAAAAAGTGATAAGTTGATTTAACTTTAAAAAAATTGAGGAAACATGTTGCCTGAAATAAAACTTAAGTTTTATTAAGTTAAGTCAACTTATCACTTTTTACAGTGTGAGGAAACCCGTTGCCTTGAAATTAAGTAAATAATAATTTTAAAAAATAAGTTAAGTGAATTGTCAAGTTCACTTAACTTTTTAAAAAAATTATTATTTACTTAATAATTTTAAGGCAACGGTTTCCTCAATTTTTTTAAGTTAAGTCAACTTATCACTTTTTACAGTGTAGTAATTAATAGAAAATGACATGAGAAAAAGTCCATAGTGTACCTTTAAAGATGATATCTGAATTTGACTTTTGTGACTTTTAGCTCCGAGGCCATCAATATGCTAGAACTCTCCAAAAAATAAACTTTTAACTGATATAAAAGTAGCAATTTCCTAGAAAACAAAGCAAAATTATCGATGACTCATCCTGCACTCAGAGGCATTGCAAATATTTGGCCAATCAAACGCTTTCTAGAATGAAAATGTCCCTCGCCCTAAATTTTAAATACCACCTTTCTCTGACTAACAGTAGCATGTACTGGGATGTAAACTAAAGCGTATTCTGTATGTATATTTTTATATTTAAATATATATTTTTGTTATAATTATGAAAAATTTCAAGGAAAATGTGTTTACAGTTACATGAGGCAAATTAAGTTTGAAAAATCAGCCAACCACAACAAGATTAACTGAAATGTGTGGCTTATTGGATCAGTAAAGCTAAATGTTATATTATATGACAAGACTTTATTTATGGAGAGCTTTTGAGCTACTAAGTTTTGCCATATGAACAAACTAATTAAAAAAACAAAAAACAGAACCTATTTAAGAATTAAGAACATAGAGGAAATACATCAACACAGAACAGAAAACAATCTATTTGATGGGTTTTTGAAGAGTATATGTACAAGAGTATATGTTTCTGTTGGGAGGATGGAGCTCTTTAAGATGTTCACAGATAATAACATTAGCAACTGGCGACTGCGTGACCTGTCATCCGTCTGCATATTAGAGCATATCATTTCCCAGCGAATGAAAATATCAGCCTTGTCTTGTTGTTCTTCTGAATATTTGTTTTATTAGATATATTCAAATTAAAGTCCTGAGGCCTATCTATTCAAAAGCAATGCATGCTCTCGGTACACTGCTCTTGTCCTTCTGCTGAAAATAAATGTCTCGTTGTTTGTTGATGGGAAGGATTGCAATATTGAAATAGCAGTCATGCGGTGTGTTTGGACTGATTCAAGGACACAGAGGTTGGCCAGCTTATTGTTAATGTAAATAAATGCAAATATTAAAATGGGGCTTTGCGCCCATGATACACCATTAGAGTGCAGTTTTATGTCCGTCGGGGGTTAATAATGTGAATTCCATCGATTTCTAGCTTTTAGAGAAGTGTTCACAGATTTTCTGTCCGTGGCGGGATTGTTGTGCTTGTTAATCCATTTGAGTCAGAGTGCGGTGTGTCTTGCTAGGTATAGGTCATTGCTAATGGGATGCTAATGAGAGCCTGCTAATCAATTTGTGCTTAATCAGCCAATCAATGTTTGCTGTGGCTGGCAAGCACACAGAGCGCCGGATGGCAGCAGTGCCGTGAGAAACCGCAAGACTTCTTGCCCTGGGTTTAAATTCAGTTTGTTACTTTCCTTCTCACTGATCCTGTTGCTTGAAGGAGGGATATCAAGTGGTGTCTGTCTAATTTTACAGAGACAAAGAAACATAAATGGAAACTTTATTAGTATTCTTATGCTAATAGAGGTCTCCCTCGTGCAGTTTGGAATAATTTGATAGACTGCTTTTAAAGGGATGGTCCACCCAAATATGAAAATGCTGTCATCATTTATCTACCCTCATGTCATTTTGAATGGCATTCTTTCTTCTGTGGACACAAAAGAAAATATTTTGAAGAATGTTTTCCTTTCGGTTCCCATTGACTTCCATTGTATGGACAAAAATACAATGGAAGTCAATGGGAACCAAAACTGTTTGGCTATAGACATTCTTCAAAATATCTTAGTTTATGTTTGGAATGACATGAGGGTAAATGGTAACATTCAAGTTGTTCATTCAATAGTCTTTCAGTAACATTAATATAACGTTCGTTCAAAGTTATCTCATCTTTAAGGCTATGAACATCCTTAACATTTTACATTAATGCACTTTTTAGTTGGACATTTGTTTAACGTTTAGCTAAAACTGATCTCAGATCTCTAGCACAAACGTGTTATTTATATATTGTTTATGGAACCTTGTTTGGAAACGTTTCAGTTTTTCATTTTTCATTTTCCAATGTTTAACATTTTAAGGGTCCCATAATACTTTAAAAAAATATATAAAATGGAATGTTCCCTTAATGTTTGTATAATCAACAAAAACACTTTTACACAGGGCCCAGAATTCCTAGCGATGGCCCTGGGTCTAAATAAAAAGGTTGTAGGTTTCAAAGCACCAGTGCAATGGCTACTGATGCTTTATCTAAATACGTTTCATTCTTTTGTGCCTGCAGAGAATTGTGGGATATGTTGTCACACAAGAGTTATATTTTTTGACAATCTTTGTTGCTGTTCTTCATCAAAATGCATATAAACTACATTGCATATTCACATCTGAAGTCTTTTAAATATCAATATCACTTTTCTTTCACAACAATTCTTTATTTACACACCCCTAATTCAGAAAATTAGGCATAAAGATAATCCCACTGCAAATTATGACTCTATGCTGGTGTCCATCTGCTTTTACTGACTCATTGACAAAATTTGAAGGAATTATTTAACCTCTGTTTGTAGCTTGTAACTTTCTTTTGACCTCCAGGCTGTAGTTTCCAATTTATTTTCCCAGTTTCACGTCCTTTGAGTTCCTCATTCTTTTTTCTTTTCTTTTTTTTGTAAAACATCAATTTGTACTTCCATTCAACCTCATAAGACATGTTGATCGATTCTAGGTGAAACATTAATCCTTGTTTTAAAAACTCTCAGAAAAATGATGTAACCCACTCCATTTTCCACAGAGCTCTTGTGGCTGAAAGCACATTTCCTTGAAAAGGAAAAGAAGACAAATGCAAGAACCCACACGCACACAAAACAAGAACTAATCCCTGACCTGACAGGCGGGAGAGGAAAAGCTATGAATTAATCTAAGAGAAAGATCACAAATAAAATCAGCCCTAGTGGTGACCGTTCACTGGCAGGCAACTGTTTCCCATATGTCTCTCTTCCTTTGAAGAAACGGAATGAAATTGCAGAGCGCTATTGAATGTAATCATACATTTGTTAAAGAGTGTGAGAGAGGCAGTCACATCCCATAACAGACTAATCTGTATCCCTTAAATGCTGCCCGGCTGTCAAGAAAAGGAGGAAACGGGGCCGTTTAGGAAGTTGTGCTGAGTCAAGAGTTTTTCTCCATAAAAGAGTCACGCTGAAGAGCTGACAGCAATGACCTCCACCTGTCACCTGTTATGACAACCAGAAACAGAGTGTTTCTTATTTTGCAGCTGTTTGGAAATGAGTCACGCACTGATTGAAAGCACTAATGTGAAAAAAAATCAACCATCATTCTTTTGTCGTTCACCAGCATATGGAGTATCATCTTGGACCTTTTTCCTTTCGCTAGCTAGTTTACCAGTGTGAATAAAAAAGTGTTGATCTATTCTTCACACAAAGCCATCAAATTAATCAAAATAAATAAATAAATTTAAAATCAAGTGCAGAAGGTCATGTTTGCTAAAGTTGTTTTATAAGAAATAATGTATTCATTAGGAATAGTTAGTGATGACTATTAATAGTCATTAGGGATAATGTAAAGCACGACTGTAACTAAAATAATGGCAAATGTGACAAAAATTTGAAATATATTTCAATGGTCTGTGCATGCCATTGTTCCACAACAACAAACACAGCAACGCAGCCGTGACGTCCGATTTGCAAAAAATAATTATTATAAACTGGTTATTTACACAGTCAGTGAATCATTTGGAGACAATGCTGAGTTTACACTGAACTGAGTCATTTTTCGGTCATAAATGAACTAAACCAATATTAGGTTTGTGATATTTATATTAATCTATTTATTGACTGGTTATTTATATAAAATTGTGTAATTAAAATACATATTCACAATATACTGTAAAAAAATTTTTTTAAAAGTAGACAAACACACTACCGAAATTGTCATAGATCAGATAAACACCAAAAAAGAAGAAAATAAATTTTACCCAGAAATTGCTAGTAAATTTTACAAAGAATTACAAAGAAATGAAATTTCATGTGGTGTTTACAAAGACAAAGAGACAAAATAAATGAAAATATATATTGGTATCCATCCTTATCAGCTTGCTACAGTGTATTTAAAGGGTTCACCAAAAATTGAAATTCTGTCATCATTTACTCACCCTCATGTCATTTCAAATTTTGAAAATCCTAAAAGATTCCTATAATCCTAGGCTAAAATCTGTAGTCTTTGATCGTTAGTTTGACATGTTCACCGACAGCCGATTAATGGCTGTTGCGACCAAATTTGACCTCCGACGAAATTCTGGCAGTGTCAGAAGATTTGGTGCACAGTCCTGCAGTGTGACTTCTCCTACGACGAACGTCAAACTTTGTTCGTTTTTCAAGACAAGCTTGATCAGAACAGACATAATCAGAATTAACGCTGGAGATTTTTTCTATCTGCCATAAACTCCGGCGCTCCCATCCTCCGCTCACAGAATTCATCTGATATGTTGCCTTTTCTCTGATAAACACCGGTTGCACCGCTGTTTTCATGTGGGTGTGTAGAGCTGCATACATTATTCTTCTTAAATACGCCGGTATTGCCACCGTTCATATACTTTTCTTGATAGCCAACATTTCGGTCCCGCGTGCAGTGCAATTCACAGTCACTGGACGTGTATACGGGTTGATAATGTTAAACTCCGGACAAGTTTTCTTGCCCGCACTCATTTTAACTCGTCTTGACTGTGGTACAGTCTGACATTAATGACAACTGAGATCCCATAGTGTGACATGATCATCATGTTCGTACAGTCTGACAAGTACAATCCTAAAGGACTTTTAAAAAATCGCACAGTGTGAGCCCGGCTTTAGACATTTCAAAGGGTTTTTACAGTAACTTACTGGCAACACTGTTGAGATTTACAGTAGCAAACTGTATTTGATTTACAGTTGCAGATTGTAATGCTCTACAGTAAATTACTGTAAAAAATAATCCAATTCATCAGTATACTATAGTAATTCATCAGAAATCTATATTAAATCATTTTAATATAGATTTCATTAGATTTGATCATTTTTATATAAAATTCATTTTATTTTTACTCTACATAGGTACTACTGGCATTCAATTAAAACAAACACAATAATAACAAAATATCAAATTCTTTATTTAAAACATTGTATGTAACACTTAAAAATACAGTCTTCCAATGCTGGAACAGTGCATCTTCAACATTTGTCCTGTCTTAGGACATTTTGCAGTGCATTATGTTGTATCCTCTGGATTTATCCTCACAAAAATACATAGCCATCTGCAAAACCCAGGTGCTGCTCCAAAACGTGGCCACCACCTTTGCTCACCATCCACTTTGTTAGTGACAGAAATGTCTTCTCTGAAAAACAGAAAGTAGAAATAACACACTTTTACAAGTCAAACCTCATATAGAATACACAAATCTCTCAAAACCATAGCTGTTCTCTTACCTTGAATTATCAGTCTCAGGGTGGCTGGCCTGCTCATGTCTTTCTTGATGCTTCATTGCAGTTGCCTTTAAAACACAAATACAAAAAATGCAGTAAATCTTAAATTCCATTAAAAACTATAACAAACTAATTCTAAAACTAGAAAGCCAGCTAGCCATAAAACTTGTTTAACCTAGCTAAAATACGATTTTATTTTCTCAATAGGCTACTGGCCAACATTACTAACACCTGAACAAAATTTCACATTAGTTAACTTAATGTTAATATAAGATAAGCGTTGCTCTTTAAAAATAATTTTAATTCGGTAAATTAATTCAATAAACTGACAAATGTCGTTTGTAAGGACAGCGCAGTTTACCATAGTAAACTTTGTTACCGCCATGTTTTTGATGGGTAACTAGGTTACTAGGTTAAACTGGTGTGCAAAAATCTGACACAAACACACAGACAAACGTACATGTATTTTTACCTTGCTTGCAGGTCTTATTCTCTCGTAAGGTGCACCGACACACAGCGCAGATGTTCTCCGGAGCTCTTCCACTCTCGCGGGCACAATCCGCGGCACTCGAAAAGACAATAGAACCCATTATATATACTATCTACAGTGGATGCGGACAGTAAAGTGATGTTCCGGTATATTTCTGATGTACAGATGTACTCCAAGCGCTCGCGCTGTTTCTGACATGAAGGACAAACGGATTTTCCAATCATTACAAGCGATGTAACACGTCGTTGTAGAAACAGTGTAGGGCAAATCGTCAATCCAAATGTAAGAAATGAGGAAAATAAAACAACCTCAATAGAATAATTCATAATACAGTAGTATACAGCAATTTAAAAAAATACAGTAAGTCTCTGTATGTGGGGTTTCACGTCACAGAAAATTCCCATGATGCAAAGGGTATTACAGTTATTTACTGTAAAAGGAATTTGCAGTATTATACTGGGTGATATGCAGTAAATAACTGTAGAAATTACAGAAATGTCTAACAGTTTAGCATCGTCTTTTAAAATGTTTCCCGATCATCTCTGTTTTAATTCCAACTTTGAAAAGTAATTTTTTAGTGTATGATGGAAAGGACACAACAAAAAGCCCTATAGAGAGATTTTCCACAGAATGTGTCTTGTGTTAGTGTACTCGACCAAAAGCGCTGCCTCCTAATCTTACTTTTTAAAGGTGAAAATTTTTCACTGTTCCTCCGCACTATGATTATAACATGTAGCCTACTCCGTCATATCCATACTGAACAGTGAGCAGGGAGTGAAACCAGCCCTGCAGAGACGGCATTCCGATGAGGGGGAGTCATTACAAATTCTTTTTGATAGGAAATATATTTGAATATCTTTCAAGCTGTCCCACTCGCACCCCACACCTTTTATTTTTCGTATATTATTTAATCTTAAGTTTGTCATTGCGGGGTTTGATTTTGCAGTGTACAAAGAATTCACGCTAAACAAGCATTTTCCAAAAATGAAAAATTACCTCTTGGCCTCACATACATTGGAATGTCGTTATGATCTGAAAGCAGCCGCCCACACCGTCTCCGACTGTGATTTTAAACTTCAGGAGATGAAATGTGGGATTGTGGGTGTTTGGATTGAATCCCTGTCCATGTGTCTATTCTTGTCATTTTTATTCTATTCTGTTTTTTTTTTTGTTTTTTTTGTAAAACACAAATACAAAAAATGCAGTAAATCTTAAATTCCATTAAAAACTATAACAAACTAATTCTAAAACTAGAAAGCCAGCTAGCCATAAAACTTGTTTAACCTAGCTAAAATACGATTTTATTTTCTCAATAGGCTACTGGCCAACATTACTAACACCTGAACAAAATTTCACATTAGTTAACTTAATGTTAATATAAGATAAGCGTTGCTCTTTAAAAATAATTTTAATTCGGTAAATTAATTCAATAAGCTGACAAATGTCGTTTGTAAGGACAGCGCAGTTTACCATAGTAAACTTTGTTACCGCCATGTTTTTGATGGGTAAATGTTACTAGGTTAAACTGGTGTGCAAAAATCTGACACAAACACACAGACAAACGTACATGTATTTTTACCTTGCTTGCAGGTCTTATTCTCTCGTAAGGTGCACCGACACACAGCGCAGATGTTCTCCGGAGCTCTTCCACTCGCGGGCACAATCCGCGGCACTCGAAAAGACAATAGAACCCATTATATATACTATCTACAGTGGATGCGGACAGTAAAGTGATGTTCCGGTATATTTCTGATGTACAGATGTACTCCAAGCGCTCGCGCTGTTTCTGACATGAAGGACAAACGGATTTTCCAATCATTACAAGCGATGTAACACGTCGTTGTAGAAACAGTGTAGGGCAAATCGTCAATCCAAATGTAAGAAATGAGGAAAATAAAACAACCTCAATAGAATAATTCATAATACAGTAGTATACAGCAATTTAAAAAAATACAGTAAGTCTCTGTATGTGGGGTTTCACGTCACAGAAAATTCCCATGATGCAAAGGGTATTACAGTTATTTACTGTAAAAGGAATTTGCAGTATTATACTGGGTGATATGCAGTAAATAACTGTAGAAATTACAGAAATGTCTAACAGTTTAGCATCGTCTTTTAAAATGTTTCCCGATCATCTCTGTTTTAATTCCAACTTTGAAAAGTAATTTTTTAGTGTATGATGGAAAGGACACAACAAAAAGCCCTATAGAGAGATTTTCCACAGAATGTGTCTTGTGTTAGTGTACTCGACCAAAAGCGCTGCCTCCTAATCTTACTTTTTAAAGGTGAAAATTTTTCACTGTTCCTCCGCACTATGATTATAACATGTAGCCTACTCCGTCATATCCATACTGAACAGTGAGCAGGGAGTGAAACCAGCCCTGCAGAGACGGCATTCCGATGAGGGGGAGTCATTACAAATTCTTTTTGATAGGAAATATATTTGAATATCTTTCAAGCTGTCCCACTCGCACCCCACACCTTTTATTTTTCGTATATTATTTAATCTTAAGTTTGTCATTGCGGGGTTTGATTTTGCAGTGTACAAAGAATTCACGCTAAACAAGCATTTTCCAAAAATGAAAAATTACCTCTTGGCCTCACATACATTGGAATGTCGTTATGATCTGAAAGCAGCCGCCCACACCGTCTCCGACTGTGATTTTAAACTTCAGGAGATGAAATGTGGGATTGTGGGTGTTTGGATTGAATCCCTGTCCATGTGTCTATTCTTGTCATTTTTATTCTATTCTGTTTTTTTTTTTGTTTGTTTTTTTTGTAAAACACAATCAACTAAATGATGCCATCAAAGAAACATTAGGAAGCATTTAACACTACGAGTAAATACCTGAAAGTAATGCAGTATTAGCAAGGCTAGTACAAGTTTGTGTGATATTTACATCACATGACAATAGCCAAGCTGAAGTTTTTGCATTATTCTAAATCCAACTACCTGTATAGATTTTGTGGATTGTATATCTTCCTTGAAGTGACTGATTGATTGATGAAGGAATTAACATAATTACAAATAGTGAGGCCTACAGTGGGGTGCAAAAGTGACCTTTTTATGTACCTCAGAGTTAGATGTGTTGCCTTTACATGACAAATACAGATGATTTTTTTTTTTGTTATGTAATAACTGATATGCAGTATCATATTTTAATTAAAGTTTTATTATCATCATTTTTGGCACACAAAAACATAATGTTTTAACAGAAGTAATAATATATTTATTATTGCTATTTGTGCTATTATATTTATGCAAATTAAAAAGTATTACTATATTACCTCTAACATTCTTGGCTGTTTTTCTTTGGAGACCCGCTAAATTGTGCCATTTGTCAAAAGAGATAATAATGAAAAAATAGCTGATTGTTAAATAGAACTGATAAATAAGTAAAAAAGAGAAAGGTCAAACTACTACACTGCTAATGGTCTGTCTGTGCTTGAAATAAATAGAACCATTTAAAATGAATATTGTGTAATGAAGAAATATAAATATAAAAATAAAACAAAAAATATAAATATTAAAATATAAAAACATCTGAAACTAATGTTTATTATGTGAAGTGAATAAGTATAAAAATAAAACAAAAACTAAATATAAATATTAAAATATTTGTATGTCATTACCGCTACTTGGCTATCTCTACTTGATATAAATATAAAAATATTAACATTTAAAAATATTTATGATGTGAAATTAAGAAACATAATAAAATAAAGATATATAAATATTAATATAAAATCTGAAACTAAAATTAAATATCTACACCTTTTTTAGGTTACTAATAATAAAGTAACTAATGTAATAAAGTGAATATGTTGCATTGACAAAAAGCGGGACAAAATCAAGAAATTCTGAAATGTGTCTTAGTTTAGGAAAAAAGGAAAATAGAAGCCCAAGAAGATTCTGTGACTAAGACAACTCCTTGTATGTGAAAGCATATAGCATTAAAGCTCATTCTGATTCTGATTCTGATTCTAATGGTTTCTAACTATGTACTTGAAATGACAATGAACATTCACTTTTAGACATCCAATAACCCAGAAAGAGAAAAGCAGCACATATAGACCAGTTTTAGAAAGTGCTTCCATAATTTTATATAACAATAAGCACAGGTAAGTGTTATATAAGTCAGCCAGGTAAACATGTTTGCAGTGGTAAGAAACAAAAGACTTGGTGACTAGAACTATATCTTTTTTGGGGGCTTGTCATTATTATCAGTATCCAAAAAGCTAAAGAAGGACCAGCCTAAACCTGCATTCTTACCCTGCGTGCTTCTCTGTAAATGAGCTGCCCCGTGGATCTGTTTCCCTGCTCTCTGTCTTTCCCAGAGTTACTAAAGGAGAACTGTTCTGCTCTGCCTATCAAATCCTGTTTAATCTCTCTTTAAGAACACAGCCTTACATCTCTCCAGCCCCTCATGGGAAAAGCCCATTTAAGACCATCACCGTAAGGTCATTCCTTAAGGTCAAAGAAGACGTGCTGTTCGATGCACACCGCTCTCGACAAAGTGACAGTAAGGACGGCGTGTGTCCTGATATTAACCCAGGACAAAGGACATCTGAAGTGTCATCGGGCTGTGTTCTGATGGGAGGTAAAGGTCATTTTGGTGCATTTCAGCAGTGTGCATCTAAAAGCTCTTGTAGATGTACAGTATATATTTAGATGTGGTTGACAAACACAATCTGACATGCAAACTGATTTTAAAGGGATTCCGCTGGTCTTAAAAAGTCTTAATTTGCACTTCCACAAATAAGGCCTTGAAGGGATAGTTCACTCAAAAATCTAAATTCTGTCATCATTTATTCAACTTCAAGTTGTTTCAAGGCTGTATGAATTTTTTTTTTCTTCTGTTGAACATGAAATAAAATAATTTGAAGAATGTGGGTAACCAAACAGTTGTTGGTCCCCATTGACTTCCATAGTATGAAAAATATAATGGAAGTCAATGGGGATCAAAAACAGGTAACCCCAATTTTAAAAATATTCAAAATATCTTCTGTTGTGTTCAGCAGAAGAAAGTTACAGAAATAACGAATATCATTATTTTTGTCTTACAGTACAAATGCAAAATGAACATCTGAAGTCTTGTTGTTTTTGAGAAATTAAATACAATTAAGCAAATTTATGCTTAAAACAATAACAAATCTCTGTCAATGGGATATGAAAACTTGTTTTCCCTTTGAATGAAGTTGATTTTTCTGAGCCTATTGGGAGATATTTGATTATTTTTAATCATAATTTCACTTAAATAGTAAATAATGAAATCATTCACATAAATACACTTTTCATGAGTCAAGACATGTAATTTTTTTTAAATTGCACTGGAAAACAAGACAAAAATACAGAGGAAGAACATTACTGCCGTGCAGTGTGATCAGAAGGTACAGTAAAAGTTATTTCCATATTTTAATTAAGCTACTTTTTTTTTTTTTTAATGGAAATGGACATTTGATGGAAGTTGTATTTAAAAAAAAAAAAATGCTCTCAACTCATTATGTTCTGTTTCAACATCTACATTTTTAGAGAACATATTGTGTTCCCTTTTTTGATTTAAAAAGGTCCTAAAAAGTCTTAAATTTACCTTCATAGTACTTGCATAAACTGTGTTTAAAGATATTTAAGATCCCCTTCTCATGGGTAGCTTACTGATCATGCCTCAAAAACTGCATTAATTAAAAATGCACTGGAATTTCTCCATCCGAAAGGGTGTTTTTACATTCTCTACAGGATTTGCGAGAAGGAACCTGAGGGACGCCGTAGAAAACGGGGGCAGAGAGAACGGGCTCTTCATTCATTTTCATCACCAATCAGCACGCCGCCTCTTAAATAATGCATTGATCTCTGGGCTTGCTGTTAATTCCCCCGTTATCAAGATGTGCAAAGTGGACGTGGCAGCACTTGATGGATGAGAGGTACAGGCCAGCTGTCTATTTGCTTTGACAGACATATTCCCACTGCAGTGGAAGCACAGGCAACCTTTGAGTATCAACGTCTTATCTGTCTTTCAAAGTAGAGCAGAGGACAGTGGCTCATTAAACCACAAGCAGTGCTTTTCAAAAACAACTCACAAGTTATAATAGCAATTCACATTTAAAGCTCTTTCCTGGCAGATGCAAAGTTACTGAACTCTGAGCTTTAAGAAAAAAGGGAGTGTACATATATTCACTTATCTGTATAGACAGCTGTATTCTGTATCCATCTGCCCACAATTGAGATGATATCCTGAGAAGTAATGACAGCAGTGAGCATTATGGTTGAGACTAATGAATATCAATTTTCTTGATGTATTTTTTAACTGAAATAGCATGCATACTTCCTATATTATATGCAAAAAACACTCACTGAGATTCTTCAGTGTGCAACCAATGAACACTTCTCTGTCCCATGAGGCCAAGAACTGAGAAGTGTCAGATTCAAAGATAGAGTAATGAAATATAAACTACCATTCAAAAAGTTTGGGGTCGGTGTGAATTTTGTTAACATTTTTGAAATGCTCACCAAGGCTGCATCTATTTGTTTAAAAACACAGTAAAACAATAATACTGTGAAATGTTATTACAATTTAAAATGACTGATTTCTAATAGATAACTCATATAAATCATGTTTTTTTCATTGTGCATTCCAATTAATCTCAATCAAACTGCAGTTGGGTTATTTTGATTAGATTAAAAAAATAACTCCAAAATATAGCTAAATAACACAACAAAACATAATAAAAACATGATAACATAATAAAAAAAACATGTTTTTTGAAAATCATCTGAGTTATCTTCAGTGTCACATGATCCTTCAGAAATCAATATGCTGGTTTGGTGCATAAGAAATATTTCTTATTAGTAGCCCTGTTAAAGCTGCATTCTTTGGATTTATTATTTTTTGAAACAATGTAAAAGTCTTTACCATCACTTTTGATCAATTTAATGCATCGTTGCTAAATAAAAGTATTAATTTCTTCCAAAAAAAGACTCCAAATTGAATCGTAAAAAATAATCATGGAGATTTGTGAGGCAGGCTACTATTTTAAAGTGTTAAAGTGCTTATTTTGGGGTTAAACTGTATTTATTTAACAACATTAACCAATTATTTTATTTGCGTTGCGTTGTTTTTGTTAGTAACTCACACGCCAGAGAACATATGGGTCAGTCATGCTTACAATTAATTTAGTCAGCTATTAGCAATATATTCGCATAACGATGACCTGAGAGCTAACAGACTTGGACTAAAAACCACAAAACTTTAATTAGATTTTTCAGATCATCCCTACATCCCTAAACATGAAGGAAAGATAAATACACACAATATACAGAGAAATTAAAACAACTGGTTTAGTGCCTCATTTGATTACAGGTATGACATCAATACATTCTTTTGTTCTTTTGTTTTGTGTATATATATATATATATATATATATATATATATCAGATTAAAGGACACCAGAATGTAGGAACTGACATCTCAAACCCTTCCATAATTTTGCATCCAATATTACTTCATGTTCCGTGTGTACACAATAGGATGAATATGATGCTAATGATGTAATAATTGAAGAGAGCTCAGATGTGGTGAAGGTGCGTCCTCTGCTGGCCACAGACTGAAGCTACAACTCAATTCTGTTTCTGTTGATTTTTTTTGTTTTTCAGTTTTATTGATTCACATTTGAGATTCTTACAACAATTATCAGTTGTATTATAAGTTGTATTATAAATTATAAGTTGTTCCTGATTAACAGTTATCAGGAATTATATCTTCTAATATCTCAGCTGGTTTCTTAGACAGCGATTAGATTGGGAGGGAGATCAAATGGAGACTTTTGCTTAAGTCTCAGTGCTTCTCAAACTTTTTGCCTTAGAAAATAAAAAAATAAAAAAATAATAATATTAATAATAATGGGAGAAACAACAACAACAACAATAATAATAATAATAATAATAATAATAATAATGGGAGAAACAGTAAAATAAATAATTTCACAGGAGTTCTCAAGAGTTTCAGAAGAGAAGTCAAAAACAGTTCAGATTTGTCAGGATAACAAAGTCCGTTTTTATAGCTCTGTATTCTGACTGGACTGCATGTCAACAATTGACTTATTTATGTCTATAATTTGAGGAGTTTTATGAGAAACAAAATAATATCAGGAACACTTCCCTCAGGTCTCCTGTACTATAAAAGAGCAACCTCTAACAATATTGACTTCTGGCATTTCATCTTCACTTGTTTACTGTGAAAGGCTTTGCCTTAATATGCATACAATGCATATAATAATGCATACAAATGTATCAGTTTATTTGTAAATGTCAGTGGTTGTTATACCTTTCTAAAGCCCAGTAATACAAAAACATGATTTTTAAAGTCAGTTATATTTTCCACATAATTATTATATTATATTATATTATATTATATTATATTATATTATATTATATTATATTATATTATATTATATTATATTATATTATATTATATTATATTATATTATATTATATATTATATTATATTATATTATATTGTGTATTTTAATATAATGTAAAATATGAATTTCTGGAAAAATTTGAACATTTTTGATATTGCTGGGCTTCAGAAGCATCACACAGTATCATTATACAGCAATGTAAAACAATGCAAGCCGAAATGGAAAGTTATTTAAATTAATTTAATTTAATATCAAAAATATAAATGTAAATATAAATATAAATTCCACAAAATATAATATAATATAATATAATATATAACTTTCCATTTCGGCTTGCATTGTTTTACATTGCTGTATAATGATAATGTGTGATGCTTCTGAAGCCCAGCAATATCAAAAATATTCAGATTTTCCTAGGAATTTATATTTTTACATTAAATTAAAATATATAATATAATATAATATAATATAATATAATATAATATAATATAATATAATATATAATATAATATAATATAATATAATATAATATAATATAATATAATATAATATAATATAATATAATATACTTTCCACTTTTGCTTACATTGTCAATGTGTTATTTTCACCGTATGGGGGCAACAGTACTGCAGAAATCACACACTTCCACTCACCATCATCATCTACTGCTGGCCTGTCTGTGTGTCTGAGTGAGTGTGTGCGTGAGCGTGATCGCGCGCGTGTGTGTGTGTGTGTGGGTGGATGGAGGAGGCAGAGCCAAACACACACATACACAGACACACAGACCAGGACCACACCGACCGGTCTGTTTTAAGATGCTGGAATAACGGCGAGAAACGAACATCTTTCGATTGTTAATCGTGACCAGCTCACTTACTGTCACCAAAATGTCTGGAAAAATAGACAGTAAGCAAGGTAAGTGTTTGCATTTGTTTACATTTATTAATAATGTGAAGATGAACTTCAGTTAGCCGCGTTAGCATTAGCGTCAGACGAGGGTTCAAGGCCACTGACAGGATCAAAGCATCTTATCTTTATTTTATTTTTAATAACCAAACGCGACATATAAAATGCCTTAGATGATATATTCGGGTCTTTAAATACATTTATAAGAGAATTTGATATTAATGTCTACATGAGTTTGTCTCAGACAGCTGTATTTGGGTGTGGACGGCGCTGCTTATAGCGCTGTTGTTGACTTTAGCTAGCTGTCAGACTTCTCGTTTTCATCCATTTTCTCCTATATGCTGTTTATTTTAATATGTAGTTTGCGTTATGTGGCACCGGTTATCTACATAGAGTTTGCGTTACAGTTGTTTTTGTGCTGCTGTCTGGCCCTTTCTTGTCGTGTTTTGGTGTGTTTTAATGGTCTATTTTGTTGTCCACAAAATGTACTGTTCTGTGTATTTTAAACGTACTCATTATCATTAAAATTAATAATCTGAGCGGTTTATATGACACATTTCCTCATATATGTTGTTCCTATAGTTTAAACGAGCTTGTGACAAATGAGATAGATTATTAGTTATGTACAGTCGAATCTATGTGGGGTATACAAATGTAATTATGGACCGCTATGTAGAGATATACTCTTTACCCTCTAACTTGAAGATTTCTACTCATGTTTTTGTGACTTGATGAAAGAAGTTACTTTGACAAATAACGACTACTGTCACTTCCTTTCTCAGGTTTTAGAGAAGTTTGAGTCACTTACTATAGGTTAACAGTTCACTCAGAGCTTCAGATAGATAAACAGATGATTTGGATGTTATGTTATATGTCATGCGCAGTATACTCTGAGATGCATTGAAATTGATGCATGATGCATAATGCCATTCATCTTATCATTAATAAATATATCTGCAGTTTATGTGTTTATATTTTTTGTGCAAGTGGAATACTTGTAACAAAATTTTAAAGCTGTAATTTAAATAAAGCTGTTTGGGCTCTCATTCTGACGGCACCCATTCACTGCAGTGGCTCCGTTGGTGAGCAAGTGATGTACTGCTAAATTTCTCTGGATCTGTTCCAATGATAAAACAAACTCGTGTATATCTTAGATGGCCTTTGGATGAGCCATTTTCAGCTAATTTTCACTACTCCTTTAATAAGTTTTGAATCACTTGATTCACGTCAGGCTAGATTAGAGAGAGTGGTGCAGAAACTGTTAAGTGCAAGTTTTATGTTTTACTCTCCTGCACTCAGTTAGTGTATGTGTGACTTTTATGAATAAAGCTAAATGTCTGTTAACTACTCTGTGAGGTTGCCAGCATTGTCACTTCCTTTATCTGAGGGTTCAGAGAAATTTGAGTCACTTGTGGGTAACTTCTTGTCAGAAGTTCAGTTGTACATCTGTAAATGGCCCTGTGATGTTGATGCCGGTTTGTGTAGGAGGATTGTTGGCCAGTGTATTCTACTTTCAGACATCTCTCTTGAACTGTTCTTCTTTTAGCTGGTAGAGGTGTTTGCATTATTTTAGTAACAAAAAAGCCAGAAACTGAAAAGAGAAGTTTCTTTGTGCTTTTCAAGATTATCAGATCATGCCGACAATATTTTTATCCTCAGTTTTCTTTGTTACTTTGCCATTTTTATGATTTAAATATAGCCTAGAGCTGTTGTGAAATGCAGTGTTGCACAAATCTGATTGAGAATGATAAAACACAAAGGATCAGTCAAAATCAATGCAAAACGCAGTACAAATTCTTGTCTAAAAACAGGTTTTCGTTTAACAGACAACTTTACTTTAATGAAGCTTTCATGCATTGATGTTTTAAACCCAGACTCTGTGTTTGGTTGTAGCTCATCTTGGTGGTGGAAACTTTAGGTTAAGATGTGGCCAAAGGTTGAGGACGGTTCTTGAAAGCGTGAAAGAGGGGAAAAGAAACTAAGTTCAGAGTTTGTGGTGGACTACTTTGTTTCAGAAGAGGATATGCAAAAAAAAGAGGATGTGAATTAGTAGACTGCACTTCCCACTGCGTGAGGATCAAGAAGCGGATGGAAAGATCATGTCCTCTGAAAGCACATGCACACCTTATTAGTTTGCCGTGTTTTTATTAGCAGAGCGGTGCGTTTTCTTAGACAGTGTTTCAGGAAGTTGGCTCTCATGGGCAATTTAACCTGTTTAGATTAGCAGTCACATCAGTTACTGTCAGATAAACATCAGATAAGCCTTCCATCATCCTGGGTAATTCCAGTCCTGCACAATTTTAAATGCATTTACTTTCAGAAACTGTTGAATCTGCTGTTGTCTTTTTTTTAATTAGAGGTCAGATTACCAATAACAAATTTAAATGTACATTTACAATCTTTTTGTTCCAGGAAATCGGTCCTAAAATATAAACAATGACTCAGCCAATTCCAAATTTTTGATTGTTCAAATCAGAATGTCGTTCCTGCTTAAACCAGCTGGCTCTGACTAGCTAGTAATTAGTAAATCATGTTTGCGCATAAGATGTAACCTAAAACCCATAGACTTTTAAACCCATAGATCACATCATTTTCACAACTTTCAAAACTGTAGGTTTAGTTTTTTCAAAAAGTTGTTTTGTCAGCATAAATAATGCACACCCAACTTTCAAAGCTAATATCCACATGAGTCAATCCTGACAAAACTCCATTAAACTCACTTGTCGGACTCCTTCTTGCTTTTTCTGTATCATATGATTTGAAAGTTCACAGAGCGCCCTCGCAAACCCCGAGCACTTCATTCCTTTAATGTGAGTGAGGATAAATTGCCCCTAAATGGTTTTGTGGCCTGCACAATAGTGTCATCACCAGAATTCATTCCAGAGCGGCACGCTCCAAGAGAGCGGTAAGTCCCACTGTGACCAATTCAGATTGTAGTCAAAGAGGATTTCACTGTACACAAAGGCCTGCGTCTCATCTCGCATATATTCCCAAGATACAGAATAAGGTTGATGCCTCATAGAGCAGTGAACTGGAAAGCTGCTGCCTAAATTACTGCAAGATAACCTGAATATTTTGGGTTAGTGTAGTTATGTTTAGCTAAAAATAAAATTACTTAAAAAAAATGAAAACATTAAGGTGTGCTTTTTGAGACAAAACAAAGGCACTGATATATTTTAAGATCAATCAGTGCAAGTTTCTTTCAGTTGAAACAGCTCAGACTTAGATTTTAGTCTAGGACTAGGTTTAAGCCTTGTCTGTGAAACCGGGGGTAAAAGTATTTGTTAATTGAAATAAAACAGAAATACAATGTAAATATTAGATAACAAAAATTACAAATGTTGCTTAACTGAAATAAAATAAGTTTAAGTTGAAGTAATTAAATTACTAAAAAATAAATAAATAAATAAAAAGGTAAAAATAAAAATAAAAAAACTAATGAAAATGACTAACCACATTAAAAATAATTACTAAAACTTAATTTAAAAAAAGCTAATTCAAACTGTCAATAAATATTATAATTATTAACTGTCTATCACAGAGCTGTGAATCA
This sequence comes from Onychostoma macrolepis, assembly GCF_012432095.1. Classification (NCBI taxonomy): domain Eukaryota; kingdom Metazoa; phylum Chordata; class Actinopteri; order Cypriniformes; family Cyprinidae; genus Onychostoma; species Onychostoma macrolepis. The sequence continues at coordinate 22,640,836 of NC_081162.1, forward strand.
CAAAACAAGTCACTTTATATTCTGGTAACAATGTAAAAAAAATATATATATATATATATATATATATATATATATATATATATATAAATGAGCATATAAACTTTTTGAGCTAATTCCTCTCATAATAATGTGTGTTTTTGTCTTCCTTCAGAATCCCAGCGTTCCCACTTGACATCATTTACAATGAAACTAAAGGACAAATTCCACTCTCCCAAAATCAAGCGGACACCATCAAACAAAAAGTCCAAACCACCACCAGAACAACCTGTGAAGTCCCCAGAGAAGACCGTGACCAAGGTAGTAGATGATGTTAGCTTTATAAACAAAGCTTTTGGTCTGAAAACATGGGCGATCTGAAGGCAAATAAGCATGTTGTTGTCTTTGGATGTATTGAAGACATTGGTTTTGGTGACTCTGTTTTTACCACATTTAGAGTCTGAGTCGATTAGAGGAGCATGAGAAAGAAGTGGTCAGCGCTTTGCGGTACTTCAAAACGATTATCGACAAGATGGCGGTGGACAAGAAGGTCTTGGAAATGCTTCCTGGTTCTGCTAGCAAAGTTCTGGAGGCCATCATGGGCTTGGTACATTTTGATGGCAAGATACTGAGCAGGTAAAAATGTTTTTAAGCTTCTTGAGAGAATTAGTTTATTGTTCAGCTTTCAAACAACATGTTTTCTGCCTGAACTATATAAATATTTTATTTCCCCATCCATCTGTCACCAGTTCAAAAGTGTCCTCCTGTCTCAGTCGACTCTATCAAAGTCTTGCAAACCTCATTCGCTGGTCGGACCAAGTGATGCTGGAGGGGGTGAATTTGGAAGATAAAGAAACAGTTACAACTGTCACCACTGTGATCAAAGCAGTGCTGGATGGTGTGAAGGTATTAATAGTCTATAGAACTCTGTCATGACTTGTCTTCTGTCTGACAGCTATTTTCTGCCCATATTCCAGCTGTATTTAGCCATGGGTTTTGTTCTTAGTTGATAGTGTTGTGTGTAAAGCTGACTTTGACTGTGGTTTCCTGTAGGAGCTGGTTAAAGTCGCCATTGAGAAACAGGAGCACCCCTCCCCTACGACACCTGTCAAAACCTTGCCTCCTGTGGCCAGTCCACAACGGTAAATGGAAACCTTTTTGAAAAACAACATTATGCCTTGAGAAATTCTTTAAAACTGAGGTGGGTGATGTTGAAAGCCACCTTCAAATTCAGTAGAAGTCACCAGCTGGGCTGTCGACCTATAATACAATGTTGTGTGGCAGCGCTGAAATGCTATGTCATTCATTTCTACCACTTTATTATGCAGTGTTCCAGAGCCCCCTGTCGTCGAGTTGAAAGAAACTGTCTTGAATGATACCCCTACCCCAGCCGAGGTCACAGAGGCCCCAAATAATGTCCCTCATGAGGAAGTGGCCCCTCCTAAACCTCCTCTACCTGGACTCAAAGTGCCTGAACATTGGTATGAAAATGTCTAATTAAATCTTTATGGCCTTTATATAGAAAATAAATAATTTAATATAAAAATATGTACAGTGGTGTGAAAAAGTGTTGGCCCCCTTCCTGATTTTTTAATTTTTTGCATGTTTGTCACACTTTAATGTTTCAGATCATCAAACAAATTTAAATATTAATCAAAGATAACACAAGTAAACACAACATGCAGTTTTTAAATGAAGTTTTTTTTATTATGAAGGGAAAACAAAATACAAACCCACACGGCCCTGTGTGAAAAAGTGCTTGCCCCCTCCTATTAAACTGTGATTAACCACATTATTTTAGAAAGCTGAGTTAAATTTCACTAGCCAAACCCAGGCCTGATTACTGCCAGACCTGTTGAATCAAGAAATCACTTAAATAGAACCTGTCTGACAAAGTGAAGCATGTTTAAAGAGCAACACATCATTCCGCGATCTTAAGAAATTCATAAACGGATGAGAAACAAAATAGTTTATGTATCAGTCTGGAAAGGGTTATAAAGCCATTTCTAAGGCTTTGGGACTCCAGCAAACCATGGTCAGAGCCATTATCCACAAATGGAGAAAACTTGTAACAGTGGTGAACCTTCCCAGGAGTGGCCGGCCTACCAAAATTACTCCAAGAGCACAAAGACGACTCATCCAGGAGGTCATAAAAGAACCCAGAACAACATCTAAAGAACTGCAGGCCTCACTCGCCTCAATTAAGGTCAGTGTTCATGATTCAACAATAAGAAAGAGACTGGGCAAAAACAGCATCCATGGGAGAGTTCCAAGGCAAAAGCCATTGCTGACCAAAAAGAACACACAGGCTCGTCTCACATTTGCCAAAAAATCATCTTGATTATCCCCAAGACTTTTGGGCAAATATTCTGTGGACTGATGAGACAAAAGTTGAACTTTTTGGAAGGTGTGTGTCCCGTTACATCTGGCATAAAACCAACACAGCATTTCATAAAAAGAACATCATACCAACAGTCAAACATGGTGGTGGTAGTGTGATGGTCTGAGGCTGCTTTGCAGCTTCAGAACCTGGATGACTTGCCATAATTGATGGAACCATGAATTCTGCACTCTATCAGAAAATCCTGAAGGAGAATGTCCGGCCATCAGTTTGTGACCTCAAGCTCAAGTGCACATGGGTTCTGCAGCAGGACAATGATTCCAAACACAGCAGCAAGTCCACCTCTGAATGTCTCAAGAAAAACAAAATTAAGGTTTTGGAGTGGCCATATCAAAGTCTGGACTTAAATCCAATTGAAATGCTGTGGCATGACCTTAAACTGTCCATTCATGCTCAAACCCTCCAATGTGGCTGAATTAAAACAATTCTGCAAAGAAGAGTGGGCCAAAATTCCTCCAGCGATGTGAAAGACTCATTGCCAGTTATCGCAAACGCTTGATTGCAGTTGTTGCTGCAAAGGGTGGCACAAGCACTTTTTCTCACAGGGCCATGTGGGTTTGGATTTTGTTTTCCCTTCATAATAAAAAACTTCATTTAAAAACTGCATGTTGTGTTTACTTGTGTTATCTTTGATTAATATTTAAATTTGTTTGATGATCTGAAACATTAAAGTGTGACAAACATGCAAAGAAATAAAAAATCAGGAAGGGGGCCAACACTTTTTCACACCACTGTACATACACAAAGTATTTTAATGTTATTAAATATATATGTATGTGTATACGTGTGTGTGTGTATACACTGTACACGCAAAATAAAGTGTTTTAATATTATTAAATATGAAGTATGCTGTGTTATCTTATCGTGCTATTTTATCTGGATTACATGCAGTAAACATTTAGAGATCACAGGTGTGATATGGTTTGCAGCAGCGTCAAGTGCTGGTCTTGGCTACAGATGAATGCACAGACCCATCTCGGTTTGTGGAAAGCCTAAAAGAAAAGGTGTGAAAAAGAGATATAAATAGTGGTATTCTTGAGAATTCAGGTCTTTGTAGGGTGCAGCAGCGAAGGCTCGGCTTCCTCTAGCAGAGAGTCATTGACATATGGGCTGTTTTCTGAGAAATGAACTTAACAGTGTCAGCTCTCCATTAAAGACTGAAAGAGACAAGAAAGAGAGACAGAAACAGCAAGAAGGGATATACTGATACCAAGTCTAGACAGGAGAGGATTAGGTTGTGCCGCTGGCATAAAAGAGAGTTCGCTTTGTACTCTGAATTATTTGCTGGCATTTCCATGTTTTTGGCGTGTTTCCAGCCTTCCAACAAGTCTGTCTCCGAGATATAAGCTTTTTGTTTGAGATTATTTTGATGCCAAGTTTAGCTTACCACCTGGTTTGTTCACTCAGCAGCAAGTCTTTTTTTTTTTGGTCTATAATTTAAGCTTGTTTCCTAATAGGGTTAATTCACAAAAAAATTAAAAATTTGTAATCCTGTTATTATTTACTCACCAAAACCCTGTGACCTTCTTTCTGCTTTGGAACATGAAAGCAGGCGTTTAGCAGAATGTTCACACTGCTTTTTCCATTAATTTCATTGTTTATCATATTAATAAGAAGAAAATGACTACTCATTGCTATTGATTGTTTACTTGACTAATTAATGGAAAATTTGGAAGAAGTGTTTACTTCATTGAGAAATCCTTGAGTATAACATGCCATTATTTTAATTTGTTAATATTTATTTTAATATTTAGCAACTTAACTTTAATAATTTACATAAACAATTGAGTGTGTTCCCTAGCATTTTCATTGCTGCTGAATATTGCTGTATTGAAATTGGCATGATGTATTGTGAAATTACTCTGGTATCGACTACTTGAATTTTGCTGATACTGTGAAAACACTGTGGTGGTGCAAATGTGCAGAAGTGCAAATGATTATTTAGATTTATGCTATTTAGATTTAGATACAGCATTGTACATTTCAATTATTTAAAACCTAAATTTTGATGTCCAGCATTTTAAAAATGATTGCACTCTCTTTCAATATGAAAGAAGTATTTGCACAGTCTATTAGGTATTTGACATTGAACAAGGCTGCAACATTTAACTGCACACTTGTTGTTAGGACGAGCTGCTTTTCAAGTTGGAAATATTCACACTATAAAAATATAACCTGTTACCGTAAAGTCTAAGTTGTGTTGTGGTGAAAAACCTCTCAACCACATTGTTCACATTGCTCACTCTGTCAAAGTGCTTGATGTGACAACCCGACCAAATGAAACTATATGCATTCAGCATGCTCACATGCTTCAGACAACTTGCATCATACACTTTTTTTTTTTTTTTTTCCCCACTGCAGCTCACTTTTTTTAATTAAAATTTTTTTTTTTTAAACTGCAAGTGACATCTCTAAAGAAAGTTCTGCATGCGCAGTGCAATGCCCTGATTAATAATGAAATTTGTTGTTGTCTGTTTTCAGTCGTTGTTGCAGCCCTAATATCCCAAATGCGCTGTGAAGCACAGTTAGCTCACTGAAGTGGCATGTAGATGCTTTCATGGCCAACGGTCTCTCGGCTCACAGCCGAAAATGAGTTTACATCAGTCAGACTGTTAAAATAAATGACCGTGTTAGGACTACGACAGATCCTCCAGGTGTTTTATAGTTTCCCTTCATAGCGAGAACCTTACTTAATCTCCACTCGAGCCTCTCGCCTGGTGAAACGATTTAAGACTTCAAGAAAATCTGTCTGACCTGGTATGCTGAGACTGGTTATTCAAAAGTTAATCGGTATTTGTAAATGTCAGCCAGACATACTCTACATTCACTATGAGTCAGTTCTTCTGCTAGTCGCTCTGCTGTATGACTTCACTGTTAGCAGCTGTTTTGGGGCGACAGAGCAACTAACCAGACTGACTGAATGACTGATTTATGAAGTTGCGGTTTGTGGTTCCAGAGCTGGATTCCACTTTCTCTTTGCAAAAATGTTCCTGGTCACTTAGGATTGGTTGCAGATTTTCTTAACACAGAATGTGTTTGTAGGTTTCTTGATTGACAGCTTGTATGAGACTAATTTACCTGTCAATATGACATCTGTTTGGATGCTAGTATTGGCTAAACAAACTCTTCCTTTGCAGTCCACCGGCTCTTCCCCCAAAGAAGCGTCAGTCGGCACCGTCTCCCACAAGGATTGCCGTGGTTGCACCAATGAGTCGTACCACAAGTGGATCAAGTCTTCCTATTGGTATCTGTCGACAGGTGAGATTTTGGTGTTCCCTTGATGCTCCAATCTGCAACTGAAGAGCCAAATGTAGGGCTTAAATGACAGTGTTGTGGCTCACGAGACTTCTTCCCCTAAAACTGATCTTTAGTAACCTCTCAGAATTAATCTGAAGTTTAGTGCAATGAAAGGTTACTCAGTTTTCAGTAGCTAAGATGACGTTTAAAGATTGCCACAGATAGTTGATCCAAAAATAAATACTTTACTCATTCTAATGTCTGTTTTTGTCCATAAAATGAAAGTCATTTTGGTCCAAAGCAACATTGCACTTCTCTCTCTCTCTCTCTCTCTCTCTCCCTTCGGCTTGCTCCCTTTATCAGGGGTCACCACAGCGGAGTGATCCGCACAACCGATTTGGCACATGTTTTACGCCGGATGCCTTCAGATGTATATGAAGAGTTCATTTGCAAAAAGCGTAATATCAATCAAACTGCAGTTGGGTTGTTTTGATTAAGTAATAATAATTTAAACAAATACAGGTAATATACAAAATTTAAGTTCATTGAAAGTATGTTTTTTTACATATTAAAAGTTTTATAGCAAAAGCAGATAACTCCAACAGTCGTTTTTTGGCAAAAGCAGATAACTCCACATTTCATGTTTTAGAGTTTAAAAAAACACTTGTTTAATCTTTGTAATCTCCTCAGATGACAATGTAGATGCCTGACAAACGTTGCTGTTGTGATCATAAACTGTATGGATGTGATTACACACAATACACGGAGCTTTTCCCTCACCATTGTAACACGCTGCTTTTGCAAGGCTCCATGAAAACGTTTCAGCTTTTATTTTTATTTTTGTCCTGAAGAAGATATCACAGGTTCATCAACATGATCCATCCTCGATCACTTTTAGTCAGCTTTGACGAAACTACTCTCAGCTAGCACGTCTTTTCAAAGTGAAAGTAGCCTTGTCACCTGACCTGAATACAGCGCACTGATTCGCTAAAATGGATTTATTGGCTTCTGTTCACAAACAACAAGGGCGCTTATCGGCTTCTGCAGTAAAACTTGAACTCATTATGCCTTGAAAGTGGACAATACCGGCTTTTTTGACAGAACTTGTTTAGGGTTCAGATTGCGCGATATGTGGAGAATATTTTTTTTTTTAGTGTGGCATTTATCGGTTTTTGCAAATGAACTCTTCATATATATATATATATATATGTATGTATGTATGTATGTATGTATGTGTATATATATACTTACATACACACACATGTGTATATATAACGTGTACATATAATAGTAGCTAGGGTGACTTTTGAAAAGATAGTTCACCAAAAGAATTTTAATTCTGCCATTATTTACTGATCCTAATCTAATCTGTGGAGCACAAAAAGGAATTTGGAAGGACAGTTTAACTGTTTTTGTCCATGAAATGAAAGTCATGGGGTCCAAAGACATTATTCTAAAAATGTTTTGATACCGAAGAGAAAAAGTCATACCTGTTTGAAACATTAAGGTGAGTAAATATTTAATGTTTGATTGTTTCTTGAGGTTAACTGTTCTTAATTTTTATCTAAAGGAATATGAGGCAGATGCCTTACAGAGGCGTTTTTCAGGAGGCAGTCACTCCTATGGAGGGGAATCGCCACGACTTTCCCCATGTGGCAGCATTGGCATATTGAGTAAGTCAGATGAACAGCTGTCATCTTTGGAGCAGGACAGCGGACAGTGTTCTCGTAACACCAGCTGTGAGACTCTAGGTGAGTGTTTAAATCATTGTTGAGAAAGCTACTTTGAAACGATAGCTTGACAGACTACACGGCCCAAGAGTGGTTTAAATATATTGATGAGTTTTCTCTTCTCTGTTCTGTCCCCCTGCTTTACTCAGACACAGCGGAGAGCTACGACCCCGACTATGACTTCCTGCATCAGGACCTGTCTAGCATCGACCAGATCCCTCCCGCACACACAGGGGGTTGTCTGAGCCCACTCCCCGAGTCTCACAATGAATCATCCTCCTTCCCTGTTCAGCTTCAATCGATACCGCCCGCTCTCCCGAAGAAGGAACGGCGACCCCCTCCGCCTCAGGTGGAACGACTGTACTCTCAATATGATAATGTTCCTGATGAGGACATGCAGACCCCACCATTCCCCCTATTTCCCGCAATGCCACCCTCGAACCCTGGAGAATTTATGGGACACTTTGGCCCTGCTGAGAACGCACAGATCCCTCAGAGCCCTCCACCCCTGCCAGAGAAGAAGAGTCGCCATAGTGAGTATGAGGAATTCAAATGTTGTTTATAGGATAGCAAGTCAGAGTAAGAAACACTTGTCTAGTTAGATCTGACAATGTAGCGCTGTTGCACTTTGGGAAAATCGAGTTAAGACCCATTCACAACAAGATCTATATAACTATATTAGTGTCCACATCAGTGTATGATAATGTCAATGTTTTTTTTAAGCAGTTTATTATAAGCAAATGCGCTGCAGTTTTTTTGTCTGTTGCCTTAAACGCTCAAGCTCTTTAAAGTAGGATAAATAATGGTGTATTGTTCATCATCTGGAAAAATTAATTCTAAAAGTGATTCCAACGTTTCTTACAGTTATGCTGTGGACTACCCTATTCTCAAAGAATTAGAGTTAGTAAAACTTTATAGTTATCCTTCCCAATCACATCCCCTCCTCTCTCCCATTTTGCTTCCTGTCAAATCTCTATATTGTCCTGTCCCAGTAAAGGCAAAAATGTCAAAAAATAGAAAGTTTTGTTTATGAAAAAAAAAAAAAAAGATTTTCTGACGGTGGTTCATCAAAAATTGAAAATTACCCTCAAAAACTGAAAAAACTACAAATAGTGAAAGTAAAAAATTTAAAGTTGCCAGTATTTAAATATTTGAATTGCTGAAGAATTTTAAGGTCTTTTCATCCGTATTGTGATATACATAGAAATAAAGCGGATTATTGAAAAATGAAGAAATGTAGGGCGGGGACTTGGTTCTATCCATCGGATGTTGATTGAATGATGGTGGATCTGAATGCAAACTTGCAGTTAACGGGGTTTAACCAAATTATTGTAGAAGTCTGGCACTCACCACCAGAGAGAATTCATTTCATGTTAAGATCAAGGTATGACATTTTGATTTAAATGATTAGTTTAAAAAAATAAAAAATGAATCGTTCACAATAAGATCAGTAACATGCATTTAGAAAATAGGGTGAATTTTAATTTCACGCCAACTTTAAAAGCAACATTTAATCTTCGAGCACTATGACCAAACAAGTAGTTCAAGCCCCGGCTTTACTGTTTGTCTTCAGACTAAGCTGTTTGCATAGTTCACTTAATTCCTTGTGTAATGTGTGCGAGGTATGACGCAGTGTGGCAAAGCCAGTTTTTCACCAGTTTTTCTCTGCAAAGCCCCTCAGTGTTGGGTAGGGGTTGGGAAACAGTGATGTCAGCTTCAGTGTGAGGTCAGATGGAATAATGCCTTTGTTGGAGAAATCTCTTACTGAATACAGTTCAAGGCCTCACCCAAGCCGGCAGGAAATGAGCTCTTGCTGAAAGACTCTTGTTTGGAGGGAGGGACGATTGAATCATGTCATAATTTGCACATGAGCTGTGTGGCTTGATAGAAGAGTTTATGTGAGGCCACACAGAGGATGCTGAACTGTTTTTCTCTTTTAAATTTTATTGACTCAGAATTACAGAGCATTGCAGACATGTTCAATTTGTGGGAAGGGATGAATTTAAAAAATATAGGCAAAGATGCTTTTGTCTCTCTGCATGCGGATTTAAAAAATAAATAAATATTCAATAAATATAGATGTAGATAAATTGTTTTGAATTAATTTTACATTATTATTATATATAATTTAATTAATGAATTAAAAATTATTATAAAATCATTGTAAATATTACAAATAACAATTTCTAGAAATTTTATACTAATACATTTACAGTGTATGCCAGCTGTTTCATACAGATTAATTCTATTTAGCAGAATATTGTAAATTATAAGTATTCTTTTCCACACAAAATGGGAATATGACCAAATTCTGCTTAATTTCATAAATAAACCAAATAAAATGCTAAATTCACACCATCTCACAGTCTCTTATAACCTTTACCCTCTCTATGCATGTGCTTGTGTTCACCACCTGTCTGCCTGTGTCTTGATTTAACCTATTTACTTTTTACCCACAGTTTTGAAGTACATGCAGTTTATGGAGGACTATTCTGAGCCGCTGCCTTCCGTTTTCTACCAGACGCCTCAGAGCGAAAGCATTTACGAGCAGCGCAATAGGAAGCGTTTTCAGGAAGTGTACGGTCTCAGCGACTCCTTCAGCAGCAGTGACGAGACCCTCCCTCCGCCAGCGCTGCCACCCAAACAGAGACAACTGGTGAGAGCTAGATCACTGCTGTCAGTGCTGCGCCCACACACACTGTACACACTTTCTGTCTGTCTCATTCTCACCCTCCCTAAATGTTGATGCAATGTTTTTCATCCTACTGAGAGTCACCATTAATCATAATGGTAGCAGTATTATATTTCCCGTAGAGTCAGATTATTGCATATATTACGTTGCTTGAAGCAAAGCATTCATTCTCTGTTGGTCTTACTGAAGTTCAAGTGTTGCCTTGGGCAAACAGTGTCATATTATACCAGTAAAAGTACGTCTTCATCTTACATCATCCATTTTCTCATTGCGTGTTGTGTGAGCATGTCTGATGTTTATTCAGCTAATGCCTATGAGAAACAGCTCAAATAAGAGTAAAATGTGGTAACCTCTTGTTCTATTCGTGGTGGATGTGTGTAGCACCTGCAACTCTGCATATTTTTTGTGGCATCCAAATGTTACAAACTAGCGACTGATGTTTATTTTTAACAATGTTCTTGGTTATTTTTGTGACACATTGTAGAACAGAGACTTGTTTTTTTGTGTTATTTTTCTAATGCAGTTTTACAGAGAGACTGTTATAAAACGATGGGACATTTTACGTGTAATAAATGATTAAATGCATATAGGACTCAGAGGGAGATCTGACAACCTTGCAAACAGGCGTGAGAAAAAGGCAGCAAGACACGGTCTAATTTGACATGTAAAGAGGTCATTTACATAGAAGTCTTGAAGGCACAATGCAAGTGTTAGAAATGTAGTTTGTTATATTATGCTTATAAGTTTATAAGTGGGCACCAAGGGAGAAAAATATATAAAATAGGAATATAATGCTATATATTTATATGGGGTGACTTTAAACTGGAAACAGGATCTAAATTGCTTTAAAAGCAACAAAAGCAGCTGTTTCAATGCTTTGCGCTGTTCTTGCTTTTGTCCTCGTTCTTGTCTTGCTTACCCGTGTACCTCATTTCATTTGACTTGGTTTCCACTGTTTTCTCTCCCATTCCACGTGACTGAGCAGAAGGATTCACTGAGGTGTGTTGCTTAGTTTTAAGCTCAGGTATAAAGTAACTTTATGTGCTAGTAGCTATATTACCCACAAGTTTAGCCATTTGTTTGTACTTTTAGTTTTAGTGATTTCCTGTTTTGTTCCCACGCTCTGACTAGCAAGCACAAGCAGTTACCAGGCAAAAAATAGAAACCTTTGTCTCCCAATATTTTACACAATTCATTCACTTAATGTTGTTCTTTCCTGCTGCACAGTAAACTTCAGTCTGAATAGACGTCATATTTAACTGGATTAAAAATAGCATCCAAATGGGGCTTTTAAGGTCTTGGGTCACGTCTAATTTTCACAAACCATAATTAAAAATGTTTCATTTGCATCACATTTAATATGCCGTCTACTCTGACTAAGGTCTATTTCTCCTTTCAGCTCACATCTGCTTGATAATCTACACTGCGCATGAATCTCTGGCCTTTTTTTTCTTTTCCTTCTTCTGCTCTTCTCTTCCCTCTTAGGCTTCCTCACACTCTGCGTCTCCTTCCTCCTCCTCTTCCTCCTCTCTGTCATGTCAGCTGCAGCAGTGTGCGTCTGGGCCTGGCCCTGGTGAGACAGAAACCGCTCTCAGCCTTTCCGCATCTAACTCCTCTCTGAACCGCCAGGGCTCCCTGCCTGTCCCTACGGTGAGTCCCTCTTGCCTTCCGCTGGCCTCTAACGCATTTTTCTTGTCTTTGTGGACTAATAAATTAATATCTTTAATATCTTCTTTAAAGCCTAATTTAACAGCAGTGCTTGCCTATTGTAGGTTTAGAGGAATAGTTCACCCCCAAATTTTTTTTTTTACCTTCAGTCCATCCATGAATTAGATGAGTCTGTTTCTTCATCAGAACAGATTTGGAGAAATTTAGTATTCCATCACTTGCTCCTCTGCAGTGAATGGGTGCCGTCAGAATGAGAGCCAAAGCAGCTGATAAAAATCACAATGAATACACACGACTCCAGCCCACCGATAAAGCACCATTTAAAAGCTGAAACAGCTCAAAAAAATATGTTGGTAGATTTTAAAAACACCACAATAATCCACAAGTTATCCACACTACTACAGTCCATCAATTTACATGTTGTGTAGTGACAAGCTTTCTCCAGTGAAAAAGTCCATCCCCTGTTGTCCTCTCACATCAAAATCCACCAACATATTTGTTTGGGCTGTTTCAGATTTTAAACAGTGCTTTATCGGTGGACTGGAGTCATGTGTATTGTAATGTTTTTATCAGCTGTTTGGGCTCTCATTCTGACGGCACCCATTCACTGCAGAGGAGCAAGTGATGTTTCGATGAAGAAACAACTTCATCATCTTTCAGCAAATTTTCATTCCTTTAATACTACTGTGCAGCATTTCAAATATCGCAGTTATAATTCTGTAGTTTTTCAATTCGTCTTCACATGCTGAGAATTAGCACAAACATGCAAACACGGCTGATTGTCTAATTATTGACTCTGTGTAGGTGTGTATGCCAGCGGCTAAAATAGGAAACATGTTCATAATAGCTCACATGAATCACAGGTGCTGTAGCCTGTAGGCAGTGAATAGTTCACAACCTCAATTAACTGCAGCGCTGCCTCGTTAGGGTTCAGTGTTTTTTTTTTTTTTTTCGTTTTTTTCCCCGCACACGCCTCTAGTCTTTAGTGGCGGAGATCTAAAGAGTCAAAAGCATGTACCACACAGGGGTCCTGCAACTGTGACCTGCTGAAAAGCTCAGGTTAAACATGCATCATCCCGTAGGGACTCGTCAGGCTCCCCGCTGTTAGGTGACTGAGCTGCCTGTTATGATGTTATGTCTGCTGAGCTGTATCCTCTGACTAAGTCTGCTGAATCACAGGGAACTCTTTTCGATGCCTCTTATTGAGAAAGCGACTACTAAATATAGGTGATCTGTCTCAGGGTTAGTAGCTGGTACTTTGTGTCCCATTTCTTTATATTAGATGTGTATATATGTGTGTGTGTGTGTGTGTGTGTGTGTATTTTTTTTAATTTTTTAATCATAATAATGGATGATTATTGTTATTAATAACGATGTATTAACTTTTTAACTTATTTTTATAAATTTGTAATTATAATCTGATAATATAATAATTAATTATCACATTTTCATTCAATGCAAAAATGCGATTATTTATAATAAAATAATAAACTAAAAGAAGTTAATTTCATATGAGTATTGCAGCTCAAAGTGCCTTAAAAAAATGTGATATACGTTATGTTATACACCGATAAAAATCTCTTAATTAATATGACATACAATAAGATTAAAGATTAAACCCATAATAATAAAAGATGAAGTTAGCCTGCATAAAATTCATAACAAGATATGTAAATAAAAAAATTAAGTAATACTAAAAAGCGTAATGCATACAATGCTTCAGAGAAGTCATTGCTAGTTAAAAGCTAAAGTAATAAGATATGTTTTAGCTTTAGTTTAATTATTTTTCCTTCATAAAAATTCACCATATCAAAACAAAATTAAAAATCATCCAGTCATACCACAATAATCAAGTAGAATTAAACGGACTTGGGCTGAATTAAATGTAATAAAAACCCATTGTAATCTACTTTAATTTGGCAGATAAAACAGTTACTTCCTATTACATTAGTCTGCGCTGGAAGCACACGGCTTATTGCGTCAGCTCACATTGTAATCAATGAAGCTGTCTGCTCAAGAGTCTGACGTCAATACACTTGTAATGTAGACAGCTATGTTGATTAGAATGGGAGCAATAAAGTTTTATTACATGATAAATGATGCTTGCTTCCAGTTTAGAGACTGTTAATGATCTTATTTGGTGAAGGAATTGTTTATTGTGATAGTTATGAATAAGTGTAATCGTGTATTGAACATTTGATGTCCTTTATTGAATTTCTTCTGCTGCAGTTGAGCAGTGAGTCACCTGAGGCCTTGCATTACATTGATTTTACCACAATTAAGAGTGTTTTAGGCAGTTAACTTTAACGCAATTCAACTTCATGTAGTAAAATCACTCTAATGCTCAACGTTGTGCCGTTTCCAGAGGCTGGTCGCTATATCTTGCTTTGCTACCAAATGTCCTTGGATTTCAGGCCCACCAGAGCAATCGATTCCCTCCGCCAAGTTTATTTCTTCTTCTTTGTGGGCATCAGCTCCGAACCACACCTTTACTCTGACGCCTGTCAATGCTTGTGCTGTCCTCCCTCTTGTTTTCCTGTAGAGCGAAAGTGCTAATGATGAAGGTGGGGAGGGTGAATACGTCAATCTGTATTCATCCAATCAAGCCAATGGAGATGTGACTCTCTCCAATGGAGTAAGTAACAGCATGTCAGCGTTTGCAGCTGACATGTCGGTGCCCTCACATGCTGCGCTTGTGCTGTTTGTCACTGTAATGCTTGGCTTTGCATCATGCGACTGGTTAATTGCACATTTTACTTAACACCTGCCATCAAGACACTTTATGAAGTGTCTCAAAGCGACAAACAAGAAATTTCTTGCATGCTAATCTGAGCTTTTGTCGTAACCAGCCGTGACTCAGTATTGTTGCATAAGAAATTTTGCCGTGCAATGCTGGGTTGCCCTGCCCACAGTAAAATTTAATTGGGTCAAAATCCTGCTCTGTATTGTTGGACATATGTCTAGTATTTATTCTTGTGCAAAATTTTGCATGCAGTTTGGGGGGGTGAGGCCTGTAGTTTCAATGACTTTGTGTGCAGACATTGTTGTGAAATCGAGTTGCTCTGATAGAATTCAAGAACTGAAAAGAGGAATTGTTGATTTGATGATTGTGTGCTTTCCAAAAAATAAAACCTGCAGTTGCAGCAGTAATTATTAAAACCCTTGAACAGATCATCAGATTTGCCCCGATGTGGTATAATGCTACACAGTCATGTCAACATTACATTTCTGCAAAATTTAATTTAATATTAGCTTTGAAATAAGGCATGACTAAAAAACGTTATTTGGTGAAACTGTGAATGTGCAGTCTAATATTTTGGTGTTTGCATATGTGTGTATGTAATTATCTACTACATTTGTATATACATATTTACTATGTATAGACAAAAACTGTGATGTGAAGTCACATAATCATATTTTCCTTAGTGATGCTTTGTGTTTGATTATAAATTAACAGCTTAGCTCAAATGATTTATCTAACCTCATGTTTGACAATCATTGAAAATCACTTATTTGATGCATGTCATGGGTATTAAGGTACTTTCTGTGACACTGATATATATATACTACAATTTAAATCCATGGGGTCAGTAATTTTTTTAAACAATAAACGTCTTATTTAGCAAGGATGATCAAAAGTGACATTAAAAACTTTTACATTTCAGAAAATTTCCATTTTAAATACTTTGACATTTCTATTAATCAAATAACGCTGAAAAAATGTATCACAATTTCCACTGAAATATTAAGCATCACAAAATAAGAAATAATAACAATAATAAGAAATGTTTCTTGAGCACCAAATCATATAATAATTTCTGAAGGATCATGTGACGCTGAAGAGTGGAGTAATGGCTGTTGGCAGCTTTACCGTCACAGGAATAAATTACATTTTAAAATGTATTTAAATAGAAAACTGTTATTTTAAAATATTATTGTGTTATTATTTCACAATATTACTGTTTTTACTGTGTTTTTTGATCAAATAAATGCAGCCTTGGTGAGCATAAGAGACTTATTTAAAAAAAAAAAAACTTTCTGACCTCAAACTTTTTCACAGTAGTGTATATAGTTATTCCGTGACTTTACTGAATTGTAATGTGTTATCAATATGCCCCAATCCTGTGTTGAATGTTTTGTGAAATGCAGAACTATCACCTTGTTCTCTTCCCTGTATTTTGCATTTTATTAAAATGTAAAATCCTGCTGTCCTGTTACTGTGAAGCATTTTCCAGACACGTCTCTCTTTCGCCCCATTCTTCTCTGGATGGAATGATGGTCCTGATAGTCCTTAAATATTTTTTCTGTCGTTGCCAGGACTCTTCTTGTGGTGCTGAGGACTCGCTCCAGGACTCGGCTTCAGAACACAGCAAAGATCCAGCTGACAGAGAGGGGTAACATTCATTGCTTTAAAGAAAAACCTCAAAAATCTTTTTATGATATGGCGTTTATTTTCTCCCACCAGAAAATGCCTTTTCTTTCTTTCTTTTTTTTTTGTACTTTTGATAAGCTATCCTCTCATTCACAGCTGGAAGCAGAAGTGTGTGGACTCAGAGTTGACCTCAGAAGAAGTGGATCAGCTCTACCTGATAGACCACGACGAGATAATGTCTCGGTTAACACTAAAGCAAGAGGTAAAACTTATGAGAAACAGAAATGGCAATCTTTAATTTTAGAAGCTTATATCTTGATTTGCAATGGTTGCAATGATGGTCAGAGAGCTTGTGTGCTCTCTGCTGCCCTCTGCCTGTGAATTAAAGCCACTGCAGTGCTGCTTTGGTGAACCCCAGTGTTGAAGTACATGTGAAATACTGCTGTTCACACTGCAAGGTCAGACCCACTGCAGAGAGCATCTCCACTGAATGAATATATAAGAGAGTTAATAAGTGGACCACTTGTACTCTACAGTAAGACAGGAACTATGACTCTAGTGAGCAGACATGCGGCTTCCTGTTCCATTCTGCTTTTGAAAACAAGATACTGTCTTGAAATGAAACATCCTTACATCTCAATATCAGGTTCAGTTGACCCAACGTATATAGGGCTTCCTTAAGACCAGCTGGTTGTTCAACTGGTAGATTTTGAAAAAATATTATTTTGCACATGCCTCTAAGAAGTTATATTTAGGAGCTGATTACATGAAAAGCTCTAACTTTGACCTGATTGTTGAAAACCGTATAATCCTAATCTGTGTTTCTCAGAACGATGACGGCCCTGATGTCAGAGCTGGATCAGGCGATATTTTATTAGTTCATGCCACCGAAACAGATCGCAAAGGTAAGAATAATCCTTTCTGATCTAAAGGAGTCCATTATTTAGTGTTAAATATTTATTTATTTAATAGCACATGCATTAAACAAACTCTGGGATTCAAAATTGAACTACCGTTCAAAAGTTTGAGGTCAGTAAAAAATGAAATTAATACTTTTATTTAGGATGTGTTTAAACGATCATCAAATGTGACTGTAAGGACTTTTACACTGTTAAAAAAAATGTTTAATGTAATGTATCATGGTTTCCACAAAAATATCAAGCAACACAATTTAATGTTTTCAACATTGATAAAATTAGAATGATTTCTGAAGGATCATGTGACACTGAAGATTGGAGCAATGATGCTGAAAATTCAGCTTTGCCATCACAGAAATAAATTACATTTTAAAATATACAGTTATTTTAAAGTGTAATAATATTTTAAAATATTACTGTTTTTAATGTGTTTTTTGACCCCAAATTTTGAACGGTGGTGTAAATTGTCTATTTCTCATTTTTAAATCTTAACCTATAATTATGATTAAATAAATGTATCTTATGTTCTCTTTTGTAGATCGAGTTTTATACTGTGAAGCTTTTTTGACCACATACCGAACGTTTCTAACCCCAGAGGACCTCATTAAAAAGCTCCGCTGTAGATATCCTTTCTGAGGGTGCAGGAGGGCACTTTATAAATCTTTGCATTGCTAACCTTTTTACACTACAAGCTTCTTTTCGCCCTTGACTCTGAACACATTTACCAGATTTTCTCTCAGCTCTGACATTATCAAACAACGAGCTAGTAAAAACACCTTCTTCGTGCTGGTGCGTGTCGTGGATGAGCTTTGGTGAGCTGGAACTCAAATTTTTCCTTGATGATATGCTGTCATGCCATAACGTTAACAATGTGGCCACATACAAGGTTGGAATACCATGATATAAGATGATTTCAGCTCAAACAGCTCGAGTTCTGAAGGCACTTGTGCAAGAAACTACATAAATGTAAAAATTTGCCACAAAAATGTAACAACATTGTAAATATTGTTCTACAAATAATTGTGCCTAGTGGTTGTTTACTGTTGTCATATGTGAAATCTGCAAGTGACGTGTTGTTGCTTGTGAAGCATATTTGAATTTGAACTCTTATTTATATGTCATCAGTTTGGTGGAGTTGACAGAAGACATCCTGAAGCAGCTCATGGAGCTTGTGTTCAATCTGTTGTGTAACGGTGAGCTCACCCTGGCCCGGGTTCTGCGCAAGAACATCCTAGATAAAGTCCAGCAGAAGAAGCTGCTGCAGTACACTAATTCCCTCAAAACGCTGGCTGCACGAGGTGTGGCCGCCAGGTAATGCTCACCTACATCGTCTTTCTTTTAAAAATTGATCATTTAGAGTGAATTTAACTGATTTTGACTTTGTTAACAGGCCCGGCACTCTGCATGACTTCCGTAGCCATGAGATTGCAGACCAGCTGACTCTCCTCGATGCAGAGCTGTTTTATAAGATAGAGGTACGGCATCTCTAATGTCATCAGTCAATCATGCTTTCTATCTTGAAAGATTCAAGATTTTCCAACACGTTTTTCCTGTCTGTCTGTAGATCCCAGAGGTGTTGCTTTGGGCAAAGGAACAGAACGAGGAAAAGAGCCCCAATCTGACCCAGTTCACAGAGCACTTCAACAACATGTCATACTGGTATGATGCTCTTAATCTCAAACTGGTGTAAAACTTTCAGCATTTCTCAGCATAGCCAGAAAACTAGTCTTACGAAACTGGTCCATATTACAACTTATTCTGCAAGAACCTCACTTAGACACTGTCTATTTTGCGTATTTGTGTTTCTAATAATTAATTGCTCCAGTCAATTAAAAGTGGTGAAGAAAAATGGTGACAACTTTCCTATATGATACAAAAAAAATTTCATTGCATTCATATAAATCTCAATTTAAAATCTTATTTTGATGGAGAAAAAATTGTTTATGGACACGTTAATGAGTATACAGTACATTATATATTTTTAATCTCTCTTTTTAAGGGTTCGGTCCATAATAATCCAACAAGAGAAAGCCCAGGATCGGGAAAAACTACTTTTAAAGTTTATCAAAATAATGAAGGTACAAACTAATTTCATTCTTCCAAACTGAATTTAAACTGAATCTAATCTAAAAAAAAAAAAGTGAACCTGTGTCTCTTTGTAATTTAGCACTTAAGAAAACTCAATAACTTCAACTCCTACTTGGCAATATTATCAGCGCTGGATTCAGCGCCTATCAGAAGACTGGAATGGCAGAAGCAAACGTCAGAGGTAAATCACGATCTCCAGAGCTGGGTAATAAGAGCAGATTACTTACAAATTGTAGTCCGTTACGGATTACATGATGAAAACTGTATTTAGTAACAATCTAGGTGACTAAACTTTAGGTAATGTATTCTGACTTCTTTTTAGATTACTTTTAATTAGGGATGCACCGAATATTCGGCCACCGAAAATTTTCGGCCGAAAATGGCCCAAAAGCGCTTTTTCGGTTTTTGGCCGAAAGACTTTTATCACCGAAACAATACAGCCGAAATGTTGTGATGACGCAAACAGAAACCGCGACCTGCACGTGCTGGTCTGAAGCAACATGTCTGCGGTGTGGACGGATGTTTTCAAACGCAGCAGCATTTAATACACAGAGCCGTAGTTCACTGACAAGCTACGCAATATCACGTTCAATATCGCAGGCGATTCATCTGCGATTCTGAGCGCGAATTGCGTAGTTTGTCAGTGAACTACGGCTCTGTGTATTAAATGATGCTGCGTTTGAAAACAGGTGATGGAGATTTAGAGCTAATCACGGAACCGGCTTTACTGATGAGATGCGCATGACTATCGCATGCAAAATATCGTGCAGCCCTACCTGAAATCCAAACATTCCGATCGCTACGCTGAATATGAGAGGAACGCGGCACAGAAAAGGAAAACGCCTCCGAGCACGCCCACTCCGTCTGTGGCGGACGTTTTTGAAAAGGCAAGGAAGTTTCCCAGTGATGGTGTCAAGGCAAAGGGCATAAACATACACAAAAGTTAACATATGGGCTATGGCAGTCTTTGTTTTGATACACTATTATGTTGAAGGCCTACAGAGAAAATATTATTGTATCTTTAAGCAGCTGCACTTGTTCTGAATGCACTTTCTTGTAATATTCCTACAGAGAAAAATTTTAAATGCACTTGACCTAAATGCACTTTGTTTTTATGAGAGAACATTTAATTTTACAACCTTTCAGCAGGCCAGTAGGCCTGTACATTATTATTTAATGTACACATGAGTGGGGTCAAGTTAAACATTTTAGTTTGAATTTTATTTTATACTGTGCATTGTTGCAATGTGCTAAATAAATATTTGCATAATTTGTAATTGATTTATTCTTTGAAACTTTAATATTAATTTATGCAATTGCAATGCCTTGATTTTAGTAAAGTTAGTACACAGTCATGGCCATAAATGCAATGGTACTAATAATTGGCATAATTTCTTTCGGTGTTTCGGTTTTCGGCCTTGGTTTCCTCTTTTTCGGTTTCGGCCAAGAATTTTCATTTCGGTGCATCCCTACTTTTAATTAAACTTGTTTTAAACTTACCATTAAACACACCATATTGATATAAAAAAAGCAAAGAGTAAGAGAAATATATTTCTTGAAATATGTCTTTCTTTCTGTCTGTCTTTGGAGAATATAGACAAAGCTGAATGGGATTTTTAGAAAGGAAAATTTAAAAGAGGAAAAAATTCAAATTATGAATAATTTACTTCCTGATTATGTAATCCAGATTACATGTAATCAGTTACTACCCAGAACCGCCTGTCTCTATATTATTGTAGTGCTCAGTCGATCGTCACAGTAACTGATATCTGTTATCTTCACAGGGTTTGGAGGAATATTGCACTTTAATTGACAGTTCCTCCTCCTTCCGGGCGTACAGAGCAGCTTTGGCAGATGTGGAGCCTCCATGTATACCGTATCTGTAAGAACAGATCATGTTAAGCATTAAAAACC
This sequence comes from Onychostoma macrolepis, assembly GCF_012432095.1. Classification (NCBI taxonomy): domain Eukaryota; kingdom Metazoa; phylum Chordata; class Actinopteri; order Cypriniformes; family Cyprinidae; genus Onychostoma; species Onychostoma macrolepis. The sequence continues at coordinate 22,661,831 of NC_081162.1, forward strand.
ACGTTTTGTATTGCGTGTAAAATGTCATATTCATCTTTAACAACTCTTTCCCCTATTTTGTCACAAAATACAGAGGACTCATCCTCCAGGACTTAACTTTTGTGCATCTTGGGAATCCTGACCTCATTGATGGAAAAATCAACTTTTCCAAACGCTGGCAGCAGTTCAATATCCTGGACACTATGAGGCGCTTCCAGCAAGTGTGAGTACTTGGAAAACATTGGACAACCCCTTTAACATCCATAATCAAGTGAAAACAAAATATGCAGGACTTGATTTTATCTATTAAAATTGTAATGGATTGGGAAAATGTAGCTAGGGCATCGTTGATTGTTGGTGGTAACCTACAGAGGTCCTTTTAATAGATGTCTCTTCACATTTGATATTTTTCAGCTTCAAATGAAGCATTTTGCATGATTTAAGGCCTGTTCTCACCAAGAACGATAACTGTAAAGATAACGATAAAGACATAGTTCTAAAAATCGTTCTCAGTATTAAAGAATAGCAGAGTCCACACCACAACTATAACGATAAAGGCACAGAGAAACAATATCATTGGAATCAATTTCAAAACGATTTTTTCCAGCTGATGAAAGATAAAAACATTGACAGCCAATCAGAATCAATCCTGCTGTCACAAGCTTGAGAATTTAAAGCCGTAGATGAGCATGCACTTAGAATAAACAGATGATATCGTCCGCTGGTGTGGACGCTAACGTAGTTATCTTCATAGTTAGCATCCTTGGTGTGAACCGGCCTTTATACTTCTCTTTCCTCCAGGCACTATGACCTCAAACACAACGACGACATTGTCTCATTCTTCAACGACTTCAGTGACCATCTAGCTGAGGAGGCATTGTGGGAGCTCTCTTTGAAGATCAAGCCTCGCAACATCACTCGCCGGAAAACAGAACGAGAGGAAAGGACGTAGCTCGCTCGGCTAGAACAACAAACTGCTTTTAAAAGACTCTCCTCTGAAGTTGCAAGACACAGCAATCACAAGTTACTGTAATGGCAGCTACGAGACTGGAAACAATACTGTATTTCTGTTACAGTTTACTGAAACTTTTTTTTTTTAGCCAAAAAACGTGATTAGATTTTATTTTGTAATTGCACTGCGTCTGAACCTGTGTGTAAATTTGAAGTGGAACAGTGGCAAGCGAGAAGACAGAAAACATGACTCTGATGTGTCAGATTATGGGGTTTGAGATCGTAACCTGGGATTTGCAGTGATATTCCAGGACCGTCTCGCCATCTGGATGTTTGCAGTGCAATCTGGAAAAACAACTGCGACTCCAACTGCAAACTAATACCATGATGCCTCAGTGGGCACTTTGGATGTGGAAGTTCCTTGAAGACTGATATTTTTATTTATTTATTTTGTATGTAACAAATGCACATAAAGACTCTTTGGGTTTAGGGGGATTGCTGTAAGGACAGCTTCAAGCATGTATGATAATAGGTCATTATGAGGAGGCACAGTCTTGGTTATTAATAGCACATTTTTCAGGATTTTGTTGCTTATTTTCTGCAAGATTAACACAGTATCCAGCTGAACTCGAAAGGAGCTTTTCTGGATTTGAGTTTCTAAATTTTGTTACTAAAATTCTTTAATCAAGAGTGTGCTAATTTTAATGTGTATAAAGTTCCTGTTTCCCACATGGCATAATTCAAATTCTTTATCCCACAATTTGGACTTTCTCACATTTCTGAAAAAAAAAGTCGGAATTGCAAGATAAAAAAAAATCAGAATTCTGACAAGTTTATATCTTCCAATTCTGACTTTTTTTCCACCCTTAGAATTCTGAGTTTGTTTTTTCTTTGCTTCTTTCATTGAATAAAAAATTTAAAAAGGTAATTGTGACTTTTATTTCCCAGTTCTGAATAATAATAATAAAAAAAAAGTCAGAATTGTGAGATATAAACTCACAATTACCTTTCCCCCCATAAATAACTACATTTTAATGTTTCTGTTTATATTAAACTCATCCTTATCATTTCAGCAATTTGAGGCCTATTTAAAATCAGTTGTCTTCCGATTACAAATAATTGCTAATAATCAGGGAAACTCATTATTTTGTTAATCATGTCTGTTATTTATTTATGTATTTATGTGCGTAGATTAACAAAATGCTTTCATCATTGTAAAGGAAGGTGTCTTCACCTGTGTGGCTTTTGCAAGAAAGATTTTAGGAGTTGTGTTACAACTGTTTGTAAGGTACATTTCAATACTTTTCACTTTGCACAACAGCAAGACACAAAATAACATTTCTGACGATCTCCGAGAGCCATCGCAGTGATCAAAGGCCTACTATCGAGTGCTTGAAGCTGTTCATGAAGTGTCGGTGTGATTTATTTTATACAATGCAGTTTTCCTTTTGTTTTTTAAAAGGATTTTACATGGACGTTTGCAGAGAGATTTACTCTGTTGTTGTGAGATGTGATCAAATGTGCACTTTGAAGTTGATTGTGGGTAACAAAGATTAAAAACTGTTAGGGAACAGTTTGAAGTGGACATGCGTATGAGCCTGAACCCCTGCAACGACGCTTACACAGGAACCTTTTCTTACCTGCGAATTGGACTGAAGTTGTTTTCAAAATTCCAAAGACTGCAGACCACATATCACCACTGTATGAACATGATGATGATTCAGTTGCACATAACATACAACTGACATGTATCTCTGTACACATAACCCTGTGAAACCTGGTAAAATAATATACATATCATCATTGCTTTTGTTTTATGTGTGTGTGTGTGTGGGTTCTGTTTGTTATGGTCAGACGACACAGAATTTAAAGCTGTGACAAAAAAAAAATCTGTGTGTGAATGATTAAATTTGTATTTAAGGGTATATAAAAGGATGTATTTTGGAAGGAGTTTGTGTTCTATGTGAACAAAATTATGTAGAAAGCATTTCTTCAGATTCAAGAATTTCTTAGATAACCAATAACTTAATAAAAAATCCAACCTTATCTTCTAAGCCGATATATAATCAAGTTATTAGATGTTTCTTACAAGCTGAAATAAATATTGATAGTTAATTATATTGATCTAAACTAATTACAATCAACATTTTCTCAGATCTTGTAAAATAGTGTAGATTTATACATTTAATGTAAAAATAATGTAGGTAACAGCTCCGATAATTTGTTATTCTGAGAAAAATTCATGAGAAATGTTTCATTCAAATTCATATCGTGATATCTGACTTAAGATTGCAGGCTTGGCTATCTTGGCACATATTTAATATTACTTCTGAAACTTTACAGAAGTTTTTTGACTTTACTTTTTTTTATTTATGTATCTATCTCAAGAAAACATTTTGTATAAGTGTCCAAAGCGAAAGTCTACACCTCTCAATTTCAGTGAGTATTAAATAAAACGTCTCAGTGATTTTTCTATGGTTCTGAAAGATATAATTCAAACACAAGCACAAACTAGAGTCTAACGTGTTTACAACGAGAAGGCACTATCTTTTGACAGTTAAAACTATCGTACTACTAAAACTTTAATTTTTTACAGTCTACGTTTAAAACTACGGCTGTCAATAGATTAATATCCAGCAAAAGCATACTCAAACAATAATAATGTCTAATAATTAATATACGACAATGAAGAGGAAGATCATAAGAAATAATAATGTTTAAAACAACATCAACTTTGTAAACATCACTTGTCAAGTGCGGAGACTTTTCGTTTGGCGGTGGATTTATCCCCATCCGACTTTTATTTTGAAATCGCATCATTTCCTGCCGTTTAAAAAACTCTTCTCTGTAGCACTGCTGTATCTTCCGCTGTGTCGCGGCGCGTTTATTAACTAGAATTGTGCTTTGAAACTGAAAGCTAATCGATTAAAGATGAATGTGATCGATCATGTGCGGGATATGGCAGCGGCCGGGCTTCACTCTAATGTCCGGATCATCAGTAGTTTACTCCTGACCATGAGCACCAACAACCCGTGAGTATCTCCAGAGCTTCACTATATAAACAGACCTGGAAGCTGTCGGATCTGAAGTATGTGTCTGTCCAGTGATGATATTAAAATTAAGCGGTTTATGTATTAGATGCACAACAAATCGTGCAGAAACACAGAAATGTCTCATTCTGTAAGCTCACATAAACTAAAATCGACGGTAGAGCAACAATAGTTCTCTTTTTCAGGGAGCTTTTCTCGCCGTCTCAGAAGTACCAGCTGCTGGTGTATCACGCTGATGCTATTTTCCATGATAAAGAGTACAGGAACGCAGCCTGTAAGTACAACATGGCTTTACAGCAGAAGAAAGTGATCAGCAAAACATCTAAAGTGCGTCCATCCAGCACGGGCGGCACAACATCTTCGATGCAGGCACAGGTGAGCTCCACCAGACCCTCATGCTGACCCTCACACACATCCACTGAAGTTGTGATGACTTTGTATCAGCCACCACTGTCATTAAAAAGGATATTATATTACACTACACAGGTTTGGTCAGTAAGATTTAAAAAAATGTCATTTCTTTTATGCTTTTCAAGGCTGTAGTATTGTGAAATATTATTACAATATATAATAACTGTTTTCTTTTTTTTTAATATACTTCCAAATGTAATTAATTTAATGAAATTTCAGCATTATTATTCCAGTCTTCAGTGTCACATGATGTTCAAAAATCATTCTAATATGCTGATTTACTGCTCTATAAACATTTCTAATTATTATCAATGTTGAAAACAGTTGTGCTGCTTCATATTTTTTGTGGAAATCATGGTACATGTTTTCTTAATTTTTTTTTTTTTTTTTTCAGAGATAATGCAAAACACCATTTAAAAAAAAAAAAAAAAGTTGCCAAAAAGTCAAGTCACTGTTGATCAATTTAATGCATCCTTGAATAAAAGTATTCATTTCTTTCAATTAAAAAAAAATTGTACTGACCCCAAACTTATGAAACATAGTGTATATAATATAATTTCAATTTTATTTTATTTTTTGTCAGAAAATATCATGAGCAATAGTAATAGTGATACTTGTTTATGCTATGATTTGTAGTTGCTGTGGCACTTTGCCACATGGTGATTTTTGTTGTGGCTGCCATATTTCTCGCGATCCTGTTTGAATGAATTTTTAATGTAGTTAACTGATGCTGTGTTCATCACAAACAGAACTTGCCATCAGAGATCGAAGTGAAATATAAAATCGCAGAGTGTTACACTATTCTGAAGCTGGATAAAGATGCCATATCAGTGCTGGAGGGGATCCCTTCACGCCAGAGAACGCCAAAGGTGTGTTTTCACACTCTGTCATCTGTTTTACAAATCTGTGTGTGTGTGTGAATCTATCAAGCTAAATGTACACGCAATTCTTAACATCTAAAGCTGGTGTAAAGGAGCAATTTATTTAATTGTCTTTAATTCCAGATCAACATGATGCTGGCGAATCTTTACAGAAAGGCTGGTCAGGAGCGCTCAGCTGTGACCAGCTATAAGGAGGTCTTGAGACAGTGTCCTCTGGCTCTTGATGCTATTATTGGTCAGTAAGAATACAGCGGTGTTTCTTGTGAAGCTGCATCTTTCAATTTTTTTGTCTGAACCCAACATTAAAGCACAGTGCTGTCTGGTCCACTGCAGGGCTTCTGTCTCTGTCGGTGAAGGGGGCAGAGGTCGCTTCCATGACGATGGACGTGATTCAGAGCATCCCGAATCTTGATTGGCTGTCTGTCTGGATTAAAGCACATGCTTTCATACATGGAGGAGACAATCAGAGAGCCATCAACACTATCTGGTGAGGATTGGACACTGTCAGTTAAAATTGGCTTTTCATGATTAAATTCAACATTTCAGTAAAGCATCTTTCATTTCTTAGCTGTTGCATGGCCATGGAAACATTTTGTAATTTAAAAAATTACTTTACTGTAATAAATGTAATTTTAATTGTTAATAAATTGCTTTTCTTTAATAAAAATTGTGTGACTTGGTATAAGCCACCAGTGTCACCTAAAAATATTATCTTGTATTAGATTAGATTCTGTTGTTGTATTATTTATATACTATTATAGTATTTTACTATAGTATAGTATTTATGAATATTTTTTTTCTTTTTTTTCACTTTTGATTTAAATTTCAGTAATTTTGGCATTTATTAGTTTTTTATATTTATATTATTTAGCTTTTATTATTTCAGTTTTAGGCATTTTAGTACTTGAACTTCAACATTTTTAATTGCCATTTAAGTTTTTTAAGGTTTAGGTTTCATCTTATTTTTATAAACTTTATTTCAGCTTTATTTCACTTAACAAAAAATGATTTTAAATAGTTTTGGTGAACAATAACTGATTCTATTTTATTTAGATTATATTAAACTCACAGTCATTGTATAATTTGTATTCTTTTATACTATTTCATATTTTAAATTAGCTTTTGTATTTATATTTTTAATTTTCGTTTTCATTTCAGTTTTGAATATCTCTATTCAGTTTTTTAATAATTTTAATATTTCAACTTTCTGTCAGTTGTCAAGGCAACATTTTTATTCAAACAATTTGAATTCAAGTTTAAGTTTTCATCTAAAATGTATTTTATTTCAGATTTATTTCAATTAGTAGTTTTAATTATTAACAAATTATTAATTTAATTATCTACATTATTTAAATGTAGATTTCCCTTGCAAAAAATGATTTCGAAAATAATGCAGAGTTTCAGTTATCGTTTATATGCGTACAGTTTTTGTTGACTAGTCTATCTCTCCTCAGCTCTCTGGAGAAGAAGTCACTCTTGAGGGATAACGTTGATCTTTTAGTCACTCTGGCGGATGTGTACTTCAGGGCTGGAGACACCAAGAACTCCATCTTGAAGTTTGAGCAGGCACAGATGCTTGACCCTTACCTGATCAAAGGCATGTGCTATTAACCGATGCTTTAACAATCTAGATGCATTGCTTTACGATTCTTGTTGGTTTGAATGCAATGATCATGCTGTTTTGCAGGTATGGATGTATACGGCTATCTGATGGCCAGGGAGGGTCATCTGGAAGATGTGGAGGTTCTCGGAGGACGGCTCTTCAACATATCTGACCAGCATGCTGAGCCCTGGGTCATATCTGGGTGAGTTTGACCTTCTCCTAACGTGTCTGAAATGTCTTCAGATTCAAAAGCAACTGAAAGCTCTTCTGTTTTCCACAGATGTCACAGTTTCTACAGTAAGCGTTACTCTCGCGCCCTGTATCTGGGAGCTAAAGCCATCCAGCTGAACAGCAACAGTGTGCAGGCGCTGCTCCTGAAGGGGGTGGCGCTGAGGAACATGGGCCGAGTGCAGGAAGCCATCATACACTTCAGAGAAGCCATGAGACTGGCGCCCTGTCGTCTGGACTGCTATGAAGGCAAGAAAGACTTTCATGATAATAGGAATAATCATTTTAAGCTACGATGTGTATTTTGTAGGTTTTTAGCAAGGTCTTGATAATTTTGTGCAATAAAAGATTATACGTATTAAGTGTATTTATTTGCGTTCTTGTATTCTGTCTTTCCTGTTTTTGAATGCTTTGTAAAGGTTCGACCAGGGGTCACCAGCTCATACTAGGTATAGTTGAAACTTCCAGGCAGGTGTGTTGAGGCAAGTTGGAGCTAAACTCTGCAGGACACTGGCCCTCCAGGATCAAGTTTGGTGACCCCTGGGTTAGACAAAGCCCATGATCATTTTCTGTCGTCTCAGAGTGATACGTCCTTTGTTTTCAGGTCTGATTGACTGCTATCTTGCCTCTAATGGTATCCGGGAGGCTATGGGAATGGCCAACAATATTTATAAGACCCTGGGAGCGAATGCCCAAACTCTCACCATCCTGGCCACAGTGTGTCTGGAAGATCCCATGACCCAGGAGAAGGCCAAGACACTGCTGGACAAGGCCCTCGCTCAGCGGCCCGACTATATCAAAGCTGTCGTGAAGAAAGCAGAGCTCCTCAGTATGTTAAAAATTCACACGCCTTTCTGTTAATCGTAAACTGTGCCCATAATATATTATTATTTTATTATTTTTTTCAATTTTATTATTATTATTATTGTTGTTGTTCATTTTTTTTATTTAATAATTAATTATAATTAATTTATTATAAATAATAATATTCTTTAACAATGTTTTTTATTTTATTGATTTATTTTAATTATTTATTTTATTAAATTTATTATTGTAAAATTATCGTTGTTATCATTGTTTTTATTAAATTATTATATTTTCTTTATTAACTAGTTATCATTGCATTATAACTAGTTATCATAGTAATTACATTATTTCATATTTTTAGTTTAATTTTTTATTTTAATATTTATTTTTATAATTTTTATTGCTATTATTAAATTATGTATTTTTCTATTTAATGTTATTGTTACTACTTTTTATTTAGTAATTTATTATTATATTTTAGTTTTTTGTATTTATATTATTTCCTATTTATTAATTATATTCTTATTTTATACTTTTCTAGTTATTATTACTTATTTATTCTTCTATTTATTATTGTTTATTATTATTTACACTGAACAAAATTATAAACGCAACACTTTTTTTTTTGCCCCCATGAGCTGAACTCAGAGATCTAAGACTTTTTCTATGTACACAAAAGGCCTATTTCTCTCAAATATTGTTCACAAATCTGTCTAAATCTGTGTTAGTGAGCACTTCTCCTTTGACGAGATACTCCATCCACCTCACAGGTGTGGCATATCAAGATGCTGATTAGACAGCATGATTATTGCACAGGTGTGCCTTAGGCTGGCCACAATAAAAGGCCACTCTAAAATGTGCAAATGTTTTATCACACAGCACAATGCCACAGATGTCACAAGTTTTGAGGGAGTGTGCAATTGGCATGCTGACTGCAGCAATGTCCACCAGAGCTGTTGCCCGTGTATTGAATGTTCATTTCTCTACCATAAGCCGTCTCCAAAGGCGTTTCAGAGAATTTGGCAGTACATCCAACCGGCCTCACAACCGCAGACCACGTGTAACCACACCAGCCCAGGACCTTCACATCCAGCGTTGTTATGGTATGGGCAGGCGTATGTTATGGACAACGAACACAGGTGCATTTTATTGATGGTATTTTGAATGCACAGAGATACCGTGACGAGATCCTGAGGCTCATTGTTGTGCCACTCATCCACGACCATCACCTCATGTTCCTCATGCTGATAATGCACGGCCCCATGTTGCAAGGATCTGTACACAATTCCTGGAAGCTGAAAACATCCCAGTTCTTGCATGGCCAGCATACTCACCGGACATGTCACCCATTGAGCATGTTTGGGATGCTCTGGATCGGCGTATACGACAGCGTGTTCCAGTTCCTGCCAATATCCAGCAACTTTGCACAGCCATTGAAGAGGAGTGGACCAACATTCCACAGGCCACAATCAACAACCTGATCAACTCTATGCGAAGGAGATGTGTTGCACTGCGTGAGGCAGATGGTGGTCACACCAGATACTGACTGGTTTTTGGACCCCCCCGGACCTCGCCAATACAGTAAAACTGCACATTTTAGAGTGGCCTTTTATTGTGGCCAGCCTAAGGCACACCTGTGCAATAATCATGCTGTCTAATCAGCATCTTGATATGCCACACCTGTGAGGTGGATGGAGTATCTCGTCAAAGGAGAAGTGCTCACTAACACAGATTTAGACAGATTTGTGAACAATATTTGAGAGAAATAGGCCTTTTGTGTACATAGAAAAAGTCTTAGATCTTTGAGTTCAGCTCATGAAAAATGGGGGCAAAAACAAAAGTGTTGCGTTTATAATTTTGTTCAGTGTAAAATATGTAATAAATAATAACTTATTTTATTTTTAAATGATATAATTATACATTTTATTTTTTTCTATTTATGAAGTACTAGTAGCAATTTTTTTGGTTTTCCGTTGATCATTATTATTATAAATTGTTTTATTTTTAAAATAATACAATTATTTTATTTATTTATTATTAGTAGTAGTAGTCATTTATTTTTAAGTATTTTTCTATTTTTTTTTCATTATATTGTTTATTATTTTTGTTGTTGTTCATTAACTGTTATGAAAGTTAGTTATGAAATAAAACAAATTATTGTTTTATTAAACCTAAGCTTCAAAAACATATATTCTGGTGCTATGTAATGCCTAAATCATTTTACAGGTCGAGAACAGAAGTATGAGGAAGGAATAGCACTTCTTCGGAACACATTAGCCAATCAGAGCGACTGCGTGCTGCACAGGATGCTGGGGGATTTTCTCGTAGCTGTTAATGACTATCAGGAGGCCATGGACCAGTACAGTATAGCGCTAAGGTAACGTCATCCATGCTGTATGGTAAAATCTTAAACATGAGAGTTGAGCAGAAGTGACTGTTCTATTCCTCTTCTGTAGCCTCGATCCGAATGACCAGAAGTCTCTGGAGGGCATGCAGAAGATGGAGAAGGAGGAGAGTCCCACGGACGCCACGGTGGAGCTGGACGGTGATGATATGGAGGGCAGCGGGGAGGAGGGAGATCTGGAGGGCAGTGACAGCGAGGCGGCACAGTGGGCCGATCAGGAGCAGTGGTTCGGCATGCAGTGATCCTCAGCTCTCGCTAAGAGACTCTTGAGCTTCTGCACTTCAGAAAAAACATCCACGCTCTCGCGTGTGTGTGTGTGTGTGTGTGTGTGTGTGCGTGCGTGTGTGCGTGTGTGTGTGTGTATGTGTGTGTGTGAGTGCAGAGATGCCATAATGCTCACTGCTGCCATCTGGTGGTGAGTTATGGACACTGACATTAATTGGATTTGTGGATGACATTCAGATTTGTTGGCTTTTTGATTTGTTTGATGGCTTGTCCTCAAATTTTCCAGTTTTGTCATATCAAAAGATTATCTTTCTCATATGAGAATCCAGCACTACACAGATTTGACTGAGTTCAGATACGAACAGTCCAGCACCAGCTTGGCTACAAGGATGGTATGATTTTGGACTAAATCCACAAATGATTCACTCTTAATGTATTTTCTAACAATTTATTAACAGTAGTTAAACATCATGGGTTTCAAGTTTGCTGTTTTGGGCCAAATACAGGACTCTGTTAAACCTGTAATTTATTTTGCTTGCTCTTTTGAGCTTTTTTCAGCATGAGTGATGATTGTTACAGAGGCATCTTTAAATGAACCTCAATCCCACAAAATCTTTTCTTCTCTCTCTGATCTGGTGAGTGTGATGAAAGCAAGTCATATTCCACACCAAAATCAAAAAGAAAATGTTTTGTGTTCCTGTTAGAAATTTTTCACATTTCAGTTTTCTTTACTGTAATGTTCTTTTACATTTGTTTAATGCTCATTCAAAGTGGTGATTTCAAGATAACGCAGTGCTACTTTTTTTTTTTGCTTTAATGATCATTTTTGTATTATTACATATGCGAAAGTGGTTTGTTTTATGCATTTTTTTAGCTTTGATTTTGGTGTGAATATAACCCAGACATGTTAAGTTTTGTGAAATTTAACAGAGCATGTAAGTGATGCAATCATTCATTTCTGTAGCCCTAAAATTCATTTTTTTCAGTGTTTGTCGTCTTTTTATGTTTCTATATTATTGTAAAAAAGACTATTTTTAAATGTTTTGGAATTAAAATCATGGCATGAAAAATATTGGCGTATTTGCGGTTACTAAAGAGAATCTCTCTTTTCCTAATACAAAATAAATCAAGCGTTGACACAGGCTAAAGAAACAGCAGTGCAACCATGTAATATCATTTTATTAACCACAAGTCATTGTGATAATTACAACACTGATTCTGCAGCACCCGCCCTCCATTTCCATGGGAACTGCTGCAAAAGACCGTCTGTCTCACCGCTATGTCACACACACACACGCCTAACACCTGAAATGAGCCTCTGCTTTAAAACATATTGCACATCCCTGCGCAAAGCAACAAGAACAATCAGTTTTGGTTCATTTACATATCTCACAAAAGATCTGAGGTGAAAACGATGCCTTTTTTTCCACTAATGACATCATTTTTTTTCTTTTCAAATATTGCAGTGCTATACAAAAGTTTCTAACGTAAGGGGACATGCACCATGAAAACTGCTGTAATATTACATTTTTGAGAGTATTTTCAAATTCCACTGGCTTCAGGCGGGTTTGACCTGAGCTATCAGGTCTCAAAATCTATTTTTTCCACTCCTAATGTTTGAGCTGCTTCTAAACTAATGATGCAAATGCTTAGGTTTTAGCACAGTTGACATGCAGGCCTAGAAAGATGTGTGGAGCTGCTGAAAACAACACATGCACTAAAGTCAAGAAAACCTCACAGCTTCTGCAAGGAATACAGAGAGCGGATTGGCTTAATCATCCCGAGCTGGAGAGAGAGAGAGAGAGAGAGAGAGAGAAAGATGGAAAAATAAGGACACATTTGATCAAACATATGAAGAACAAAATATACATACAGAAATGTGATGTCATGCAACTGTAGTTAGACACGATTAAATGCTTCTTTAGAGAGTTACATATAGTTCCTGTAGAGGCAAATGCACATAATTGTATTACGTCAATCAAACAAACACAAGGTTGTGATGGTGTATTATGTGAGGTACTCACTTGCTGATGCACACAGGACAAAATTAGTTTTAATACAGCAAATTTAATCATGCATGTCTCTTGGTCACCTGAAATAAGACACTTTAAAAAAAAAAAAAAGGAAGAAAAGAAAATCGGACCCCTAGAAAATAAGTTGTGCCATTTATAGATTCAAAGAGGTCTCGTATATGAACGTCAGGGTTTTAATCCCAGAATTCATCCTAGATATTCTAATACAAAAAAGGATCATTTGTGCTCAATTTACTCAGCACCTAGTATATACATATACACATTACAGTAAAAATAATTCATCTATAATATTATAATCACTACGCTGTTCCTATAAATACATTTAGCACATGAAAAAGTAAACCTCTTCAGAAAATTTGTGCAAAGCAAATCCTAAACACTCTATCAGTTTCGTTTTTTTTACTTAAGTATTAATAAAATAAAACTGTGAACTGCTAAAGTTTTCATACGAGGGAACTATTGCATTTGGCCAGTCTTCTATTAAGCAAAAATAAAAAATTAAAGTCAGGCAACGGGTCCTAAGAAAGCAACCGCCGGAACTGAGGTAGCTACAATCTACTTAACGCAGAGAGGAAATCATTTTGCCTCAAGCGAGAAAAGGAAACAGAGACGACACAGCTGACGTTACAGTGGAAAACATCTAAATATAACCCAAATGCACATTCGCTCTTTTTGGCCCAGCGGATTCAAAAGGCTATAAAGACATCTCAGAGCTTTGAGCCAAAAATATCCAAAGCAATCTGATAAATATTGCTGCATCTCACTTTAAGCTTCCAAAAATAAGGGGACCTGAGAAAATATACAACTTTAATAAGAAAAAAAAAAGTTAAAATGGAATGATAAAAAAAAAGGAACATACTATTTTCTGACAACAATAGGCCATATGAAGATAAACATATACACACATAAAAAAAAAAATTAAACAAGGCTTAAATGCATGTGCAAATGTGAACGGGTGACTGTTGTTCCTTGTTAATGTTTCTTCTCTGGTTATTTGGAGTCATGTGTTAGCTTGAGGCAGCTCTGGGATCAGTCAGGAGGACCAGAGCTGCTTGGTTATGTTAGTGTCCGTGCTGTACAGCCACACCACAAGAGGGAGTGTCAGAGCTACGAAAGACCAGGAGATGCCCTCGGCGCATGCAGAGAGGGACCAGCCTCTCTTGTCGGGCTCCAGGTCCAGGTCTTTACCGGGTTCCAGGTAGTTCCTTGCGATGAATTTGAGCAGCTCATCCATGAGGATGACAGGCAATGAGATCTTCAGCACCATCAGCCACTGGGTCACGTTCAGAGGGGTGATCTGGAAGATGACCTGAGGAACACCAGAGGGTGAAGCAATGAAAATGGGGAATGAAACGAGGAGTCACAACAAGGCATTCACAGACACCAGTGCACCAACAGCCTATAGCTTATTTAATAAATAATAACAATAAATAAACTATTTATTAAATAAATAAATAAATATATATATGTTTTTGTTGTTGTTTTTTACTCATTTATATATAAAATAAAAAAAAACTGGAATAAGTTAAAAAAAATAAAACTAATATATAATTAAATTATAAAAACAAATAAATGTAAAATAAATAACATGATAAATGACAATAATTTCTATTATAATACTATTTTTTTAGTTTTTATATTTTTCTACTATTGCTACTTGTGTATTATTTTTTTAAATTCTAGATTTATTATATCTATAGATAGATAGATAGAGTGTTCAGGAAGTCATGGCTGGACAATTTCATGCTCCTAGTCACCCTGGTGTGCTAAAAAAAATTATATTATATTAATATATATATATATTTATTTATATTAAACATGTCCTTGGGCCTCATTTATAAAGCGTGCTTACGCACAGATTTGATCTTAGAGAGTGCGTACCCTTAAATCCACGCCAATGCTCATATTTATAAAAACGGTCTTTGACGTGGAAAAGTGCTTAGCGTCACGTCAGGGTCCGAGCAGACGTACACACTTTTTATTGTCGGAGTAATGCACTCACCATTCAATTGCGTGCAAGTTCAAGATCATTTGCAATTCATAGATTTCACATCTGAAATAGGCGTGTACACTCGTTTTCTGTTCGTACGTTCATTATATGAATCGCACGTACGCATTTCTGAGAAACGATCGTAAGATCAAATTTAGGACGGTTTCTGCGCAACATTTGCATTGGGGAAAAACATTTATTTCATCATGAGATTTTCTCCCCACTTTCAATTGTTTTACTTCAATGAAAGGGTAGAATTTTGTGAATTTTTTGTATGAAAGATCAAATAGATCAATGATGCAGATTTAATTTTCACAGCCGCCTGCATTTGCTCATATTTACCAAGGGTGCCAATATTAGTGGAGGGCACTGTATATGAAATACCTATTGTGTAGTTGACAATTGTTTTCAAAATTCAAAAGCTTGTCAACTTGTTTGTATTTTTGTGAAAGTGATCATGGAGTGCGAACTGAGTCTACATTCAGAGACTGTGTGTGGAGCTCTAGTGAAACGTTCCATTATAGATATAATTCTATTCTGGACCCCAAGATTATTTTTGACATACTCTTCTACATAGAGCATTTAATGATCTGTAGTGCTAAGACACATCATAAAGGGTGCTGTACCGGCAGCGGCTCTACGTAGAGGATGAGGAAATGCAGAGACATGGAGAGGCAGATGGCTCCTAGCAGCCAGATATTCTCCCAGGGAGGCATGCGCACCAGAGACTGATTCTCCGACAGACTGCAGGAGGAAGAACGACATGTTTACTTGGGTTCAAGACCAGCACAAAGCTCGTTTTAATCACTGCCATGCGTGAGGTGGATGCTGGCTGACCTGTTGAGGGCGTTACACATCTCGATGGTGACCAGCACAGACAGGGCCATGGTCATGGGGTAGGGAGACTCGAACACGTGGCACTCCAGATCCTGGAAGTCAGGATTATCAGGAGAACACTGCAGGAAATGACTCTGAGAGGCAGAGAGAGAAACAGATGCTTAGATACTACTACAACAACAACATTATTAAACTATATTTTCATTGTATAATAAAACTGTATTCAATATTATATATATATATATATATATATATATTAGTGCTGTCAAACAATTAATCGCATCCAAAATAAAAGTTTTTGTTTACATAATATATTTGTGTGTACTGTGTATATTTATGTATGTATAAATACACACATACAGTACATATTTAGAAAATATTTACATATTTACATCCGTGGGTACGGAAAGTATTCAGACCCCCTTAAATTTTTCACTCTTTGTTATATTGCAGCCATTTGCTAAAATCATTTAAGTTTTCCTCATTAATGTACACACAGCACCCCATATTGACAGAAAAACACAGAATTGTTGACATTTTTGCAGATTTATTAAAAAAGAAAAACTGAAATATCACATGGTCCTAAGTATTCAGACCCTTTGCTGTGACACTCATATATTTAACTCAGGTGCTGTCCATTTCTTCTGATCATCCTTGAGATGGTTCTACACCTTCATTTGAGTCCAGCTGTGTTTGATTATACTGATTGGACTTGATTAGGAAAGCCACACACCTGTCTATATAAGACCTTACAGCTCACAGTGCATGTCAGAGCAAATGAGAATCATGAGGTCAAAGGAACTGCCTGAAGAGCTCAGAGACAGAATTGTGGCAAGGCACAGATCTGGCCAAGGTTACTGCTGCACTTAAGGTTCCTAAGAGCACAGTGGCCTCCATAATCCTTAAATGGAAGACGTTTGGGACGACCAGAACCCTTCCTAGAGCTGGCCGTCCGGCCAAACTGAGCTATCGGGGGAGAAGAGCCTTGGTGAGAGAGGTAAAGAAGAACCCAAAGATCACTGTGGCTGAGCTCCAGAGATGCAGTCGGGAGATGGGAGAAAGCTGTAGAAAGTCAACCATCACTGCAGCCCTCCAACAGTCGGGGCTTTATGGCAGAGTGGCCCGACGGAAGCCTCTCCTCAGTGCAAGACACATGAAAGCCCGCATGGAGGACTCCAGGATGGTGAGAAATAAGATTCTCTGGTCTGATGAGACCAAGATAGAACTTTTTGGCCTTAATTCTAAGCGGTATGTGTGGAGAAAACCAGGCACTGCTCATCACTTGTCCAATACAGTCCCAACAGTGAAGCATGGTGGTGGCAGCATCATGCTGTGGGCGTGTTTTTCAGCTGCAGGGACTGGTTGCAATCGAGGGAAAGATGAATGCGGCCAAGTACAGGGATATCCTGGACGAAAACCTTCTCCAGAGTGCTCAGGACCTCAGACTGGGCCGAAGGTTTACCTTCCAACAAGACAATGACCCTAAGCACACAGCTAAAATAACGAAGGAGTGGCTTCACAACAACTCCGTGACTGTTCTTGAATGGCCCAGCCAGAGCCCTGACTTAAACCCAATTGAGCATCTCTGGAGAGACCTAAAAATGGCTGTCCACCAACGTTTACCATCCAACCTGACAGAACTGGAGAGGATCTGCAAGGAGGAATGGCAGAGGATCCCCAAATCCAGGTGTGAAAAACTTGTTGCATCTTTCCCAAAAAGACTCGTGGCTGTATTAGATCAAAAGGGTGCTTCTACTAAATACTGAGCAAAGGGTCTGAATACTTAGGACCATGTGATATTTCAGTTTCTTTTTTAATAAATCTGCAAAAATGTCAACAATTCTGTGTTTTTCTGTCAATATGGGGTGCTGTGTACATTAATGAGGGAAAAAAATGAACTTAAATGATTTTAGCAAATGGCTGCAATATAACAAAGAGTGAAAAATTTAAGGGGGTCTGAATACTTTCTGTACCCTCTGTATATGTATATATATATATATTTTTTTTTTTTTATTTATTTGTAAATACCTAATATTGTAAATAATATATTCTTATTAAATACATGAAATTATACATACACGTGTACAAAATCTAATATGAAAATTAATTTTAATAAATATAAATAATATTTTTGATACATATACATTTTTTGCAACAAAAGTCTTTGCTGTCTACTTTGGATCAATATTATATTTCATATAAATGCTGATCTGTTAGAACTTTCTATTTTTTCATCCTAGAAAAAAAAAAAAAAAAAAAAAGTTATCACTGTTTTCACAAAAACACTCAGAAGCACGACTGTTTTGAAAATTGATAATTAAAAAAAAAAAAAAAATGCTTCAGTATCAAATCAGCATATTAGAATGATTTGTGAAGGATCACGTGACTCTGAAGACTGCAGTAACGATGCTGAAAATTTAGCTTTGCATCAGAGGAATAAATTATATGTTTATAAATACACTATTTTATGTTATTATTTTGTATTCTATTGTTTTTTTTTTGTTTTTTTTATTAAGCTTCCAAAATATTGTGCTGCAATCTGTCAAGACTGGGCCAGTTTTTTGTTTTTAATTGTTTAAATGTCAAAAATCTTTCAGGCATTCCAAAAATTTTTTTAATGATTACAAATCATACTTTGTGCGAACTGGCCTTAAGGCTGTAGATTTAGACACACGCAGGACATTTCTTTAAAAACAGAGATGTATACCAGCTGGTAAAGTGTGATCATTGGACCATCATCAGCAGAAATGAACCACCAGGCTGCAGATCCTACAGTCGCAGCACCCACATAACCTGAGAAACACAACAGACTTAACAGACCAGCAATACTGGATGTGTTATTAGATGACAAACTAGAAAAAAAATATACACAAGCTAACTTCTCCTAAATCACAGCCACTAGGCTACATTAGTCATGTTTGTGACTCACAGCCGATGGCCAAGTATCTGAAAAAGAGCCATCCAGAGATGAGCGGCTCCTTGGCATTGCGGGGGGGTTTGTTCATGATGTCCAGGTCAGGAGGGTTGAAGCCCAGAGCGGTGGCGGGAAGACCGTCAGTCACCAGGTTCACCCACAGCAGCTGGACAGGGATAAGGGCCTCAGGGAAACCCAACGCAGCGGTAAGGAAGATACTGCGGAGGAGTCCAACATACTGTATCAGCAACAGACAAAACCAAACCAAACAGAACTGAAAACCACAACCGGACTGACCAGACGACCTCGCCCACGTTGGAGGAGATGAGGTAGCGGATGAACTGCTTCATGTTGTTGTAGATAGCTCTGCCTTCCTCAACGGCGGCCACAATGGTGGAAAAGTTGTCATCAGCGAGGACCATCTCCGAGGCTGTCTTGGCCACAGCAGTGCCAGAGCCCATGGCGATGCCAATCTCCGCCTTCTTCAGGGCAGGGGCATCGTTCACGCCATCTCCTGTCTACAGAGACACAACCACTCAGCCAAACAGGACAATCAAACGCGGTTGAGCTACATCCCTTAAAGGGATAGTTCATCCAAAAATTCAAATTCTGTCATTAATTACTCACCCTCATGTCGTTTTAAACCTGTAAGACCTTCTATTATTTTTGATGAAATCCGAGAGCTTTCTGACCCTCCATTAACAGCAATGCAACTGAAATGTTCCCAGACCCAGAAACATAGCAAGGACATTGTTAAAATAGTCCATGTGACATCAGTGGTTCAACTGTAGCTACGAGAATACTTTTCGTGCTCAAAGAACTAAAAATTAAGGACTTTCTTCTCTTCCCTGTCAGTGTTCAACACACATTCACGACAGTACCATGACGCATGTGTGTGCATTCCTCACGAGTAAACGAGGCGCAGTGCATGCTTCTTCTACATCAGAGCGCAGGCTCCTGCGTAAGCAGCACCACACACATGCGTCGTGTTACTCTCGTGAACGCCGCATGTGTCAAAGACTGACGAGAAGAAATTGTTGAATAAAGTCGTTATTTTTGATTTCTTTAAGCATAAAAAGTATTCTCATAGCTTCACAAAATTGCGCTTGAACCACTGATGTCACATGGACTCTTTAATGATGTCCTTAATACCTTTCTGTGCCTTGACTGTGGTAGTTCCCTTGTGGTCTATGGAGGGTCAGAAAGCTCTCTTGATTTCATCCAAAATACCTTAATGAAGGTCTTATGGGTTTGGAACGACATGAGGGAGAGTAATGACAGAGTTTTCAATTTTGGGTGGACTATCCACTGTACGGCTGCCTACCATGGCAGTGATCTCATCAAAGCCCTGCAGGAACTCCACAATCTTGGACTTGTGTGAAGGCTCGACACGTGCGAAGCAGCGGGCATTAATGACGGCCTCACGCTGGGCGTGAGGTGAAAGGTCGTCGAATTCACGGCCAGTGAAGGCCATGCGGTTGACGTCATCGTCCTCTGAGAAGATGCCGATGCGTCTGCAGATGGCCACGGCCGTGCCTTTGTTGTCGCCGGTGATCATGATGACCCGGATGCCAGCGTGGCGGCAGAGCTTGATGGAAGCGGCCACTTCCGTACGAGGAGGATCCAGCATGCCCACGCAGCCCACGAATGTCAGATCCGACTGGCAGATGGGGAGGAGAGGAAAGTTTAGAAAAACTTTTAGTAGGTGTCTTTCCACAGTGTATAACTGTTAGCAAAACACTAACTGGCTAGATGGAGACAGCTAGCCAGACATAAAGATGCTGTGGATAAATACATTTCTAGATAGCTAGATAGTTAAACCCTTCATTAGTTGGGTAAATAGTTTACTAGATAGAAAGCTAGTGAGATACACAAAAATTATATTAGATGCTGGATGTTAGTACCTAAATAAATACTTTAAAAAATCATTTTGATCCTGCTATCTAATAGACAACTAACTAGCAAGACAGTAAAAATTATTAGACAATATTTTATTAGACAGAATGCAAGCAAGACAAAAAGATAATTAATTAGATGCGTAGATACACATTACTAAATAGATAATAGTTACATATTCTATAACTAACTAGCAAGATGCCCATTTGAAAATTAACCATGTTTTATTGTAGTAAATGTGTAGTAACCATGTTTTTTTTGGCGTATTGATTACCATTTTTACAAACACAGTTCTACTACAAATATCATGGTTAAACTATGGTTAGAGTATCAAAACCATGGTTAATTTTCTTAAGGGTGAATTGTTTATTAAACAATTAACTAACTAAATGGATTAAAACTATCAATCTAGCTAGTTAACAATCTAATAGTTTATTAGATGGCAAACTACCAAAGAACAAATATACTTTATTAGAGAGCTAGACGTTAAAACATTTGTCAATAGTTCGATTATTTAGACCGCTAACTAGCTATACAAATAAATCTGTTATTATATAAGATATCAAAATGCTAGCAGGACAAAGATAGCTAGCTAGTCATTCTATTGCTAACTAGCTAGATAAATAAACACTTTATAAGTTATAAGAAATATTTAGTAGATAGCTACATGTTAAATAGTTTAGATAGATGGCTGAACAGTTTAATAGATAGTAATCTACTTTGATGCAAAGAAACCTTTTCGATTACGTTAACTATTAGACAGCTATGTACCTAGATAGATACTGTTAGCTAATTAGCTAGATTAAAAATTGGTTTATTAGGTAGGTAGCTAGCAGATAGCTAACAAAGTGCAAAGACACTTATTAGAGAGCTAGATGTTACTGGATCTAAAACGTATCTAACTAAACAGTAAAATGGAAAAAAACACTTTATTAGATAGCTACCTCGCTAAATGAATAAATAGTTTATGAACAGCAAACTCAAATGATACTTTATTAGATACTAGACAGCTGACTATTTGAATAAACACTTTATTCTATATCTGTGAGCATGACACTAAGACTGACATAGTACAGTATTATACAAGCTCAGTAACTCAGTCACCTCATACTCTGCAAAGCTGGCCGTATCTGTCAGGATCATCTCATCTTTCTTCAGTGGACTATCCCGGGTGGCCAGTGCCAGGCAGCGCAGGGTATCACGGCCAGTGCCGTACTCTCTGATCACAGACATGATCTTATCCTTGATGCCTTGAGTCAGGGGTACCCGGGATCCACCCACACGCACATACGTGCACCTGTCAATCACTCCCTCTGGAGCTCCCTGTAGAAGACACTCCAGTTGATCAATCTGAAAAACTTTGCAATAACAACTTAGTAATTAACAAACCAGTATCCAGTTAGCACCTTGACAAACATCTTAGCAGAAGATGATTTGGCCTTGTTGGGGGAACAATACACAGACATGGACTTTCTGTCTCTGGAGAACTCCAGGGTGAACTCCTTCTTCATCAGCTGCTTGATCACCTATACATACATACGGAGTTATTAAATCATGATTAAACAAGTGCTTGCATAAATATTTACTAATCATATAAATATTTACAGCGTTGCAGGCGTTGGCTCTCTCGATCTTAGACAGGCTCCTGACATCAGTGTCAAAAACGTTCATCTTTTCCACCAGGCAGGTCAGAGCCGTCTCCGTAGCCTCTCCAACCTTCTCATAAATGCCTTTAGACTGAAAGAGAGATAGCATTTATCATTTAGGTGCATCCTCCATGCATGGAACTAAACTTCTTCTAAAGCTTTTCATGCTGATGGTTAGAGATGCAATCAAATTAAGATCATTATCCCAAGGCTGATTAATTAATATCTTCATATTAAACAACATTAAAACACAACAGAGACATTAACGATGACAACATATCTCACACTAGTGTTCAAAATAAGAAAAAAAATTAAAAAATGCATTTCATATTTTATTTTATTTAGTTTTATTTTTTTTTTTTAAGAAATTAAATATTTTATGTAGCATAGATGCATTAAATTGAGCGAAAGTATTAATAGTTACGAAAAAAATTATTTCAAATAAATGCTGTTCTTTTGAATCCTGAAAAAAAGTTTCCATTAAAATATTAAGCAGCACAACAGTTTTTAACATTGATAATTAGAAATGTTTCTTGAGCAGCAAATTAGCATATTATAATGATTTCTGAAGGATCATCTGACACTAACTGGAGTAATGATGCTGAAAAGTCAGCTTTGCATCACAGGAAGAAATTACATTTTAAAATATATTACAATAGAAAAGAGTTTATTTTTTGTAAGTTAACTGTAGAGATATATATATATATATATATATATATATATATATTTTTTTTTTTTTTTTTCTTCTCTTCATTATTTTTTAATAGTTTCTGGGATCACTTTTTGAAAATATCAGTTTCATGAATATCAATTTTGAATTTTATAAATATAAAGTGGTGGACACTTTTGCTTATATCATCCAGGCTAAGAAAAGACAATTAGTAAACATACCTCATTAAAATCCAGGGAGGAATCATTACACAAGGCACAGATGGTCGCCAGCTCCACCAACCCGTCATACTGGGAGCTTTTCACTATTCTGTTATCAAGGAATCTGAGCAACCAAACAGAATGATCAATAAACCACCTACTAAAACAGAAGCTGACAGAAAATGTGAAATAACAGGCATCAGTTTGACTGCAGTACTACAAGTAAATATGAGAGCAGAGACAGAAAACTCACACGTCTCCTTCAGGAGCGTATGTGGAGCCAGAGATGGTGAATTCGGTCAGTGAGCAGTTGTCCCCCTCAGCCTTGTCTATGATGAACATCTGAAAGACAGACACAATATTAAAAGAATAGTTTTGTCATTTATTTGTTGCCATGTAGTTCTGAACTTATACATTTTTCAAAAAAAAAAACAGAATTTTGGGTGAACTGTTCTTTTAAGATACCAGTTGTTAACTGAATGTGTCAGTGTCCGTCTAGAAGGAATTTGTTGGAAAGTTAACTGACAGAAGATGGCAGCATAAGCAAGTATTAGCATAAGAAGATTATATGTACGCAATGACTCAGGGTGCCGTAATTCTATCCTGTGTGTTATTATGTTTAGATAAACACAGAAACTGGCAGAACAGCAAGCACACAGAGATGAAACTATGCTTAGCTTCTCTTTGTGTCACAGACTTCAAGTTCAAAGTACGCTAACATACGATGGAGAAAAAAAAAAAAAGTCATAATTCGAACACTACAGGTATCCATCGCTGAGCTCATTCCTACATTTCTGCAGAGCGAGCAGCTCAATCCAATGACAGAGATCTTTATCAGTCCAGTTCAGGAAGCTGCAGCAAAACACATTTCCAGAGAATGACGGAGGATTTTTAACTGACCAAAAATAACTCAGAATAAACAGATCTCCTGACTGAGTACTGAGGGAAATATGCAGGAGGACAAAGATGGAGTGCAATCAGCATGTGTTTACCAACATATTCTAAGTTTCCAGTGACAAGCAATCCATCTGCATTTATCTTTAATATAGGGCTTAACGTTTAATTGAAATAAAACTGATATTGTGACATGGCATCAGACTGCAATTTGTTTAAATAATTGTGTGCAGCACATTCCAGAAGTTGTTTATTTACACATCATAATCTGGTGTTTTCAGCGCCAACTATTTGAAAGTGTTTTTAAACCTGTTGCCAACAAATGAGAAGCTTGAGGGCTTCCTGCAGGTTTCCATCTGAATAGTATTATTATTATTATTATAATAATATATAGTATTACATTATATTTATTGTAATAATACTGAAATAGTATTATTACAATAGTAATACAGTGCCCTCCACTTATGTTATCTTTTTGGATCTTTCATTCAAAAAAATTCACAAAATTCTAACCTTTGATTGAAGTAAAACAACTGAAAGTGGGGGGAAACTCACATTATGAAATAAATGTTTTTCCCCAATGCATGTTGGCCACAATTATTGGCACCACTAGAAATTATTATATCAAAAATATCAAACAGCCCCTACATCACCACATGTTGTTCAGGAGAGTTTCAAGAAAAATTCTCCTAGCTCATCCAAAAACAAACTCCAGCATATTCAGTTATCAGACACGACTGGAACTTCAAATGGCACTGGCTTCTATGGTCAGATGAAACTAAAAGAGCTTTTTGGCAGCAAACCCACCAGATGGGTTTAGTACAAACAGGGATAAAAGGTACCCCATGTCCATGGTTAAATATACTGCTGGACATCTTGTTCAGGTGCATGGCATCTTTAATTCTATCAAATACCAACAGATAAAAATCTAAACCTGACTGCCTCTGTTAGAAATCTAATAATGGGCCGTGGTTGGTTCTTCCATCAGGACAATAATCCAAAACAAACATCAAAATCAACACAAAAATGTGTCACTGAGCAAAAAAAATGAAGCTTCTGCCATGGCCGTCCCAGTCCTCTGACCCTGAACCCTATAGAAAATGAGAACTAACCTGGAGCTGTGAATCTGAAGGATCTGGAGTGAGTCTGGATATAGGAATGGTCTCTGATCTCTTGTCAGGTTTTCTCCAAACTCATCAGACATGATACAGAGTTCCTACACATTTTCCATTTCAAAATTCCATACTTTTCCAGACTCAAATTTCCAAACCTCTCAGTAGATTTTTGGACCATATTTAACATAAATGGTTCATACAGCACTATTTTCAGTATATATTACAGTCATTGTGAATATTTTTATTTTTTCTGTTTTTCCTCTAAGTGACTTTTGCATGCACACAAGAAACTATTTGCCAGGTTCAAGGGTCTATAAAAAAAGACTGGTATTGTTAAAATACTGTTCCAGCCTGAGGTCTCTTTAACAAGACACCACACCGCTAAATGGGCTGATGGCACAATAGGTGGCTCAGTGTGCATTGTCCTATATGCTAAGTTTAATGGTTTCTCGTGCACACATAAAAGTCTTATTTTTGCATACGGTACTAGGAATATCATGAGAAGAAACTCAAAACATTTAGCATAATTAAGAAGTGCACCTTGAATTAATTCAGTCGTGTTTGAATCAATAAACAGCTGCCATGAAAAACACTTCTTGTATGATAAATTTATTTTCATTAAATTCTTAATTTTCTATTATAAAAAACTAAATGAGGGCAAAAGTATGGAAATGCAAATATTTTTCCATACTCTACTTTCTTTTTTCCATACTTTTCCAATTCAATTAAATTCCATACTTTTCCAATCCACGGAACCCTGATTATAGGAGAAACTCTGAGCTGTTATCTTTGGAATAGGACATGAGCATAGGCGGAAATCCCAGGGGGTCGGGGGGGAACAAGACCCCCCCATCTGAGGGTTGTCCCCCCTAAAAATATGATTAAAAAACCCACCCTGTGTACTGTAAATAATGTTTTATACTTAAAATAATTGTGCAAGTAGTAAAACAACACAAACGGGGCAAAAATGCGTTTTAAGTTTAGAAACATTTGGAGTCTCCCCCTCCCTTACCTCACAGTGCTTTGGTCCAAATAAAAGAGGAAAGCATATCACACACACACAAGTCCGGTAGAGAGAACAAAGCCCTACTTTTACTGGTGTTCCACAACTATTGACTGTCAATTGGCTATTTTATTCACTTAATATTGGATGAAGTGATTATTTTCTCTTTAATACAGATGATGCCAATGTATTTTTCGATGAGTCCGCTATGCTAGCAATAATAACGTCACCTGCTTGATGGATAGTAATGTCTACAAAGGACACGACCACTGTCATGGGGTGACCACAACAGCTTGTAATTTGGCACGGTCTCCCTGCTACGCTAATAGTAGTAAGGCTTTCCTCTGCGTATACATATCCTTGCAAGTACAACTTAAAATTTCTCAAGAGCAGTTTTTAAAGGGGACACAGATAATACATCTTATGTTTACTGTCCCCCGAACAAAATGTACGCCCCTGTAATTGGGTGCCAATAATTGTGGCCAACGTGAACTAGAGAAAAACATTCATTTCATAATGTGAAAATTTCATAATTTTCATAATGTGTTTTACTTCAATGAAAGGTTAGAATTTTGTGAATTTTTTTAACGAAAGAGCAAAAGGATAAACAATGCAGATGTATTTTCACATCCACTTTTGCTCATATTTACCAAGGGTACCATGCCATTATTAGTGGATGGCACTGTATACATCTTATATTGTTTCATATTTTTTTGTGATTATTGTCATTTATATGTAATTTTACACACACAAGTCAAGTCAAGTCACCTTTATTTATATAGCGCTTTTAACAATACAGATTGTGTCAAAGCACTTAACAGTATCAAATTGGAGGATAGAGTGTCAGTAATGTATAATGATAAGATTAAACACTCAATTTTCAGTTATATTATCACTTTGGACAAAAGGGAGTGAAAGTAAGGTAGAGATTCAATAAAAAGGTACACGGAGCTACAAAACTACACGAACTCACACACACATATATATATATATATATATAATATATATATATTTTTTTTTCCAGTTGAAATGTAAATTTGACTTTTGTGGCTTTTAGTTCATGTTTATTTGTTTTGAGGTCATATACGTTAGTGTACTCCTAAAAGTAAAAGTCACTCATATGTCTGATATATGCTACTAAAATGTTCAATATTTTTCTTCCAGGACAAAAGAAATTTGTGTGTTTCGTGGAGTTAAGTGCATTTAAACTTCTGTACAAAGGCGAGGATAACTAAACTGTTAAAGAAAGGGCTCACCCTGCAGACGGACATCTGGTTGGTGGTGAGGGTGCCGGTTTTGTCAGAGCAGATGACGGAAGTGCAACCCAGTGTCTCCACAGAGGGCAGAGAGCGGACTATGGCATTTTTCTTGGCCATACGGCGGGTGCCGAGAGCCAGGCAGGTGGTGATGACAGCAGGAAGACCTTCAGGAATGGCGGCCACGGCTAGAGCGACGGCAATCTTGAAGTAGTAAACAGCTCCACGGATCCAGGAGCCGCCGTGGACGGGGTCATTGAAGTGGCCGATGTTGATGATCCACACGGCGATGCAGATTAGAGAGATGACTTTGGAGAGCTGCTCACCGAACTCATCCAGCTTCTGCTGCAGGGGCGTCTTCTCCTGCTCAGTGGAGGCCATCTCGTCACGGATCTTACCGATCTCTGTGTTCACGCCTGTGGCCACCACCACACCTACGGCTTTTCCCGCGGCAATGTTGGTTCCCTGAAATCAAAGCATTTAAATGAACAGGAAAAAAACGAGGTTTTTTAAACCAAAAGGTTTTAGAGTGTGAACTAAAGTTCAGCTGAAGTCAAATTTTCTTACAGAGAACAACATGTTCTTCTTGTCCTGATTGACGGCACGGGGATCCGGCACGGGGTCGGTGTGCTTAATGACAGAGACAGACTCGCCTGCAACATGAGCAAATTAATAGTAAAATCCACAGCTAAGATACTTGACAAACACACACAATACACACACAAATGAACCAAATGCTTTGTTACCTGTCAGGATAGACTGGTCCACTCTGAGCGTGGTGGACTTAATAGCACAGATACGGATATCGGCAGGTACCTTGTCGCCCACTAGGAAGAGAAGAAAAAAAAAACAAGGTATTTAGAATAATTAAGTCAAATCCTCAGCTTCATAGCACAGTTAAAATTGCAAATAAATGCACAAACAAAAAAACACAGAACTACATGCAAATCAGTGGGGTCCAAAGTTGTTTTTAACAATAATGACCACCAAAAACAACTGAAAGTTTCCAGTGACAAGCAATTTTTCCATCCACATTGAGATTTAATAAAGGAACTAACATTTAATCTAAATAAAATTTATATTATGATATCACTTTTACCAAATCAAATCAGGTTTTGATTTAATTAAATACGTATATGTGGAGCATGTTTCAGAGCAAAGTTGTTTATTTACACTTGATCTGATATTTTCAGCATTAATAATTTGAAAAATGAAGCATTTTTAAACCTGTTGCCAATAAATCCTCAAATCTTCAGCTTCATAGCACAGTTAAAATTGCTAATAAATGCACAGATAAAAAAAAAAAAAAAAAAAAATTTTACACAAACCATATGCAAATCAATGAGGTCCAATGTTGTTTTGAACCACAATGACCGCCATTATATAAACAAAAACAATTTAAAAATTCTTCTAATTATTTTCATTTACGTTTTCCAGAAAACAAAGTCATACAAGTTTTGACTGACATGAAGGTGAGTAAATGATAAATTTTAAATTTTGGGTGATCTATCCATTTATATAAACAGGTTAAAAAAAAAAAAACCTCTTTGCAAGTAATTCTGGCTAATTTAACTGTCCTTAATAGAAAAATGTGTACCTTTATGCATTATAAAAAGGTACTAAAGTTCCACAATGCAACATTAAACTTGCAATATCAGTACAGAAATCATATATTTTTTACAAATCAAAAGTTTATCTTCTATGATCATACTATACCTCAAAACTGTGTATTGTAGTTTGTTTTGTTGTTGTTGTTGGTTTTTGGCTTGAATATTTTAATACAGCATGTAATGCTGCAAGTGTTATCCACATATTGCAGAGAACACAGCGTTCAGAAAGCATAAAATGTCTTTTGAAATCTTTTCCTGACTGATGAATATGCTAGGCAAGATGAACCATGGCAAACCCAAATCAAATTATGATCTTTAATTAATCAAATCCACTAGTACCTTAAGTCAAAAAATGACTTAAAGAGAACCAGCAAGAGAAAGAGAGAACTTGTTCACCCATCGAGAACAAAGTAGTCATGTAAGCTCATCTGCGCCCTTGAGGGCGAGAGAATAAAATAGCATGGGGAGCAACAATGCACCAATGCATGCCAAAAATGGAGAAACTATTTTGATATGTTCGGGGATGTGTTGATCAGGTTTAAGCACAGAGGCATGACAGCAGCTGCCCCTGCATTCGACAGGAAGAGTGACGAAAGTTAACACCCCCCAAGCTGTCAATCAACTGGGAGGTGTTACACTCTCCATGCATTCATAACTTATATCAATGGTATTTAAGAGCACCTTTGAGGAGTATGTTTGTGATAAGCTTTCTTAGGCCACACTTAGCAGGATAAAGTGTTTATTCGCTGATCTGTCCATGTTAAACATTAACATATCCATCAGTGAAAGTCCAGGGAATCAGTGTGGCAGCATGAGAAAAGGCAGGGCATGATAACAATGGATGCTGCGTGACCTTGGCAGCGATCATCACACATGTGTGTGCAACAGGATCTCTGCACTGTGGATTAACAAGCTGTGCTTTTGCCACGATTTGTGAGGAGCTATGGCAACAAGGTCACGCACACGAGACAATGACGGCTTTTCTCAGAAAGACTTAATGGAGCTCAATTGCAACTTTTAGCCACCTAAATAAGGAACAAATGTACACAATGAAGTCCAGTTCCCAGAAGGTCACCCAGCACTGTTCGCTGGCAACAAGAAAATGAACAAGATCAGCCAACAAGTACTCTCTTGTAGAAATGGACACTCGATGTGAGATGATCAGAGGTTGCCTTATGGACAAACCATGATTTGGAGGAGGAGCAGTGCAGATGATGCTATAGATAACTGCTCATAAATTGGTGTTAATGCAAACGGGGTTGGGAAAAGTCAGAATTGAAGAATAATCTGCCTTTCAATTTATGAGTGTGAATTTAGCCACACCGCAAATGGAAGATTAAATTAGAATTTGAATCGGGAAGAATTTAATGAATTGCAATTCAAAAATATTTCAACAGAAGATAATTTATTCAATATAAATAAAAGCAAACAAACATAAAATTACATAAATAAGTTTTTTAATTACATAACTATAAATTAATAGATGAACAGACAAATGAATTAATTAAATAAAATTAATTATATAAAAATAATTACAAAAAAGTAAATGACAAAAATATTTCCACATAATAATGAATATAATAAAGAAATACATATGTAAATATTGCATAAACAAAATAAATTACATAAATACATATTTATAAATAAATACAAACAAATGACAATTGCACAAAATATGTAATTTTATTTGTGCATTTATGTAAAATATTTAATTACATAAAATAAATAATTGTATTTGTCATTTCATTGTTTGTATTTATGTAATTATTTCATGCAATTACATATTTAAATTACAAATACACAAATAAATTACATAAATACATTTATTTTGTGTAATTATTTTGTAATTTGTTTGTACTTATTTCTATATAATTAAATAAATATTTAAATATTACATGAATTACAAAAAAATTCATGTGTATTTATGTAATTAAGTATTTCTTTAAATAATTTATAAATAAATACATATGATTACACAAATAAATAAATAAATGAATGAAGATTGCATTACAAGCATCCATCCAAGGCTTGTAAACCATTTTTAATGTATTTTTTTTTTTTATAAACTGCTTTTAAACATTTTTCTTGACACTTCTAGTTAAAAACATCAGTTAAATGAATCTCAATTCATTTTATTTCTACTTACTTTTCAAATTTGAATCATCTGCATCTTGTTCACTACCTCAACTCAAATTTAATTCAAATTCAGGAACTGAAAGAATATAAAAGGCTTCTCGATGCAGTTTTGAATTTTTCACAATGCACACCCCTGAATGAAACAGTGGATTAGATGGAGGAGCTTAAGACTTTTTTTTAATTAAGGGTACATACTTCAAATTACATGGACAAGTTTCAATGAGATGCTTAATTGCGCTGCTGACTAATGCAGACCCATACCACAAGGTGAGAATGTCGCATCTATTCAATTTCGCTCTAGCTGAGAGCTGATTCATGACTTAAGAGAGGCCTGATAGCACAATTCACAAGTGCGTCAACGCTTTCCAGAACATAGCAGCATTTATCAGTGTGCATATACAAAAAGCCCCAGCGATGAGCTATTTCAGGCGTATCTGGCCTCCAGGTAGAAGAGTGACCTCTGAACCCCTGAGTTGTTGGAGTTATCTATCCGCCCACTGTACGCACACAGCCTCCTCATCGGCCCTCGAAGAGCACGAAGAACCCAGAACAAACCCAGCAAAAGGGCCCTACACAACACCCACACAAAGATTCCATATATTCAGCTCAAAACTGAACTACTAATGGAGCATTCAAGATCAAGAAAGAACACAGTGGAATGGAAGATGCAGCATATACATGCATTCCAGCTGTCATATCATAAGCACTTTAGCATCTTAAAATACCTTCAGCATGCATCAATCAGCAGGGTAAAATAGCTCACACCTAACCCTCTGCAGGAGGAGGCTGGAGGACGGAAAGTAGAATGGTTTCGTGTAAAGGTTTGCGCTTCCATCAGTCCCCCAGCAACACATTCACAGCTTTCATTCCTCTGCTCTTTATAGCGACTCAGGACGCAGGGGTCAAACAAACATGCCTGCTCTTTACTTGCCACATGTCATCACAGTATAGACATCAGATTGGCAGGGAACTGTTGAATGGTGAGGGTCTCGAGGTTATTGGGTCAAACTTAAAAATGACTAGTGGTCGACTGATATATTGCCAAGGCCATTTTTTACATTTTTCAAATATCGGGATCGGCGATAAGTTTTTCTGTTTGGCCGAGGTGTTCGAGGTGGGACTTTTAAAAATAAAATCAAAATAACCTGTATCAGTCATAAAAAGGCAATATCCTCAATCTCTAATCTACAAATCATTGGTTTTGTGCATGCTTGGCCACAGGATTACTGGACACCTGTTCCACCTATTTATCACTGATAAATAGCAATAGCTAGTATTTATTTTACTCTCATTCATATTAACTCCTTGCTGACAGGCCGGGGGCATCAAACACCTGCCGGGCCCCGCCACTTGCCGCAAGGCTCCTCGGTGATAGGCGATGGTTACCAGGTCCAACAGAATGTTGCATGCCACCCTGTGTGCTTGAATTCCCAAAGCACACAGTGTGCTGATGGGTAAGGCCAACGTGAAAGCGGCTGCATGAGGGGAAAGAGGGGTGGGACACCATGGGCACTTCCTATAAGGTCATCTCTCTGAGTGAACAATAGGAACAGCTGTTAGAGCTGGACCCCTTCCACTTGTCAATACGGCTGCACCATACACACTTCAAACAAATTGCATTGGTTTCAAGTATTGTTCTTTCCTCAGATGATCAGCAATACATAAAAATGACCGATCTTTCAAGAAAGGAACAATGTTTAAACATGTTTGGCTAGACAAGGTCTTTCTGTTTGATGTTGTTAAAGACAACATAATCACGTGGCTTGATGGGTGTTTGGGCAGAATAAAATTCAATAAACCCTCTAAAAAAATATTATATACATTTTATGTAATAAATAACTAACTAAAAGTTTTAAAGTTTGAAATAAAGAAAAAAAAAAAAAAAAAATTATGCATTAAACATTTCATGCATTCCCAGTAGGGATGCACCGATACCACTTTTTCCAGTACTCACCCGATACCGATACTTTTATTTTTGGTACTTGTCGGTACCGAGTACCGAGTACCGATACCGATATTTTTATTGCATTTGTAAATTTTTTAAATATTGGGTACAGAAACCAAATGAGTATGTATAATGTTAGTTGGTTAACTTAATTTATCTAATAGATACAGTCAAACCTGACCAACTAATACTAACCTATTCTATCTATTTAAAAAATTTTAATAAAAAAAACCCTAGCTACATGTACTGTGCTGGGCTAACTGAGACTTGTCATGGCACTTGGATACTGCTGCACTCTCGATGGTCTGATTGCTTCTATTGTTCTCATATTGTACATCGCTTTGGATAAAAGCGTCCGCTAAATGATTAAATGTAAGTGTAAATGTAAACCAAAATTTATTCAGACACCTTCAACACTTCTCACATTATCACAGTTTATTCGCTGTAGTTTATGGTAGTAAAATATGACAAGAACTCAGCTCAATAATATCAGATAACTTTGATAGAAAGGTATGTGATGGATTACAATCAACCAAAATTATTCAGACAGCTGTTAGTATGACAATATTTACACAACTATCAATACTTTGTCAGGCAACCCTTAGTCTTAATGACAGCCTGTAGTCTCCTGGGCATGCTGTCGACCAGGTTCATGCAAACCTGAACTTCAGTTTTTTTTTTCCCAGACTCGGTCTGAATAATTTTTGGTTCCAAATTTGTATCAATTTTATTGGTAGTCCACTGTATGAAGAATTTTTGGATATAATATGTCACAGTTTACTTTATTTTGCTATCCTCACTTACATAAATGAACTATAGTGTCCTGCACCCACTAAAAAATATCAAAAATTATATTTGGTCTCTGAATAATTTTTGGTTTGACTGTATATCCTTCGGTTATTTTCACACTTAATTATGCACATTAAAATGTATTTTACAAGTTTTTGTTACTTTCACTGTTCGTTTTTTTTTTTTGCTCTATGGTACATCATCTTTAATTCAATTGATTTGGGGTTGCTAAAATCACGCGTTTTGCTGTAATAATGCAGGGAACCACTCATTATAAATCTCCTAACTGTGATATTTTCAGAAATAGAAGTCGCGTTTTTCTTTGCTTTTCTTTCTAATGCAGAAACACTCATGAAGCAAGCAAAACATGCACAACGCGCGCACGTATTTGTACTGGTGCAGAATGAGAGGGACAGTACAGCCTCGCGCATTTCACACAGGCTGCTAGTTTCACTTTCGCCAGAAAGTCATGTATGCTTAAGGTTGAAAATAAATTATTTATTTTATAGTGAATGCCCCTATAAATTGTCTTATATTTACGATTCAGTTTTAATCCAAGTGATGCATGCTATGTGAGCGAACATCAATAAAGATCACAGAAGTGCGCGCGTGCTCTATCTCTCTCTCCCTCCCTACCGTTAAGTAACTTGTGCATTGTTTTGCTTACTTGTTTTTGACATATCCGACCGAACTACAAACGTTCCAGTGATGTCTGTGAGAAAAGTATATTCACTCGACAAGCTCGTGCATCTGCGCCGGCGCCCGCTCAATCCACTCAGCGCTTTGCTTTTCAGTTCGCGCACATCAGCTATAAAGGCATTAATACTGAATGTTTAACATTATTCATTGCATACATCTGCTTCGTAGACATCCTTAATCTCTAATAACTCCATTCTGCTGCATGTTGTCCTGTTTCTTTGTCTGAATATGGCACTTATCACATGCTGTGAGGTATCGGCGCATTTTAACGAGTACGAGTACAGGAGCTCAGTATCGGGCCCGATACCAGTATCGGTATCGGTGCATCCCTAATTCCCAGGGAGTCGAACCCATAATCTTGGTGTTGTTAGTGCCATGTGCCATCAAGTTGGATCGATGGGTAAGTAAATAAATAAAGTAATAGAAAAAAGGTAATAAAAATAAAATATCAAGTAATAAATAAACAGAGATGCAACTATGCACCCAAAGCGGGCTGAAACTCGATACAAATGTGTGACAGTTCAAATGGGTTGAGATGTTAAATTAATCGCGATATAATTAGAGATAGAAGTTCATATGAATGCATCTCTTAAGGGAACTGACTGTCTTTAGAAAAGTTTAGATGGTATTTTCTTTTCATCTTGTCAATGTATAAAGCATATTAAAATAGTGTAACGCTGTATCGCTGCTGTTCCATAAGCACCACCTGCTGACAGAGAGTGAATCTACATTCTCATTCAACATGTCTGCTGTTTTGGTTTCTTTCAGATATGTTTTATGTAGTTCCACAAAGCTAAAGTCAAACCATTTTGTTTTTGCTTCAAATTTCAAAATTTTACAATCTAATTTAGATTAAAAACTGCTCAAGTTGCATGTATGCAGCATCTTTGTTTGGATCGTGGTTAAAATGCAGCGGTTGCCACTAATTATGAATGCAAAGAGCACAGGTAAAGCCTTAGTTTGTTTAAATGAGGAGATTTCTTTCATTTGTGCTATTTATTTGATTTGGGGTTTGTTTTAAAAATTCTGTGTAGTTTCAGTGTTTTGTTATTTGACATATTTCAATTTCACAAAGAAATGTACAGCATTTTGTCCAAGGAATAATCAAATGACACCTTTTCATTTATAATGTGTCTTAAATCTTATTTTGTAAAAAAAAAAAAAAAAAAAAAAGTAGAGAAAATTGTATTTTGGAATCCGTATCGTGAACTGTATCGCATTGTAAGTTGAGTAAATTGTTACATCCCTATAAATAAATCATACATAAATAATAATATAAAAAGTACAAGTAAAAAATAAAATGACAAAAAAAAAAATTAAAAAATAAATGCAGTAATAAACAAAACTATAAATACAGTGAAAAATAAATAAATCTACCTATTTGGGTGAAAATGGGAAAAAAAAAAATTTTAAATATTGGGAGGGGGGGACACAATTACCTATATAAAATATAACAGGCAAAAAAAAAAAAAAAAAAAAAACTTGGATGGATTAAAGTAAAAAAAATAAATAAATAAATACATTTCTCAAAAGTCACATTTAGATTTCTTAGAGTCTTGAAGGAGATTCTTGCAAGGCTGATGAAATTGCTGCATTTATCATTGAAAAACCATTGCATTTAAATTGCCCAAATACCATATCCTTACATAAGGCATTCCTCAAATATTATACCTGAGGTTGTCTTATACACCAATGCACTTTGGAATATCAAAGAGCATTGTAAGTTATGCTAATTAAAGCATCAGATGTGCGCTGAGAGGACTGTGAGGTGGCCCACATGCTGAGCTCGGCCCTGCGCGGAACTGATAGGCTGTCAGGGTGTCGCTGGCAGCATTTGTAATTCCGTTCACGACTAAACCGGTTACAGTCCCAGAGTCCTCTGCAGCGGGTGTGCCGAGCCGAGGCTCGGACTGCGTCATGCTCACAACCCACAGCAGGAGCAGAGACAGAGATTTAGAGACAGAGAGAAAGACCACAGGAAAGCACTTTAAACGATCGGCGCAGATGTCACACTACGAAACGCTCTCCAGATTCAGCCAAAAAGCTCCAGGTGACCTGCTCTTCCTAAATTAATCGCATCCAGACAGTGCTGGTCAGGCAAATGTTATCACTTCCCTATCTGCAAGAATGCACTGAGACATTGTGCGAAATTGCAGAACTACAAAACAAATGCATTAGTGGTCAATTTACCCACGTTCAGGCCTAAGCACTAACCCCAAAACAGCACTATTCCATCAATGACCTCTACAAGGTGACATTGCAGTCTGTCTGGATCATATCTGACGTCACGGGCTGCAATTCTGTGGGACGCTGCAGAAGGGGTGGGCCGTGGGCCCAGGGCCGACACCTGTCATCTGCACCATTGTCAATGTGAGTTATAATTAAACCATTCCATAATCTGAACAGCCTATCAGTGCTAAATATAACATCTACCACTATGCACAAAACATACAGCACTGGTTCTATTGCAAAGAGTTAAAGGTTAAAACATTATGCCAGTTCTTTCATGTATGACCACATCCATCCTAAAAAGATAATCCCTTATTACACTTATTAGTGCTAGAAACAAGGGAACTCATTTATAAAACATGCATATGACTTGATTTGATCCTAAATGAGAGGGTGAAGAAATTTAGATTTATAAAAGGCAGGACTGCAAGACTTTAAAAAAAAAAATAAAACTAGAAGTGCGATATGACTGCATTTTCATTAAATTTGTGATGAGAAGCGATTATAAACCGACTTTAAAGTCGGCATGAAACAGAATTTGCATTTGTCTTTTCTTCTTTGCGACATATGAAACAACTTCTCGAATGAGAAAAAAAATGTAGGGCGGGATTTAATTTGGTCCATTGGGAACTGATTGGATCGTTGTTGTTTGCTATTGCTGCAATCTCATGTGAGTGACAGGTTGATTCGCTCTCGCGCCAAGACATAAGTCATCAGGGAAAAGAAGAGATGTTGCAAGAGGAAGGGGAAGTTATTTTGATTCAAGATTATGAGAGCACATGAATTTTACAAAAAAGATGTTCACAGATAAATAATTTACAATAAACACTGCAATATCCCAAAAAAATAGGAATTGTCAATTCTGATTTCATTGTGACTTTAAGCTTGATGGTTCAATGTTCGGAAATAAAGAAATTAAGACAGCCATAGTTATCAGTATTGTAATTTTACAGTACTGTAAAATTATATCTTTTTTTTATTTTACAGTGAAATATTACAATAGTAAGGTTTAATATTTTGACAACTATTATTAATATTGTTGCCGTTATTGTTATTTTATAGTCATTAATTTTGATCAGATAATAAAGTGGATTTAAACATAAGAGAAGGAATCTTTAATTAAATGATGATTTTAAAATAATTTGAGATCCATAAAGCGAGATGCTTTTAGGAATGTGCGTTGTCTGCAGTAACATTTGGGAAATTATCATGCATTTCATTTTTTAATATCACATTTAAGATTGTTCTCTACAAACCTTTATTAATGAAGTTCCAGATATTTAAAAATTATAAAACAGCAATTCTTTGCAATTATTTGCAAGGGCTCAGAGAAATCTGAAAGCCATCTCCAAATGAATATAAAGCATAACTATGAGAAACAAACCAAAAGAGCCAACAATGGATATAGCTATTCTTCTAGGTAGAGCATGAGAACTGACTAACATGTGATGAGGACTGATGCACACAGTCCATTGAGAATCAACAGGTGCAACCAAAAATACCTATACTCCTATAATGGAACCGTATGGGGTCCATACAGGGACCGGAGAGCAGAGAGACTGTAATTACCTCATAACAACCCATAAGTGCCATGACAACACCAATAACTCCATTCAGAGAAAAAAAGTGAGCGATGCTGTGATCTCATAGTCTTACATTATATAAAGGTAGCACTTACCAGCAACCTCCACAATGTCTCCAGGCACAATGTCTTTGGCTTTGATCCTCTGGACGGACTTCCTGTCCTGACGGTACACCTTGCCCATCTCGGGCTCGTACTCCTTAAGGGCTTCAATGGCATTTTCTGCATTACGTTCCTGAGATGGAGAGAATCAAATGTGAATTTATTTTATTTATTCACTTTTTAACGCCATGCCAGCATCAAGGCTATTTTCATGGCGATTTCATCAGAATACCGTAAATTACACAAGGTATACAATTAACAGAAAGTTTCAGATCTACACTAGACAAAAATTCTAAAATTCATTCAGGTGATACATTTTTAAATAAATCAACCGTTGTCTATTTACATTAAAAACAGTACAATCCAATAAAATATGCTTCAATCAAATGTGAAAAAAGTTTTTTTTTTTTTTTACACATGAGTTTGGGATGGGACTTACTGTTAGACAGATGTGAGAAACCGGTTTGATAACAGTCATTATTTTCCCACATTATTTGAAACAATTCCCCTGTAATTATTCAAAATTCATAACTCTTTTCATGCTCTACTGACCTGCCAAACACCTACGATGGCGTTAGCTATAAGAATCAGTAAGATTACAAAAGGCTCCACGAAGGCAGTGATCGTTTCCTCTCCCTCCTCGAACCAGGCTAATACCTGCAATTAAAAAATTATAAAAAAGTCATGTCACAACACATCCCGTTAGATCTAATCAAGCATTTCACATTCAAAACACCCTGTGGATATTTCAAGACCAGTAGATCGAGATTCTAGACGAGACACGCCAGTGACATTTGCCTTCTCGTAACGGATTCAACACAGCCGGTTTACAAATGAGATTCTGTTTGGATTGCATAATCTGCAAGATTTTAAACAAAAAGTTTAAACACAGGGGGGAAAATAAACGTGAACAAGCCGCATGACGAAATCCAAACGCAGCAGTATGTTTTAATGACTGGAAATAAACTTCTAGAGCTCACTGCAGCCACAGCACGACATCTGTTATTTCCCTCATTTAGATGCATTATTACATATGAACTTCTCCTAAAATAAGAAGCAGCAACATCTATTTACTTTCCATCACATCATTAAGCATAGACTTGCATAGCAATTTAGAGAACAGTTTTGCTTTGCACCTTTAAAAATGGAGTTGCGTGATCTTTCTCAGACACAAAGTCCTAAGATGCACTGCTTACAAGGTCATATGCAGGTCTTGGTGCAGTTCTCACGAGACAGTGGAGTTACTGGTCTGTGGTAATGAGAAGCCTGCAACTGAAGGTCAGAGACCTAATTTGGCCTGCAGAGATGCCCTCTTACACAGCCAACTACAAGACAGCTGTCAAACCACAGACTCCAACACCTCAGTATCACTCCGCTGGGCGATGCTGGCATACCTCTCTCCTTCCACCCAACCAGCCAGTTTAATCTCATCAGTTATGTAGATGCATTGTAACTTTTGGACAGCTAAAGCATAAAGATCCTTACTTTTTTTATGAAAAAATTATATTAAATACAACATTAAAATGAATTGCTATATAAATAGAGAGGAAGAGAGGGAGAGGGAGTGCAATAACATTACAAGTAAAAATAAAAATGTGCAATATATTGCTATAATTTATTATATATACACACGCATATATAAAATTATCATATTTTGTGAATAGAAATTCAAAAACAGATCATTAATTATATAGGCTTTAATTTACAGCAATTCAGCATAATTCTAATTAAATATTGAATATTTATTCAATTTCATTTGAACTTTCTTAATATTTAAGTTACCTGATAGTAATTTTAAATAATTTGATGAAATATAGAAGATATTAAATTAAATATGTTAACTTAATAATATATTAATTAAATAATTGAATGAACATTTAATATATTTTATATAGGATATGAATTACTATACAGACAAAAGTATAGTTCATAAATTAACCCATGTGCAGTCTGTACCAACAACCTGTACTTGCTAGGGCACATCTTTAACCACTAGGCTAAACCACCACTATATTAAGCACTGATCCAATTCATAAATGTGATTTACAGCCAAACTACATGACCCTTTCAAGTCTCCATGCACATGTGTCTTTTCATTCGGTAGTAAACCATCTAGGCTAATTAATCAAGAGGTCCTTAAACCACGGCTGTAAAACAGCGGTGCACTACTAAGACATCTTGTTTGGCAGCTAGTGACAGACACTCAATCTCACTGAATGCTGTTGTCACCATTCCTAAGGAGTTCCGCTTCCTCAGCTGTTTAGCCCTTCTGATCTGCGAGTAACCCAAGACGAAGTGTGCAAGACTCGAGGAGCTAACAAGACATCTTCACTTTCACAGCCCTTCCGGATAGCAGTCGGTGTTTATTTCAGTCCATGTATCGCTGTGGTTTGTTTCTAGCGTAAAGCAATTAACACCTGACATAAATCTGTGCTGAGTCACGTCTGAGAAATGGCTATACTGACACTATTTGCACTCAAGGAATATTGCACAATAACAATAACTGCAGAAACCTGCCAGAACACGTTACCAAAATGTACTTACAAAAGATATACAAGCTGCCAGAAGAAGAATCCGCACAAGTAAATCTTCAAACTGCTCGAAGACAAGTTCCCATATAGATTTTCCTGTCAAACATCAAAATTAAATTTATCAGAATCACATGAGGAGTACAATGATAACATCATGATATAGTTTAAACTGTACTATTACCTTCCTCAGCAGGCAACTCTGTGTGGTTTAT
Organism: Onychostoma macrolepis; assembly: GCF_012432095.1. Classification (NCBI taxonomy): domain Eukaryota; kingdom Metazoa; phylum Chordata; class Actinopteri; order Cypriniformes; family Cyprinidae; genus Onychostoma; species Onychostoma macrolepis. The sequence goes on from NC_081162.1 coordinate 22,702,659, forward strand.
TGAAGGATATGAAAAAAACAAAGTATAAAGTTACAAAAATACACCGTGAATACATTCCCAAGCAGAAATTGATTTGACATTGACTATAACACAGTTATCCATTACATTAAGACCTGTGACCTTGTAAGAAACTCAGATTAAATTTGTCTTAGCTTAAAAAAAAGATGCCATATAATATTTCAGCAGAGATTTTAAGCAGTAACTGTCTTCATGTCCAAGCACCACCCACTCTTAAACTTAAAAATGTGAATGAATATTTGGTTTTAATCCAAGCGAGTGAATATCTGGCCTCTCTTTGAGTACATGCTGTGAAACATTTACAAGCCGTTTCTGAGCCGGGTGCTGACAGGAATTTTTTTTTATCTTGTCTTTCATGAAAACATGATTCTGTATAACTGATGAAAGAGGAAGACTGGAGACCAGCCTATGCTCGCTTTGATTGTCCAGCGACATAATAAAGCGGAAGGGATTTAAATATCTCTTTCAGCTTATTTCTGGCCTGTGTGTGCCTGTCTTCCACCTTGTCAGTCTAATCAAAATGTGTATGGCAAGCTGTTTTAACATTTCTCCCTTAAAACTAAGTAGCAACCATTTTTGTGGTTTCAGCACTTACTAATCCAACTGTGAGTAGCATCATAGGCAGAGCATGTGTAAGCCTTGCGAAGGAGCAAAAATGGAGCAAAATAGAGCAAAAATGCCTGCGCACAAATAATTTAAATCTATTATGTATTTTGCTAACAAAGTGAAGATGAATGGAAAGTGTCAATTGCAGCATTAAATTAAGATCTGCTTATGTTGCACCGTTTTTCATTTTAAGCGTTTTAACAGTGTTGCACATTATAACCAATCACACACACACGATTCTGTTGAGCATAGGAATGCAATGGCCGCTCAGATGAGTTATCGCTGAAACTCAGTTTTGTTGAGCGCACACACTCAATGACTGAATTATTAAAAATAAAAATAACTGATTAGCCTATATGGCTTCCATATCTGGTTCTTGCATAAAAACACGAGTTTATGATGTTTGTAGTTAATAATAGATTAGGCTACTTTAAGCCTTACACTGGAGAGGGTTCACCCTCCGCCTATGACAAGCATTTTTCAGTTTTAATAGAAACTAATCAAGAGAGTGGTTACTAGTGAAATAGTCACCAATCTGTATTCAGTTAGTCAATCATACATATTCTTTGTCAGTAAAGACAAGTAACTTATTGTTATCCCATTGTTATTGGGAACTATTTTTTAAAAATTTCCATTTGTTTCAATTGGAATCTTTTGTTCAGACTACTTTATAGTCCAGATGTTGCTGGAACCTATTATAGTTTTACTAGTAGCTGTTCATTAGGTACTAATACATTTTTCTATCCCAGTAGTTGCTTCTATGCATATTCAAGCTTTACTAGTACTTATTTATTAGGTTGTAGTGTCTAATAAATCCCAGTTGTTACTGGCATCATTTCTATAGTTTATCTCACTAGCTGCTACTTTACTTGTCAATGACTAGTCAGAATGACTACCATTACCTACCTTTACCAATAAACACTGAAAATAACAACTGGAATTCACTTTATAATAACTACTGTATATTACTTTAGGAAACCTGAAAGCAAAATAGTCAAAATAACCAAAAATAAGTACTAGTACCTAATGTACAGAAGTGAGAAATATACTAGTCACTACTGGTTTGTTTAGTAGTAATTGAAATGAGTACTAGAAGCGTAAAACCGACACTAGTTTGATTTACAAAACGAATGTTACAACGGCTTGCCATAAAAACGTGTTTGATGACGTCAGCTGTTTCGAACGCTCCAGCCGGCTGATTGCAACAAATGCAACAATTTCACATCAACTTCAAAGCGTCTGTCGCGCGTCGCTGGCCGTGAAGAACACAAAGTGTCAGACGTACCGTTGAGACCCCATTTCTCTCTCTGCTGTTTCACCTGGTCTAAAGTCAGTCCCGTGCTCTCGTTGACGCTGAAATAACTATAAACTTCTTCCACACTCTTCATGTGACCGTTCTCCATGGTTAGATGGGAAGAGAATCCCGCTCAAGAAATCTGCCTTGGTCGAAAAAATAAAAAAAAATAAAAAATAGATACGAATATGCCTATGAGTGACACATGCATTGACATCCAATGAAGAATATATGTAGAAAGTTGAGACGGGCAAATGCACCTTCCAGGAGTCTTATCCAAACACAGGAGTTCTTCTATCTTATTCTTGTTTCCCAAAGAACTGGGAGTCAGTGGAAGCCAAATGAAAAGATCCTTGCTTAGTACATCACATTCACCCCCCGTCCAAGCCTCTGCCTGCCTGGAAATGTGACGGTCGACCCCTTTTGCCGTCCTTCTCGCCCGTTCAGTGGTGATGGAAGCGGCGTTTACTCTTGTTTTATCGCAGGAGATTCACTACTGCCTCTCTGCCGCATGTGGAGGACGCTGATTGGACAGTGCGTGTCCAGGGAGCCCATAGACATCCAATCAATCGTCTTTGGCTCGAGCAGCACTGACGAATATTGAGCAGCCGTTTGCTTATTGATATAACAGACTGTCACTCAATGCAGCTGATATAACTTTTGCCCCGCCTCTTCAACGCAGGTACGCTTCAACCCACAGGTAAACGGTGTTCTTGGAAAGCTGTCTGCACGTGTATTTATTGTATTTATGCGAAATGACTACAGTTTTGAATGTTTGAAAATTATAATTATATATATATATATATATATATATATATATATATATATATCATAAACATATATACACACACACACATACATTTTAGCATAAAGTTAAGCTTTTATTGAATGTTTGAAAATATAGCCTATATATATATATATATATATATATATATATATATATATATATATATATATATATATATATATATATATATATATATATATAAATATGATATATAATAGATATATATATATATATATATATATATATATATATATATATATAATAGATATAGGCTATATTTTCAAACCTTCAATAAAAGCTTTATGCTAAATGCTAAAATTCATGTGTGTGTGTGTGTGTGTGTGTGTGTATATATATATCAGAAATATATCAAAATATCACAGATTTTTAATGCATTATTCACAAATTTAAATGTATTTTTGTTTAGGTCATTAGAAAACATGACAATGTTACTCAAAAAAGTGTGAATTTTTTCAACCTTGAAAATAACGATTAATGTACTCAAGGTTAAACTTAAGCATTTTAGTACTTTTTAATCATAAGTAGAAAATGGTATTAAAATGAAATCAGAGTGAATGCAAATATTACATTTATTTTAAACTAACTTTTAAAAGATGTAATCTTTTTTTATCACCTAATACATCCTTTTGGAATGTAAAACTAATAAAACTTTTGCTATTCTATTCTAATTGTTAATAAAAGAAAATCTAATTGTGAATCCGATGAGGCCATTTTGAATGAGACTGACTCAGTATTAAATCATTTAAGCTGCCAGATGTCCATTATACTGCAGACACACTGCTACACAACAGTACGCCAGGATGTAGTGCTTACACCTACTCAGGGTGACCTGTGAATATTATTATATTATTAATATATGAATAAATGAATGAATTACCACCCTGGAGCTCTAGCATATCCATTTTTATAGAAAGGATCCATTTATATGTGCTTATGGGTATGCTGTGGTGATATTGATTCTCATCCAAACATTCTGGATGAATGGATGCTGCAGGGAGAGAAAGAAAGAGAAAAAGTTCTACTGGATATTCTAGAAAGTATCACCAGAATGGCACCTATAGGTGCAGGATCAATATACATGATCTGAACAGCTGAATATTCCACATTAGAATGTAAAAAAAAATAAATACAATAACTACATAACTGTATAAATCTTTAATTTACAATGTTTGTGACTTTGATACATTTTGTATAACTTTTCAAAAAAATACAGAGGTGAAGTAGCTTAGCTGTCTTCTCACTTGTCCATACAGTGCAAAAAGAAAGAAGAAGAAAATGAACATTTAATAAATAAGCTACTCACACATGATGATTGGACAAGTCAGTCTGTTTACTACTGTAGCACTACCCTGACAGAGCAACAAAAGGAGATCCAACTGAATTCCTAAATTGGACAGCTCTTCTACCCAAGGTCATGGCTGTTGTTTCCCAAAATAACCTGGAGCACAGAAGCATCCAAAGTGTAGCACTTTGTTGGGCATTATCTTTGGACACAGACTGGAGCTCTGTTCTTAAAGATGTGTCAAACCCGAGACTAGGGACTTGTTGGATGTTAGTGTGTCAGAGAGTTTTGAACCCTCTTACCCAGATGACCCTTAGGATATGAGTACAGTTTTAAAGGAACAGTTCACCCACAAATGAAAATTTACTTGAAATGTACTCACCTTTAGACCATCCAAGATGTAGACAGATTCTGAGAAATTTATCTTGCTCACCAATGGATCTGCAGTGAATGGGTGCCGTCAGAGTGAGAGTCCAAAAAGCTGATAAAACCATCACATTAATCCACACGACTCAATTGCATTAATTAACATCTTGTGAAAAGACGCTTGTTTGTTAGAAACAAAATCAACATTAAGACATTTTAAATTCAAACCATTGTTTCTGACTGAAATATTCTATCTGAAATATCCTCTATTGATAATCTTACTTTCTCCAGTGAAAAAACTCATCTTGTTTTAATCAGGAGTGAAGTATGCAAAGATCAAGCACTGTTTATAATCTAAAAACAGTCCAAAAGCATTTTAAACATATATATTGATGTATTTTGATGTGAGAGGACAACAGGTGGTGGACTTTTTCACTGAAAGAAGTGTTATTATGGACTTGTATTTTGGCCAGTTGTGTGTTGTGGATTATTGTGATGTATTTATCAGCTGATTGGATTCTCATTCTGACGGCACCCATTTACTGCAGAGGATCATTGGTGATTAAGTAATTAGTTTTTGGGTGAACTATTCCTTTACCTATTCCTTTGACATACGAATTAATCCACATACAATTGTACATATACAATAATGTATAGTTATTTATATAACTCATATATTAATGACCAGAAAAACAACTTTTATGAGGGAAATGGCATCACAGAACCAGCATATCCTTGCCAACATCCTGGATGACGTGCCCAATAGGTGCTTGGCTCTGAGCCTTGAGGTAGCACTGCTTCTTGCACTCCAAAAGCGTCTCCAGGTCCTTCCACATCTTCATCTGTCTCATATTGGGCTCCTGGTTCTCTCGCACCTGCTTCACCTGCTGACGTAGAACCTGCGAGCCCACAGGGACACAATGTTCATCGGCTTTGAAAAACACGCCTAGTGCTACATGTTCCAATGTTAATTGGAGATAAATACAATCATTTACATATGTTCAAAGCATGGCTGGTGCAAAAAAAACTGACCCATGATACCTGATCTGAATTTCAAATTCTTGCTGAGCCATTAAATATATTGTACTCATATTGACAGCAGTCAATTTTAGCGTAATTAATGGATTCAGAAAGCTTGTAAAGTAGCAGCAGTAAACAGTTAAAGGGCAGGACAGGCAGTTACGGGAGAGTTTGGCATGCCGTCATCTCTCCTTCCACTGTGCTGAGAGGGTGGTCCTCTGGTTGTACATCAGGGCAATGATTACACAAGCTTTGTCCTAACAATACTGATCGCATGCTCTGCACGTTTTGGCAGAAATATCGCAGAGGCCAGCCCCCCCCCCGCTCTTAACTAACACCAAGTTGACCCCGACAGATGAGATAAAGACAAGTAAACGACCTGATGGAACTAAGTTATGAGTCAGAGAGGTTTGACAGATGGTCAAAGACAGTCTCCTCACCTTGCCCAAGGACTCCTGCTCTGCCGTGTTCGCGATGTACTTCTCTCTGTAAGAGAAGGATATACAGTGATTCCTTAAAGGAATACTTGTTTTAGTTTAAATATTCTTTCTCATGTTTTTCCAAACCTGTTTTACTTTTTTACGTCCAAGCTGCTCTTTTCCATTCACTACAGTGGCTATTTTTCATTCAATAGAGCCATATAGTCATAAATAGTACCATAAAAAGTCCACATGCCTTGTGCACTATTTCTCAAGTCTTTCAAAGCCTTATTGTATGTGCATATTCGAATGATACTGTATTTATAGAAGGAAATTAAATCAATCAGTGAATAACAACTTATTATTAGTCTGTTCCTCAGACAAAACTATAAATATAGTGCATAAGTCATATTGACAACATTAATAATTTTTTGTATTTTTTTGGAGCTTGAGAGCCCCTGTTCATTGTATGCTTTCAATATATGCAAAATAGCAGCATAAACATTCTGAATATCACTTCTGAACAGCAGCACAAACATCATTTCAGTTCTTAGTAATTATTAATATAATTTTTGTTTATTTATTTTTTATTTTAGTTAAATTTTTAGTTAAATTGAGTAATTTTGCTGTTATTTATTTTTTTAAATTTAGTTTTTTTGCATTTTAATTTCAGTTTCAGTTTTAATACATTTTAGTACTTCAACTTAAATTAAATGGAAAACTAGAAATTGTGTCTTTGCAACTAAAAGAAATAAATGAAGTTTCAGTTATAGCTATTTTTAAAATTTCTATTAACATTTAATTTATTTCATTTAATGTAAATTTTAAATTTTAATTTCTTTTACATTTTTAGTTTTCGTTTACTACATTGTTTTGGATGACTTTAGGGTGAATAAATGACAGCATTCATTCATCCAATCATTTTTGGGTGAACTATCCCTTTAAATGTTACATTTATTTACTTTCTATTGAACAGTTGCCCAAATAAACTTTTAATGCATTGCTTGGAAGAAAAACAAATCTAATATGACAATGGTAAAATAACTTATGACTTATGATTATAGCAGTTCTCCAATTCCTGAGTCACTCCTACTTAGAATTGAACCTGCAACCTTTGTGTTAACAGCTTAAATCCTTAACCACAAGGCTATCGCCCGCCTCCACATTTAGCAAAAATTCTGCTAAACTTTTTGAATGTGTAGGCTGCATGGATCAGGAATGGGTGAATAGATACTTGAAGCATAACTGAAACAAAAGACATGAAAAAAAAAACACGCATTCTGAGCAGTAGACAGGCAGGCGCGCTGAGAGCTGCCAGCTCAAAAGAGTCTCTCAGGAATCATTTGTTTGTCAGTTATGAAGCATGAATTCATGTGTTGTGTACACGTCTGTCTTTTCACTGGAGCTTTTAGGTTTATCTATAACAGCTACATCTTCAGTTTCTTACCTGAGAGCCGTCCTCCGCACCTGTAAGTCCATTGACTGATTGATCTTACTCTGATCTGCCGCTCTCTGCATTTGACTCTCAATAATCTGTGAAAGAGAGGCCGGGGAGGAGAGAGAGTGAGAGAAAACCACAGGACTAGAAATCTCTGATGTCTAAGAGGAAGATGGTTTTTACCTCTCTCATGCAGTTAATGTGATAATATCGGCTTTCTTCCTGTGCAGTCTCTTCCCTGAGCATCCTCACTTCCTGTATAACATCAGGACATTAAATCACTGCCTGCTCATGTATATTCAATCTTATTTCATAAGATGCTAAGATAGTCAAGTTGAGACCAAGGTAGGCTATCTTTGAATTTACAAGTTGGAATTTGAACATCCACAGGATGTTAAACTTGAATCTGACTTGGACTAAGAGATTCACTAAATTTGATTTCAGAGTTATAAGCCTGATTCATGTTGTTTGGATATCCAAATACAAAACCACAAAAGAATATACATTTATTTTTCTAATATGAATTACCTTATCACACACACACAAGATATGAGGTATTTAAATAAATAAATAAATAAATGTGTGTGTTTGTTTGTTATTTATTTATTTATTCATAATGTATAATTTATTAATTAAATATAATTTTATGCTTTAATGTTGCTTGGCACCATTGTTTGTTTTTTTTAATTCTCATTTTAATTTTGATTTAAAAAAAAACAGCATTCAGGGAAAAGAAGCATTGTTCCACCATGGTGTATAAAATTCAAGTTATTTATTAAATATAATTAAATACAGTTATTTTATTAAATGTAATGCAATTACATTAGTTTACAGATAATTAAATTTACATCTATTTATAATGTAATATAATATATAGTTCAACATATAGTTCAGTATTTTTTCATTTAAACAAACTCCTAATTCAGTATCAATGTTACAAAACCCCCATAATACCTGTTCCAGCTTGGACCTGTTGCTCTCCAGTCCTGCAGAACAGGTGTCATACTGAGTCTTCTTTTGCTCATACTCTGGAGCGAGCTCCTGTTTTAACAAGCAAAACACAAGAGAATGCAATTCTGACAGAGCTGATATGCTGATTGGCTCTTTGTAGTTGATAGTGATTCTCAGTATGAGGGAGAGAAACAAATGGCTTTGTATCTTCAGTATCTCACTTGACGCTAAACAGTCACTCACTGCGTGTTCCTGTCTCAGAGCTCTCAGGTCCTTTATCAGAGGAGATAGAGCAGATTTCTTCTCTGCTATCACTGAATTCAGCTTCTTTACCTGAAATAAACACAAATCTTCATGACAAATGATGACCCGAGAGAGAATCAACCAAATGCATACAAATGAGTGAGTTATAGAAACGTATCCACAACAGAGTTTTAGTATCTTGTTAATATATGGTATTTTAATTTTAAAAAAAGTATGTTTGGTAAAAATGAAGACATTTTGCTGCTTATTAATAATTAGTTAGGTAGATGTTAAGTTAAGGTATTGGGTAGGTTTAGGGATGTAGAATATGGACATGCAGAATATATGCTTTATAAGTACTATTAAACAGCCAATATGTTAATAATCGGCATGCTAAAAAGCAACTAGTTAATAGTGCTATAATACTAAAGTGTTACTGGTAAAATTAGCGTTATTATCTATTAAAAATAGTTTAACACTTTATTAGCAATTTTTTTTTTTTTGCCTATAGAAGAATGGTGCTTCATAAACAACTGAACAATATACACATTTTAACCTCAAACACTATCATTCAAAAGTTTAGGGTCAGCAAGATTTTGATAGAAGTTTCTTATGCTCACCAAGCTTGTTTATTTGAACAAAAAGTACAGTAAAAACAGTAATATAGTGAAATATTACCACACTTTAAAATAACTGTTTTCTATTTTAAATGTCATTTATTCCTGTGATGCAAAGTTGTTTTTTCACCGGTCATTTATTACTCCGGTCTTCAGTGTCACATGATCCTTCAGAAATGATTCTAATATGGTGATTTGGTGATTAAGAATATTATGAATGTTGAAAACAGCTGTGAACGTAAGTGTATCTCATAGTAAAGATAATGATTGCAACTACCTCTAATTAGCTTTTGCCCAAATCACTTCTACCGATTTTCTGTTTATCTCTGATTATCTTGGGTGTCAATAGGGAGTTGTATCAGACAAACTGTGCACTCTTGTGGCAAAATAAACTCCTCTAGAAAGTTTATGACCTCATTAACGTTCCCCAATGTCATATGCATATTGACAGTCTCCCAAAACACAGAACAGAACATTTGGAGAAAGCTAAAGCATCATTCTCCAATCTGCCTGGCGCAGCTCACCATTTCAGACATGTCGTCTAGCGTTCGTCCCTTCATCTCGTCCAGCTCGCTCTTGATAGCAGAAACTCTCTCCAGCTCTTCCTGAGTATCGCTGAAGCCTGAGATCCCCCGCTGAGCCTCCAGAGATTGCTGAACACCAGAAAACAAACAAAGCATAAATAGAACAAATGTTTATTCGCCTTATCAATTTGATTAGATTACTTACTGAAATGTTTGATTATTTGCATACAGTAAACAGTCAATGTTACAATAATGTTATTTTAACTGCGAGCTGCATAATTCCAGCCCACAAATCAATCAAGATCTGAACCATATTAGCCAACGTTTGGAGTGACAATCTTATAATGAAATCAAAATGGACCCTATTTACTTCCATTATAAATGTCCCTGGTCAATGTGCATGATTCATCAGAACATGTTCCAAAATAAAATCTTTTCATTATATTTCATCAAAATGTAATAATGGTCTCTGCCTCTTTAATGACTTTTCATGTCTGCTTTTGTGACTAAAATTACATTAACCAATGATATCACAGGCAGCCAATAGCAATACAATCTAGATGGATAAAAACAAGTACCGTCTTACATGTTTTGCCTCGCGTGTCCTTTCTATGTTACTTAACCCCTTCCTCAACGAGCATTTCATAAATGGGGTTCGTAACAATATGCTAATGAATATTCTGATTATTGCATTAGAAAGTAAAGAGTGTATTTTGATATTCTAAAATATGAAATAACTGTGAATGTAGTTTTATCTATAACATAAATGTTGGATTTTACAGAAGCCCGTTTCTGCCACAGAATTAAAAAAATTAAGGTAAATATGCTTTTTAGTTTGTATCTCACATTTTTTCTGCAAGTCTGTGTTTATATCTAAAAAATCGTCTAAATTATGAGATATAAACCTATAATTCTTTATCCCGTGGTGAAAACAAGCTTCCATGGGATGTGTCTGCAGTGACAGTGTAACGGTCAAACACTTTCTGAAGGGTCGTGTCTGTACAGTAAGCCATAAATCGCAGTGCAAAGCACTTTATTCTCTACGTACAGAGGGAACTTCTGCTATGGGTTTTATAATAGGGCAAAAATGTGCTGAGCAGTATTTCTGGGGAGATTACATGACTAATCACATTTTGACACTTCAGTACGGCTCAACTCAACTTAGCTTCATCTAGACATTTTGGACTAGTCAGGGAACTTTGCAAATATTACGAGTGTAGTGATACTTGGTACGTCAATACTGAAGGTGCGCAGATTAGTAAATTACCAATACTGATAACTTTTATATCACCGTAATCAATGAATGTAATTCTACCTATATCATGTTAATCCTTCATTTCTTTTGGGTACAAGACGTGAGGACATATTTTATCGGCTGATGCATTTGTAATGCTCGACAGAAGCAATTTGCACATGATATGACATGTGGAACGAGTGCGTTGGCAGGGGTTTTACTGATGCCCAGGCCGTTTGAGGGGATCAGGTGCCAAAAGGAGGGGTGGCCCAGGCTCGTGCATCCAACTGCAAAATGGAGGAGGAAAATTCCCCTACTCAAAAAATAACAGCATAGGACGCAGACAGGGAGCAAATGCCGGGATCATAAATAGCCCAAGCTCAGCCTTTCTGCGTCAAATGGGCTATCAGCAAGTCAGAGACAGGGAGGGTTCAGAGGTGTGAAGTCAATTCCAGGAAGGTGCTGTAACTTCAGCGTTAATGCAATTTGAATAGACAGGGACGGGTACAGGGAAGGTAGATTATGTACCAGTGCATATAAGATGTTGAAATGATACGCTGATAGACACAAGCTAAAACACCAGTGATGTTTGAAGAACAAAGGTGGGCATTAAGCAGGACACTATTTCAGTTTCAGTTCTTTAATTTGAATTAAATTTGAATTGGTATAATAAACAGGACGCAGAATTGCAGTTTGGATTTGAATGTAAGGAGGCGGAATTAAAATAAACTGAAATACATTTGAGAATGAATGAAGCAAGCTGTGAAGTTTGGCTTGACAAACACTTATTCGAAAGTTTCAAAAAACAAAATATCAATGTTTATAGACCTTGTGGACAGAGAGAACGACAGAATGATGGATAAATGTGTGTTTACCAGCTGCTGTTGTCCAGCTGTGAGTCGTTCTCTCAAGATCTCTTCAGTCCTTTGTAGAACACCATACTCCACCTTCAGCTCAGCGATCTCCTGACGTTTCTTCTTATAAGTGCTGCTCTTGCCACGCATCTTGGCCACATATCGCTTAAACTAAAAAAAACAGGATAAAAACACAAAAAAAAAACGAAATCTTAATTAAGACATGAAAAAACGACAATAAAAACTCAAAAAAATTAATCTAAATAAAATCAAAAGGACAATAAGAAACAAAAAGGGACAATAAAAACTTTTAAAAAGGCAAATAAATAAAATATGGTCAGAAAATATCTAGGAAAAAAGTAGGGCCAATAAATACTCATTTTTCTTTATCAAAATTTTTATTTCACTATTTTTAATCTCCTTTTTGCCTTCACTAGTTAATTTTAAATGATCCTGTGGTGTGTCAAATGACTTTTTAAAGACATAAGCACCCATGTAGTTTTGCAATTAATCATAGTTTAATTTTAGGTCATCAAATCCACATGCATAATAATTAATTTTTTAAAAATGAAGTGAAATGCTGTTTGAAATTGTTTTGTGTGAAGTATAGCAAGTCACACAGCAGGACATTACCAAAAAGGATGTCTATTTCATTAAATACTCAAAAAATACCCTTAAAAACCTCCTTAACAGTGAGTACTTATGAATTAGAAATTATGGACAGTGAATACTTGTATGTAGACAATAACATGGACACTCAATAGGTGAAAAAGGAACTCCAATTCCATAGAACAGAATCAGTAGAATCTGCTGTGCAATTAATAAATGTGACATTGGATATTTCAGAAGGGATAAACAGATCACAACACACATTGAGCCCTGGTTGAGTGACTGTGTCTCGCTAATGACTACAAACAAATCAAAGCCACGGTCTCAAATAGGAAAATGGTAATGACATGCAAACACCACCCGCGCTGCATGTACATGTACAGGGTTAAGGGATGCAATGAGACAAAGTCAGGGGAACATTGTGGCCTTGTCTCCATCTCCGGTAAGGTGAGAGTCTCTAGTAGAAAACGGCTCTGAGGAATGAGTGGTTGTGAAGAAGGGGCAAACCAGGGTGCCGCTGGGACATCTCAGTGGATATCAACAAAAGAAACCTGAGCCCGCAGGCATGCAGCCAGAGGGACAAAAAACATCTTCATCTGGCAGCTCGTTCGCTCAGGCTATTCTTTTGTCAGTACTGCCAATGGCTATAAATGTTGAGGCACCGGAGAGCAAACTCAGAAATCACACAATGTGCCGTATGTCACTTGGGGCATGCAGAGATTGTGTGTGAGAGTTTATGCTTTGTGTATTTTGGGACAGCAAGGGCAGACAAGGTTGGTGCGGTTTGGGAGGGGAGCAGCAATAATGCCTCCCTGTGCTCTCGAGTTCCTTCACTGCAAACAATTGAAACAGTAACACATCAGCATTTAAATGCTTTATTGCAGGTTCAATTTATGTTAAGCTCAACAGACAGCATTTGTAGCATAATGCTGATTAATGCACTAATAATGTCACTTCATCTCTTGTATTAATTATTCAGTTTAGACTGAGTCATTTTAGAGATTTTAAGCAGCGATCACACTAGACTTTTTTTGATACTGCAACATTTTATGATATAAAGTCATGCTCTGCATTGTCTTTTTTAAAACTATAAATTCAACATTTTACAAATATAAAAAACAAAAATATACAATCTACTCCACTTTCCTGCAACACTGCAAATCTGTAGCTTTAAAGTTTGTCACACTGTGATGTATTGTTCTTCCATCGATCACGTCTTCACATGATTCAAATTCTCACTCAAAGATGCGCTGTTGAGATGAAGTAAACAATGAGTGCCGCCATTCTGAATTTTAACTTCCGACTGGATGCTCTTCTGTTCCGGTTTCCATAGGAACCCATTCAAATAGTGCCCATCTGTTTTTAATGTAGCTAACGTCGGCAGCTTTGTGTCATCTACACACTCATTAAACTTTGAGGAGTGAGGCACTGACAAATGATGGTCTTTGCGACACTGTAAAGTGATGGCGCTATGGAGCCATGTGCTTTTTAAAAACATTTTAATAGGTTTAACATTAGATTATCAGCTCAGAATATACACTAATTTGACTAGAAACACTGTAGACCAGAAATGCAAAGCATCTTTCTGGTTACAAGGCAGACGTGACTTTTGCATTCAGGAAAAACGTCTATACTTTTGGCTTTAAAGTACAATGAAAGTAAACTTGTAGGTCAGAGTTCACCAAACTTGAACTTGTAATATTCATGTTTGGTGAACTCTGACCTATGTGTTCTTTAAAGCCATAAGTATACTTCTTGTCCATGTTCCACTTCATCTCAGTGCATGTTTGAGTGATTTCAGCATTTTAAAAGAACGAGCCGAAAACGTCCATCCATGCTCATTGTGAAAAGAGGTTTGTGTGTGCACCTGTGTGGGAGACTGAGCAGATCACGAAAAAATAAGTATACCTGAGCCTTAAGTGTCTCACATCAGGATTTTTGCTTTTTTAAAGAAAAAGAGGGTTGAGTAGAAATAAATTTTTGTAGTAATTTCCATAATACCACAAATGTTGTCGACTGAGCTGAATTTGTGTTGAACTGCCTCCAACTTATCTAACTCTGTTGCTTTCAAATATTGTAATAAAAAATTTTTACACATTTTTTGAATTCCTTTTAAAATGTTTGTTAACTCATAATTCATTTTATTTTTATTAATTTTAGAATCCAGCAGAAAAAGTTAGAAATTACATTTAGAAATCATAACCCTAACCCTAGGAACATGGAACTCTCTTTTCCTTCTACATTGTGCCACAAGTTGACCATACTTGGTTACTGTCTTTTTCAGAGGCTCAGACTTGCGCATCCCTATCACATCTATAGACACACACTCTCTCTATAGTTTCAGCTATCCATCACTTGGCTGTTGCTGTTCACGGTTGGATGAGCCATGGACAGAAGTGAGTGTTATCATGGAGAGGCTGATAAAATCGCAGGAAGTCCAGAATTGGGGGAGGGATGGTGGCTATTTTAGCCAGGGTGCCGCTCTATCTGCTCGGCCTGCCAATATCTCTGCCCAAGGCCAGCCAGGGAATGGAACGTCTGCTTGTTAAAAAAAATAAAAAATGCAGACAGACGGCAAAAAGTGAGGACAGGATAGTTCACAGGTCTCAGAAACAGACACAGGTCTGTTCATCACTGACAGTTACTCCGGGAAATCTCCTGGGAAAAAAACATTACAGCTCTGGCTCCGGGGCCAGTGTGAGAAAGTTCGAGCCAGATGACATAACTGTCACCTGCCCTTTTAGAGCTGTACTGCTTAAAGGGGTAATTCACCGCTGGCAAGATGGGCTTTTAATAAAACTTGCCTGGCCATGCAGTAGAAACGTAAAAAATTGTTTGAAATAGGTCCTATATGACCAGAAAAAAAAAGAGAAAAAGGGCAGTTCTCTGATTTTGGTACCATCCTTCTGTCGATCCAGAAAGGAATAAACAAAATGCAGAAGTTTGGTCTATAGTTTTAAAATAAAAGCCCTAGAGCTGTCAAAAATCTGCAAAATTCCACCTGATGGTTCAAAACGTGCATCTGGCAGACTTTTCTTGACAAATAAATGCTACAAATAACACAAAAAAGTACACATTGTTCATTTACATATACAACTGCCATTGAAACAATACAAAGCTGGTTGAAAATCTGCAAACTTATCCTTTAAGTGTACATACTTTATGTTTTTATGTCTTGCATTTTTGGTTTTCTATGATACACAAAACAAGCAAATTCTGATAATTTAGGTATGCATTGCAAAAAGTAAAGTTATCTAACTGGTTATTATAGTAGTTTTAACACAACAAATGTTGTAATATTTCTAAAAGGAACAGGATGAATTTGTGAGTGAACCCTGAAGCACTTTCAGCTGTGTTTCTATATGTGTTGTGGATAGTAACTGTGTGTTTTCAGTACCTCATCTCCACGGATCAGCTCCGCTCCACCCCGCTCTCGTGCCTGACTACTCTTCATGTTCAGTTCTCTCTCCACAGCCGCCAACTCCTCACGGGCCTCCTGCAACTCCTCCACCTTGGTTTCCTTCTTACGTACTATAATAGCAGCCTAAACACACAAATTAACTTTTTACACAAATTTATTTATTTTTTAATAAGCTTTTGCTGGTTTATTGACTCCCACATTTTCTTAATTCAAATTTTAACAAGGATATAAATATAAAGTTTGAATAAATGTAATGTTTTTAATATATTAATAAAAATAAAAACTATGAAAAAACGTAAGATTCTGCACTATTTCTTACTTTCATTGAAGATGCGCACAAGATGTTCTCTGGAAAATCTAAAATCATGCTGGAGCACATTCAAGCAAAAGTGCGACAAACTCAACACTTTCTGAAATTCATGTATATTTTTAAGTAAAACTTTTCACCCAAACTTCCATGCTGATAAACAAATGCAATTTGTTTAAATAATGCTTTAACATTGTTTTTCTATGTAAACATGTGCTAGACGGCTTGATTGACAAGACATTCGAAAACAGAGCAATCATGTAAAAAAAAAAATTGCCTTTTAAAAAACGCATATTTTTTCCATTCCACTGCCCAACATTTCACATTTTTAAATGCAAAAACGTGTTTCGTGTCAACGGCCCCATCGACCTTTGGAAACCACTGTCTGTAGGAAGATCAGTTGCCTGGGACAAAGGTCAATTATACAGTCTTCTTGTTATACAAAAATATTTGACATCAGAATGCTGCCGCTGACCAATCAGAATCAAGAGAGCTGTTTAACAGGCTATGATAATGGACATCTGGCAACTACATATGAAACAAATGCACATTGTTGTATTATCAAATCAGAGAACATCAAACATTCTTTCAAGTTCAAAAGACATGCAGGACAAGTGCATCATCTCTTCACACGGGTACGAAGGCCACATGGCCACCTATACCCTGTGTTTCCATTCTGTGCACGCTGGGCTTCAAAGGGTTTAAGGGGCAAATACTAAATCAGACAGTACTCAACCCTGCATGAATAAAGATTGCCTGCAAAACAAAGTTTGGGCAGAAATCTCCCTGCCCAAAATAAACCTGACCTCTCAAGTAAAAAGAACAACACCTGTTCAAGCAAAGTCAAGTAAGTGATGAAAGAGAAAAACAGAGATCACACCTTACCTGCTGTCTGAACAAAGAGAGTTTATCATCCATTGGGTCGTTACGCATCATCCTCTTCTCAATCAGATGGTTGATCTCTGTGTTGGTTTCTCTGATCTAATGAACAAAAGACATTTCATTACTCTATACGCTACATTCAAAAGTTTCGGGGCCAGTAAAACAAACATAAAGCAAAGATGCATTAAAACTGAGAGTAAAAACATCTATAATGTTACAAATTTTTTCTATTCCAAATAAATGCTGTTCTTTTGAACTTTCTATTCATCAAAGAATCACAAAAAAAACTGAACAGCTGTTTTCACACTTTCTTTAAGCAACACACACTGATTATAATAAGAAATGTTTCTTAAGCACCAGATCAGCATATTAAAATCATTTCTGAAGGACGACGCCTACTTGTTCAAACTTTACCATTAACATATTCACATCCATGCATACCGACTGACCTTGTCCTCCAGCTCCCTCAGTTCTGCTTGGCCCATAGCAGGCTCAGACGCCACCTTCTGTAAGTACTGCACCACCTTTCTCATGTTCTCCAGCTCTCTGGGCAGCTTCTCAGACACCATGTAGGAGTTGAACTTGATGTCCTCCTCAAGTCTCTTCATAAGGCCTGAGATTAGGATCATATGCATGTTACCTTTACAAATACAAGTAAAGTGATCTCGCTCTGTGCCACAATACTTGTCTACTGCACTGAGAGTGTAATAAGATTCAGTGGACATTGTAAAGAAACTGTTTTGGAGTTCTGAACTTGCAACATGAGAACACAAGAAATAAATGCACTATGAATAATTCCTTGAAAGATGAGTAAAAGGTCCAAAGAGATCACAAAACAAGATATGAGTGACTAAAGGTTTCAAAAAGATTTAAAAAAAAAAAACATTTTTTTAGTATGGGTGTGCACTGGGAATCGAACCAATAACCCATGCTTAAACTCTGAGTGATTCTGGGACAGGTGTCCTTAAGTATAGCAACTCACTCTCTGGCTTTTCATCTGCGGCTGCCTGCTGCAAGTCTTTGAGCTGGATCTGACATCTCTGCAGTCTCTGCTCTGCCTGGAAGAGCTACACCAGAGACGAAACACAGCCTGAGCCATCAGAATGTCCAGGAGACAATAACTGATTCAATAACTGGTCATGGAGCTCCAGTGAGTTTCTTCAGACATAAACATACAACTGACTGTCTCTACCTGGTTCTTCTGCTCCTGTTTCTGATGAGCAAGAGATTCTTCTCTTTCTTTTTCCACCCTTAGCTGTCTGGCCAGTTCCAGCATGCGTTGATGGTTTGACACTGCCTCCACCTAGTGGAGAAGAATAGTATCACAAAAACCAGGAAACCAGACTAGTTGTTTCACATTTACTATTCTAAATAAGTGAATTGTCTGGAATGGATTTGATTCGAATATGGTTAAAGCTGGGACTTGAAAGGAGTTACGATCATATGCGTATATGGAATTTTCAGACCCAATTTCAGCTTCAGAACTTTTGCGGCTATGAACATGCATGTCAGAAGTAATTATTTTATAATTGTTAAATATTTAATTAACCTAAACCTATTTTGTGTGTATTTAAATGCATTCATTATTCCATTTATGCCTTTTAAACAGTGACCTCAGCAGTTCTCTTTGATAGTTCTCTGTAAATGTGTGTATTTGCAGGTGCGATTCATCATTTTATTTAGTTTCACAAACAGATTCTATAGGATTCTGTCTTTCTTACCCTCTTTTTAAGCCGCTCCACCCTTTTTATGAGTTGATCCTTCTCCTCTTCCATTGCAACAATGTCCTGCAGCGACACATTGTTATTGTGTATATAATGCAAAACTCTACATGACCAGATGGGACTTCAGCAACACTGGCTTTCTTACCCGTCGAATCTCAGCGGTGGAGAAACCTGAGCTCTTCAGCTGTTCACACTCTTTGTGAATGTTCTTGAATCCCTCCACCAGCTCCTCATACTATAAAAACAATAGAAAGAAAACATTAGAATAAAGCACAAAAAAATAAATATCTATTAATCTAAATTGATGCACAAATACACAAACAGAATCTATAAGATTGTATAGGATACAAAATAGGCTTTAACATTCACAAGTGACAAAACTGTACAACAAAAAAGAAAGCAACCACCATTATTTATAAATAATATACCTGTAATGCATAACTTACATTTCACAGGTATGTTCTCCATCTGTAAATGTTAGAAAGCCATGGAAATATTTCCATTTTGCTGTCAGAAGTGTGTGAGCCTTCTGCTTTGAGATTCTCCGCTGAACTTCACAGACTTCATTGAACGAGCGCAATGAAATAGGAGCTCAATAACTCTGACTAAAATATACACTTTGCTGAAATATTTGTAGTTGGACAATAAATGTGACATATATAGAATTTTAAACCTACAAGCAAGTGTATTTGTATGATAGCACTAACTGTAAAGTGACTGTAATGGTGTAATCAAAACAGCCTTTTTACTCAATTAGTCAGTGCTTTTTAAAAAAATGTTTTATTATTATTTAAATTTTTAGTTTAGTAAATTTAACTTCTGCTTTAAAAGCATTATTTTTGTTTTTAGATTGCAATGTTACAATGTTAGAATGTAATGTGATTTTAACCCGTTTTTAACATATTATACGCCTACGGTTACATTCACTTTATTTGTTGAATCCAAATACAAAAGCGTAGAAAATACCGAGATATATACCGTAGGGCTGGGCGATATGAGCAAAAATTCATTTCTCTGTATTTTTTGACTGATTTGCGGTATACGGTATATATTTCGGTATTTTCTACGCTTTTGTAGTTGGATTAGCTTGTAAAATAGCTTGTAAAAGCGCCCTGCGCATTTTACTTTCACTTTCAAATTAGCAGCAATATGGCGTCAACAACAAAATACAACGTAGAACAAAAAACTTTTATTAACAAAACAAATAAAAATACACCATGCTACATGACTAATATAAAATAATAAATAACTTACACAAAAGTTTAGGTATACAAAAATGAAGATCAGTAAACACTGTAAATGAGAAACAATAGAATGTTTATTTGCAAAACGAATAAGAAAGCTTGAAGACATGGCATACTTAATGTAAAACAAAAAATAAATGAATAAAAAAAATACAGTTTAAATAAATAAAAATCAGCAAACACTGTGGAACCAAATAAATAAGAAATGCATGTTTAAAAAAAACTTCCAATATCACCTTAGATAAATGGCAGAAGTCAACTTGCTTTTCAAAATCCAAAATATTTTTAAAACAGGCGTTTTTGCATGTCATTTTGAAACTCTTCTGTCATCATCTTGTCTGTCTCACCTCACTCTTCTTGTCAGCTTCTCACGTGATCAATGAATGAATGAGCTTTATTGGCCAGGTATGTTTACACATACGAGGAATTTGTTATAGTGACAGAAGCTCCACAGTGCAACAGAATGACAGCAACAGGACAGGACACATGGAGGGTTGTACCCATGATTCGCTCAGCAGTCCGGACTACCCTCTGTAGTCTTCTGAGGTCAGATTTGGTAGCTGAGCTGAATCGAACCAGACAGTTATTGAAGTGCAGAGGACGGATTCACTGATGGCGGAGTAGAACTGTTTCAGCAGCTCCTGTGGCAGGTTGAACTTCCTCAGCTGGCGAAGGAAGTACAGCCTCTGCTAGGCCTTTTTCACAATGGAGTCAATGTGATTGTCCCACTTCAGGTCCTGAGAGATGGTGCCCAGGAATCTGAATGACTCCACTGCAGTCACAGTGCTGTTCATGATGGTGAGTGGGGGGTGAGCAGGGGGGTGCCCTTCTCCTGAAGTCCACGATCATCTCCACAGTTTTGAGAACGCAGCCCTGAGGAGCTCCAGTGCTGTTGGTGTGGGTGCTGGATGAGAATTTTCCCAGCCTTACTAGCTGCTGCCTGTCTGTCAGGAAGCTGGTGATCCACTGACAGACGGAGGTGGGCACAGAGAGCTGAGTTAGTTTATTCTGAAGGGTGTCCGGGATGATGGTGTTAAAAACGGAGCTGAAGTCTACAAACAGGATCCTCACATAAGTCCCTGGTTAACTGCAGGGGGTCCAGTAAGGGTCCAGTGGAGGCCGTCAGATAAGCCAAAACCAGTCTTTTTAAATGATTTCATGGCCACAGACGTTAGAGCCACAGGTCTGTAGTCATTAAGTCCAGTAATTTTGGGTTTCTTTGGGACGGGGATGATGGTGGAGCATTTTAAGCATGAGGAGACTTCGCACAGCTCCAGTGATCTGTTGAAGATCTGTGTGAAGATTGGGGCCAGCTGGTCAGCACAGGTTTTTAGGCAGGCTGGTGACACACCGTCTGGGCCTGGTGCTTTCCTTCTTTTGTTCTTTCTGAAGACCTGGCGCACGTCATCTTCACTGATCTGAAGTGCAGGTGTGGGGGAGTGGGGGGTTGCTGGAGGTGTTAATGGTTGTGTGGAGAGGTGTTCAGGGCGGGTGTGGGGTGTTTTTTTCAAACCTGCAGTAGAATTTGTTCAGATCATCTGCCAGTTGTTGATTCTCCAGAGTGCTGGGGGATGGTGTCTTGTAACTGGTGATATCTTTCATACCTTTCCACACTGAAGCAGAATCACTGGAAGAGAATTTGTTTCTTAGCTTGCCAGAATAATTCCTCTTTGCCACTCTGATCTCCTTTTCCAGTGTGTATTTGGCCTGTTTATACAAGACTTTATCCCCCGTTCTGTAAGCATCTTCTTTGTCCTGACGGAGCTGTCTGAGTTTTGCAGTGAACCATGGTTTGTTGTTGTTGTAAGTTAGATGAGTCTTGGTAGGAATGCACATATCCTCACAGAAACTGATATATGATGTTACAATCTCTGTGAGCTCGTCCAGATCGTTTGCAGCAGCTTCGAAAACAGTCCAATCAGTAAGGTTTCATAAATCCATCTTTTTAACAGTTCTTAATACAGGTTTAGCAGATTTAAGTTTCTGCCTGTAGGTCGGTATGAGATGAACCAAACAGTGATCAGAGAGTCCTAAAGCTGCTCGTGGGACAGAGTGATATGTGTCCTTTATCGCTGTGTAACAGTGATCCAATATATTACTGTCTCTGGTGGGACATGTAATGTGCTGTCTGTATTTTGGCAGCTCGCGGGAGAGATTTGCTTTATTAAAGTCCCCAAGAATGATTAAAACAGAGTCTGGGTGTTTTTGTTCTGTGTCTGTGATCTGATCAGCGAGTTTCTGTAAAGCTGAGCTCACATTCGCTTGCGGTGGAATGTAGACACTCACGAGAATGAACGAACAAATCTCCCGCAGCGAATAGAACGGCTTGCAGTTAATGAAGAGTGTTTCTAGATCAGAACAGCACATCTTCTTTAACAAAGTTACATCTGTACACCGCCTCTCACCCCGCCGCCGTGGGATTTCCCCGTTGATTCTGTGTCGCGATCTGCTCTGATCAGCTGGAAGTTAGGCAGACTTAACGCACTGTCTGGTATGGCGTCGTTCAGCCAGGTTTCCATAAAACACAGAGCAGCAGAGTTTGAAAAATCCTTGTTTGTCCGGGAGAGCAAGTCAAGTCAAGTCAAGTCACCTTTATTTATATAGCGCTTTTAACAATACAGATTGTGTCAAAGCAACTTTCCAATATCAGAATAGGAAAATAGTGTCAATAATGTAAAATTACAAGATTAAACACTCAATGTTCAGTTAAAGGCATTTCATTATTGAATTCAGTGATGTCATCGTCCAGCACAGTTCAGTTTAAATAGTATCTGTGCAATCATGTAGACGATATCGCTGGAAAATAAGTGTCCCCAACTAAGCAAGTCAGAGGCGGCAGCGGCAAGGAACCAAAACTCCATCGGTGACAGAATGGAGAAAAAAAACCTTGGGAGAAACCAGGCTCAGTCGGGGGACATAACGTGTTGTGGCTTTACACCGGTAAAACCATCAACACCGACTATTGCAGCAACCCTAGCTAACATTGGCAGCTTTGTGTCATCTACACTCATTAAACTTTGAGGAGTGAGGCGCTGACAAATGAAGGTCATTGCAACACTGTAAAGTGATGGCGCTATGGAGCCATGTGCTTTTTAAAAAATATTTTAATAGGGTTAACATTAGATTGTCAACTCGGAATATACGCTAATTTGACTAGAAACACTGAAGACCGGGAATGCAAAGCATCCTTCCGGTTAAGAGTCAGGCGTGACTTCCGCATTCAGGAAAAACGTCTATACCACAAATCAGCCAAAAAATACACAGACATGAATTTTTGCTCATATCGCCCAGCCCTAAAAGGAACCGTTCATCCACAAACGAATATTTGCTCAAAATTTACCCTCAGGCCATCCAAGATGTAAATGAGTTTGTTTCTTCATCTGAACAGATTTGAAGAAATTTAGCATTGCATTACTTGCTCACCAGTGGATCCTCTGCAGTGAATGGGTGCCGTCAGAATGAGCTTTTCACTTCATAAGATGTTAATTGTCTGAAGTTGTGTTGTGGATTATTGTGATTTTTTTATCAGCTGTTTGGACTCTCATTCTGACGGCACCCATTCACTGCAGAGGATCCATTGGTGAGTAAGTAATGTAATGCTGTAATTTCTTCAAATCTGTTCTGATGAAGAAACAAGCTCATCTACATCTTGAATCAATTAGCAGCAAATTTTCATTTCTGGGTGAAATATTCCTTTAAGCCATACTGTATGTTCATTAGTCATACCTGGTGGTAGGTCTCAGCAATGATATCATCTTGGATAAACTCTGCAGGAATCTCTAGTTTGACGAGGAATCTGGCCAGGTACGCTCTCTTCTTCAGCTCTGGAATCCTCTGTAACAGCCAGTGTAAGATGGGGTGCACCACAGGCTTACTGCCTGCCACCAAACCCTGACGAAAACTGCTTCTGTCAGGGTATACACATTTCAAAGCTGATTAGATATTTAAAACTTAAAAAATACAAGAGCAAAAATTAAATCCATTTTGAATCCATTTCATCTTTCTGTTTCTTTCTCCAGAAAACAAACCTGGCACCCAGCTAAGCTACTGTACAACACCCATATGTCCTGAGACCACCATGTTACATATTCTATACTGTTTTTCACTGTTTCTGTCTTACGCTTCAGACATTCCTCCAGGAGGTTTGTATTTCAGCATCGCAAGAAGAGTAAACATTCTCTTAGCAGTCTGCTCAGGCATTTCCTCACGTATATCAATGGCTTGCTGAAAGAAAAGATAAATAGATCGAGACAAGATAAAGTGTTACAAACAGCCGATTAGAGGGAACACACAACATAAACATAAACCTGAAAGATAGGGTCTGTATAGCACACCAGTCTATTAAATACAAATGTAATGTAATGTGAAATAAATAATTATAAAAAAACAGATGACAGGGACACAAAGAATACTGTTCTGTACTATTATTTATTATATTTATATAAGGTTACTTAATTTACTTTGCATTTGTATTAATAAAGATGATTTTTTTTCACGCACCTTTGGATCAATTTCAGCCAGAACATCATTTAAAGTCTGCAGTAACTGCATTGGCTCCAGAGAGTCGAATGTAATGAGATTGAAGTTTTTCTTAAAAGGCTCCCTGTTCAGCTGTTCAACGATAAATTTGAGCTGTTCGCTCATCTTGGAGGGTTTGTGGGTTTCAAAACTAAAAACAGCCTCACTTGATTGCGATGTTTAGACTTTTTTCAACTAACGTTCGCTAATTGTCGAGCTAATTATCGAAGTATTACTTAGTTCTCTGAGCGCTGTCACAGAATGTCGTTTTTTTAATTTACTTTAGCGAAATTAAAATGATAAATACTTGTATACGCTGTGTAACTGCGTGTACCGCTAACACATCAACAAAATCTGCCTAGGAACCGTTGTCACACAAGGCCTGGTTGCTAACAGGAAGTTGGTCATCTGAAGAGATTTCTTGTTTTTTAAAATAAAAGCCCTTTAAAATGGTTTCTACTCTGCAAAAGAAAAAAAGGTTTAGTACTTGTTTTAAAAAATATATCATAAAGGATCATAATATATTAGCAAAACAAATATAGGACAAACATTTTTAAACACTTCAAAGGTGATATATAATATCACTCTCTGTGAATGACAGGAATTTGTCAGTGGATAGTTATGAATTTAATTTAATTTTATTTTATTTTATTTTATTTTATTTTATTTAGTTCCATATATATATATATATATATATATATATATATATATATATATATATATATATATATTTATTTTTGTATTATTATTATTTTTTTACATTTTAAATTCAAATGAACACTACATATTGATCTGATAAGCATAATATGATGTTAAAATGTTAGTGTTTTTAATAATAAGGTGGGCCTATTATATTATAGATGAAATCTTTTATGTTGTCCCAATTTCTATTATCATCACAATCATCATCATTATTAATATATGTAGTAATAATTATTATTATTATTATTACCTTGTTATAACATTATTATAAAACAACGGTACACAAATTGTTATTATTATTATTTACTTGTTACAGGTTACACATTATTATAAAACTGTTAAGCCTTTTTTCAATCTATAACCTAACTACTGTTTAAAAAAAATCTTGAATTTTTTCTTGAACCTTTGTCCATTTTACTTGACTGTTTTTCTTTATTTTACAAGAGCAAATTTGTACACTATATAGGTACTAGACAAACTAGAACAAATTAGAAAACAGATAGTATATAGAACTTAAGTATTTTCACAGCTGGGATGGGACAAAGGAAGAAATGAAATGGAAAAAAATAAATAAAATAAAATAAAACATTTGAAAAATTCCTTTCCCATTAATTTTCCTTTGTGTTCGAATGTGTCGCATGAATCCACTAACACACACATGTTAGCAGTTTATCTGTGAGTAACTGGTGTTGTGTGAGGTGGATTTGGGGCTGCGTGCTGCTCTGCGCGTGGCCGTCTAGCTCTGTCTGAGGCGCGTGAATGCACGAGTACATAGGCATTATCTTCATTTCGAGTTTCATCGGCAATTTACAGAATGCGGAGGTGAAAACGAACGGTCTCGCCGATCGAGGCACAAATCCTTTACGGTATATGCTGGTATTACACCAGTTAGTATTATTTTTCTTATCTGAAAGCCGGTTCTGGCCGAGAATCACGCATGCATTCAAACAGAGGATTATCGCGGAGGAACTGCCTTGAAACCATGAGCTGCAGTTGGGGGACGGAGCTGTGGGTGAGTACAGCCGAATGCATCTGCGAGATATTAAGCAATATAATGCACAAAATGTTTAGGATCTCCATTAGTAACATGCATATGGACATTAGTGATAGATACATACCCCACCGCACCACCCATTTTACAGTGATGCAGATCGCAAATTCCAGCTACTGTTACAGGAATCTTTCATTTAGCACCGAATCTTTTGTATGCACGTCCAGATATTTTAATGCAAGCAAATGCATGCTCTCTAAAGCCCGTTTAAGGCAATTATTAGCCATCAGCATTGACTAAATACTCTGGATGGCAATAATCCTGGGCTAATGCTGTCCCTAACCACATGCAATGAGGCTGGAGCAGGTGCACAGGTTATTCCCATGGATGTCCTGTTTTAGCTTTGATGTTGCAATGTGTATGTAATAAAGTAATAGTGTAATATTGTTGCACCTCATGTTACTGCTTCTATTATGATCTTAAATATTTCATATTTTCAAGACTGTTGGCTGTAACATCATGCAACCTTAACCTAGTAACAACTCCATAATGTAGGATAAAATATTCAAGGTTGTGTAGCCTGTGGTTAAACATCTGGGCTGGTAACTAAAAAGTTTAGACCTTGCAAGCTTGCCCTTAATTTGTTGTAATTTGTGTAGAAGAGACCAGGGAATGTGGTAATATGGGGTAAATTGTAACAACACCAGTTCAACCAATTAGAAATAAGTTATGGGGTGAAATCATCTTACATGGCCACCACCCTCTTCAGGTGACAGTAGAAGCTTGTAAGCCTTTGTAAAATATTATGAGGGTAATATTTTAAAAGGATTTATAGGACTAAAACCAAGTTTATAATTTGATTTGTGGTCATGTTAATGGATGTTAAGTGACAGGACTTGTATCATCTGAATCAGCAAGTTTTCATTTAATTAAATTAAAAGCCTTCCATCGTCATATTTAATGTATATCAGGGTTGGTGTGGGAAAGTTATTTGAACAACCACACTAAATTACAGCATTCATACATTAGTAGGTTATGAAAACAGTGCTTCTTGTAGTTGACGATAGTGTAAGTTTAAGGAAAAGTTGATTTTTAAAATACTTTAATGTGACATCTTAACTGTATTCAAGTTTAAGACATTGTGCATTAAACACAAAGTTACAGACATTGAAAATGTTGCTGTGGATAAATGAGTTAAATGACTAATAATAAGTAATAGACTGATCATTATTCAAAAAATGGTCAAATGCTCTAAAAGCTATGTTATGGATGCCACAGGAGATTCAGATCAATATGTTTTGTAACAGTAACCTAGTGGTTAATAGGTTTCAAAACAAGTTAAATGCTCTGTGATGGATGAAGTTTGTACTGTGTATACAGCGATAAGCATTAGGCATGTTACGGCTGGAGGGCCAGCAGTGCTGAATAATGGATCTGACACGTTGCCAATGTCAGAGAATACTGCAAACTCATGAAATTATATGGGATGACTTTCATTCTGAGGGTATTTTGATATCAGTCCTTTGGGCCCTCTTTCACAGTTATATCAAATCCATCAAAACAAAATCTATAATTTTTATCTCCTAAAGTGTTCTGTTGGCACTCTACCTTCATTGCAATTTCATATTTTGTCAATGTTATATGAACGGGAGACGCTCTAAATGGTTAGTCGCTCGTATGTTAACTTTCGGTCTGATGTTTTTCTGTCTTTTGCAGGATCAGTTTGATAATTTAGAGAAACACACTCAGTGGGGCATTGAGTTTTTGGAACGCTACACCAAGTTTGTGAAGGAACGGTCTGAAATTGAACTGAGCTATGCTAAACAGATCAGGTAAGATAAAGACAGATTTGTGGCTCATATTTGTAGTTCTTATAATGATAAGGTAACTTTATCATGAATTAGATGCTCATATTTTGTCAGTTGAAGTCGTCTATAGTGCTTTATGCAGTACAGATTGTTTTAAAGCAGCTTCACGTTAATATACAGAAAGGTAACTGTTAATGTTTCAAAATGCATAAATTCTGAAACAGCTTCAATTTTAACTGTAAAGCAGCTCTACAGAAGTGTCATTATTTACCTCCATTCAGATTCGGTGTTGATTCACTTCAGTTCATTAACTGTCAATGTTGCAAAGTTCATCGTTTATGAAACAACTTCAGAAAACAATAGTGTTAATATCCAGCTTAATATCCAGTTTTTTGTTTTAATATAATGTTAATAATAATATTTTCTGAATGTAATAAAATAGTAATAAATAATAGTATTTTTGTATATATATACAGTAATTGTATATATTATAATATAATTATTTTTGGTGGAAATTCAGCAAAAAATAAACAAACCATGTGGCAATTGCTATTTTTGGATAATCCAGTGAATTAAATACTATTTTTGATCCTCACAGGTTTGTGTATCTGAACTGTCAGTAATGTATCAGTTCACTTTTCAGTCTGAATACAACACCCGTACAGTAAATGACAACTGAAGCATACAAATATTCAAAAAGATGGTGTTTTATGAGGACAAGGTATTATGTCAGTGAGAACAAACATAAAACGGGTCACATGTCCAACGTGTATTACCATGGATACTGGGTTTCCACGGCTCTGACCCACATTCTATTATCTACCACTGATTCTGTAATATTTCTCGCTGGCTGCATTTTGGAAGTTTATTAAGCAGCAGTTTCCACTGGAGATGTTGACCCTGAGGACACAGGATGACTTACCAGCATCATCTGCGCTCCCGCTCAAAGACATATGCAGAGAAACCTCAGCGTTTATAATAAACCCCACAGCTGGAGCTCACAGCGGCGCTGCTTGCCGTGCAACAAACAGGCCCTTTCTGTTTATATTTTCTGATCACATAAGAGAAAATCCTCTTTTCGTAGCCGTTCGCTCAATCCGTGCATTGTTGTTATTTTTAAGAACTGTGTCAGACTGTATTTTGCTTTCAGAAAGGAGCCTTTAATTCACAACATCTCCCAGAGGCTTTTTTTTTTTGTTCAGATCGCAGCCATGGGTGAAAGATTTATTAAGCGCTAAGCACATGTTAGCAGATAAACGGCATCGACATGGATCTGTCTTACCGAAGAATAATAGTCCTTTAAAAGCCGCTGGGTTGGGTTATTCTAATGAGGATTTATTTATGGCTTTATCAACCTTTTTCCTATTTGCCGTTGCGTATTGACGCATAGGGCGGCCCATATAGGCCAATCGTGGGGAAACTATAGCAGACAATAAAGCAACTGCATCGGTGTGGTCTTGTCAAGAAACTGCAAGATGGTGATCTGCCTAGCAACACGTCAGACTCCTGGGAGGTACCGTTGGGTGTGTGCGGAGAGAGGGAGAGATAGAGTGAAGGAAAGCTGCAGGAAATAGCATCGAGGGGGCGGCACCATCAGCATGCGCTCTCACCATCGTAATTGATTTTAAGCCATTTATATGCCCTCTTGAAATTAATCACATGATATTCATGTATAAAGCAATGGTTTTCTCGTTTTCACTGTGTCATTTGTCGTTTTCCTGTGCTCAGTTTTCTATTCTGATTGACAAAGGTCAGCCTCATGAATCGTGCGCCTTGTTCAGTGGGATGATACGATTATTCTGATGGTGACAATATTAGCTTTTGTTTGCACTGCAGTCTCGCGTTGCACCACAAGCACCATTAGATCTTATTTGTCACTGACATGCACAATTTCACTCATTCAAGTAATTGGGAAACAGACACCAGTGAAATCAGTGAAATGTCTTGGTTTGCTTTGCTGGAAGCTTGGTGGAAGAAATGTTTGCTAAATTGCTGTTTTTGATGTTAGAGTAACTGTTTTTAAACTATTTTTTTGAATTCCTATTTAAATGTGCAATTTATGCACCACTGCTTATCAAACGTAATTGCAAAAACAATGACTAAATACTCTCTCTATCTGCCATTGGTTGAACAAACAGATAAAACTCACACCATTGGTTCAGCCAATGTAAACAAACATCATTTACATATTACTTGTTTATAGTTGCTTTATAGAATAAAGTGTTTTAACATTTTAACAAAGTGTCTTATCTTTCTTATTATAGGAATCTGTCCAAGAAGTATCAGCTCAAGAAGAATTCTAAAGATGAGGAGGAATTCAAGTGAGTGAGAACAGTTTGGCATATATAAATCATACACGTGTATTTTGATATCTTAATGTAGCCGTTTACTAATGATGTTTCAAATTTAGTTACACAAAACAGTTTATGTCATACTGCTGTTCAAAAGTTTGGGGTCTGTAGGATTTCAGTCTTTTTGAAAGCAGTCTCTTATGCACAACAAGGTTTCATTTATTTGATCAAAAATGCAGTAAAACAGGAATATAGTGAAATATTATTACAATTTAAAATACATTTTTATATATATTAACAGAGAAAACAATTAATTTATTCCTGTGATGCAAAGCTGAAATTTCAGCAGCTTTACTCCAGTCTTCAGTGTCACATGATTCTTCAGAAATCATTCTAATATGCTGATTTACTGCTCAAGAAACTTTTATCATTATTATCAAGGTGGTTGATATGAATTTTATGCTGAAGAAAATTGCTGAAGAAAAATATGAATTTCTATCCCAATCTAACCCAAACTTTTGACTGGTAGTGTTTATATACTAGTGCTATCAAACGATTAATTGCGATTAATCGCATCCAAAATAAAAGTTTTGGTTAACATAATATATGTGTGTGTACTGTTTATTATGCATGTATAAATACACACACATACAGTATATATTTTGAAAATATTTACATGTATTTACTAGGGCTGGGACGATACACTAATCTGCCGATTCAGTACTATCCCTATTAGTGTTGGGCGATATGCTCAATTTTCATATCGTCCTATCGTCAGCCTGTGAGATCGTGCTAATTTATTTAATTATTTATTTACTTAGTTTCATTGCCGGAAAGTGAACCAACTCCAGCGCATATGACTGAATTTGTATTTAACATGATAACAAATTAATAGAAACATCGTAAGTTACTAATTATAATGCTTACATTTCCTCAGTTATTCAAAAAGCAGCTACAGAAAACAAGCAAAGAACATTACATTTCCAAAGAACATCATCACAAGCTTGGCCTAGCGCGAGTTTATGCACTTTAAAAACACTCCCGTTATAATCAGTGAATCTACACTGTATGATGAATAAATCTCTAATACTTACATCGCACATACATCTGCACTTTGTTGTTTATGATGAGAGAACTCGTGAGTCAGAATTCAGTCAGCGCACGCTGAACAACGGAACTCCGCTGTTCCAGCGATGGCTCATCTGAACGCCTCTGATTGGCCATTGCATTCATAAACTCAGCATAATCATGTGATTGGTTATAATAATGCGCAACACTGTAAAAACGCAGAAAAATAAATATAATGCAACAAATAAGCCCTTATATTTATTAGATAGTATTACTAGCCTGATAATAACAATAATAATCGTCTTGCTATCGCCAAAGGTATCATCCACACAGGCAATATCTCTGACTATTGTCGATACACTGAGTATTGCAATTATATAACTATTACGATTCAATATTACAATTTATTGTGATTTTTGTTTGTCTATTAAAGACTAGACAATGGAAAATACTTGATTATACCCTTAAAAGTGACTCTATATGATGACTCATATTAACAAAAACAATGCATCACATCTTTCTGAACTTTTATTTCAGGAGCATACACAGTGTATATTTAAAGTACCTTGAACCATGAAACTTTCAAGTACCAAAACCTTGAACTTGCACATGAATATAATAGTCAAATGTTCAGCAAAATGAGTGGAAAAAAATACTTTCTGAAATAAAATAAAGTGCTATGTTACTTACTGTTTTAGTCATGTTTAGTCATTTAGTCATGTTTAGTTTCCATACTTGGGATTCAAAACGTGAAGGTGCAGAAAGAATTCTGGAAGAGGTTTGATCCTCTGCCTCCGTCATGGTTTTGCTTTCTCGCACCGGCTTGAAACGTATACGACGTCATCTAATGCAGCGGCACTACTCACGTTGTATGACATCAAAGCACCGCGAGAGTTACAGAGAACAGACGGCTCCCCGTTCTGATCGTCTGCGCGTTGCTGCTCCGAGTCAAACACACCTATACATTTCGCCCTCTGTTGGAATTAAAAAGTGATAACTTCTCCCCACCACCTCTTAGGAAAAGTAAAATAATTAAATAGCTATAAATCGATTCTGAGGTAAACCAATCGATTTTTAAATCGTTTTAAAAAGAATCGCGATAGTTAGGTGAATTGATTTTTTCTCCCACCCCTAGTATTTACATGTATATATTTATTTGCATGTAATTTATATTTTATATAAATATATAAACATACTTTCCTTAAATATATACATTCATGTGTGTATTTATATTTACATAATAAATATACACAGTACACACATATTATGTAAACAAAAACTTTTATTTTGAATGCGATTAATCGCGATTAATCGTTTGACAGAACTAGTATATACACAAATTAGTTTTTGTTTAGATATAATCAAAGTTGTTTGATTTAATTAACAGTTAATATTAAGGATCTATTGTGTGAAAAATGTTTTGCTGCCATAAAATTTCATTATTCAGTTGCCCTAAAGGGATTTGGACACTTAAGCCAGACTTGCTTGAATGCAAAATATCAAACTTAAAGATCCCATGCCATGAAAATTTCACTTTATGAGGTTTTTTAACATTAATATGAGTTTCCCTAGCCTGCCTATGGTCCCCCAGTGGCTAGAAATGGCGATAGGTAAAAACCGAGCCCTGGGTATCCTGCTTGGCCTTTGAGAAAATGAAAGCTCAGATGGCCCAATCTGGAATCTTCCCTTTATGTCGTCATACGGGGAAAGGTTACCTCCCCTTTCTCTGCTTTGCCCGCCCATGAGAAAATGAGTTACTGAGGCGAGCGCAATATTTGTTTTTCCTCGAGAGACATCATGGCTTGCAAATGAGTGAAGCATGACAGTTGCTCAGTGTTTGGATGTACAAATGAACACCAAAGTATTTTTTTAGTTCCTTCATCCGAGCCTATGGCTAGCATTAGCTACATGATAATAACTGTAACAGCATACATAAACAAACCAACTAAAGTACCGTATCCAGACACAATATTTTAAACTAACCATTCAGAGATGTCCTGCTGTAGCCGCTGAGTTGCAACTTCTTCATCCGGTGCTTCTCCATCCGGATCAGATTCGGGTCAAACTGAAAAGCTTGAACGACTGTGTGTCTACGAGCCATTGCGATACATCCACTGTCAACATTAGCGCATGGTAGCGTAAGCTGGTTAAGACCACACACCCACCCTCCACCTTGCCCCGCCTCTCTCCTCCTCATTAGCATTTAAAGCTACAGACACAGAAATGGCACGTCCTAAGGAGAGCTCATTGTGGGACTGGCTCGTAGTGGCTGAAATTCTGCACCAAGGCTGAATTTCGGGAAAGAGACTTCAGATACAGTACTAAGGACCACTTAGGCCTATATAAAATATCCAAAAAGCAGCATGTCATGGGACCTTTAAATGTTACGAGTTGACACCAGTTGGGTAAAAGTGACATTCAGACATTTTTAATGTAACTTAAGGGTCCCAAAATGTTCATATTTATGTATTTTGTCATTATATCGGCCAGTATTGATATCAACACCAGTATCAGCCATTGAAAAACTTGACCACTATTGTCTTGATTTTGCTTTTGAATTTATTTAATTTTTCTAATTAAGCAAGAGAAACTACTTTTTGCTATCTATCTATGTCTCATCTTGCTTTTTTTGTGATGTATTAACGTTTTCACATTTGCCATCAGGTACACCACATGTAGAGCATTTCTAATGACTTTAAATGAGCTGAACGACTACGCGGGTCAACACGAGGTCATCGCTGAAAACCTGTCCACTCAGATAATCACAGAGTTGAGCCGCTACACTCAAGAACTGAAGGCTGAACGGAAATCGGTACGAGCATGTCTTTTCCACACTTTCATTATCATGACGATCTCAGCTTTCTAGAGATCATTTAAAGAGATTATCTTCCGAAAAAAGTATATCAAATCCCTCAATAACATAAATCGCCCGTTAAAGACATGTGTGAAACCACAAAAATAATTCCTTCTCTGCTCTCCAGCACAGTGCTCACCTCTGACAAATCCAGGGTTAATCGCATAGGAATATGGTATTATTTTGTTGATGATTTCTCCCAGCTCCGTGGAATGAAGCCAGAAGCAATGTGGGTCATGTATTCAGGTCAGTGGAGTTTGAGAAGGTCGCCCACCCCCCGCTCTCGGCCTCTCTTGTCTAAAGGTTCTCGCGCGGGTTCAGGAGGCCTCTGTCTGAGGCTGGTGGCTGGAAGTAATATGACAGCGTAGTAAAACATCACTACGCTTGAGCTGAGGGAGGCTTCGTTCTCCTCCGACCTCCGTTGATGCATTTTGTCTGTCTTTTGTGTTCAAATGTCACGCAGAGAGAAAGTGGTCTTTATGTATTTTTCATAAAGAGAGTCGTGGTATGCCGTGAGTGGGCAGACACAAGCGATCGCCTATGCTGGTTTGTCAGTGACGTGTATGCTAATGAGAGCCCCCTAAATAAATGATTTGTGTTCCAGTGAGGAATTCTGCAGTTAATTAACATTTGTTGTACATGAGTACGTCTTTGCTTCCGTAATTGAATTCTTTATGGAATGACGAGGGATTTGGATTCAGCAATAGCTCTGGAATATAATCTTTCTAGCAGCTGCTGTCTGGCTTGATTGTCTCACATTTCATTTAATCAGCTTAGATTCCAATTAAACGTCTTTTCAGCGTAATATTTTAAAAGGACATGTCAGTAACACAATAATAAGTCAAACTGTGATAGTTGTCATGACTCTGCAAGAACTGAAATAGAATTTCTTAATCTGAAATGGAGTGCCTTATTTGTTAAAAATACAGTCTCTCATGGTTTGTTTACATTATAAACAGCCAAATATTTAAAAGCAAATATTTTAAAAGTTGAAAAACTATTAATAATAACCATATTAAACTCTTTTACCACCAAGAAATACAGTTACTGTAATTAATCTGCTTGTGCTTTAAAAGAATAAAAACCAGTTCACCTAAAAAATGAACATTTTGGAATATAATGAACAAGTGGTATGGACTACTTTTATGATGCTTGTTTGCTCACTGTTCAGTTTGGATGGAAATAACTGCTTTGCTTTATATCTCCTTTTAGGTTTCATGAAAAAAAGAAAATAATGGGGTTAGGTTTAGGAACAACGTTGGAATGAGTAACTTATGATAAAATGTTCATTTTTGGATGACTTGTTAATGTAATTGCTGTCAAATGTGCAGTAACTATTTATTTTCTAACAAATATTAACTTAATGTATCCATTGTTATGTTCTGTACTGTTTTTATTAACCCTCAGAGGTACAGACTCCATTGCAACTTTGTTTAATCTGTTATGTATTTACGAGTTGTGCACATTTTCTTCAGAGAATAACTTTCTAGAATAAGCTTTCTATTTATCAAAGAATCCTAAAATGTATAGTTCCTCAAAAATATTAAGCAGCACAGCTGTTTTCAACATAAATAATTGTAAGAAATGTGATTTGAGCAGCAAATCAGTATATTAGAATGATTTCTAAAGGATCATGTGACACTGAAGACTGAAGTAATGATGCTGAAAATTCACCTTTGCCATTACAGGAATAAATTACATTTTAAAATATATTCAAATTGGGGGAAAAAAGATTTTAAATTGTAACAATATTTTACAATATCACTATATTTTCATCAAATAAATGCACGCTTGGTGAGCAAAACAGATTTAAAGGGTTAGTTCACCCAAAAATGAAAATTCTGTCATTAATTATTCACCCTCATGTCGTTCTAAACCCGTAAGACCTCGGTTCATCTTCGGAACACAAATTAAGATATTTTTGATGCATCCCGTGAGCTCTCTGACCCTCCCCTAGACAGCAAGTGTCCTTACACGATCAAGGTCCAGAAACGTAGCAAGGAGATCAGTAAAATAATCCATGTGACATCAGGGGTTTAACCGTAATTTTACGAAGCTACGAGAATACTTTTTGTGCGTAAAAGAAAAAAAAAACTTTATTCTTATAAGAATAAGACTTTATTCAACAATACGTCTCCTCCACGTCACCCTGGCACCATTTTGGAGAGTATCCACTCAACGTAAATGGCGTATGCTATTCTGTGTCAGCTGCGCGACACTGATACGTTTTCTACGTTGTTTGCACTTTGATCTGATTGAAAACAACGTATCCGTGTGACGCAGCTGACGCAGAACAGCATACACTGTTTACGTTCAGTGGATATTCTCCAAAATGGCGCCAGGGTGATGAATTGTTGAATAAATTCTTTTTTTTTTTTTTCTTTTGCGCACAAAAAGTATTCTCGTAGCTTCATAAAATTACGGTTAAACCTCTGATGTCACATGGATTATTTTACTGATCTCCTTGCTACGTTTCTAGACCTTGATCATGTAAGGATCCTTGCTGTCTATGGGAGGGTCAGAGAGCTCTCAGAATTCATCAAAAATATCTTAATTTATGTTCCGAAGATGAACGGAGGTCTTATGGGATTGGAACGACATGAGGGTGAGTAATTAATGACAGAATTTTCATTTTTGGGTGAACTATCCCTTTAAGAGAAATCCCAAACTTTTGAACAGTAGTGTTCTAAATTTTAGATCTATTTCTTGTCTTTTCTTTCTCAAGCATTTCCATGATGGCCGCAGAGCGCAACAACACATTGAGAATTCCTGGAAGCAGCTGGAATCGGTGAGTCAGTTTAACTGAACAGAACATAGTG
This sequence comes from Onychostoma macrolepis, assembly GCF_012432095.1. Lineage (NCBI taxonomy): Eukaryota > Metazoa > Chordata > Actinopteri > Cypriniformes > Cyprinidae > Onychostoma > Onychostoma macrolepis. The sequence continues at coordinate 22,739,571 of NC_081162.1, forward strand.
TGAATATTCAAATTTTTCCTGATACTGGCCTCTCTTTCATCACCTGTCTAAGATATGAGCTAGAACTGGGCAGCCTTGTACAATAAACACTTGTGTGAAATGAGCCACAGGTGCCTGTAAAAGACAAGTCTCTTTCAAAATAAACAATTTTAATACATAAAAAATATAAAACTAATGATAAATATAGAATAGTAAACTAAAAGTAGCGCTGCTACAAGTTGAACTACATTTTTTTAGTCACATGACAGTGGCATACATTCAGCAATAATCTCATTTTAATGTAAGGTTTTTTTTGTCTCTTTCAGAGTAAGAGAAGATTTGAGCGAGACTGTAAGGAAGCGGATCGCGCTCAGCATTACTTTGACAAGATGGATGCCGACATTAACGTGACTAAAGCAGATGTGGAAAAGGTATGGATCACATGCGTGCGTGAGAAGAGACAGGTCCTATCACAAACCCTTCATTCTCCATGACTGCTTTCATCCTTTTCTGTGAGTCTGTGTGGATGATCCCTCTTTGAAATGGGGTGGTGGTGACGGATGCTGATATAACAGATGTCGAGTTCGACTTTCTGAAAGTTAGAGTGAATCTGCCCTTCTCATACCTTATACCTCACCTGCTCCTACCTTACAGTACCTTCCCAGTATTGCAGAAGATTACCTTTTTTTCCCTCAAAGTGAAGTCGGACAGTAAGCCCCAAAAAATCTGTCATTATGTTGGTTCCTGCTAATGTTGATTTAGTTTTTTTGGCATTGGGGTGATTAGGCAGATGTTTAAAACAGATCATATATCATATATCTTTTATTCAAACAAACCAAATAGTTTCCTGTTCAATTCCAGGTTTTTAAAATGCAAACAGTGTACCATCTTTTCTATTGAAATATGAAAACAAAATTATAAACTGGAGCTTTAGTATGAACATCAGGGCTGAATTTAATTAATAAAATACGCAACATTGAGAATATTGAGATTCATGTACTTTATGAGTTTTGTTTTATGGTAATTAGTTCAGTGTCGGCAGCTCTCCCTGATTTGCTACTTGCTAGTATTAGAGTGTAAAGACAGAGATGTTTTGATTGTGTTTCAAATTAATACTTCAATATAAGCGTATAAAAAGAGTGCTAGATTTGGGAAGTTTGTTTCATTTCTTTGGATCAGTTCAAACTGTCTGTTTCATTTGATACAAAATGATTAAGTGATTTTTGTGAAAACAAATCATTAGTTCAGAGAAAATATCTAGATATTTATTATAAAATAAAATATTCTTTAAAATATTAATATTATAAAGTTCTATAAAATAAAAAAATATTTCTATAAATATTCATATGAATTAGGAAATTAAAATGTAAATGTTCATCAATGAAAGTAATAAGCTCACACGCCGCAAAAACAAAGGTAGCTTTGACAATAGGAAACAAAGACAACTAATGCAGCCATTTGTTTTGAATCTAAGGCCAAATGAACAGATTTGGATTTGGTTTTGCCCATGTGTAGATGTCTTCTTAAGTAACTTCTGTTATTAGTGTGTCTGTGACACTAATCGACTCTGTCTTTGTTTTTTAACATGTCTTAAAGCGGTGTTCTCTCAAGGTAGGTTTGATCCAAGAGTCGTCTTTGTCGGTGGGGAGTTTGTTAAATTGTTCGGTGTATTACCCATATCAGCAAAGAGTGTTTGTCGTAATTTTCGTTGTTTTTCGTTTTTAGCTTTTGTTACGTTCACGTCTATGCTTGCAGCGAATCTTTCCTGTATTCACCATGTACAAATGTACAGAATAAGACTTGTCATGGAAGACGTTAAAATGCATTACGATTGCGAAAATGGGCTACGTTGTAAGGGTTACAGCGGAGACTGATTTCACAAAATCAATAGCTATTACCGCACAATTTACTGTCAAGCACAAAAAGTCCTGAGTCTGAGAGTCTGTGCACACTGTCTGGTTCATGTACATGCAGTTGTTTATGTACAGTGACCCCAAAAACCATTTTGACACTTAACAATCAATGAATTTCATTGCATTAAATTAAGTGGCAGAAGCACATTTTTCAAGCAACAGATTTCAGTTTATTAAGTTTTAAATAATTAATTATAGATATGTTGTTCACAATTAATAAAAAAAAATATATTGTGACAATTTTTACTGGAGCATGTTCATAATTAATGTGATGAACTATGTCTGTGGTTACTTGAGGAGAACTTTAAATTTGTTAAAAATCACCAAAACACCAGCTGATTAAAAGACACGGAGCAAAAATGGTTTAGAAAGTAAAGTTAGTTCTGAGAAAAGCTCTTAACTATTTTGCATATGCAACTTGGTTTTATATTTTGTGTTTAATGCAATGACGTTCACAAATTTATGCGATTTACTTAAGTGTCCAAATGTTTTTTTGGTCTGCTGTATGTGTTTAGTTAGTATGCATGATGAATGGATGTCTGGTGCAATTAATTTGGACCATTTTGACTTTTGTTTTGGAACAACTTTGAACATTCATTGTCATTTTTGTGTGTGTATATGTGTTTGTTTTCTCACACACTGTTGGTACACAACCATGTTCCTCTTGTCAAAGTCTTCTTCATCATACTACCATACTACTCATGCTATTTGTTTTTATGTAAATGGAGTACCCAACCTACATTACCCAAAGTGTGCCATATACAATCAGAGCACAATAAGTGAGATATCCCACAATGCAATACATTCAGCTTCCATCACCTTCCATTTCTACAGAGCCTGCACATGGATGCACATAAATGCACATTTATCGTGGCCTCATTTTAGTAAATTCTGGTCATGTCGTACAAATTTGTTTTCTCGTTTTGAATGAATTAAAAATAATTAGTACTTCGTAGCCACTGTTTAGTAAAATGTGGGAATGAATTTTCAATTTTGAATGAACCTAAAGTACTATCAACTGCATCTTATTTTGACTTATTATTTAAACAAGACTACAACAACTAAAGACATTTTTATACCAAATTGAATAAGTTTTAAATAACATTTCATTTTCAAAATAACTATAATTTCAACACCATGAATGAAACATGCAACTTGAAACATTTAATGGATTCTATTCAAAAGCTAAATAATAAATATGTATAAATAATTAAATATGTATGTATGTATATATGCACATATACACACACACACACACACACACAGATGCATACAATTACTAAATTACAACTACTTATGAATTTACCAACATCAAAAGGTGATGTTATTATTCTGCTAGTTTAAACATTTTTTTTACATTATAAATGCATTTTTATAAGTGAAAATATTTACATAGCTGCCTCTCAGCTAGAGGTTAGTCATAGACGATACAGTATATCACCATTTTGTGATTAAAGCATCATTCGATAATTTCCTCTGCTTATATACAGGTGCATCTCAAAAAATTCGAATATTGTGAAAAAGTTTTTTTTTTTTTTTGTAACTTATTCCAAAAAGTAAAACTTTCATATAAGTTCAAAAGTTTTTTTGTTTTAATTTGAATGATTAGAGCTTACAGCACATGAAAGTCAAAAATCCAGTATGTTAAAATTTTAGATTTACATTTGACCATCCCTACAGTATAAATTCCGGGTATCTCTTGTTCTTTGAAACCACAATATTGGGGAAGACTGCTGACTTGGCAATGGTCCAGAAGAAAATCATTGACACCCTCCACAAAGCGGGTAAGTCACAGAAGGTCATTACTGAAAGGGGTGGCTGTTCACAGAGTGCTGTATCAAAGCATATTAAATGCAAAGTTGACTGGAAGGACGAAATTGGCTAGGAAAAGGTGCACAAGCAACAGGGATGACTGCAAGCTTGAGAATACTGTCAAGCAAAGTCGATTCAAACACTTGGGAGAGTTTCACAAGGAGTGGACTGAAGCTGGAGTCAGTGCATCAAGAGTCACCACGCTCAGACATCTTCAGGAAAAGGGCTACCAAGCCACTTCTGAAACAGAAACAAGCATCTTACCTGGGCTCTGGAGAAAAAGAACTGGACTGTTGCTCAGTGGTCCAAAGTCCTCTTTTCAGATAAAAGTCCATTTTGCATTTCATTTGGAAATCAAGGTCTGGAGTCTGGAGGAAGACTGGAAAGGCACGGAGTCCAAGCTGCTTGAAGTCCAGTGTGAAGTTTCCGAAGTCAGTGATGATTTGGGGTGCCGTGACGTCTGCTGGTCTTGGTCTATTGTGTTTTATCAAGTCCAAAGTCAATGCAGCTGTCTACCAGGAGATTTTGGAGCACTTTATGCTTCCATCTGCTGAAAAGCTTTATGGAGATGCTGATTTCCTTTTCCAGCAGGACTTTAGCACCTGCCCACAGTGCCAAAACCACTTCCAAGTGGTTTGCTGACCATGATATTACTGTGCTTGATTGGCCAGCCAACATGCCTGACTTGAACCCCATTTGGAATCTATGGGATATTTTCAAGAGAAAGATGAGAAACAGTCGATCCAACAATACAGACGAGCTGAAGGCTCAATAGTGTCTCAGCAGTGCCAGAGGCTGATCGCTTCCATGCCACACCTCACTGATGCTGTCATTTGTGCTAAAGGAGCCCCGACCAAGTATTGAGTGCATAAATTAACATATTTTAAAGAACTTGAACTTTTCTGTTTTGCAAATCCTTTTTTTTTTTTGATTGATCTTAGGAAATATTCTAATATTTTGAGATACTGGATTTTTGACTTTCATGAGCTGTAAGCTCTAATCTTCAAAATTAAAACAAAAAAACTTTTGAAATGATTTACATTACATGTAATGAATCTAGAATATATGAAAGTTTCCCTTTTTGAAATAAGTTCCAAAAAAAATTGAACTTTTTCACGATATTCTAACATTTTGAAATGCACCTGTGAATAAATGTACTTACACCACCATATGTCAGTTTAGCAATAAATTAACCGACGACCTTGTTATTGGATAGGGCACATTTTGTTTTCATGTATTTTTGAGTAGACGCTTACTGAATATTGTGTAAAGTAAATTATTTACATCTCTCATACTCATATCTGAATGAAATTGTCTACTGAAAATCATTCACATATCAGTTAAACTGTATAAGATACTATGACTCATAAATCTGCTGAATAAATTATTAATAAACATAGGTCTTCAGTTGTGTTATTTTCCCTGAGTACATCATTTGATTATATTTCTGTGTTTGACTTGTGATGTTTGCGTTGTTTGTCCTCTCTCACTCTTGCACAGAGCGTTCGGTTAAGTGTGTAGATCACTGACTGTATCGATCTGAAGTTGACACCAGACTATGCTTATATCTTTCTGTAATCTGCTAATTGACTCTCAGTGTTTGTTGACTCGTGTCATGTCATAAAGGTGATCGTTTTATTTGTCAGTCCTTGCCTTTTACGTTCTGATGTCACCCTTGTAGAAAGGATCTTGATGTCTTTTTCGCTGTCTGTCTCTTGTGTTTTCTGTCTATCTAGGCGAAACAGCAAGCTCAGATGAGGCATCAGATAGCAGAGGACAGTAAAAACGAGTACCTGACTTACCTGCAGAAGTTCAACAAGGACCAACATGAGCACTACTACACGCTTATACCACATATCTTTCAGGTGAGAGTCTCTCTCGATCAAAGTAAAATATTCTAATATTGATAAATGACAAATATGTTCATTTTTATGCCAGATGGACCATACTGAGTGTTCATAATGTGGTCAAAATGTGTTTTCTGTCTTGCAGAGGATACAGGAGATGGAGGAGAGGCGGGTGGGCAGGGTGAGGGAGAGCATGCGGGTGTACACTGAGGTCGAGCGTAAAGTATTGCCCATCGTCAGCAAGTGTCTGGACGGCATGACCAAGGCAGCTGAATCCATCGAGCCTAAAATGGTACGTTAAGTGCTGCGACTCCTTTGTGCTTAAAATGCACCATGGTTCCGGATTACATAGCCATCTGTTGATCAGCCTACTGCTTGAAAATCCTATTCAGCAAAAATCTTTTATAAAGCCATAAAATACTTTTTTTTTATCAGCGTGGATGAGAATCGAGGTTCTTGTTAAGAATTGTTTTTTATTTAAAAAACACACACACACACACATGTACTCAATGCCCAAATCAGTGATCATCTGAACTCATGAACTAATGACTCTTTTGAGTTAATGAATCTGTCAAAAAGGTTTGCAAATCAGTCTTAGACTCAGATTACTATTTAAATCTGAAGTGTAATATCTGTGCTACTAATTTGTTCAAGTCCTTTTTACACACTACCATTCAAAATGTGAGGTTAGTAAAATTTTATGTTTTTCAAAGATTATTTTATACTCACGAAAAACTGCATTTGCTTGATCAAAAGTACAGTAATACTTTGAAATATTACTACAATTTAAAATAACTTTTCTATTTTAATATATTTTAAAATGTAATTTATTCCTGTGATGCAAAGTTGAATTTTTAGTATCATTACTCCAGTCTTCAGCATCACATGATTCTTCAGAAATCATTCTAATATGCTGATTTGCTGCTCAAGAAGCATTTCTTATTATCATCAATTGTGCTGCTTAATATGTTTCTGGAAACCATGATACATTTTATTCAGGATTCTTTGATGAATAGGAAGTTCAAACGTACCGCATTTATTTGAAACAAATCTTTTGTAACATTAGAAATGTCTTTACGATAATTTATGATCATTTTAATGCATTCTTGCTGAATAAAAGTGATCATTTTTTTAAATAAAAAACCCCTCAAAATCTTTTGAACGGTAGTATACTTAAAAAATTTTGAAAAAGTGAAAAATTAAAAAAGGAAGAGGAAATGAGTGGGAAAATAATAAAAATTCAATGCAATGACTTATTGATGCACTGCGTCACAGATAGGAGGACTATGATTTGTAAAAGCAGAGTTTTTCGGCTGCGGGGTGAATTAACTTTTCCAAATGAAGCCGGCAGATGAATAATACACCAGTTCAAAATGCTGACTGGATTTCTGTGATTATCGCTGGCCCACTTACAAGCTAACGAGTGGTGATTGTCATGGAGCGACGTCGTCCAGGTTACCATCAATAATTTACAGCTGCGGGGGAATCGCTGGCAGCTAACAGGGCTGATGTGCTTGTTGTTTGTCTCATCTGCTAAATCCTGATCCAGTGCTCATGTGGCCATCGCCATCCTGTCCAAATATGGCAGATGGGGAGTCTAATTTCCACCACAGCACTAATTGACTCATACAAGCTGGGTTTTGCAGCAGATTTGAAGTGGCTTAGCAACAAAGACTTAAGCCTCTCTGTGGCTTCTGGACTGTGTGTATGCTTGTATGTGTGTGTGTGCTTTCAGAGATAGTGTGCTGGCCATATGAAGTGAACCGCCATGAACATCCACCTGTAGAAAATCATTTGTTTTCATTGTAGGGTTATGGATGCCACATATATATATATATATATATTCTAAAAATAGTTTCTTGTTTTGACCTTAACAGCAGCAATGGGATTAGATGGAGAGGATTTGTAGCAGTCATATTTCTATAGTGGATGTGCATCTCATTACCTGGGTTTCCATCATCCTGTTTTAATGCGCATTTTGAAGTATTGCATGAGAAACGAGTGATGGAAACCTTGATTAAAATCCCTTAATTCGCAAAAAAGTTTTTAAGCTCACTTGAGGTGGTTTTTGACTTGTGCGAAAAAGGGTTAATGCGAATAATGGGAGATGGAAATGCATTTTGCGAATAAATTCCTCCAAGCGCATCAAAAAAAGTCATGTGACTTTGCGCTATGAGACAGGATAACTTGACTAGCAGTGGACTGATCTCGTTCCATAGCATCTGAAATGGTCGTTCAGAAACGCCTGAGCAAAGTCTGTCATCAAAGTATTTCTGTATAATTGTCTTACGCGGCTGCGTTCCCAAACAGCAGTATTCATCTCCGAAAGCAATGACAGCATTTATTGTGTTTCGTCTGCTCGCTCTGAGGTGCAATTAATTTTTCATATATGAAAATTCTTATATTCAGTAGTTTTCTGTAGGCTATTTAGTGCCAGTTTACCAGGAAGTGACGATTTTGTTCTCTTTGACTCGATGAATGGAAACGGTGCTCGTTCGCAAATGTTTTATGCGATATTCCAATTTTGCGCATAAGTTAAATTCGCAACTTTGGATGGAAACCCACCTATTGTCTGTAGTACATAATTGTGATTATGATGTCAGTTTGAAGGTGGGGTCTGTATTATTTCCACACTAAATCAAGTGCTTTCTGCTTTTTAACTAGTTGAATAACTAGATAGATAATGATAATTTTATTTTTATAAATATGTAGAATATAGTAATATTATCAATTTAATTCTTTATAAATCTATATATATATATATATATATATATATATATATATATAAACTAATTAGAATAAACTTAAAAAAGAGACGCTAGACGGACGTGTATGACCATTGTGAGTGCTCACTTCTTTTCAAATCGTATTTTGTCTGTTAACTCGACGCCATCCAGGGTCTTCTGATTGGTCCACTGTTTTGGAACTGACATTATTGACAAGCTTTTGTTTACTGTAGCAAGTTGACATGGCTACTGTTTTATTTGATGGCAACATGGAGGGGGAGGCATTTTTGCGCTGCGCTTTTAAAAAAACATTTGGATGCAAAGACAAAGTTTTGTGTGAATGACCCATAACAGTTCTGGGCTCATTTCAACATTTCAACATTTCCTGCGGTTAACTAAATAAGTGATAATCAGACTCCTCTGATTCAGCAAAGAATTGAACAATTCAGTTTGACTTTCAAGTCAATTCGACTAAAACATTTGAAGAATCTTTGCAGTTGAATGACTTGTTAATGCATTGGATGTTTTCACATTGGATGTGTGTGTTTTCGCTTCTGTGTGTCGTCACTGAGGAAAGTTCTGTGGAAAGTTATATTGATTTCAACCATATGGAATATTTTATAGCATATGCAAATGTGCTAAGTGACATATCTATCTTACGTACAACAGTTTGTGTCACTAAATAGAGTGATTTTAAACTCATTTAATTTGAGGTTTCATCCTAAACTCTCTTTTTTTTGTTATAGCACAAAGCCTGACATTTTTTATTACTGTTTTTAATCTCAGGACAGTAAGCAAGTTGTAGAATCATACAAGTCGGGCTTTGAGCCGCCGGGTGATGTGGAGTTTGAGGACTACAGCGTGTCGATGAAGAGGGCGGTGTCAGAATCTAGCTTCCTGAACGCTCGCGGAGAGAGCAGACGCCGGAGCAGGAGCAAACTGTGGCCTTTACTCAAGAGAAATAAGGTACGGGGTCAGACGAATCACCTGTTTATGTCACAAATAAGGAAATAAAAGAACAAAAATCTACACTGCTCATTAATGGTCAGCTGAGATGCAGTCATGTATGCTTTTATGTCAGAAAAAAGCTGAATAAATAATTCATGCTATTTATATTCAAGTAGTTTTATTGCTATTACAGAGTGTTTGCAGTGGCTATTTTATGCAGCTAGTTTCATGCAGCTTGTTTGATGATATAATTCATTATCTGTTTATGCATTAGGAAAGCAGTTGTTTTAATAGTCCAACTGTATATGTCTGTGGATTGTGAACACCTGATAAAGTCACAAATAAGTACATAAAAGAACAGAAAACTATGTTGCTCATTTATAGCTCATTGTGATGCAGTCATGTAGATTTAATGGCCAAATCTAAATCATGTTGTTTATATTCAAGTAGCTTTATTGCTATTTAGGAGTGTTTACAATGGCAGTTTCATGCAGCTTGTAATGGAATCTTGTTATTCTGATGATTTTGAAGATTAATAATCTGTTTTATATATTAGTGATTGTTTTGATGGCACCAGTCTTTAAACTTGGAAATATTAAAATTGGATAAAATTTTCTTTGCCCTTGAAATTTTGTCTCCCCTCATCTTCTTTCTTCCTGTCTTCCTCCATTCCATTTCTCAATGTGCTCCATCACACCTTCATCTGTAGCTTATGTCTTTGTTAGCGTCGCCCGCCAGCCCCCTCCCCCTCCCCCCACTTCCCCGTCCCCGGACGGCCTCCCCAACGGCCCCCAGTCCCCGCAGCAGCCCAAGGAGCCCCTCAGCCAGCGCCTCAATGACTTCATGGGCACCAAACACAAAATGCACTGCCTGCGGAGCCTGAAACGTGGGGTAAGTTCACGAGCAGCCACGTCACCTCTGTGTCTTTTGTGTAGATCTGATTGGACGACTCCAAAGGCTAAAGCACCATCAGCTCAGTTTGGTTATAAAGTGATGTGTGGATGTGTAACACAACATCGTTTTCATGCTTTTTATCAACACCATCCCAAACATATCTGTCTTTACAGCTACATAACTGTGTATATTAACCGTTTCCCCTAACATGTCTTTCTTGTCTTTAACATTCACAGCTTTCTCTAAAGCTGGTAAGTCTGACTTGCTATAAAATCCCCAAAACTTTGGCTCTAACAATTTTCATAATAAATATTCAAGAAATTGTATTTATTTATTGCCAATTTTTCCAGTTTCAACGCTTAATAGCATTTTAATAGCTGGGCAGTCAGTGGATGAGACTAGGTTTTATCTTGTTTATTTAGTGTTTTAATGCAGTTTTGTTTGTCTTTGATTTATTATTTTTCACTCATAACTCTGTCTGTCTGCAGGGAACAGGCCAGGAGGACTACAGTCATCTGCCCCCTGAGCAGAGGAGGAAGAAACTACAAGCCAAGCTCAATGACATTAACAAGGATATCCAGAAAGAGATGGATCAGAGGTAAATCATCCAGTAGCTGCCATGCTGGTAATAGTATCAGCCTCTCTTTCTGCCAAATACCTCATCATCATGCACCAAATTGTTTATATCATATACTACAGCTCAAAGGTTTGGGGTCAGTAATAGTTTTTTAAAAGAAATGAATACCTTTATTCAGCAAGGATGCCTTAAATTGATCGAAAGTGACAGTAAAGACATTTATAACGTTCTGTTTCAAATACAAGCTGTTCTTTTGAACTGTCCCTTCAAAGAATCCTGATAAAACAAAGTATCATGGCTTCACCAATAATATTAAGCAACACTGATAATAATAAGAAATGTTTATTGAGCAGCAAATCAACATATTAGAATGATTTCTGAAGGATCATGTGATATTTAAGACTGGAGTAATGATGCTGAAAATTCAGCTTTGCATCATAGGAATAAATTACATTGAGATAATTAAAAACAGATCATTTAAATTGTAATAATATTTCACCATATTACAGTTTTTACTGTATTTCTGATCAAATAAATGAATCTTTGACAAGCATAAGATAATTATTTAAAAAATATTAACAAAAAAACTTACCAACCCCAAACTTTAGAATGATAGTGTACATAACTGTAATAAACATGACCAGACATGACGCAACAAATTGTCATATGCAGTTCATAGGCACATGCCTCTTGTTTTTACTAACTCTTCTTCTTGTAATTATTTGCAGGGATGCCCTGACTAAAATGAAAGATGTTTACATAAAGAATCCTCACTTGGGGGATCCAGACAGTATAGATCCACGGTTAGAAGAAATCACACAAGGCTTGGAAAAATTGCAGCTTGAGGCACATAAATTTGAGGTGAGACCCTCACAAACTCAGTCCTCAGATACCTTCAAAAGTTTGTTTAAAATACGGATTTTTAGATCCAAGAGACTTATAATGGAAGTAAATTATGCTATTTGATCATGGATGATTACAAATTAACAGAAGGATCTGTGGTTTGTGTGTTTTCAGGGCTGGTTGACGGAGGTGGAGAGGAAGTTACTTGAAAAGGGATCCGAGTCTCAGAGAAGACAGAGCAGTCATTTTGACTCGCAGGGCAACACGCCTCTTACAAACAACTACGGTCAAAACCGAGAGAGGTACTTCAGTCCCTAGACAGCAGGGCTACCAAACATCATGCACTGAATGGGATGATATAAATATGACTCACACTGTTACATGTCTTTAAAGGGCTCATGTAATGAGAAGTTAATATTTATTACTTTGGGTTAGTTCAAAATGACTGTGGATGCATCTCTGCACTTTTTTTGACATTAGCAAAACCAAAATTAGTAACATAACAAGTGGACTTAAGTCAAAAAAACAAACTTGCTGTTCATGCTGTTTAATACTTGATCTTGTTTTGATAACCTCATATGAGACGGTCTAACATTAAGTGTATAATCGGACTATAACGTCAAAGTTAATTTGGTCTGTTTTACGTATTGCATGTCTTCTGCACATAGTCCGGATGGCAGCTACACAGAAGACCCCAGCACAGAGACAACAATGCAGTTCAAATCTCGCAGTACTGAGTTCGATGACGAATTTGACGACGAGGAGCCTTTACCCACCATTGGAACATGCAAAGCACTTTATCCATTTGAAGGTAACAGAAAAACACTAACTGGATCATCTTCCAGAAAGAAAATTATGACAGGAATTTATGATTGTTAAATGGTTCTGGAGCATATTTGCAATTCTTGGGATAATAGGTTACCATAACTACTACCAACCGAAATGTTTTTTTTTTTTTCACTTCTAATTGTTTACAAAACTAATTTGACAAATATTAACTTTTGACTGGCGCTAAATTTATATAGAAATTTTATTATGGATAAACGGCAAAAATATACACAAAATTAAAAGCTGAAAATGAATAAATGAATAAAAAATGGAAATAAAATAAATTAATATATAGAAACATTTTAAACAACAATAAAAATAAAATTAAATATTTACAAGTAAAACTGTAAACAATTTAACTGAAAATAAAATAACTTACTAAAATAATAACTTGTTTTTTAAAACAAAAATAACTAAAAATTAGTAAAAACACCTTTTTTACACTTATTATTTACTATAATAAACAAAGAGTCAAATTGGTTATTAGACAAGGCTGACATAGAATTAAAAAATATATAATTTTTTTCATTGTAATTTTGGTAACACTTTACAATAAGGTGTCATTTGTTAACAGTAGTTAATGTATTAACTAACATGAACAAACAATGAACAATGCAATTATTACACTATTTATTAATCTTTGTTAATGTTAAAATACAGTCGTTCATTGTTTATTCATGTTAGTTCACAGTGCATTAACTAATGTTAACAAACACAACTTGTGATTTTAATAATGCTGAAATTAACACGAACTAAGATTAATAAATTCTGTAGAAATATTGTTAATTCTTAGTTCATGTTTACTAATGTTGTTAACCAATGTTAACTAATGAACCTTATTGTAAAGCGTTACCGTAATTTTTATAAATTGGCGTGCTTATTTTGGAAACCCACATTGCCTGGTCTTGTTTCTGTAGGTCAGAACGAAGGTACCATATCGATGGCCGAAAGTGAGATGTTGTACGTAATCGAGGAGGATAAGGGTGACGGTTGGACACGTGTCCGCAGAAATGAGGATGAAGAAGGATACGTGCCCACATCCTACATCAAACTCTTTTTGGACACGAATGCCAAAGGTGCTATGACATACATATAATCCCACATCACTGAACACCCGGAAAGCGTCTTTAGTGAACGCTGTTAAACTGTACATACAGTAGAACATCATGAAAATGTTCTCATTGAACAGAGGAAGCAGACAGCCTCGCACTTCCTGTTTTTACAAGTTCAAGATGCCATGTGTCATTTCTCTGTTTTGGTCCTTATTTACATTTTTAATTATTGTTCCCTTAGACCTTATCAGTGCTAAACAAGTTCTGCATCCATAAGGGTACAGTGAATTAGGCAATAAAGACAGCTGCTGTATAATTTTGATATATCTGATGGAAATGGCTGCTTTACCAACATATCATGTTCATATTTAGCATTATAGCTTGGCATTATGGTGGTTTTCTGCTATAACCAAGATATGTAGATACTCATGTTCATATTTTTAATGATCTACAAGCAATGAAATGATTAGAAAATGTCAAAAGCAAATATTCTGAAACCTTCTGGCAATAAAAAGTAATTACTTACTAATATTTTGACCTTAAAGCTACAGAATAAGTAGCAATCCTGCATTTTAACTATAGTCAAAATGGGTTTTTAATTATAATACATTTTTTAAGACGTCGAAATGTCTGACTTGAGAGAATCTTTTGCATGAGAGATGGAATAGAATATTTTCTCAGGTACGTTTACTTTGGTGTACATCCTTGTACCTCAAAAAATCCTGAATATACAGGATTTTTTTTTTCTTTCCCCGACGGCAAATCACATTCAATTTCAATGCATATCATTAAATGTGAAGAGCTTAAGTAATTAATGCATGCATCTGTGAGACTTCTGCTAGCTTTGCATTTACTGCTGTAAAAAAAGATCAACTTTACACGTAAAAAAAAATGTACTCATGAACCCATAGTTAACGCGATGCCTTTCAGTATAGTGAGCGTTGAAGCAATAATTCAAAAGATGCATGTTATTCGTACACTGACCAGCATGGAAAACTAACAGTTAACATGAAGTTAAATAAAAATTTTCCAGGCGGTCGTCGCAGTGTGTATTAGAAGTGCTTACAGCAGGAATACCGCTCTATGTGCATGCTGTAAAACCAGACAGGCTACTTATTGCTGCTTAACAGATTGATCATTTGTCCATAGCTTTATCAGCAGCTGTTAAATATGCTCAATAGTGTCGCAAGCTAAATATATGAAGAATTTTGTATGGTTTTATACTGTCCCTGTCTTTAATTCACACTTCATAGTGGGACTGCGCTCTGATGTTGAGCTTCCGTGGTTTACTGAACATTTTTAACCCATTGCTGTCTGTGAATCAACGATTGTACTGGAGTTCTTGTGCAACATCTCTAATATGTCTTGTGTGATTTTTTTTTTATTTGTTTCTTTTTTGCTTTTTGTTTCTGTTCCTTTCTTTGCAGATCCCTAAAAGTGTTTGGCTGGCACAGGAGTGGCAGGGCAAGCGTCCTTGCGTGAAACGTCCTCCTCTTGTAACTGTAGTCAGAGAGCTGGCAAATGGGGGACTAACTGAAAGGATATTCCATTTTTAACACAACCACTTTCACTGAACCCTCTCGTCTGCCATAAGAACGCAAACTGATCTTTTTCATGACTAGCGTGCTGATTATTTGCAAAAGCTTGCTTCTCGTATGGACCTAGAGTATTTAGCCTTGTGCCGTAGCTGCTTGCCGTCAGACCCGAGCCTTTAGGTTTGTTTGCTGAGGCACAGAGTAAGTGCCGTGTACATGTCTTGTTATTGCCTGGCTTGCTTCAGAGCCAAGAGGAGTTTCTCATGAAGACATTAGACTTAATGAATATTTGTCAGTGCAGACTGTTCAGTTATGTGAAAACTATAAAAATGTGGGGGATAAATGGGACTCATTTTATACATCATAGGCTAGCATTGTTTTTTTCAGTTATTATTGCAGTGTTTGCAAGGCGGCAGTGTATTTAAATCCTGCTTTTTTCCTTTCGTTTTCACATAGATTAGTTCATAGACATGTAAGATTAAGCGTTTTCCTATTGTGCATTCCTATATGTATTTCCTATTTAAGGGTGTGTTCACACTTGTCATCTTTGGTTCGATTAAAACCAAAACAAAATGAGCAGATGGCAAACGTGGAGCAACGATGAGGTAAAGTGCCTTTTATGAGCTCCTTGTGAGTTTTCAGGTGGTGAAAATACACACAACAATGAGCGTGCTTAATCCAGCAGACGGCATTAAGTGTGGTCGATTTAAAGCGGCGCTGACCAGACCGATCAGTTAATGGGTGCTTTTATATCATACACCCGTATCGCCGCTTTAATTCGAACACGCCTTTTGTTTGGGGTGTTCGGTAAATTCCGTCACGAAATATACGTAATTCAACCCGACCAATTCACCAGGTTGTGAACGTATCACTACGCCTTTAGGTTCGGTATCTTTAGGTTCGCTGTCAAAAATGCCAATGTAAACGCTAAGCGGACCAGGACCAAATGTATCATTTTCCTTTTTGGTCCGGACCAAATGAACCAAACCAACCGAACTATAAGTGTGAACACACCTTTCATGGATGGACATATCAAAAAGCTTGTCTTTTTGCAATTGGGTACACTATACTATTCAAAAGTTTGGGGTTAGTAAGATTAAAAAAAAAAAATAATACTTTATTCAGCAAGCATTAAATCATGCTTTAAATTGATCAATAGTAACAGTAATGACAAAATAATAATGTTAAAAAAAAAAGAATTTTTCTTAATAAATGTTCTTTTGAACTTTAGGGAATCCTGAAAAATGTACCATTGTTTTCACACAAAAACAAAAAAAAACATATTAAGCAGCAAAAGCAGCATGTTTTCAACATGTTTCTTAAGCAGCAAATCTGCATATTAGATTATTTCTGAAGGATCATGTGACATTGAAGACTGGAGT
Source organism: Onychostoma macrolepis (assembly GCF_012432095.1). Classification (NCBI taxonomy): domain Eukaryota; kingdom Metazoa; phylum Chordata; class Actinopteri; order Cypriniformes; family Cyprinidae; genus Onychostoma; species Onychostoma macrolepis. Next base: position 22,755,907 of record NC_081162.1, read on the forward strand.
AATGATGCTGAAAATATAGCTTTGCCATCAGATGAATAAATTACATTTTAAAATATACAAAATAAAAAAAACTTATTTTAAACTGTAATAATATTTCACACTAATTACTGTTTTTAATCAAATAATGCATAATCCTTGGAGAGCATATGAGACTTATTTCAAAAACATTTAAAAAATCTTACAAACCCCAACTGACGATAGAATGTTTTTAAAATAAAAAAACAGACAGTGTATATCATTGTAATATTTGCATACTAAATTATTTCTTTTCAAGCTATAATTTTACCTTAACACTTTTGCTGCCTTGCAAGCACTGGTATTTCCGTCAGGAAATGCAAATCTAGTTATTATTATTAACTTGATGATGAATGCATAATCATCCCCTACATTTTGTGTGAGGTGCTGTTGTAGATGAATAGTTCTCTATGGCAGGTGAAGCGGTAAGCATCTTTTCTGGTTCTCTTACTCTTTCCTCCCAGAGAAGAAAGAAGTGACACCTCACTCACTCACTCACTCATTCACACTTTCCTCCTGCGATGTGCACACACACGCCACAGCTGCTCCCTTCTTCCTCTCGCTCTCTTTCTCACCTCCTCTTCCGTTTCTCTCACTGTCACTGTCTCAAACTCGCTCTTTTTGCCTCTTTTCTCTCAGGCATCTTTTCTCTTGACCTTTTTTCTGTATCTGTCCTGTTTTGACAGGCTGAAATTAGTGTTTCACAGATTCATTTAATCACATCTGAATCAATTATTTCCAGAAACTGTTTTTCAGCTAATTTGGTAAGTCTAATCTTATCCGGATAACATCATTTACAATATATTATTTCACAAATACCCTAACTATCCCATTGCACCCCTTGCTAGACCTTTGTTATAAATGTACATTTTTAGACAGCTTTGTAGCTAAATAGTGTGCAAGCTGATTCAAATTAGTAATAGTTGATACTTGCAAGAAAAACCATTGAAGAAAAGAAAACGCCACTCATTTTCACTGCCAACAAAAATGATGTAGAATTTATTTGGAATGAATTTGCACTTAGAAATTTCTAGTAAATATCACAATTAATTACAAAGAATTACCACATATGGGAATTTTTTTTAAGTAGAAAGACTGAAATAATTGATTTTTTACAGGTTGTCTTTGCTTTTAGACCAGAGCACCCATGCAAAGGACAAACTTTTTTTTTGGGTGGTGTTTTTTTTTTTTTCTTAAGGAAATAAGTAAAGGATTAAAATGGATTTAAGGGAAAAGAACAAGAACAAAGACCTTTTTGTAATTCATTTGAACTATTTTGAACTAATTGCATTTTAAAATACAAATATTAGTGAATGTGTGCATAATATGTTGAAAACAAAATGGCAAAATATTTCTCGTCTTGCCACGTTAAGCTATGAATTACATGTTTCGTCCAATATTCAAACCAAAAACAGTGAAATTTGAAAGTCAGATAATCCTGCTTCACAGGATATTACTGTTGCTTGTTTTGCATTTCTATCATAAAACATAAAACAGTCAAGATATGAAATATTTAGCTACTTTCACCCATAAAACTGAAGCGTCACACTGTAATTCTCATTCAGTATCTGTGAAAGTAAAGCCTGCCTGCTTTGATTAGATTTTTTCATCCTAACAACAAACTGAGCAGCATCACTATCATATATTGGAGAGACAGTTTGGCCAATTCTAATTATTATCAATGTCTATGGCGATTATGGTTCTGCTGAAACACAGACAAACATGAAAAAGTATCACTATTATACTCTATGAAATGTCGATCAGCCAATCAGATTAGAGGACTGCAACCAACTGTTGCATAATCATATAATTGGATTCCATCAAAATCAGTTCATGAAATCCCAAATGCCCTCTATTAATAAATTTAACTTAATTGGCATTTAGAAAAGTATCTGAATAGCCTCTTTCTCTCTCTTTTCCTTTCATTCCTCTCTCTCTCTCTCTCTCTCGCGGTGGATGTGGATGTGGCTGTGTATGGTGTAGCTGTAGTGGTGCAGTCCAGTAGATGTTGATGGTGGTCCTCAGCTGGTGCTGTGTTTCGACGCATGCATGCTTGCCCTGTCTCTGTGTGTGTGCCAGTCTTAGGGGGTCCAATTCTCTATAAAGTTCAAGTCTTCAGTTTCTGACGTTTGAACTTAAGCTTTTTGAATTGTGTTTGTGCCTGTTTATTTTTTCTTCTCTACATTTATCTTCTTGAGTGTTTTATTTCTTTTGGAAAATATATGCATGGTCTTGTGTCTACACATCCCCCCTAAGTTATTCTTTTGAATTGTTTACACTGTTTTAGATTCTTTTGTTGAGTCTCTCTGAATGATTGCTATCCAGGGTCCAAGATTAACAATCACCAAGGCCACATGCAAGTAAAAAAAAAACTGGCTTTGGTGAGTAAAGGTTACATAATAAATGGGTTGAGTCTATAAAACGTGCTGGTTATTTATTTGTGATTCAAAGACAAATAAATGCTTGAATATGTAACCCTATTACTAAGATTTCTCTTTTCTTCTAGTACTATGTGTTTTATATTTCTTGTACCAAAATATAAGAAACCAAATCAACTGGTCTTTGTAGTTTTTACAGTGACCCGCCCTTTCTGTCGACATAATATGAGAAAGAAAGAAAAAAACTGCTTAATAATTCCACTGTCATAGGAATGAAAATGCATTTTGAATAAAAATATCACAAAATAGATTTTGTTAGCGCATAAGAAATTGCTGTTAATTTTGGACCCTGTGAATATCATTCTGATTTCATTTTTGATGTTAAACACAAGTATTTACCTCATTCAGGATAGATTTGGGCTGCTGTTCAATAATACATTCTGAACGTGACGAATATTGTCATATCCATTCATGAAGAAACACTACTGCAGAGCTGAGATGTCTGTGTTTTTCTGTATATTGTGCTTTTGAACTTGCTGGATCCTTTCCTTCGAAGACCTCATAAACATAAAACTGCCAAATCAAGTGTGAAAGGCTTGTGACTTTTTTGCAAATGCTAACCAGTATAGTAGAGATCGAGTTGAGTTTTATTTCAGTTCAATTCAAATCATTCATATTGTAAAAGTCAAAATTGTATGTCTGTCAAACTGGGCAGTTTTTATGTAGAAGTTTAACAAATTAAAGGTCATTTTAAAATGGTTCTATTTGTCCTGTTTATCGTCTTAACTGATTGATCGTGCAACATTGTGTAGATCAGCAGTTCTCAACTGGTTTTACTTCCGGACCCTGATTTTACATTGGATATCAAATGGGAATCCAGTACCAACATTGTTTAAGTAAACAGCATCCCTAAAATTAAACAATGACAAGTATTATTAATATTAATACAATAAAAGTCTAAATTAAATCTTAAAAACACCAAGAATGTAGGCAATATTATAACACAAAGCATACTGAGGTCGGTGCAACTGAACCTGTAATTATTTGCTTAAATTAGTGTATGCTACTTAACCTGTTTATGAACTTCTACTACTGTATATCATAGTTTGATTCACCCTACAGTGTTTTCTCCTTTTATTTATTTTGCCATCTTAACTGTTATGCATTTTATTATTTGCATTAGCCACTAATAGCCAGTGGTGTTATTGTTAACTAAAACTATTAACAATTGTTTGAATACTATATTGAATCTATATATATATATAAATATATTATATAATATAAATATAACCATTAAAAAGTATAATTGAAATAAATCTGAAATAGATATAAGATGGAAAAATGTTAATGAAAATTAGAAATGTTTATGAAGTGGAATAACTTGGAGTACTAAAATTACTAAAACTAAAAATGAAATAAATAAAGCTAAATAGAAATGTTTTTTTAAAACTAATGAAATGACTGATTAATAACCTTAACAAAATGTCTCAAATTCAAACTATAATGAAAAATTGACAATAGAAGTAAAAAAAAAAAATCGAATATTATTAAATATTGTAAAAGTATAAAACAACAAATAAATAAATAACACTAATATAAGCATTATTTTTTAGCCTGCTATCTGCAGATCTTTCAAAAACAGACCTGCCACTCATTTTCAGGTCATGACCCACCAGTTGAGAACTACTAATGGCAAATGTGACCACAAGGGGGCATCAGATCCCAAATCAAGTGTGGTTAAATTCCTAAATGTGTTTTTGCTCTGCAGTACTACAGAACATAGTAAAATGTGATATTTGACTGGAAATGTGGCATCAGATTTCAGATGATTAATTTCCTGAATTTCTTCAAAAAATGTCTTCAATCATCTTGAGCTCTTCAAGTGCACGTATAGCTAAAGTCTAGGAACATTAACTCTAATGAATGGTACAACAAAATGAGAAATGCCACAATACTCAAGTATAAGCAAGAACAGAGATAGTAGATGAGATGTTGTGAGACAACAGCGAGAATGTAGAGGGTTTTTTAAGGGTCTTTTCTGATGGAGTTATATTATTGCACCAATGCAAGGTTTAAAAAAAAAAAAAAAAACAGTATGTATGTTATCCAGTATTGCGACTTTGCTGTAATTACAACTGAAGATGGGAAGAACAACTTAAATTGAGTGCAAGAAGTCTCAACTCATTGACTGTGTAATATAACAGCCATTAATTGGATTGGATTGGTTGCAAAACACATTACACAAACATCTCAGCCTCTTCTCAGAAGTCTGAAGAAACCCTTGTACACCGTGTAACAGATCATATCCTCAATCGTCCGGCGCGGGAATGTAGCTTGCTAAGCAGTGTTTTGCCTGAGCGCTCTAACAGGAACCCAGAGTTTCAGATGAATGGCTTCCTCTCACTCCTAAAAACGTACCCGGCCGGCGGTCTAAAGCTCAAAGTTGAGCAGGCTTCAGGGGGGAAGAGGGGGTGTGATTGGTTCAGCAGGTGAGGGCTGGGAATGCCAGATAAAGAACAGAATATCTTGCATCACTTCCGCTGTTTGTTCTTCTCTCTATTTCTAAGCGATGGAATGCTTGGCCATTCAGGAGGCGAGGAATTCAAAACAAGTTCATTAAGTTTGAATAGCGTCTTCTTTTTAAAGCCGAGTTTGACCACCCCACCCTAATATCACAAAGGCCTGGCTTCCCACAATACACATCCTTCAGCGTCCAAGAACTGATTTCCTGCCCTGAAACCCCTCTTCATTTGAACATATCTGTAGCACACTGTTTATCAATGATGTGTTGGTACCATACCAATGGTTTGCTTTTTTTGAAGTGCCTGTTTTGTGCCTGTGCCTGATTTGTTCACATCTACTGTAAATAGGTGGCGTGGGTAACAGGAAAGGGCACTGCCAAGTGGCCAAACACAAACTTATAATAGCTGTATTGAGGAAAAATAAACATACTCAGTGCCCCCTTCTGTTAGGGAGGAAAAAGTACTATTTTGTAATGAAATACTAGCATATTGCAATTTTTTTATTTATTTAAAAAAAAAAAAAAACTATTTGAAAGAGTGTTGTTAATTAAAGTTTGTTAATTAAAACTATTAAAAATTGTTTTTGTTGATTAAAACAGTAGATGAAAAACTATTACTTTAAAAAACTGAATAAAATAAGTTTAAATTGAATTACTAAAATCACTAAAATTGAATCACCTAAATAAAAATATTTAAACTAAAATGAAAATATAAAAATAAAAGCTCATTCAAAATATTAATACAATAGTAAATAAATAATACTAAAAATAACAATGATTTCATTATTCTCAGGTAACAAATAAATCATACATTAAGGAATTAACTAATGTAAGTGTATCCAGCTTTTTATAGTACAGTATGTACTATATAGCATATTTCAGCTGCTTGATGAGCTTGCTGTATCATCATAAAATGTGAACTATAGGTCTACTATAGCCCAGCTCTAAACAGCTAAATGACTATAAGACATGAAGATATTATAAACATTAATATGATTTTCTGTAAACGGTAAGCTACTTTGAAACGGTGCGTATTGTGAAAAGATCTATAAATAAATAAAAAGACCGATGTGGACCAGTGTGCTTTACGGCACAATAAACATTCCAAACAGTAATACTCTTCATTATTGTCATTACATGCATTTTTAATTTCAAGATTGGCATATCTGAAAAACAAAAGGTTATCTTAACTCTTCTCAGTCTGATTGAATAATTCAAAAATTGGTAAAAGATTTGAATTAAGCATGAATTATACTATGATTCATTTATGGAAATGAAATATTGAGCACAATGCATTGTGGGATATAGTACCCAGCACAGTGTGCTCTGTTGTATTTTGCACTTTTTAGTAATAGGTCATCCAGGTATATGCACACAGAACATTTGCAGAGGCCTACTACACACATCCCAGATAACTTAAGACAATGATACGGCACTGCTGGCCTTCTTATGGCCCGTACAACATGGATGTAAGCCAGAAGTGGCCCACATGTAAAATAGAAAAAATGGCCCAAATATATCAAATCACATGTGGGCCTCTGTAGACAAAGATGCGGTGTTCACGGCAACGTGCACTCTGAATGTGACCCTAAAGTAGCCCATGTGGTAAATAGTTAATATGGCCCAAATAGTGCCAACCAAATTTGTGCCACATTTTTGTGGCCCACTCGACAAAGGCTAATCAGGGTGTAAACCAAATGTGGCCCAGGTATCTGGGCCGGTTTTGGCAAAGATATGGCACAGTAAGCACTGGCTAATGTGGTTGTGAACCTAAAGTGGCCCTTATATGATGCCGCAAATGTGGCCCAGTTATCCTAAAACGTATCTGGGCCAGTTCTGGCAAAGATATGGCACAGTGATCACTGGCTAATGTTACCCTTGCTGATGATATATAACCTTTCGTCTTCGTCATGCGCTCTTTAACACAGCGTAGCCGTGACACTTACAGACTTACTGCGTACTTCCTGAGTCTGAGTGAGAAGCATTTAGGTTCAAACTTGTGAAGAACAGCTTCTAAAGTATTGGAATGTGTCTTTGAATATTTATCTGTGACATTTGAATTGCTGCTCGTGCAAAACTTGGGTCGGGATGACTGTATTAAGTAGGAAACATTTCTGGAACTTATTTGAACATTTATGGAGGACATTTTTAAATTTCTCTTTCTCTTTATTGTTGATGCATTACTCACTTAAGGCTTAGTGTGGCCCATATAATGTACTGTATATTTATGGTTTATTTGGTTCATTATTAGCTAAAATGTGGCTGTGTAGTGGCCTGCTTGTGGACCACTGCCAAAATGCCACCATTCCATGCAGCATGTGGGCCACATGAGGAATATGGGGAAGACCAGGGTTAGAATAAAAATCAACTGTGGCCCACATTACAGCCAGTTTTGGTTTATTTGGTTGGCTAACATGCAGCAATGCTAAGGCTTACTTGAGGCCCAAATCTGGCAAACAGGACCAGACTGCCCAAATGCCATTATTCCACGTAGTATGTGGGCCGGAGCAAGGTGTTGGATCTGGGCCAGAATTAAAATCAATGTGGTCCAGATTTGGGCCAGTTCTGCTTTATTTGGTTTATTCATGGCTGACATTGGGCCTTCTTTTAGCTTGCTTGTGGCCAAAATTTGGCAGACAGGAGCGGACCGCCCAAGCGCCATCATTCTTCACAGTATGTGGGCCGGAGCAAGGTGTTGGATCTGGGCCAGAATTAAAATCAGTGTGGCCCAGATTTGGGCCAGTTCTGCTTTATTTGGTTTATTCATGGCTGACATTGGCCCTTCCTTTGGCTTGCTTGTGGCCCAAATCTGGCAAGTGTCATCATTCCACGCGGCATGTGGGCCAGATGAAAGTGTCAGGTGTGGGTCTGATCTGGGCCTCAGGAATTTTGCTATCTGGGATTATACCTACTCTATAGGCTACTGTACGGCTGTATGCTATTCCATAAAGATAAAATAATAACTGACAGATGTTCCAACCAAAAAGACAAGTCAGAATTTTTTTCTCCTTTTCAATCTGTGCTCTTTAGTGTTGCTGCTTTTTGTTTTAGCTGCTGTTTGTGTCATTGTTCAGTACTTTGGGTCTACTGTGTAGTTTCAAGTGCTTTATAAATAAATACATTAGATTAAATGATCTTTTCTCAGAACTTCACTTTTCCATGTCCTTTCTACTGTTTAATCAGCTGGTGGTCAGTCAGTCTCCTCAGGTTCACAGGTGATGACTCACAACTATAAAGTGTTCAAATACTTGCCTTCATTTTGAACAGTATTGTTCAGTAAAAAATAGTTTGATATTTTGTTATTACAGTGGCGTCTATTTTAAGCCTAGTTGAAGTGGCCACATACTTTGGGCGCCTATTTAGTGTGTTAAACATTTTAAGGAAAGGGTTTGTATTTGTAAAATAATGTTTGACCCTGCCCACGGAAGTGTTTCATAACAGCTATTCCAGAGCAACGTGGAATCTACTTTCGATGAAGTATAAGGAACACGCCATTGTGCTTTTGAGGTCTTTAAGTGAAACACTGATTTTCTCCCGCCACTTTGGATTTTGGCACCATTTTGTCTTTCTAAAATCTGTCACTCACTGCTGACGCAGATCCTTTTCCTGAGCGGGTGAGATTTTTATTGTTCGGATGAAGCAGACCCTGCTATCTTCATCCACCAGCAGCTTCCTGTTTCCTGCGACACTGGAAATGCTGCATTTCTCTCCCCCTCCTCATGCTAACCTTCAGGCATAAATTAAAACCTGTTGGCCTCTTGTTTTTACTTTATTTACAACGGTTTTCTTTGTGTTCACATTTTATTAAATGGATATTTACCATCCTGACTTCTGATTAGTCATTCTGTTGTCTTTAAAACTGAATATAAAAATAAAGCTAAATAGAAAGAATTAAACTAAAATATAGTTTAACACTGAAAATATAAAAAATGTATAAATACTATGATGTGCATTTGTTTTTGGAGGACAGCTTTTCATTTTCCATATTTTAACAGACCCAAGCGAAACTACATAAAATGTACTTTGTAAAATTCATAGATGCAGTAATTTTAAAAAAGTTTTTTTTTTTCTTTTCTTTTCTTAAGTGTGCCTAATTTTCCACTTCAAAAGTGTGCTAAATTCTTCTCAGAGTTCACTAACAGACTCCAGCAGTTCTAGAAGGATGGAGTTTGTTCTTTACGGCAGTTTTATCAGCTCCAAACACACACAGGAATTCCGGTTTGGGGAATGACCATCCTGATTCCTCACTTCCACAGGAAGATTCAATAAAAAGAACCTCTAACAGGACAAAAGCATTTCATTTCTCACATGTCCGGACAGAGCTGTATAGGCAACAATGACCACATCACTGAAGTCCTGTTTCTGGTGCTCAAACCTTCGTCTATGGACCTCCTCATATCTCAGGTTCACCAGCTGGACCAGCATATATTTGGAAACAGATCCATAATTTTCAGGTAGAGTTTATAGAACTAACATTTTTCCAAGGATTTTGGGTCACACTTTGGGACTTTGGGATTCTAATGAACAATATGTCACTGCTTTTTGGAGCTATTGGTAATATTTAAGTTCATTAGAGTAATATTTATATATATATATATATATATATATGGACACTGCAATGATTAGTATTGTGGTACTTTTCAGTTGGCTGTTGGCTTTACTCCCAAAATTGTCCTAATGCATAATTTAGATTGTTGGCAGCATAAAGCTACAGATTATGTGAGAGACTTTTCCTTTTTTATTAGATCACCTGATTTTACTTCATATTTGTTTGATTTTTAAGAAAGTACACTCTCAGAAATAAAGGTACAAAAGCTGTCACTGGGGCGGTACCTTTTCAAAAGGTACACTTTTGTACCTATTAGGTTCAAATATGTACACTTTAAGTACTAATATGTACCTTTAAGGTACCAAAATGGACCCTTTAGGTACAAATATGTACCTTTTGAAAAGGTACCGCCCCAGTGACAGCTTTTGTACCTTTATTTCTGAGAGTGTATTATACAATAATTATAGAGCATTTTAAATAGTTTTATTTAATAAAACATTTTAGTTTAACATTTTAGAAACAAATTTGTAATCACACTACATCGGCTGACCACGCTATGTGAAATTGCGCCCTCTGTTGGCAAATTGTAATATTAAGCAGGGCGTTTATTTAGCATTATTCTGAACAATGTCATTTCTGATAGAGAAGTCTCTGTTAATTAGTCTAACAATACTGCATTGTTTAAAGTATTACATCATGTTTTTCTACTCCATCACTGCAGCAATGGATGGATTTAACCTTTCATGATTAATCGGGCACCTCTGAGGGCCACTGAGGAAGAAAAGTGAAGACTAAGTTTGTAACTTCTTAAGTCTGCAGAAGGTAAAGTATGCAAAATTGTAGCAAATCATAAATATGTTTACATTCTGCATCTTTTAAAACCATATACTCCGTTTGGTTTTACAAAACCGTGCCTTGATGAGAAGAAAGGAGCCCTTTTTAACTGCTTCACAGTCCATTATTACTTTTGGTACGCGCTAGGCCAGACTCAAACTCGTACCGTGAGTAATAATGCACTGTGGCAGTGTGTTTATCAGCGTGGAGAAACTCAAAGCAGGTTTGGAAGCAGATGAATGAATAGGAAACATTTCAATACGTTTCACTTGCATAAATGCACACTTTACACTTGCATAAAAAACAACAACCATGAGGGGCCCTCTGACATCTGTATTGTTTTCATTTTAGGTTTGAAATGAAGTAAACTGCATACAATCCGAGGAGTGGAAATTCTGGATGACAACTGTTCATAAAGGGTGTGCAGCATTACATTTCTGTATGCAGCATTTAAAACAGTCAAGCAGTTGGAAAATCAATTCCAGCTGAAATTAAGGGTTTGCCTGGCTGTAAATCTGGCTTTTACTATAATTTGCTATGTATAAGACAACTGTAAATGTACAAAATGTGTTAAAGTTCTTGTAGAAGTGGTTGCATGATGTAGGCCTACTAATAAATAAATAAATCCAAGAATAATTTATATGGTAAAGAAGCAATAATGGTTGAATCAGTTGTTCTTTCGTTGTCTGTTGGTTGAGGGGTCCATGGACGTCTGACAAATATGTACTAACTTCAGTGTGCATTGTAATCTATTTGCTTTTGTAATAAAACAAATGTCATCAGTGCAATACAGTTGGGGGTAATGCAAGTAACACAAATTACGTAATCAAATTACATTTGTCAAGTAACTAAAGTAACATAATACATTTTAATTTACAAGAAAGTTACTTTTTCGAATAGGTTTGCCAGTTACTTACTTTGTTTTCCTATTTATTGACTGACAGCTCTTGTGTTGCCATGTTGAGAGAAGTGCAGAGGCGTTGTGTGCAGCTGTCACTGATGTGTAAACATGATGTTACTGTAGTTCTAGAATAAATGTGAACTTTACTTATCTCACTTGTACAAAAACAGATTCAGTATTCCTCAAAATGAATAAAAACAGTGACATGCAAACTCAGACTAACACGAACCTGCAATAATTAAATGTTAAATAGCACAAATTTAAGCCTATATTTATGTAGGCTATTTAATCCCATTTTATTAAGCAGTGTTTTTGCAACTGACCTTTGATGATCCAATTCAACCGTGCTAATAAGCAGAAATGACTTTAGATAAACATAACGTGTTTCATTTTTTTAAAATGCATTTATTTATTTTATTTATTTATTGAGAGTGAACTTTCTTCTCCATCCTATTCTTCATGCAATCAAGAATGGCAGAAAGGTTTGTTTGAGCAGCGCCCTCAACTGTACAGACGTGAATTTGCCAAACAATATCATTTTTATAGCCTATTAAAAACACTAGCGCAGCCCAGATGAGAAAAAAAGGTTACACATTACTTTCCATAAAAACTTTGAGTTACACAATATTGAACATTTTATTTTTTCAGTAAAAAAAGGCAACTTTCCCCAGCGCTGGTGCAATCCTATGCCATTTATGCAGATAAGAAAATGGCAATGCGTAAATCATGTTTAATTATTTTATTTTTTTTACTAAATAAAAATGTACTTCAGGGCAGGCTATTGGATTCTGACTTAAACTTGGTATATTTTCTTATGAAACGGTGAGTTGCCATATGTTTGATTTACTCTAATAACACTACTGGTATAAGGCTTATCTTTTATGTAGCCTACTGATTTACAGAAGTAAATTATTTTTCATTAACTTTAAGAACAAAGACAAAAAGTAACGTGTAATTTCACTCAGTAGAAGTGTGTTGCTTCATTATCTTAATTTGTATCGTACTTATAAATAAATAATTGTATAAACTCGTGTTTTCATGTTTGAAAACAAATTTGTGAAAAAAAAATGAAAAAAACTAAATACGCATGACGTCACTTAGTTACAATGTTTATAGCAACCACGCGTCCAGAATTTCTAGAGTCACTGGGGCCTTGGAGCAAACAGAAACATGGACGATCTTTTCGCAGATGAAGGAGCAAGAGTGGAGCCTGAACCATCGTCTATTACAACTGAAATAAAGACAAGCGATGTGTACAAAGTGGATAAAAATTTACCAGCTCGCTTTAATAATCCGGAGTGTTTCAGAGGATACAGGTGAGAAGAGTCATTCAGCCGCGGTGCATCATGTGCGATCTAAATTCATTTATTCGTTCGTTTATTCATTCATTAATATATTAGTGTGTATATGTATTCATATGTTAGTTTTTAGCTCTTTAGTTGCATAATCCAGCTTCTGGAGGAACATAAAGCTCTAACACAATTGCTTGGAAGTTTCTAGTAACGTTAATCCTGAAGACCTTGACTAGCAGTTTCAGTAAATAGGGTTGAAGCTAAATGTAGGAGTACGAGAATGCATATTTAAGTGTGTAAGTTACACACACACACACACACACACACATACACATACATATACATATATATATATATATAGTGCTGCTTGAAAGTTTGTGAACCCTTTACAATTTTCTATATTTCTACATAAATATGACCCAAAAAACAAAATCAGATTTCCACACAAGTCCTGAAACTAAACAAAGAGAACCCCATCAAACAAATGAGACAAGAATAATGTCTTTGTCATTTATTTATTGAGAAAAATGATCCAGTGTTACATATCTGTGCGTTGCAAAAGTATGTGAATCTCTAGGATTATCTATTAATTTTAATGTGAATTGGAGTCCATCTGTTCAAACGTGTTTTCATTCAGTGGAATGACTATGAGGTGTCAGTGTCTGCCCTGTTTTATTTAAAGAACAGGGATCTATCAAAGCTTGATCGGGTTTGTGGAAGTGAATAATGGCATGAACAAAGGAGGTCTCTAAGGACCTCCGAAAAAAAGAGTCGCTGTTGCTCATCAGGCTGGAAAAGGTTACAGAACCATTTCTAATGAGTTTGAACTCCACAGATCCACAGTCAGACAGATTGTATACAAAAGGAGGAAATTCAAGACCACTTTTACCCTCCCCAGAAGTGGTTGACCAACAAAGATCACTCCAAAAGCTAGACATGTAATAGTCTGCAAGGCTGCAAAGGACCCCAGGGTAACTTCTAAGCAACTAAAGGCCTGAGTCAATGTCCAGACCTTAATTCAATTGAAATGTTGTGGAAGGAGCTGAAGCAAACAGTTCATAGGAGGAAACCCACCAACATCACAGAGTTGAAGTGGTTCTGTACTGAGGAATAGGCTTAAACCCCTACAGGATGTTGTGCAGGACTGATCAGCATTTACAAGAAACTTTACCTGCAGTTAATGCTGCAAAATAGGGTCACATCAGATACAGAAAGCAAAGATTCACATACTTTTGCAACTCACAGATATGTAACAGTGGATAATTTTTCTCAATAAATAAGTGACCAAGAAAATTATTGTCGTCTCATTTGTTTGTTTGGGTTCTCTTTGTCTACTTTCAGGACTTCTGATGATGTTTTGGGTCATATTTATGCAGAAATATAGCAAATTGTAAAGGGTTCACAAACTTTCAAGCAGCACTGTATATGTATCTTATATATATATATATATATATATATAAATAATAACAAGCCTCTTTATGCTTTCCAGCCAAAAAATGATCAACCCTTTATACCAAACGACAAATCAAACATACGGAAGCAAAAAACCAACAGTACATGAAATGCCGGTGAGTACACAGCACACACTGCCTTATTGTTAAGATTATTCAGAAAATAGTATTTACACATACTGTTCATTTTTCAGACAACCTTTATCGGAAGTCGTCGGAAGTTTTCTGAGCATCTTCTGAAAAGTGGCATGTATAAGGATAATGGCTTTAACACGGCGCTGAATAAGAATCGACTCACTGGACCCAATGAAACCACTGCGTTCCATGACAGAATCAATTTCCATTACTTATACCACACGGATGGGAAATCGCAGTAAAATAACACCTTTTTTATATAATAAACCAGTGATGAAGGATTTGATTGTCATGGTTTGTTATTGGGTTGTTTACAAGGATTGTTACTTTACCCTCATGTTATTTCAAACCTGTATGCCTTCTGGGAAACAAAAGATATTTTGACCATTGTCCATACAAAGTCAGTGGGCTCAAATGCTGTTTGGTTCCCAGCAGTCTTCAAAATATCTCATTTGTAATGACATTAGGGTGAGTAAATGGTAACAGAATTTAAATTTGTGGGTGAATTTTAGAAAATTGATCCCTTCAGTTTATAGCCCACTGGATGATGGATTCCAACCTGTTGGATTAATAAAAGCACACAACTAAGTCAGTAATGTCAATATAGTTTATTTTATTTGGTGTAGTAGAGTGAAATTCCACAGTAGACCTGAACGTAAATGTCCAGGGAATATTCTCTGGGCGTGTGACCCTCACACACAGTGGAAGCCATCAAAATATAATCCACGAGTTTAGCACTTTGAACCAATATGTGGAGGTAAAGCGGACCAACGTACAATCAAGCGTGTTAAAAACATAATGCGGTGGGGTTGAAATAAGACAAACCGTGACCACAGCAATTTCAATCGCTCAAACCAATCAGCATCGACCTGATTGGTGAAGCGTCCGTTTGGAAACTCGTCAGTCGTTGCTGTCGCTACACTGAGGATACGGGCGGACGGTATTAAGGGTTTTGGTGTTGACTTTTCCCTGTTTTTCCTTGGAGCTGTAAGCAGCAAAAATATTGTCCAGAGGGCTGGATTGTCAAGTCCACAAACCTCCAACGTTATTCGTAAAGTAAAAGGCACTTCAAAACGTTGTAACAAAATCCAGTGTATTGTTTTACATCATATACACACATGATCAGAAATGAAGGAATGCAAAGATAGTATAAACCTTGAAGAGTGTGACGTTTTAAAACAGTTTTGCTTCATCAGGCTTATAAAAAGAAAGTAACAAAAAGCTGGTCTGTAGCACACGACAGGTTTAAGGTTTTCATGGAGCGAAGAGAGAGAGACTCGTGGCGAGACGTTTCTGTTGCGTTGCAGAAACTTAAAAAATTGCATAGGCAAGAAAACATGATTCTCGGATCACAAGGAGCGAAACAAAACTAATGCAAATATATAAATATACATATATATATATATATATATATATATATATATATATATATATATATATATATATATATATAAACCATAAGATTCTATCCTCATGGACAGAAAGTTGAACTTCTCTGAAGTGAAAAAGACAAATATATGCGTGGGAAACTTAAAAGCAAACGGGACTTCCAAGTCAGCAGCAGTTTTGGTGCAGGGCGGCGCCCCGGTGGAATGGTGAAGCTGTGCGGTGAGCCGAAGCAGAAGAACTCTACAGCTCAGTGTCCTGATACTTTTGTGTGGTGGTGTAATAGCCGCGCTTGGTCTGCTCTCCCAGCTGATGCCGAAACTCCTCTCCAGGCTCCTCGCCGAGGCCGAGCGGGCGGCTCTCTGAGTATGGCAGCTTGCAAGGAGGCGTCTGGGGCTCTGGTCGTGCACTGGAGCTGGATGCAAAGCAAACACAGCAAAATCAGGGAAAGATCGAGTGTGCATTTATCCTGCTAATTTTTGTGGATGAAATCCGGCCAGTTCAGTAGGAATGCACATGATTGGGAATTTCACTTAAGATTTGTCAAGTCTGGGTTTGAAAGTAATTTCTGTGTGATCACTACACTATTGAAAAAAATACCTTTTCGCTTGCAAAATTGTGTTCATGTGACCACACCTTCAGATCAAAACCAGACTCTTACCCGATAGGTTGTGGCCTGCTGTGATCCAGTTTCTGAGATTTCATGGGGACGGCATAGATGTCTGGATGTTTCTGTGCAATCTCCAACTGAAAACAGACAAATCGAACACACTAGAATCTCTAACATAAATATTTAGGCAGAAAATGAGTTGATCAGAACTAGAAGTGAATCAGAACTGGTATTGATAATTTGGAAGGAGGCACATTTTATTAGAAAATAATTTTGTATGATGAATCTTCAAACTTTTTGGTCTGTTTTCTAGAAAAGAAATAGTGTAAATATTGAAAAAATGCTATATGTGACCCTGGACCACAAAATCAGTCATAAATACATTGTATGGGTCAAAATGATAAACTTTTTCTTTTATGCCAAAAATCATTAGGATATTAAGTAAAGATCATGTTTCATTAAGATATTTTGTAAATTTCCTACCGCAAACAAATATATCAAAACTTAATTTTTGATTAGTAATATGCATTGCTAAGAACTTAATTTGGACTTTAAAGGCGATTTTCTCAATATTTTGAAATTTTTTTTTTTGTTTGTTTTTTGCACCCTCAGATTCCAGATTTTCAAATAGTTGTATTTCCGCTAAATACTGTCCGCTCCTAACAAACCACACATCAATGCAACGCTTATTTATTCAGCTTTCAGAGTATGTACAAATCTTAATTTAAAAAATTTGACCCTTATGACTGGTTTTGTGGTCCAGGGTCACATATTTATCATGTTTTATAAATATATATTTTTAAAGTTGTGTTGTGTTGTCAACCTACATACTGTAGCATGTTGATCAAAATTCCAATTTTTCAATTTTGAATAAAATGTAAATTTCATTCCATTTATTATCAATATGTATACTGTACAGTATATAAATATATTGTTCCAAAGCATCTACAGCAGACAAGAGAAAAATATAGAGGATAAAAGGAAAAGACAAATAATCTACCCCCACTGACTCTTTCACAAAGAATGAAAAACAAATTGTGATGTGCATCTTTTGCAGTAAATGTAGGTCAAAGTTATTTCTGACCAATTAGACAACATGTACGTCAAGTTTCTGGAACTAGCATTTTAGTTCCTAGCAAGTTACTGGTTGACAGTTTTTGAATTGTCTTTTTTTTTGTCATCTTGTGTCATTGTTGTGGATGCTCCGATCAGGATTTTTGCAGCTGATACAGAGTACCGATTTCTTGTCATGGTGATCGGCTGATACCGATGCTGATTCTGATGCTGATTCTGATGCTTAAAGCTTTATATATAATGTTATATAATCACAAAAAACATATTTTAATATGCCTTTAAAATGGGGTTTATGCGTAACATTATGTATATCAGGGTACTTAATATAAGACATGTGTGCAGTGATGCACAGATCAGCTCTAATGTCACTGAATCGGCTGTTAAAAATGAACCATCCATTCATCATCATGCAAAACATACACGACAAATAGCGATTTTTTCATAGTTCCTCGAAACGTCATAGCATTTCCACAACGGCGATGACATGACTGTGATGCCAAATCATTTCTGTCCCCACACATCATGTACGTCCTCACGCGTTGACGACATTATATTGCAATCGGTTCGAGAGATCGGCCAAGTGTAGTGAGTACCGATCGAATCATAAAATGTGATTATCGGCCGATACCGTTCGATCGGAGCATCCCTAGTCATTGTTCATGCAAAGCCTAAAGATGGTGAACACTCACCCTGGCGTTCTGGGCCTCTTGGATCTCCATGACTCTCTGTGTCCGGGCCAAGTGATCCATCTGCTCAAAGGCCTTCACTTTGCCCAGGAAAGACCTCTGAGAGGGATCGTCACGGCTGTCCTCCAGTGGTTTGCTGTCCCGTACCGGGGGGCTGTTTACGAGGCCTCTGGAGCTGCGGGACACGTAGGTAGGTTTGAGAGCTGTGGGGGGAGGCAGGGGTTTGGTTTTTGCAGGAGAGTCCTGACTGCGTGGGTGCTCGCTGCTCGCGGGACTGCTTGAACGAGAGTCGTAGTTTCGAGAGGGGTCGTACTGCCCCCGTGATGCCTCCACTTGAGCCAGCATTTTTACCTGAAAGACAAATTAATATGAAGGAGAACAGCACTACCGAATTGAATCACAGGGTTTCCTACTACACTTCTCTTCCTAAACCACAGGTAAGGGCCAGCACTGGATTATATCGTCACCACTGCATTTTTCCCACTGAGCTACTAACCTACTAACACAACACTACCTACTAGTAAAATCTCAAACACTAATTGCTCCAGTTTTTCTATAAACACTTGCAAAATGCTAAAAACTACTAGAAACACTTTATAATTAAGGTGCCATTCGTAAACATGAATTAATACATTAGGAATCATGAAACAGTTATAGTAAGCTAAAGCTAAACTATTAACTATTAATCTTTTAATTGCAATAAAGTGGAAATAAAATAAAATCTAAATAATACTTGAAAAACCAAAATGTAAATTAAAGAAAGAAAAAGGAATTTTTAAAATGTTGCCTTGGCAACTAACTGAAATTAAAAAAGAAAGAAAAAAACTTGAATTAACTAAAATTACTAAAACTGAAATAAAAAATTAAAGTTAAATAGAAATAGAAATGTTAAAAACAAACATAAAAGAACAAAAGCACATAATGATTCAAATTAAGTAAAATAAAAATAAAAACAAATTATAAAAATAAAAGCTAATTCAAATTTTAATAAATACCACATTAATATGTCATAATACTAAATGTCCTTATATTTACAAATAATAAATATAATACATTTACCCCCGGTTTCACAGACAAGGCTTAAGCTAGTCCCAGACTAAAATCAGTCTCAACTGAAAATATCTTAAAATATGTCAGTGTCATTGTTCTGTGTCAAGATACAGACCTTAATGTTTTCTTCAATTTTTCTTAAAGTTGCTTAAATATCTTAATTTAATTAAGGCCTAGTTCTGGCTTAAGCTAAGCCCCGTTTGTGAAACCAGGCCATAATTACATATAGTTAATAAACAGCAATTTTAATAGCATTTATCGAGGTTATCGATGCTGTTAATTTCTACATATATTAATAAATTTTTAACATATTTGAAGTTAAATCAGGAGTTAAGGCCACACCAAGGACGATAACTATAAAGATAACGATAAAGATATAGTTCTAAAAATTGTTCTCAATATTTAAGAATAGAGTCCACACCACAGATATAACGATAAAGGCACAGAGAAACAATACCCTTGGAATCACTTTCAGAACGATTTTTGACACCTAATCAGAATCCATCCTGCTATAACGAGCTACAGAATTTAAAGTGGCAGACGAGCGTGCGCTTAGAATAAACCAATGATATCGTTGGCTGGTGTGAACGCTAATATCGTTATCTTTATAGTTGTCCCTCTTGGTGTGAACGGGGCTTTAATGTATTTTGAAAATATATGCATTAATAATAATATAATAAATATATAATAGGCCTATAATAGAAATTTACACTAAACTAGATTTAAAAAAACGACTTATTGTAAATGCTTAACTATTTTACCATTTTTTATTTTTTACATTGTCACAGTGTATGTGACTGGTACGATTTGTTCAAAATCATCTAGATGCTGACAGTGGCTTTCAAGTACACTATACTAGTTATTTAACCAATTTGGCACAACAGTGAACACGGCTCTACAGCGTACCAAAATGTGTCACTGAGCTGCTGCGTGAGGATTCTGAGCTGCTGGAAAAATGGTTGCGCCAAATCAGGCCGTTCTTCTGCATGAATGCGGGTGCAGTCAGGGGAAGAGTTGTGTTAGTCAGAGTCAGTGTACAGTCTTTACTGCAAAGAGTATTTGTAAACTTAAAAATGGATGCATGTCACATAATAAAATATCAATGCATTTCATCCTTTTAAAGTGTGGCTTAAGTGTCAACTGTATGCAAATTTCTAGTCTCTTGACACTGTTCAGATATCTTGATGAATGGTGTTTTTAAGAAAGGAAAGCCATTGGGGAGCGTGACATGAGCTCACCTTTGCGGGGTCAGGCAGGAAGGTGGACATTAAGGGGGGACTAGCCTCTGTCAGCATCTCTCTGCTGCCCACCCGCCGGATGCGACCGCGAATCTCTGGGCTGGACTTCCTGAGGATCTGGGGGAGCAAGAAAGAGGTAGATAACATAGAAAGATGTCCGAGCAGGGGAATGCATTCATGCATACACACACACACACACACACACACACACCAACAAAAAAATACAGTCAGGAATGCATTTGTCTTGGGCCAACAGCATAGTATGCTTCTGATTTAATATTAACATCCATCCATCCATCCATCTACTTTTGTTTTGTTTTGACCAATTCATTTTCTTTACTTTTCCAAGCTCTTTATGATTACTTTAAAAAGCTTTTTAAAAAGCTGTTTATTATTATTATTATTATTATTATTTTTTTTTTTTTATTACCATTTTTAACAATTGATTAATTATATTTATAAGGCCTTTTAAATCACAATTTTCCTAATAGTATACAAAGTTTTAGGATTATTTATATACTGTTATAATATAATTTTTTTGTTCTAGTATTTTTATCTATTTATCACTATAAACGCTAATTTTAAATTAACCTTTATTTTTTATATTTTTTTTCAATTTCATTTTAATTTTAGTTTAAGTTAGTCATTTTTTATGAGTTTTTTAAACATTTCTATTTAGCTTTAATTTGTTTTTATTTGAATTAGCTTTTATTTTTATTTTTATTTTTATGTGCTTGTCATTTTATTAAAGTTTTTTACAAAAACATCATTTTATTAATAAATAAAATGTAATCATTTTTGAAAAAATATTTCTATTTAGCTTTATTTTTACTTTATTAGTACTTTTAGTACGAAAGTTGCCAAGTTTTTTTAAGTTAAAGTTTTTCATCTTATATATAGCTTTATATATTGATATACATAGCTTTTTATTACATTTATAACACTTCGTTTAACAAAAACATTTTGCTTTATTTAACGATCACAACACTGATTCCCTGACATTTCCAGGTTTTTCATAACCATCGAAACCCTGTTAACGATATTTGCTAGAATAATCAGAATTTATGTTACTCTACTCAATAAATTTTTAGTGATCAATAATGTTGTAGTTCCAACATCTAACAGAAGGGGGCAGAAGTGGCTGCTTTTTTGCATTTACAGATGCACTTTATGTTAATCTGTTTTTGGAAAGCATGAAATCCATGCGATTTGCCATGTAAACTCATTACCGTGCACTTCTTGGATTTACAGCATGTAATGCATGCATGACAAGTGTGTGCTAATGTCTTGTTCTCAATGTGAAAATGTATTTCCCTGCTGGCTCGACCTCCGCTGTCTTTCTTTGAGCTGACTTTGTGCTGATCTAGGCAACTGTGAGGGATGGCGTCGCAGCAAGCATGTTTAAGTGTGTAGATGTCAATGCATGTGCAAGCAGTTCACCCATCACTGTGAAAGATGCATTATCCATATGTGTCTTCAGGGATAATAAACAGTTCCACACACATGCATGCATACTAATTCCAAAACATTGTGAGCTATGTACATCCTCTCTGATATCTCCAGGTTTTCCGTGGCAGTGGGAACCCTGTAGATATGTTAAATGTGTGCATGTGTGCTCTAACCTCCTCTGGCATGACTGGCTCAGAGGAGCGGCTAATGGCCGACACCCGCTGGCGATCGAGCGGCTCGTCTGTTTCGTTATCTGTGCAAGTCCCGCCCTCGTCTGCCGTGTCGTCGTAGTCACTGGTCAGTCGGCTGTCCATGCTGAGATAGTCAGCGCTCATGGCCGAGAGATACGACATGCGGTCGTCGTGAACGTCAAGGTCCCCCTCCGTCCCATCCAGCTAAAAGAGACACATGATGGATCTTGTGTACAGAGAGGAGTGAAAACAAAAAACACAAAAACAAAACAGAACGAAAGCTGTAGAGCACCACCGAAGAATGATGAACAGTAAAAGCACAGAAAAACAGGAGGAATGACTATCATGACTTTCAGAAAAGAAAAGCATGCATTAGTAGGTAAACTATGGGTTTAACTGTAAAGAAAACATTCAGGAATACTGGGAAAGATAAAGTGGGAAAATGTGAATGAAGGAGTCTTAAAGTAAAGAGATGCTGTAAAATGTTGCATTAAAGTCAACATGAAATCTTTTTTTTTAATGCACATTCCTGATATTAATGTACTGTGTACATGATTCATCATGTGTTAATATTTTAGATAAATTTAATTATATTTTCATTTAATATTTCTGGTAACACTTTACAATAAGGTGTTAACACCTTATTCGTTAACATTAGTTAATGCATTAATTAACATGAATGAACAATGAACACTAATAAAAATAATAAAAATAAAAAGTTAATAAAAATACAGTCGTTCATTGTTTGTTCATGTTAGTTCACAGTGCATTAACTAATGTTAACAAACACAACTTGTGGTTTTAATAATGCATTAGTAAATGCTGAAATTAACATGAACTAAGATTAATAAATGCTATAGAAGTATTGTTCATTCTTAGTTCATGTTTACTAATGAGCCTTATTGTAAAATGCTACCATATTTCTTATTCATATAAGATGAAAACATTTTTTTTTTGTATGTTTTTTGTTTTGTCTTAAGATCATGATTCAGTAATCATGGGATAAATTTTAAATAATTTTACTGTTGTTTTGAGGGGATGTTGCCAGGTGTGAAATATTCCAGATATTTCCTAATTTAGTCTGTTTCTAACTTAAGCTCTTCATTTTCATCGTTTACATAATAGCAAAAAAAAAGTATGTTTTTGTACTACTACTATTATCATTATTATAAGCTATAATTTCTAGATTTTTCAATTTTTCCATATATATATATTTAATATTTTCCTATTATTGATGACAAAGGTACTGCATGACAGGATTGACCTCCAAAAACTTTTATTTTAACTCTATTTTATCATATTGACTTTAATATGTAATGCTAATATGTAAATAAATAATATTATAATATTTATGTATTTTTCATGTATTCATTATTATTACTATAAGCTTGATTTAATATATATTTTAATATATCAGTATTACACTTTTTATACAAATGACCTTTTATATAATAGCAATAATATTGTGTTTCATTAATATTCGAATAATCTTGAAAACATAAAACCGTGCTGCATCTCTATTTTTAATTATTTACATTTATTCAATTAGCATATGCTTTTATCCAAAGTGACATACAACTGGAGAATACAGCGATTTCAATAATGTCCCAGCTTGCATTTCCTCTCATTTTAGATTTGGGTTAACTCATTAGATACATTGAAATACATTAGATGCCAGAAGCAAAATGGTTTGTAAACAGTGTTTCATGCTGACTTTAACAGAAGGCTTTATTTCAGAGTGGATAGAAGGTGGTGGAGAACTATATCGTTCATTGTTTTTACCTTCCCTTCTGAGACCCACACAGCCTGGGTCTGCTGGTCTCGTATGGTCTCCTTCAAACTGCCGTACCAGGCATCATTAGCCGAGTTCAGATCGATAACAGCTAACAGACCGATGGGGGAGGGACAGAGAGAGAGGAAATCAAAACATTTCGATTTGGGTCAGCTGTTCTCTAGGTTCAACTTGATCTATTTATCTCACTGTGTTTCCATCAGCTGCTTTAAGCACTTGGAGATTTTCGAATTGGAATCTGTGTCAAAGTCAGTTTATATTGATATGTGCCAATCACAATATACGATAGCTTCTCTTTACTGCACGTCCCCACAATTCAGTTTAAGCATTTCAATTAACAGAATCATTTTATAATCTATTTTCTAAAAAATGTACATGCTACCCAAGCAAAACACGCTTCTATAATGCTAGGATCTTTCATTGAAATAAGCAAATAATTTGAATTTAAGCTAATTACAAGACTTTAATGATCCAGAACAATATAGGGTTGAGAAAATAATGACTGATTTTTTTTATGAGGTGTCTGGACCCCCAGGACTGACCGGTAAACAGGTGTGAGCAGGTTTTCCTGAGCTTCAGAGCCTGGTCGTAGAGTTTGCGGGCACTGCGGTTAGAGCTGGGGATGATCCTCTGTCTCATCGCCTTCACCCCATGTTTGCTGTCCGGGCTGAAGATGATGACTATAGGGTACCACTGCGTGTAGTTTAAGGTGTCCACCGCTTTAGGGGTGACGTCCAGGAGAGCGTGCTTGTCCTGAATCAATGACAGAATTGGTCACTGTTCAGTACTGGTAAAATGTACAAACATTTATGTCAAACAAAAGAATGCAATATGTTTTGATTATTAATTTGTGCGCATACACAATTACCTGTTCAATGATCTGTCGAATAGTGTTGAGACGAACCACCCCGGAGGATTTCTCCGACCCCGCATCTTTGGGTTCTGTTTCTGATGTGCCATTGAACAAAAACCATAAGTATCAAACTAGGGTTAGGTTTCAAATCAAACTACAACCAAGAATACTTACTAAACATGTGCAATACAAAAGATGTTAGCTAAAGCTCTGGATGCTGTTACACTATAGACTTTATCATCCATTTGCCCCTATTCATATGCATGGAAAGTTTATGAACATGGAAAAGCAGGTATGCAAGAATATGCATTCAATTATTATTATTATCATCATCTATATATTTTTTTGCATTTCTAATAAATATTTTTATACATAATATCAGCTATTTTTTATGTTATAAATTATAGAAGTACTACATAACAAGGATTGACCCCCCCCCCCAACAAAAGTCCTCCATATAATTATATAAATATGTAAATAGAATTTTATAAAATACCTTTAATGTAAAAGCAATAATATGCATTATTATCATGATAATTATTATGATTAGAATAATTTTGAAAATGTAAAAAATGTGCTGCATCTCATCTCTTTTGATTGTTTATATTTACGTTTATTCATTTAGCAGACGTTTTTTGTATAGCATAACTTGGCTGTCTGAAACTCTCATTCACATGACTACAAGTTTAAAATATGCAAACTTTAATTAATGTATTGTTATATTATTTATATAATGATATATTATTTATTAATTTATAAAATTAATAGCATGACATCATATTGTGTTGCTAATATTAATTACAGAGTCCAAAACAATTTTGCACGCTTAAAATCCAGTGAGAGCATCCGCTCGGACATTATTGATGATATGGCAGAGACAGCAGCATCAACTCACTGGCAATTACAAACTCGTCTGGAAGCTCCGCGGCCAGTTTTTCACTGGCAGCATCAGCGATTGGTCCAAACAGCACAACCGGCCTTCGGAATCCCGCTATGGGAGAAGACAAGGCTTACAATCAGGATTTCACAGCAGAGGTAATCTGTTTTAGCCTGACTAAATTACAAAATGGTTTATATTAATGGTAATAAACGCTCTTTTAGCCATGTAAAAAGGGTTTAAAGAGGATTAAAGAAGAGTCAGAAGAGTCTTGACTAATGATTCAAAACAGATTTTTTCAAATTCTTGACTGTGGTTTTTGTCACATAAATCATTATGATTTTATTGGGTAATTTTTCTTGAACAGTGTGTAGGGAGCAATCTTTCTCTGTGATGAGCCCATTTTTCAAACGTATTAAAAATTTCTCAGCTGTCTGTGTAGGTATGCAGAGACTTTCATTAGCGGTATTAGGCCAGTCTGCTCAGAGATGTGACTAATGTGGTGTGCAAGCAGCCATCGTGTTATTGTGTAAATGATACAGGTACCATGATAATTACGATGTTTGCTATCCATTGCATCAGTTGTTTGGGATGTATTTACCTTATAATTTCTTTTTCGGCTGCTTTCTGATTACACACACGTGTTGGTATTGGTGGTTTATTGGTGGTGTATTTTCTATCGCGCTACACCAATCCTACACATAAACCTACCCCTTACAGAAAACTTTGTGCATTTTTCGATTTTCAAAAAAACATAACAGTATGTCTTTTAAGCCTTTTGAATTACGGGGACATAGGCAGTGTCCTCTTAAACCACCTTCATATTGTAATACCTCTGTCATACCCATGTCATTATACAAATTTGTGTCCCCATGAACCACCCAAACCAGTGCGCGCGCACACACACACACACACACACACACACACACACACACACAGACAACCAATCAAAGGTTTGGAATAATTAATACTTTTTAATATTGTCAAAAGAATTATCTTGTTATTTTATTATCAAATTATTATTTTATTATTATCAGTTGAAAGCAGTTTTTGCTATAATATTTAAATTGTGGTACATTACCTTTCAAAATTTTGCAGTAAGATTTACAAAAAAGAAGAAATGAATAATTTATTTTAGCAAGGGTGCTTAATTTAAATGGATCATAGGAGACAGTGAAGACATTTATTATATTACAAAAAATTTTTTTTTTTTTAAATTTCAAATAAATGTCGTTCTATTGAATTTTCTAGAAATTCAGAGAATCCTGAAAAAACATAACAATTTCCACAAAACTATTAAGCAGCAAAAATGGTTTTCAACATTGATTATAATTACAACCATTATTAATAACTGTGTGCCAATAATAATTAAGCTCCAAATCAGAATATTAGAATGATTTCTGAAGGATCATGTGACACTGAAGAATGGAGTAATGATGCTGGAAATTCAGTTTTGCCATAATTATAAATTATACATTATAAAATATATTCAAATACAGTACAGTTACTTTAAACAGTCATAATGTTTCACAGTATTCATTTTTTAATCAAATTAATGCAAATAAATGCTATTGATAGCATAAAAGACTTCCAAAATCATTAAAAAGAACTTCATTATTCCAAACATTTGATTTGATTTAATATATAAAAATACATAAATTGTGTGCGTATTTAAAGCGGTCATCGGATGCCCATTTTCCACAAGTTGATATGATTCTTTAGGGTCTTAATGAAAAGTCTATAACATACTTTGGTTAAAATGTCTCAATGGTAGTGTAAAAAACACCTTTTTTCCCCTGTCAAAATCAGCTCTGTTTTCAGCAAGCCATTTTTTAGTCCATGTTGCTTTAAATGCTAATGAGCTCTGCTGACCCCGCCCCTCTCTTCAGTGGGATGAGGAGCAGTACTGTTTACTTTTGCCACGAAACTGGCTAACTAGCACATTTTTAGGAAAGGCGATTTGCAAAGACTCATAAAAAACCCTTATACTCACTTCTTCTGTAGATGAAGGTGGTTCACGAATTATTCATGCGAACATAGGCACATTTATGTAGATCGGGGATCAGCACATTCCCTTCAAAACGAAAGTAACTTTAATCCTCTGTGTCTTCAGCGGCTCAGATGTCGAGAGTAACTGACGACTGCTATATTCATTATCACATCCAACAACAGAACACCTCAATCGCTTAATCGGAGACGTTCTTGTCTTCCCCTGCACCGGAGTCAGCGGACAGCTCTCAGCTCACTCAGGGCGGGTCTAAGGTAAGACGGCCTTGTCAATCAACTATCATGGGAGTGGCCTGTGCAGAACTACGTCATTCTGACAGGAATCTCAGAACAGCCTGATTTGAGAAAGGGGATTTTTTAAAAACCACTGGGTGGATTTTTATCATTATGGGATGGATGTGTACACACACTTTCAAACACATATTTAATGTTCAAACAACTTGTAAAGTGAATTTTGCATCCGATGACCCCTTTAAATGAACAAATGTGTAATTTGTTAAACTCAACCCCCCCTAAAATTTAATAATAAATGACTAATGTTTACTACTATTTGGTTAATAATAATAATAACTGTTAATAATCTTGAAACACGCTGCCTATAATTAGAAAACCACACTGAATTGTTGAATAACCTTTAAAGTACACTTTGTAGTTTTTGTCATACTTTGGTTTGTAGCACCCACCTTCTCTCAGCACCACCCTCTCATAGGCAGGGAAGCGGGTGGAGACGGCCGCAGAACTTTCCTCTCGGCTCTTCCGCACATCTTTCTTCTTGGCCGCCCTCTGACCACGTAGCCTCCAGAAGTCGGCCCTGTCACTTCCTGAGCCCTTATGTGTGTTCTGGACGTTTGCCATCTGCTCGGCTCTGATCAGCACGAGAGCAGGGGTTATGCAGCAGCAGGGTTATGCAAAGAAAGCGATAGATCAATATAGAGCAGTGGTACATAGAAGCAGAGTCCGCTTGCTCTCCAATATAAATAAGAATTCATATTCTATTTGATATTTGCATCGTTTCCGACTTAAAGGCTTAAATACCATTTATCTTTTAATCTCATGCCAAAATTGTCCACCCTCTGTTCTCACCTGCTCTTGTTGGGAATGATGCCCTTCTCCAGCAGCTGGCTGTCTTTGCCCAAGCGGATGGCCAGCCAGTTTCCCAGCTTGCCGTCATATAAGGTGTCCACCACCTTGAAGATCTCTCCCCGGGAGAAGGCGAGACAGTGAGGCAGCTCCTTCTCATACTCAAAATGAGTACGGATGAAAAATGAGTCCCCTCGACCGGACACCAAGATGTCTTCATAAACTAGGACACAAAACAGAAACGTAAGCTGTTTTGGGGTCAACTGACAATGCATTTCAATTTTGTGTGCAATATGCATCAGAAGGTTGAGACTAAGATGTGAAACACGACTAAAATTAATAGTGCTATTATTTAAAAAATAAAAATAAATAGATAAAAAATAAATAATGCTTTAAATGAATAATTAAAAATTAAATAGATAAAAAGAAAGAAAGATAAAAATATAATAATAGAAAAATAAGTAGGTAAATACATAAATTAAATCATAAAATAAATATAAAATACAAATAAATAAAATGCATAATTACAATGAAATAATCTAAAGGGACTGTAAATGAAAAAATCACTTAAAATAAAAAATAAGTAGACAAGAATAAAAAATACATATATTAATTATAATAAAACTCAAAAGGTTATATAAATGCATAAATAGATAAAAACAAACATAATAAAATAAATAGTTAAAATAATATATAAATCTTCAAATAAAGAAAATAAATAATTACGATAAAAATCTTGCTGTAAATATAAAGTAATAAAAATAACAAAACAATAAATACATTATAATCAAAATTCTGTAAAATCTTCAAAAGGTTCTTTAAAAAGTAAAAAATGCATAAATGTATAAAAATCAAATAAACAAAAAATAAATACATACATTTTTATAAATATTTATTAATTGCTTTAAGTGATCAATCTCTCACCATCTCCAAACCAATGCTGATAATGCTGATAACTGAACTCTGCTGTCCTTTGTAAATTTTAAATAGGTGACATTTAATTCAATTCACCACCCCAATTCAATAATTTATCACAATACGATGCAAGTTTTCCATGGTTGATGTCATTTTATCATTTGTGAAGTGCTGAAACTGTCAATGAATAGAAAACTTCAGCGCTATTTGTCTTAGGATTCACAGTGTCAAGAATAAAAGTTCCAGTGGTCAGATTTCCTGTAGCGGTCCTGTCACCCTCTTGATTAAAGCTCTGACACCACATCTGTCTCGGCTCAGACCAAATGAGCTTCAACCCCTGACAGCGCCAGACCTCGCTTTCCCATGAGACACCCACACCGAGAGGAGATGGAGTAAGAGAAATAGAGATGAAGTCAGGGAGAGAGAGCGATAGAGGGATGGCATTGACAGCAGAAAAAGAGGGATAGAGCAGAGAGAGCCGTGTCAGTGCTGACAGCAGAGGTCAGAACTGACGTCCGCTGTCTTGTGATTGGTTTTTGGACTCCAAATCCAATAGAAGTTTCTTTATCAGTACTGAACCAATTAACATGAGCATGGGGTTTTCAATGAGAAGCATTTGACACATAACAGGCAAGAGAAAGCAAAGCTCACAAACATGAAAATCTGGATTTTGGCATGTTTGTGCATGAGAGCACATGACCACACTTGACACGGCAGTCCCTGAAAGAGCCAAAACTGGCTACGACTGGTTTCGTAGTGATGAGCAAGAAGCCAAGGCCTCTCGACAGGCTCTGTGTGTGCAGGGGGAGGGGAAGAGCCAAGACACAGCGCTTCCGGGCCCATTCACACATACACTCATGTAATATTGGTCGCTAGTTCTCCCACTGGATGCTATAATGTAGGGGTTTTAAATATGACCCCCAAAATACGACAATCCTATTGCAAAGGACCCTCTTCCTAAAATAATGGTAGCTATATATTTTAAGACTCATTTATATTGTGTGAGAAAACATAATGAGACATGACAACATGTTTTATAAGAATAAAATAACCAGTATTTACATGTACTGGAGACTGTATTAAATCCATTATTATTATTATTATTATTATTATTATTTTAATTATTATTAAAAAGGTGCCTAAATAAAAAAATAGATAATAAATCAATAAACAATACACAGATAAAAAATAGATACAAATAAAAATAAAATATAAATAAAATACTAAACATATTGTAAACAAATATAAATTAAATAGTTACAAAAAATTACAAATAGATACATAGTAAATTAATTAATTAATTAAATAATATGTAATTATAATTAAAAATGTGTTGTAAACAAATGAACAATAAATAAATAGAAAATAATATGTAATTATAATAAAAACAACAGGTGTTGAAAAAATACAGATTAAAAATAAATAAACAAATAAATTATGTAATATAATAAAAACAAAAGGTGTTGTAAACAAATAAACAATAAATAAATAGATAGATAAAAAGTAATAAATGGATATATAATTCAATAAATAAAATGCGTAATTATAATGAAAACAAAAGGTGTTGTAAATAACAAAGATTAAATTAAATAAATAAATAAATAAAATACAAAACAATACATTGTAAACAAATAAGAATTAAATAGATAAAAAATGTACAGATACATAATAAATAAATTAATTAATATGTAATTATAATAAAAATGTGTTGTAAACAAATAAACAAATAGATAGATAAAAATCAATTAATAGAAAATAAATAAATAAAAATAAAATGTAATTATAATTAAAAAATAAAAACAAAAACAAAAACAAATACACAGATTAAAAGAAATTGATAAATAAATAAAATACATTATTATGCAATATAATAAAAACAAAAGGTGTTGTAAACAAATAAACAATAAATAAATAGATAAGTAATAAATGGATAACACATAAATAAATAAAATGTAATTATAATGAAAATAATTATAATGAATAAATAAATAAAATAATTCAGTGTTTTTGTGTTCCCTGAGGTGAAGCGAGGGGCAGTTTTGTGTTTAATGTGTGTGGAGTGAGCGAGGCTCGTGTTCTCTTGCTCTCACCCTCAGTTTTATTCTGTGCCAAAATGGTCACGACCTCACCCCGCGGGATCTCCAGCAGGAACAGCACGGCCTCCTCTCGCACAATGCCCCGAAAGTCAACATTATTCACCTTTAGGGAGAGAGAGATAACACACAAATACAGTTGAAAAGGAAATGTGGCAAATGCAAATCAAATTCAAAGCATGTTGTTCTCTCCTCCTAAAGGGGCCATTACATCGAAAACTGTACTAATATGTTGACGTAATGTTAACTTAAAGCTCCCTCCCTCTCCAGTCCACCCGGGCTATTTCTGAAAACTATGATGACTACATAATAAGCATAATAAGGTTACATAATCATAAGAGTGGTCATTTACATACAGAAGATTTAATGATACAGTCACAAAAAAGGCTTGTTTATTAGAAAGTCAAAAACAAGATGACCCAAAATGATTAGAACAAGAACATTCGTAAATCATTCAGCTAAAGCCAACAGAACTGTTGTTTTTGTACCTTCATAATCTGATCCCCCACACGGAGACCTTCTTCTTCAGCCGGACTGCCCTCCTGAACTCCTGCTATGAATATTCCCACATCATTTCCTCCAGCCAACCTCAAGCCAACACTCTCTTCTTTCTGAAAGCTCACCATCACTGTGTTGGGCCTTAAAAAGAGAGCCAGAGTTAGGTAGTTGCTAACATCTTATCTGTAAAACTGTGAGACAGTTTTCCCGTGACATCACTTCAGAAAGCACAACACACCAATCATGAAAATGACATTTTGCTAAATAATTTGAATAGGCCTTTAAAAAAAAAAAAAAAAAAATTAAATAAATATGCCATTGCATAATGTGTGCATATA
Source organism: Onychostoma macrolepis (assembly GCF_012432095.1). Taxonomy (NCBI): domain Eukaryota; kingdom Metazoa; phylum Chordata; class Actinopteri; order Cypriniformes; family Cyprinidae; genus Onychostoma; species Onychostoma macrolepis. The sequence goes on from NC_081162.1 coordinate 22,788,120, forward strand.
AATATAGAAGAAATTTGAAATTAAATACTGAATTTAAATAAATTCATAAAAAATAGGATAATTTATCTGTCTGTGAATTTTGATTAGTGAATTTATAGGAATTATAGCAAAGTCATTATGCAGCCATCTGTGTTCCCATCAGACTCAAAATATAAATTTTTATTAGCTTAGCTTTAGATGGTATTTTGAATTAGATTTTATTTTAAATTTTAGTTAAAGTTTTAGTAATTTTGCCATGTGTTTTTGTCCTTTTATTATTTTTTAAAAGTCTATCTTTGATTTATTAGTTTTAACTTTAGTTATTTTTGTACTCAAGTTAAACTAATTGAAAATAAAAAATGTAATTTAAATAAAATAAGTTTAAGCTATTTTAATATTTCAGTTTATATATAATACATAGTTTCAGTTTTTGTTTACTATAATAATCCTGGATGATACAATGCTAATTTTTAGCAATTAAGTCATACTTTAATTGCTAATAATTCTGTCTAATAAACAGGTTAATTTCAGAAAATATACTTTTCCAAAATGCAACAGGAACCCACTTAAAAGAATGACTCCCATATAATATATTTGGAGAAAAACAGGCTTAAAGGTTTCTTGTTTTCCTTTTCTCTAGTGTGGTATGTTTGTGTAGCTGTTTGTGCATGTATAAGATCTGTAGAGTTACAAAGCTTAAAGTCTCCCACAAAAGGATTTATTCTATCTAAAAGAGAAGGCTGATCCAGACCGGGCTAAAACACCTCATTCAATCACGCCCCCACATGTCTACGTCATGATGTGGAAATATTTGCGTAATGCCGCCCAAATGTTCACGTGGTTTCAGTAACCGCAGTAGTGTTGATGCAGCCATGTCAGGGAGACGCTGTGTTTCTATGCGAAAGCAAAAGCACATTATTTGGCCTTCCGAGAGTAGATGCAATTAGGAATCATTGTTAAGATTTGTATACAACACAACAGCACAACCCAAATGCTCAAATTTGTGCAATGCATTTTATGGACGACAGTTTTGTGAACCTAGGAAAGTACAAGGCTGGCTGTGCACAAAGGCTATTTCTAAATAAAAAATTTAAAAAAGGGTCAATTCAGACTTTGCTATGACAATCTGGCTTCTGAATCAGTGACTGTAAGTATGTTTTGTTATTAGTTTAAGTATTTGCTATTGACTGTTCAAATGTGGAGTTTTGCGCAGTGTAGAGTAACGCGTTGTGTGTGTGTGTGTGAGAGAGAGAGAGAGAGTCACATCACAGTGGAGTCAGCTGTCTTAACCGCGGCTTGTGTACTGTAAATACATACGAGCTTCATCACTGTGTCTGTCACACGACTCTGTTCCCCTTTCGGGCTTGAACTTATGGTAAAACTAATAACATTATTAACTGTCTTTATATTTACTTTGAAAGCTGAAGCTTGCGATTATGGTAAGGGGCGATACATTTCCGATGCGCGCTTGTGGTGTTCGGCCAATCACAATGCACTGTGTCAGCTGGCCAATCAGAGCAGACTGCGCTTGTCGGAAAGGAGGGGCTTTGTAGAAAACAACGCGTTTGAGAGAGGCGGGGCATAGAGGAACTACAATAATGTACAGTATTTGAAAAATAATGTGTTTTTTGAACATTAAAGCATGACAACATATTCTTTTACACCAAATGCACAAAATAATTTGACCCCTTTAAAAAATAGATTTTTTTCTGTCCCATTTCTATTTATCCTTTCTAGACGCACCAAAAGCCAAATGCATCGTCATGGCTTGTGATTTTTCAGCAGGGTTTCCCTGCTCTCCAGCTGAAAGCAGCTTTCTCTTCCTGCGCTCAAGTAAAAACACACTCGAGCTCTGGTCTTGAAGCAAAGCAGCTCTGTAAGCAAGAGCAGGACACAAAAATAACCTCTCCCAGTGGATACAAGCAGCAGCAGACTGCCTCTTCCTCATGAATATGGAGGAGCTGACTGAGAGGATGATTAAGAGAGAGAGAGAGGGATTGCAGAGGTTTCCAGCCTGTCTGTGAGGCTGTGATGCAGATGACCCTCCACCTCTCTTCCTCTATCTCCATTTCATTTCCTGTGCGCTCTTTCACCAGTGAGAGATCTTAAACAGACAGTTCACCACCAAATTAAAATTCTGTCATTATTTACTCATGCTCATGTTTTGTTTGGAACAGAGAGGCTGAGCAAATCATTTTTTTTTTTTTTTTAGGTAAAGTATTAATTTAAAAAACAAAGTGTGTGAGATGATCTCCGTTGCCATATCGTAACTCAGCCCTCAGTGAGTCCTCAGGTTTAGTTGGTGAATAAGATCGTAGTTCAGTGAATAAGATCATGTGTGAGGAGGGCTGAACCTGCAGGATATTAACAGCATCCACTCACCCGTAAATGGCCTCGTCCTCTGGGCTCGGTCTGAGCAGGATCTTGGGTGTTGTCTTTATTGCTGCTGCACATTGAATATAAAAAAGATCTAACATCAGTTTCATTCTGAAACAACTGAAAGCAGACAGATTTTCTTTTAATCACACCTCCCAATGGCAAGTTAACAAAGAAATATACTGATCAAATGTTTGGCGTTAGTACGATTTATTTATTTTTTTAAAGAAATTCTGTCTCGTGGGCAGTGCGCCGACATATAGTGCTGTTGTGCCACGGGCGACCCGAGTTCAAATCCCGGCTCGAAGACCTTTCCCCGATCCCACCCCCATCTCTCTTCCACTTCGCCTCCTGTCATCTCTATACTGGTCTATAATAATAAAGGCAAATATGCCAAAAATAAATCTTAAAAAAAGAAAATAAATTATTTTATTCAGCAAGGATGCATTAAATTGATCAAAAGCGACAGTAAATACATTTATGTGACAAAAGAAAATGTATCAGTTTCCACAAAAAAAAATAAAAAAATAAAAAATTGCAGCACAACTGTTTTCAACATTGATAATAATAAGAAATGTTTTTTGGGCAGAAAATTATTTCTGAAGGATCATGTAACACTGAATAAATGATCACAGGAATATATTACATTTTAAAATATATTAAATTATAATAATTTTTCACAATACTACTGCATTTTTTTATCAAATAAATGCAACCTTTGTGAGCACAAGAGACTTTCAGAAGAAATATAAAAATCTTTCCAACCCCAAACTTTCAAATGTTTTTAAAAAAAATATATGATAAATTAATCTGTTCTGTGACAATGGGATTATGTAGCTGTTTTTTTTTTTTTTTTCTTTAGCACTGACAGATTTAGTGACAAATTTTGGGAACCTACATAAACTTGAAGGTAAATGTTCCACTGAGGTAAAAGTCATTACAGATGTTTTCTTTTGTAGATTTTTTGTTTTTGGTGATTTTAAATCACTAACATCAAGTGAGGATTTTTAATGTAATGTTGCCGTTTCTACTAAAGTTTCTAGTCAATTTCTTTTCTGATTTAATTAGTCTGCAAAGCCAATTTTTACTCTCATTTCGTGCTTAACAAGCATTGCCAAGCCTCTGCTTCATCAATAAACCAGAAGATTTGGCTCTCAAACTACAAGGTATACAGAATCTTGTTCTTACGTGGTGGTTCTTCTTCCTGTGGTTCTACTCTCTCCTCCTGGGCAGGAAGTGGCTCCTCTGGAGTTTTGTAAGGAGAGGATGAAACAGCTGTCTTTGCCAATCTACTTTGAGGATCCTCCCTGAAAATACAACAACAGTGTAGATCAGTTTCAGACGGAGAATGTACATGTTCCACTAAGATTTGACAACCAGAAATTGTTTTTGAATGCCTTGAGCTATTTGTAAAACATTCTAACTGGAAGGTGTGCTGTTTTCAAGTACCACTTAGTTTGATGTTTTGCTACTTAATGCAAAGATATTCATACCACACTGACTTTCACTGCATGGACAAAACACTTTTGTGTAGACAAATTCCATTTTTTGGTGAACTATCCATTTAAATGTCCAAAGACTTTTTGGAGCCATTTTATTATTATTATTATTATTATTATTATGTGTTAAACATATCAGGAGCTGCTCTTCAAGCGGTCCTCACCTGGCGTTTTCTCGTGCTACATCATTGGAAGAGTGTGAGGAGAGGTCAGACTGGCGTGACCTTTGGTCATCTTGAGGTGAGTAGGAATGGTATGACTCCATCTCAGAAATATCTGAAATAAATAAGAGTCTTCAATGAGAAGCCATGGAATTTCCTTCAACTTCTAGGACAAGAAAGAGACGAGGCCCAGGAGAGACAGAATTAAATGGACCCACAACCACAGAGAACAGACCACCGTGTTACTGTCGACTTGGTGTTAATTGGCCAAGATCTGCCCCGTTATAACAATCACTTCTGCTTATACTGTGGTTTTATTTGACCACAGCATATCCATGCCTTTTTGACCAAAGACACGACCCAAATCATGGAGATTTACAATGCCTATGTGACTCAAATGCCCAGAATTTCATAAAGCTGTCGTGGAGAGACTAATAGCAGCGTTATACAGAGGCAGAAGGTGTGTCGGACAGGTGTGATTAATCTTTAGGAACAGAACACCCTGAGAGAGGCAGAGAAAAAGGACAGACAGAAGTGACATCTATAAAAAACTGTCTTGGAAAGCAGAGATGTGTGCAAAAGCAGCTAGTGCTTGCATACATTGACACTATATTGATAGTTAAAGGAATAGTTCACCAAAAAAAAAAATATTTGGTCACCATTACTCACCCTCATGTCATTCCACACCTGTCTGACTTTTTTCTTCTGTGAAACATAAAATTAGAAGAATCTGAAGACGATTTTACTGATTCACTTTTAAGCCTAGAACCATTAGGTTCACTGAGTCAGTCAAACAACTGAGGATGTGATCAGTATGCTTCGTGAACGAATTCGTGTTGACTATTTTGACCAGTTCATCTTGAAAGAATCAACTCAAAAGAAACATTTAATCATGAAATTAGAATATTTTGAAGAAGTCTTTTTTTGAAGACCACAAAACCAGTCTTAAGTGTCAATTTTTCAAAATTAAGATTTCCATTGATGTATGGTTTGTTAGGACAATATTTGGCCGAGATACAAATATTTGAAAATCTGGAATCTGAGGGTGCAAAAAAACCTAAATATTGAGAAAATTGCCTTTAAAGTTGTCCAAATGAAGTTCTTCGCAATACATATTACTAATCAAAAATGAAGTTTTTATACATTTACGGTAAGAAATTTACAAAATATATTCATGGAACATGATCTTTACTTAATATCCTAATGATTTTTGGCATAAAAGAAAAATTGATCATTTTGACCCATACAATGTATTTTTGGCTATTGCTACAAATATACCCCAGCGACTTGAGACTGCTTTTGTGGTCCAGGGTCACATATTTACTACTTTTATTATGCTTTTGTGTCATGTCCTATAGAAAATATCTGCATGAACGTTCTTCTAAATATTATAATTTTTGCTACACAAAAGAAAGAAAGTATCACAGGTTTTGTAACAACATGAGGGTGAACCATTCCTTTAATTTCCCATTCTAGAGCTCTACTTTGTCCAGGATAGTTGGGAATTATTTGATTACAAGTAAAACCAATAAGAAGCAGAGCAATGAAAATGAAGTATCTCCCTGAAAGAGAAAGCAGAACAGAAGTAGTGACGGCCGGGAGGAAGAAAAGAGTTACTGTGTGATCTTGCTGGTGATCTAAGTGCATGTCCAGTGCATGGCCGCTGGTGGGAGGAACCCCACGACTGTCCTCCAAATCTAAAACACACTCCATCCATAATAGAGCAAAAGGACACTGCTGCCCACCTGCTTCAGAGCTCGGGGGTTAATGCTCAGAGCTAACAGAGTAAACAGACAAATATGCTCAGCAAATATTTATCTGCAGATAAAAAGAGTATAATTAAATTAAAACCACCAAAACGTTTATGAAATTAAATCAGATTATATATATTATAATTATTATTTTTTTTAATGTAATTTTTTTTTTGATAAAATAATTATATAATACAGAATTCTGTGCTATTTCAAATATAAATAAATTTGTAAAAATGCATTAAATAAGACAATGCAAAACAGAAGACTTTTATCCTTTATGTTTACATGCACAAATTTCCCTTGCTTCAAATTAAATTCCATCTAACTGCAGAGTCTATATGCTATGTTTATCAGCAACCTAAAATCTGCAATATGAAGAAAACATCTGTTTACATGTGATAAATATATATTCTGAACTAAATTTCTGAGCATATCTTGCAAGAACAGCATTAAGTGTCATGATATCATAAGAGCAAGAAGCTTGTAAGTCCTGTAAAGAAGATTCAGCATCACTTCAGTGCGTGAATATTTGCTTTTCTAAAATAATCCCAAGAAAGCTTTTTTTCTCATGTTGCTAAATTAATTTTAAAGGAAAATTTTAAAGCAGCATCCCAATATATTAATAATTTATTCTGATGAAGCTGAAATTTAATCTTTTTCTCTAAGTGTTTACTTGAAGGCTTTTCATTTTGATAAGGCTATCAGTCAGATTATTTATGGATTATTAGGCTGCATATCAACGTAGTGTCTGAGGAGTATCAGGGAGGAGCAGGGAGCTGGTGTTTTCCAGGCTGTGGGGGAGAGAGGCGTGTTTCCATCTGTTGGGTGGGGATGAAATTACAATCTGTCTCTTAAGAGGGGGAGGACAAACCACAGAGAAGAGACAGCTGTGTGTACATTCTCTGAATACAACACAAAACAGCACGGCCAGCACCTCTGCTTCAGCTACAAGCACCATCACTGATTTAGTTTGCTGCACTACACACAAGGAACATAACCGAGAGAATGACAGAGTATGACTGACACACACACACACACACACACACACACACACACACACACACAAACACACACAAACACACGCGAAAAAGGCAAGAGACCAGGACTGGGAGATATTATCTGATATCTCAATATTTGTGTATTTGCTTTAAATTTCACCTTTCCCCCAAGAGAAATTACTTAAAAAGAATAAATAAATAAATAAATAAAATATAACTTGAAAAAAGGGAAGTTTCTTGGAGAAAAAAATTTAAAAAAAAGATTGTAAAAAATTAACAAACAATAAAACTATTACATAATATTTTCTATTAAATATAACATTAAATTTAACAAATACATAAATACTAAGATAATACTAAATACTTAGTAATTATATTTAAAATAAAATATAAAGGAGAATCGAAATTATTTTTTCCATCACACCCATAAATGGAGACTTAAAGAGATACATACTCCACCCCAAAATGAAAATTTTATCATTAATCACTTACCCCCATGTCGTTCCAAACCCGTAAAAGCTTTGTTCGTCTTTGGAACACAGTTTAAGATATTTTATGAAGCGACGAGAATACTTTTTGTATGGAAATAAAACAAAAATTCTCGTCGCTTCATAACGTTACGGTTGAACCACTGATGGCAGATGGAGTATTCTGACTATGTTTTTCATACTTTTCTGGACCTTGACAGTGTAATTTACTTGGCAGTCAATAGGACAGTCACAAGCCTTCCGGTTTTCATCCAAAATATCTTAAATTGTGTTCCGAAGACGAACAAAGCTTTTACAGGTTTGGAACGACATGGGGGTAAGTGATTAATGACAAAATTTTCATTTTGAGGTGGAGTATCCCTTTAAGAAAAATTCTTAGTCAAAAAAACACATTAAAAGCATTATTAAAAAATGTACTGGTTTAATAATAGTGATGTATATTGTGAATATTCCTTATATTGCTCAGACTTAGTAGTGACTAAGAATAAATATGCCACATACAGTGTGTTTAAAAGACAACATGAAATCAAAATTTACCTATTCATTTTTATAACACTTATCCCTGGTCTTATTTTATTTCCTTAAAAGAAACCACATTTTTATTACTTTAATAGCACAGCATACTTCATAGCAATCGAATTAAATCCAACGCCACACACCCACCCTACATTCATTTCTCATTGAATATACTGATTTACATTTAAATATGTAGCATTACGGACGTTAAATGTGTTGTGAATGCATGTTGTCTTTAGACACAATCACCTGAATTTCTACAGAATTATGAAAAACATGAACATATTGGAGAGAATGTCAAATAAATGAGGATAAAGACACAAGGGACAGCGCTGATTTACAACAGTAAGCCTTGAGCATCACGGTTCAACCCAACCAAGCACGTTACGCTAGCAAAGTCACGGCTTCTTGAATACAATGAACAATAAAAATGAGGAAATAGCTGAAAGCCGGCCATCACATCATCTAGTCAAAATGAAAAGTAGTGCACAATGGAGCGTACGAGGCAATGAACAGTACGTGCTGCATTTTTATGGCAGGGTGTAAATCACATCTTGATTCTACTTCTCCAACCGGCACAAAGCAGCACACACAATGCCTACGGTGACTCATTTTACAACGCCGTTGAATACATACATGAAGTGGAAATGCATGAAGCTGTACCGCCCAGCCCCACTCGACAAGCGGATGCTTTTTCTGTACTGAAATGTACTTCCTTCCACCTGCATTTAATACCTCGAGGATGGTGGATCTGAAAAAGCCATACGATATCCAGCTGTCCCACCCTAACAACAGCTGAAGAGTATGAAATAGCATCTGAGAGACTCTGTGTCACCCTTCCAGACACACAAGATTAAATAAGTCACCACCACACAGAAATAACATTGAGAAGGCTTATTTATTGATTAAAGAAGGTATTAAAAAAAAGAAGGTTAGCATAAAAATAAGAGCACAGTGTGAAAGTTTTACAGGTTTGTTGAGGCACAGTCATGATTAAAGATTAAAGGCAACCAGACTTTATGTTGTGTCTCTGCAGTCCGTCAGCTAAAAGTATGACATATCTGTATTATCTGTAAAAAGAGAACACAAAAATAGCATTTCTGTTGAAAGCATGCGGTTTGCTTTTTCTCATTTAAGCGCATCTTTCTGGTGTTAAAATATTCATTGTGTTCAAGTGTAAACTTTGGTGTCTATGCATCTGATAGCAGGGTTAAGATACCTACTATTAACATCCATATATGTTCAAAAACAATTAGAATAAATTAAATAAATGAATTAAAAAATGAGTATTATTATAGTTAGCTAATAAAAATAAATAAAAAGCATTTATTGCTTGAAAAAAATAAATAAAAAGTTAACAAATAAAATAAAATACGAAAACAAAAAAACTATTTCAGCTACATCTCATTTTAATTTGAGTTTAACTTTATGTGCCAAAATAACTTAAATAAAATAAAAAGTAACAAAACTATATAAACATACACAAAAACTAGTAAAAATGGAAAAAATACAATGATTTAACTACAATTAAAATGGAACATTTTATTTAAATCAATTTACTTTTAATTTATTTTATTTTCATTACTTTATTTACATTGTTTAAAAAAATTTTTTGACAATTAATATATAATATAATAATAAATATATTAATATAATATAAAATAATACAATACAAATATTATAAAAAAATAACAAAATAAACATACATTTTTAATGTATTTGAATTTATACTATTTGAATGAATTTTGATTATGTGAATTATAATAATATGTTATGGCTTCTGCTTTTTGATCTGACTGACATTTCCATCAATTGAAGTTTGAAAAAAATATTTAAAAAAATTGTATGCACTGTATGGAATAAAAAATATGTGGTGCCGCTATCAAAAATGCAACTGGATCTTTTAACTGAAAAGTAAGACTTTAACACAGCTGCTATATTGAGTGTTGGGATTCCTCCCATTCCTTTTTCTATAAATGGTTTGTCTCACTATACTGTCTCTGATGTGGTCCACTAGTGGGCAAATCACCCGAGACGGATGTTAATAGCAGATATAAATGGCGGCTGTAAATCTCAGCTCTTTGCTAAAAAGCCACAGTCTGTATCTGACAATACAGTCTTGTAATTTCTAAATGACTATGTGTTCCTGTTAAATATACTATCAATCTATACTGTAACTATACAGGCAGAGGAAGTTTTATTACCCGTGTCCAACTGCATTAACACGGCATCACCTCTATAGAGGACCAGACTCATTAAATCCATGGCATATAGTTGAATTTATGCCACTGGATGATAACCCTGCTCTGATACAGACGGTGACAAATTGGGTTTTGTGCTTCAATACTCATTTCGAGTCTATTAATAGTGATTCGCATAATTAACGATAATTTATTACAGCCTCAGCGCCTAGCGAATGTGTACATGATATTACTAATCTGATTTATCAGAGCCAATTCATGCTACCTGATTTTAATTAAAGTGTGGTGTTGAAGAGCAAACAGCCAGAGGGTGAGCACCACGGCTCAGGAAGTGCTGTAATGAAGACTAGTCTATGAACAGATGCAGTGTGAAAGGAGGAGCTTACCGTCAGGCTCCGAGTCGCTGTCTGCCAGGGCAGGAATGCGCACCAGGATCTGTCGGTGGTCTCTCTGGACCACCAGTTGCAGCTTGCCCCGTGATTTCTCAATCAGCTTGCCGGCGTCATTCAGAGAGAGGTTCTCAGTCACCGTCCCGTTGATCTAGAAAAAACAGAAATATAGACATATCATTATTGGTTTAAGTCTGATGTTAAGGAGTTTCAGTGGAGTTGTGTGGATGGTTGACGGATATATACATCTATTAAATACTGAAATATCGTTATTTTCTATGATTAGAACAAAATAAATTATAATTATTGATAACTTCCCTGATGCTGTGTTTGCTAATAATATTAATTTCAATTAGTAGACTATACTAAAATATAATATTTAGATATATGTCCATGTACTTTTCAAACAATTTGAATAAATTAAATAAATAAATAAATGTAAAAGAAAAAAATCAGGGTTATTATAGTTGACTAAAACTGAAACTATAAAAGAGTTAAAAAAACAAATATAAAATTTGTGTTACTTGAAATACAATAAATGTTAACTGAAATAAAATAAATTAAAAAAAAAAACAGTTCTCAACATTTCTAAGAAAAAAAATTATATTAAAATATAATATTTAGAAATTAAGTGTGAATAAATTATACATTTATATTTATTATATTTTATTACTTTTATATATTAACTATTTACATAGTTTATTAAGTAAAAAAGGTATTGCAAAATAAATTAAATTATGAATACATCCGCATTTCATTGGCCATCAGCCAACATAGTCTATACAGCTTTATTTTGTTTATTATATTCCATTATAGTATTTATTAATATTTTGAATTTGATTTTATTTATATTTCCAGTTGTTATTTATTTGATTTTTATATTTCTACATAGGTTTAATTTTTTTCTATTTCAGTTTTAGTTTTACTAATTACTACTAATACTATTACTAATACTAACAAAATACTTTAACTTATTTCAGTTAGTTGCCAAGGCAAGATTTCTAATATTCATTTAAGTTTAAGACTTTTAGTCTAATATTTATTTATTTATTTATTTATTTATATATTTCTTCTAATATTTTAGTTTTTTATTTCAGCTTTATTTAATTTAACAAAAATTAGTCTTAATAGTGCTCTAGATATTGTCATCAGCTACATCAGTCGACCATAAGTGAATATGTATTAAACACACAAAGCCGCTAGGGGTAATTCCAGTGATTTTATGACAATTTAACAGATTTAATGCGTTAACATAGCTATTGTGTAAAGGGTCTGATAGGTACCTTGAGAATGATGTCGCCCTCCTGGAGATTTCCATCTCTGGCAGCCAATCCAGTGCTGGTCATCTCTTTGATGAAGATCTGGCTGCCCAGCCGGAGGCCGTACTCTACAACAAATCAGAACGAAACATTGGTTCTGCTCAGCATCGCTAACATGATCCTAACATGAACCTAAAAACCATGATGACCTTGACCCTTTTAAGTACACAGCCATCCCTCCAGCTGTTAGTTTAGTGGCCGGCTAAATGGGTCAAACACCACAAACAATTTAAATGGAAACTGAAAATGTGGAGTATTGAGCTGACAGGCAGAATCCCAGCTCTCTGCTGAATGTACAAGAACCACTTACAGAGCTGAACATGATGAAACGCTTTCATTTTCAATATTGTTCTAAAAACTGAACCCAGCTCTATAAAAACAACTGGTTGCCATTTCTCAACTCTAGGCAAGAAAATCCAGTAATAAACAGCGCTACACGTTTCGCCTTTCTGGCTTGTGGGTTATGAAGGGCTGGTGAGGAAATCGGAAGAGACGGGCCACTTTATGTGAAGTCACAAGAATATATGTCTACTGAAATCTGACAAGGCTATCATAAATAAATCAGATTTAAATATCAGTGAAAAAAGTGAAATACACGTTGTGTATTATTTCCACAGCATCTGACCTGAACTCTACTGCAGGAATAAAAGCTCTGCTTCTGTAAAGGGGTCATTAGCAAGTCATAATTACACTTTTGAGATAAAAATGATAGATTTAGTATGGGAGTATGCTGTAATGTCCAACAAAATTCCTAGCTATGCTTTGCATTTTCTTCTAAGAGATGGCAACATTTGAAACAAACGGTTTAAGTTTATTTTTAGGTCCCTGATCATTTCGGTTTGATCTTATGTTGTGCAGCACATTTTAGCATGGACTGTTTAGTGAACTGGAAAGAATATAATGCAGCTTCAGAAAGAGGCTGTTATTGAAGGATGGGCTATCACAAACTATACAAGACCTTATAGAGCAGCAGACCTTTACTGAAGACTATATACAGAAGATTATCTAAGATTTTATTTTATTTTTTTAAAGAAGCTGCATTTATTTAATCAAAAATGTGGAATATTGTGAAATAATTATTACAATTTAAAATAACTTTTTTCTATTTCAATATATTTCAATGGGTAATTTATTCCTGTGACGTCAAAGCTGATGTCAGCGGCCATTACTTCGGTGTCACATGATCCTTCAGAGATCATTCCAATATGCTGATCAAGAAACTTTTTAAGTTATCCAAGCTGAAAACAGCAGTGCTGCTTAAACTTTTAGTGGAAACAGTGATACATTTTTTTAAGATTCTGTGATGAATACAAAGTTTAAAAAGAACAGCATTTATTTGAAATAATTAACAAACATAATTTGCAACATTATAAATGTCACTTTTGATCAATTTAATGCTTCCTCGCTGAATACTGTAATTTTAATTCCTTTAAAAAAAAAATTGTCACAAAGCTCATTTGCATGATAAAATATGAACTTGCTGCAAATTTATGCCAATGTTTGTCATAAACATTGATCCAACTTCAAGTCTTTCCTGAAATAACGCCCATAAATTATAAACGTGTTAATGGGAGTGAGATATTTACATTTGGCCGTCAAGAAATCTAATTTATATGGATAAGGCAATAAGATTGCCATCAAAATAATAATTAAATTAAATGAAATCAAAGGTTCTGGAAAGGGTGCAAGAAACCTTGGACCTCAGTGGAAAGAAAACAGTAATAAAAACAAAGTAATAAAAAAATGAACAATATGACCCTTCTAAACTGTTTTAATAATTTTTCAATCACCTAACACTAATATATATATTTAAAATATGCTATTAGTGACAAGGTAATCCTGCAACTCTCACCTTCATTGGGCCTGTTTTTGACCAGCATGACATTGATGGGAGGCTCCAGGGGCTCATAGTTGTACCGGTCTCTTCCTCTGTCTTTCTCTCTGCTGGGTGACGGTGAGTGATCCTGCAGCCGGTCCTTGCTGTGACTCCTGATCATCCTGTCCTCCGAACGAGTGTCATACCTCCGCGTGTCGTAGCCCTGGTCCCTCCCGTAGCTTCCAGCAGGGCTTCCTCCTCCACCGCGGCCTCTGCTGTGCTGCCCGTGATAGCGAGGCTCCGGGCTGGATCCGCGCTCCAGTGTCCGGCCCCGGCTGCCGTCCCTGCGGTAGCCGCTGTCAGAGCTGGGCGACCTCTCCGCGCTCCTGCCTCTGCTCCATTCCCGTCGGGAGTCGTAGTCCTGGCTGCGGTAATCCGGCTCCAGGTAGTCTATCCGGCTCTTTTCGAGGCTGCGGTCACGCTCTCTATCACGGGGGTAGCCCAGGCCGCCGTTTCCCCGAGGGTAATCAGAGTCTGGGTCACTTTGAACACTGCGGTTGTCCTCGGGATAATAGCTGGATATGTTGTAATCGCGACTATCCCCGCTCGGGGACGGTGGGCGCTTGAGGACAGCCACCTTGCGAGGCCTCTTTACAGTCTGTGGGGAGCGATGAATACAATTAGTCTTTATACATTCAGCCCACTGTTATCAAAAGGACCATATATAAAAGCAGACATTTATCATACTATTTTACCCAGTAAACAATTTGAAGGCTGCATGTGAATTTCAAAACACATAGAAAGCACTATACTACATATAAAGCAATTACCAGGGCAATAATGCAACCAAAAGTGTAAAAATATAAATAAAATAAAATTTGGGAGGTAGAATGAATATTTTTGTTTTTGTTTTTTTTATTATTATTTTTCTTTTAAAAATATTTTATTTCACTTTAAAATATTTCATAATAGTCCAAATATAAACTCAAAATAATTTAATCTGAAAAACAACAAACACAAAACACTGTCACTGTATTGTACAAGTAGAATGTTTAAATGTATTTGGAGTACAGCATTTTATGATATTACATTATTTATGAATTTATGATAACTTACATTACTTTTGTATTTAATGTTTTGTATTTAATGTTGATCTGTTATATTCACATAATTTATATAATATTCATTAAAATCAATGTTATTTTAGTAAAATTATATACTAATTTTATATATTTTAATTTTAGTTTAAGTTTTAATAAATGATAAACTAATAAAAGTGACTGCTTTGTCATTTTTACTAGTTTTTTAAAAATTTACAAAAAAAATATTAATTGAACATTTAAATTTAATTTCTGTTTTTTCTGTAATTTTCAGTAAATGTTTCATCTTACATTTAATTTTTTTCAGCTTATTATTTCAATTACCAATAATATTTATATTAACTTACTTAAAACATCTGACACTGCTAACCTATACTAATATCCAAAGTAAGTAAACTTATTCTAGAAAGCCTCTCGTAAAGGTCAACTTGACAAATACTTACTATTTTGGCCACTTTCCCACATTTCCGAAGTGACTGCACAGCAAATGAATGAGGCACATTATCCATGGCGATGGTGTTGACCTGCATCACACGGTCATTCTCACTGTCCACAAGCAAAACAATACAAATGATAAGTCTACAACAAAATAGAGACATTCCATTCTATATTATTATGTTCAAACACTTGCCAGTTGCAATGCATTTCACCTCCATAATGTTGTCTGCGATGCATTTCTGAAAATTAATATTCAGTGGGAAATAATGTAGGACTGGTCTTAATTGAATCAGCCAGTATTAAACTGGAATGTAAAAAGTAAGCTGTGATATAGAGTCCTGCAGGGATGATATTTTTGCAGGTCAAAACCAACCATTTTATATGCTATTTTATAGCCTACATTTAGATTTTTACTTATGACAACTGTATTTAGGCTTTAAAATGTTGAAGGTTCATTAACAATGCAAACTTCAGGGTTGCCCTAAAAAAATATGCTGTTACTGCAATGCTCATTATCAATGCAAATTATTAGATAATTTTATTTTACCCAGCCTTGATTACTTTACAACAACATGCACTAATAAAACATGAGCAATAACACCAAGGACATTTATTAGGACAGTAAACATGATAATATTTGATTTCACGTCGTTTTGAAGAGCTCTATGTGAAAACTCAATGCCTAAGCTGGTGTAAAATAATGGTTTACCAATACGCTAAACACGCATGCGTTAGAAAGGTGAGTGAAGCGTACAAGAGCAGTCCATCAGCCGGTCCTCCTGGCAGCACGTCTGACACAATGATGGACGTCTCTCCGGTCTCCACGTTTGGATTGTCCCGGCCCCCAGACACAGCAATTCCAAAGCCCATCTTAGAGTCCTGCAAGAGAAAGACAGAGAAATCACTTTCAGTGTGAAAATATCACTAACGAATTTCCTCAGTCATACATCACAGCCAGCCTGCCCAGAGCGGGAGTGTTTAATATCGCGTCAAAGAAATGTGCAAATAGCCAGCAGTCTTACACAATCACGTTCATGCGATTATATGATGAATCTTTCATAAATAGTGACTGCGTGCCACCACAGTGCGGTTTTTCAGAAAGCCACTGCATGCCAAAGCTAATGGAGACATGGTTCCACCTCATTGCTTGGCCAAATAACAACCTGCTGTACCTGCCTCAGAGGAACGCTAAATAAATAGAGTCTAATGAGTGGGTATCATGGGCTCGAAGCAATCTGCTCCAAATATATCCAGGCTCAATTAAAGCCGGAGATAAAACCTGACAGAACAGAGTAAAACTGAGATTTCAGAGTGTTAAAGTTTTGGAGGGATTCGTCTAGAGCAGGGTTTCTGCAGGATTTTTAAGCTCAAATTTAAGACTTTTTAAGACCTTTTTTAAGACCTGCACAAATAAAATTAATACCATATGAGCAGGGTAGGGCAATGTCTATGGTAAACTATTAAACTGTAAAATGACTGTAAAAAGCATGATTTACAGTTCAGATACAAGTTTTCAGAAAAACAAAAAGTTTTATAAAATTATACACTTCACATTTGAGTCAAAAATATTAATTACATTAATTTAAACAATTATCATCAATAAATTATTATATTAATTAAATAACATACAAACACATTTTACTGTTTAGATTTTTATAATGAATTATCTTCTTATTGACCCACCAGTTCACATTTACAGCTCTGCGTGTTTGCAAGGTAAAAACATGGGTTGATTTTCACATTGGTCTGAACAAAAAAACCTAATGTTCCTGCAATACCGGAGGCTGCAGTTCTAGGACCCTATTTTTTGGGACAACGCTATCTACTCCAACAGAGGAGACCTAATTCAAACATTAAACAAACAGATGCAAAGACTACATCCTTGGAAACTATTCATTTTTTCCCTCTTATTTTTAATGTAAGAGCTAGCGTGAACTGTTTGAGGGGGAGTCAGCAATCTCCATTTAGCCTTTTTAGCTGTGCAAAACAGTTCATTGTGATGCTGGCTGTTGTAAATTAGTATTTGTATTCAAATTATTTTACATTTATTAAAGTACTAATAATCACACCAATTTGTACCGCAAGTGTTTTACCATTTACTGCACTTTAAGTTTGTCACACATCAGACGTGAAGCGCCATGGGTTATTGAAATAAAGTCTGTCACAGACACAAGTCTTTCTTTCCAAGAAAACTGAATTTAAAACCAGAATATATAGAATATATTGAAATAAATTAGGTTAAATATTTCAAGAGGGTTACCAACGGGTATGTTTAGGGTTAGGAGTTGGTTAGGACAATAATTAAGTGTATACAATTAAACTACATAATTCCTTAAAAAATAATAATATACAGAATTGAATAGCAAGTGCTATAAAATAGTATGAGCCACTAATATTTGGTCATTTAGCAGATGCTTTTATCCAAAGCGACTTACAAATGAGGACAATGGAAGCAATCAAAATCAACAAAAGAGCAATGATATGCAAGTGCTATAACAAGTCTCAGTTACCTTAATGCAGTACACATAGCAAGGTTTTGTTTTTTGTTTTTTTTAAAGAATAGAATTAGAATAGAGAGTGCTAGAGTTAGAGGGTCAAATAAAGATGGAAGAGATGTGTTTTTAGCCGATTCTTGAAGCTGCTGGGATTGAGTCGGGCAGGTCATTCCACCAGGAGGGAACAGTTAATGTAAAAGTCTGTGAAAGTGATTTTGTGCCTCTTTGGGATGAACAATAAAGTGACGTTCACTTGCAGAACGTAAGCTTCTAGAGGCACATAAGTCTGAAGTAATTAATTTAGGTAAAGTGGTGCAGAGCCAGTGGTCGTAGCTATTGGTAGCCAGTGCAAATTGATAAACAGAGGTGTGATGTTCTTCATTCTTTCTTACATTATTTTTGGCTCATTAAAAATTAATCTTGCTGCACGTTCTGGATTAATTGTAAAGGTTTGATAGAACTGGCTGGAAGACCTGACATAATAAATACATACAAAAAATAAATAAATAAAATAATAATAAAAAAAAAAAAAACTATAGGGTCCTAGAAATCCGGTTCTGAAACTACAGCCTCCGGTATTGCATGAATACACAACAGCCTTATTGAACATGCGCATTCATTCTCTGCCAGCAGGAGGTGCTTTCGAACGGTTTCCGCGGTAACAGCAGAACACAAAGCAGCTTTGCTGACTTTGAAACGTGCTGCGCTCATATTTAATCGTCACATTAAGCTGCATCGTGATTCTGGTCTGTACCCAAATTTAAGACCTCTTGAAATCATAATTAAGACTTTCTTGTACAATTTAAGACTTTTTATGACCTTAGATTTGATAAAGTAAATTTAAGACGTTTTAAGACTTTTTAAGGACCCGCGGAAACCCTGGTCTAGAGATACACAGGTCAACCGGCCCTCAATCACAACCATTTTTCGAGGGTATTTTTGGCTGATCTGTGCTCTGGAAGTGCACCAATGCACACAAAATGCATTGGAATCACTGGCCAAAATGTCATCTGTATGGAAATATTACAAAGTCTGAAAACAGGGCGTTAATTTCGCAAACTGTTGCAAATTGTGAAGGAACTACAAAGATGTTCGGCATGACAATTTTGAACTGACATTTCACCCAAAAACAGACAATGAGTATTTTAAGTGTTGATGGTAATGAACCGACGAGGATAACTGAATATTGCTGAAAATTAAGATTCATGTGCCGAAGTCAGCACCAATAGGCAATTTTACTCCTCCTGCAAAGCTAGCCAAGAAGTGCTTATGCATTCCAGCAACTAGTTCCCCATTTGAAAGAGTTTTTAATGCCAGTGGGAACATAGTGTCATGCACAGAGCCTCTCTTAAACAAGAAACCACTAAAAAACTTGTGTTCTTAGGTTGCGAAATACTTGGATAATTTAGACAGATATCGAGACTTCAAATTTTAGATGCATCACTCAGCCTTAGTTCTGTGTAGGATTGTCATTTCATTTTATCTTAAAACTACATTAACATAATTTCATTAAAAACCGACGTAGCATCTTTATGTTTCAATAGATTGCATAATGTTTTAAATAATTTTATTAGTCAAACTTTAAGGTCCAATTCTCGCTATTAACAAACAATTAACTAAAATTTTTGCCTCAAACTCCTAATTTGCCGCTTATTAGTAGTTAGTAGCAGTTGTTAGGTAGGATTAGGGATCACATTTCCAGGTTTTTCAGCAGCAGAAGTCATCATAGTTGGGTTAACTTCAAGAGCAGTGAATGGGAGAGTACCACAGATATATTTTTTGCATTCCGATTTACTCAAACTCCACAATAGTGTTTTCATGACTTTCAAAAAAAGGAAAATAGTGCTGTCAAACGATTAAATCGCATCCAAAATAAAAGTTTTTGTTTACATACTATATGTGTATACTGTGTATATGTATTATGTATAAATAAATATACACTCAAACAGTATATATTTTGAAAATATTTGCATGTATTTACATTAATTTAATTTATACATAAATTTATTTAATATACAAATATAACATTTTTCTTAAAAATAAACATGCATGTGTGCGTATAATAAATATACACAGTACACACACATATTATGTAAACAAAAACATTTATTTTGGATGCGATTAATCGCGATTAATCATTTGACAGCACTAGAAAAAAAATTGAGAGAGACTGATAACGGCAGTCAGAAAAGTACAACGTCAAATTTACTGTCCCTCCCATAGACGCTGCATTAGAAACATCCTTGCATCAGCGTTAACTAGTTTTTGTTTAAAAAAAAAAAAAAAAAAAAAGAAAAATCAAAATATAACATACTTTATATAATATACTTGAGGATTTATGGTGCTGATGACCGTTAAATGAGTCATCACAGTCCTGTGAAAAGGGTCCATATGGTCATGCAGAATATATGCTTTATAAGTACTAATAAACAGCCAATATGTTATTAATAGGCATGCTAATAAGAAATAGTGAGAATTGGTCCCTATACTGAAGTTTTACCATTTTATTGTAGTTTTATGAAATTGTACAAAGCTGAAGTCAAACCATTGTTTTTGGCACTATATTGCATTTCTTATTCATTTACTCTTTCATTTTTTCTTATCTATTGCTTAATGAAAAAAATTGGAAAGTGATTTAAAAAAAAAAAAAAATCCTCAATCAGAATCGGCTGTGAAAATTCATGAACGGTGCTGAACAGACTGCCAGCGACTCTAAAGGTGGGCGGTAACCAAAAGCTTATATTATGGTTTGAGTAAGTGAATATCACAGTAGTGATATAGATCATGATATGCCACATAAACTTATAAGTACCCTTTTTCCCCAAACTTTCCAAAGCTTATATCTTTCCTTTTATTGTTGCAGTGATAAATGAGTCTATTCTTATCTGAACTCAGCAATCTGACATGCCAAAGTGCTGAGATGTTTTCCCAGGATGAGCCTGATGTGGAGATGGTGATGATAGCGTCAGTGTGTTTGGATAGCGTGTGTGAACCCTTGCAATCTGTCATGTGCGAGATAAAAGATGCACATCCTGTTGTGCTTGATGTTAGAGGAAGAAAGAATAGGAGGAAAGAAGGAGAAGATGGGAAGAGAGGGGGGATGGGTAACTTCTGATGGGCTGAAGCACTTGTACAAAGGAAACACAAGCACGAGACAACGAGACAACCATAGCTGTGTCCCAATTCAAAGGCTGCATCCTTCGAAGGACTCAAACTTTAAAGGCTGCATTTGAAGGAGCCTTAGAATTGGGACAGCCTTCGTCGCACTGCAGTCAGTATAATTTAAGAAAATAATACTTTAATTCAGCAAGGATTCATTAAATTGATCGAAAGTTACAGTAAACACATCTATAATGTTACAGAAGATTTCTATTTCAAATAAACTCTGTTCTTTTGAACATATATACATATATCACGGCTCTAGACCAGTGTTTCTCAACCCTGGTCCTGGGCGCCCCCCAACACTGCACATTTTATGTGTCTCCCTAATCAAACACACCTGATTTAACTCATGAGCTCATTAGAAGAAACTACAGGACATGAAATGGGTGTGTCAGATAAGGGAGACATACAAAATGTGCAGTGTTGGGGGGCGCCCAGGACCAGGGTTGAGAAACACTGCTCTAGACTAACTTATTGCACTGGTGCGCCTAAGCACAAAAGTTAGGTGCACCCAAATTTTTGACTCCATCGCATTTTTTTTTTTTTTTAAATCGATGTCCATATAGGCAATATTGACTTGTAAATTATTAACTAACAATCTGGTCAACAAAGTTCTTTATCTCCGGACCAGGGCTTGACATAACCTGGGAAGTTGATGACTCCATGTCAGAGCATTGGTTACGATTTTTGGACGGATCAGGCCTTAAAGGTCCCATGACATGCTGCTTTTTAGATGCTTTTATGTAGGCCTAAGTGGTCCCTAGTACTTTATCTGATGTCTCTTTCCCGAAATTCAGCCTTGGTGCAGAATTTCAGCCACTACGAGCCAGTCCCACAATGAGCTTTCCTTAGGACGTGCCATTTCTGTGTCTGTAGCTTTAAATGCTAATGAGGAGGAGAGAGGCGGGGCAAGGTGGAGGGTGGGTGTGTGGTCTTAACCAGCTTGCGCTACCATGCGCTAATGTTGACAGTGGATGTATCGCAATGGCTCGTAGACGCACAGTCCTTCAAGCTTTTCAGTTTGACCCAGAATCTGATCTGGATGGAGAAGCACCGGATGAAGAAGTTGCAACTCAGCGGCTAGAGCAGGACGTCTCCGAATGGTTAGTTTAAAATATTGTGTCTGGATACGGTACTTTAGTTGGTTTGTTTACGTATGCTGTTACAAGTTATTATCATGTAGCTAATGCTAGCCATAGGCTCGGATGAAGGAACTAAAAAAATACTTCAGTGTTCATTTGTACATCCATACACTGAGCAACTGTCATGTTTCACTCGTTTGCAAGCCATGATGTCTCTCGAGGAAAAAAAATATTGCGCTCGCCTCACACGGTAGTAGCTCATCTTCTCATGGGCGGGCAAAGCAGAGAAAGGGGAGGTAACCTTTCCCCGTATGACGACATAAAGGGAAGATTCCAGATTGGGCCATCTGAGCTTTCATTTTCTCAAAGGCCAAGCAGGATACCCAGGGCTCGGTTTATACCTATCGCCATTTCTAGCCACTTGGGGACCATAGGCAGGCTAGGGAAACTCATATTAATGTTAAAAAAACCTCATAAAGTGAAATTTTCATGCCATGGGAACTTTAACTTAACATTCTTAACGAAAAAGTTGTCAATCGTTCTTTTCATCTTCTCTCATCATCCGCGGCTACATCCACTCTGTTTATCTGACGGGCCTAGGCTACTCACCTCTCTCTGTCTGACTGTAACACACGCATTTTCAAACGTACACACACGTACAGGAATATCTGGACCACGGCCAATCAGAGGGGGGGTCCGCCCTTCACTATCTCTGATTGGTTTAGACCACGATATGGGCTTAATGTGTGTCTGTTGTTGAACCACAGGGAGACTTTCAGGGTGTATTCACACCAGGAAAGTCCGCTAGTTCACTTGCTTTGGTCCGGACCAAATGTTTATTTTTTTTGTTTGGTGCGGTTCGCTTTCACACTGCCCTTTTTGCAAGTGAACCAGAAATTGTAAACAAAACCACAAGTGTGCTAAGGTCACCTGTTCATTGGACAGAAATTATCAAGCAGGGAAACAGGAAGTGCAAAAACAGGCTAATCATGGAGATCTTTCGTAGTGCAATTTTTATTCTTTTACTGATTTGCTGTTATGAGATAAAAACACAATATGAAGAAACTTATGAGACTATATGAAATACTTAAAGCATATCAAAATGTTAGTTTTAACCTAGATAAATGTGCGCTATTAGGCGCATATCCAATCGTTTGTGTGGAGAGTGGAAGCTGAAGCATGCTTCAGGACATCAGTGGAAACAAATTAAATACGCCGTAATTATTGCTTATAAAGGTAAGAATAATACATCGTTCTGAACTGTAAAGGGTGTATTTTTATTTGTGTGCACTCACAATATCAAGAAAATGTGCTTTTCTAAAATAAAGAAAACTAATAGGATGCGCTTGCCGTCCCGGTCTTGAACAGGAACGCTTCACAAAAATGAACTGTAACTCAGTGAATATTTTCCTTACAGACATGATGAATATATATCTATAGAAAGCTTTGAATTACTACAAAATGAAATAATTCATATCCAAAACAAAAACTCTTTCATTGTAATCTGTAAAGATGCATTTCTTTCTAAAGGCGCGTCCAATGAGGAGATGGCGAGTCAGAATTTTTAACTTCATCTTTGTGACACTGACTCAGAAAACACTAGTTTATTAATAAATAATTCAAATATCTCCTTACTATTTCCCCCAGACACATTCATTGTAACTTTTGCTGGGGCTTTGCGGCAAACTTTAGCCTATAGTGTGCTCACGTCACGTTGCTGTGCGCTACGGTCACGAAAACTCATAATTTGCACATGTTTTTAAGCATTGCGGTTTGAAAACAAAGTGATTTAAGCTATTGAAATGCAAACAACAGCACTATATGTGTAAGCTGTGTGTTTCTGAGCATGCTTTCTGAAATTGGGTCGGATCGAGGCCGGTTCATATTCACACCTTAAACGAACCGTACCAGAGTTCGTTTGGAAGTGGACCGAGACCACCTCTTCAGCTGGGTCTCGGTGCGGTTGTTTGGTGCGCATCCGAGTGCGACTGCTGTATTCACAACTGCCCAAAAGATCCGCACCAAGAGGGGAGACGAACTTGAGTTCATTTCAATCGAACCAAACAAGGTGTGAATACATCCTCAGAGTTGCGGAGACTTTTTTTTTTTCTCTCGAACGGCTGGTCGCACTGGTGCGACTTCAGATTTTTTTTAGTCGCACCATTTAGACTGAAGAAATGACACTTTGCTACAATGTAAAGAAGTGAGTGTGCAGCCTGTATAACAATGTACATTTGCTGTCCCCTCAAAATAACTCAACACACAGCCATTAAATGTCTAAACCGCTGGCCACAAAATTTAGTACACCCCTAAGTGAAAATGTCCAAATTGGGCCCAAAGTGTCAATATTTTGTGTGGCCACCATTATTTTCCAGCACTGCCTTAACCCTCTTGGGCATGGAGTTCACCAGAGCTTCACAGGTTGCCACTAGAGTCCTCTTCCACTCCTCCATGACGACATCACGGAGCTGGTGGATGTTAGAGACCTCGCGCTCCTCCACCTTCCGTTTGAGGATGCCCCATAGATGCTCAATAGGGTTTAGGTCTGGAGACATGCTTGGCCAGTCCATCACCTTTACCCTCAGCTTCTTTAGCAAGGCAGTGGTCGTCTTGGAGGTGTGTTTGGGGTCGTTATCATGTTGGAATACTGCCCTGTGGCCCAGTCTCCGAAGGGAGGGGATCATGCTCTGCTTCAGTATGTCACAGTACATGTTGGCATTCATGGTTCCCTCAATGAACTGTAGCTCCCCAGTGCCGGCAGCACTCATGCAGCCCCAGACCATTTCACTCACACCACCATGCTTGACTGTAGGCAAAACACACTTGTTTTTGTACTCCTCACCTGGTTGCCGCCACACACGTTTGAGTAATCCAGTAATCCAGTAATCCATGTCCTTAGTCTGCTTGTCTTCAGCAAACTGTTTGCGGGATTTCTTGTGCATCATCTTTAGAAGAGGCTTCCTTCGGGGACGACAGCCATGTAGACCAATTTGATGCAGTGTATGGCGTATGGTCTGAGCACTGACAGAATGACCCCCCCACCCCTTAAACCTCTGCAGCAATGCTGACAGCACTCATACGTCTATTTCCCAAACACAACCTCTGGATATGACGTTGAGCACGTGCACTCAACTTCTCTGGTCGACCATGGTGAGGCCTGCTCTGAGTGGGACCCGTCCTGTTAAACCACTGTATGGTCTTGGCCACCGTGCTGCAGCTCAGTTTCAGGGTCTTGGCAATCTTCTTATAGCCTACGCCATCTTTATGTAGAGCAACAATTCTTTTTTTCAGATCCTCAGAGAGTTCTTTGCCATGAGGTGCCATGTTGAACTTCCAGTGACCAGTATGAGAAAGTGAGAGCGATAGCACCAAATTTAACACACCTGCTCCCCATTCACGACCTGAAACGAGTCACATGCCACCGGGGAGAGAAAATGGCTAATTGGGCCCAATTTGGACATTTTCACTTAGTAGTGTACTCACTTTTGTGGCCAGCGGTTTAGACATGGCTGTGTATTGAGTTATTTTGAGGGGACAGCAAATTTACACTGTTATACAAGCTGTACACTCACTACTTTACATTGTAGCAAAGTGTCATTTCTTCAGTGTTGTCACATGAAAAGATATAATAATATATTTACAAAAATGTGAGGGGTGTACTCACCTCTAGAGATACTGTATATATATATATATATATACACACATATACATATATACATACACACACACACACACACACACACACACACACACACATATATACACATATACACACACACACACACATATATACAGTGGTGTGAAAAAGTGTTGGCCCCCTTCCTGATTTGTAAATTTTTTGCATGTTTGTCACACTTTAATGTTTCAGATCAAACTAATTTAAATATTAATCAAAGATAACACAAGTAAACACAACATGCAGTTGTTAAATTAAGTTTTTTATTATGAAGGGAAAACTAAATCCAAACCCACATGGCCCTGTGTGAAGAAGTGCTTGCCCCCTTCTATTAAATCATGAAAGAACTGTGATTAACCACATTATTTTAGAAAGCTGAGTTAAATTTCACTAGCCAAACCCAGGCCTGATTACTGCCAGACCTGTTGAATCAAGAAATCACTTAAATAGAACCTGTCTGACAAAGAACAACACATCATTCCGCGATCTTAAGAAATTCATAAACAGATGAGAAACAAAATAGTTTACATGTATCAGTCTGGAAAGGGTTATAAAGCCATTTCTAAGGCTTTGGGACTGCAGCAAACCATGGTCAGAGCCATTATCCACAAATGGAGAAAACTTGGAAGTCGTGAACCTTCCCAGGAGTGGCCGGCCTACCAAAATTACTCCAAGAGCACAAAGACGACTCATCCAGGAGGTCATAAAAGAACCCAGAACAACATCTAAAGAACTGCAGGCCTCACTTGCCTCAATTAAGGTCAGTGTCCATGATTCAACAATAAGAAAGAGACTGGGCAAAAACAGCATCCATGGGAGAGTTCCAAGGCAAAAGCCATTGCTGACCAAAAAGAACACAAAGGCTCGTCTCACATTTGCCAAAAAATATCTTGATTATCCCCAAGACTTTTGGGCAAATATTCTGTGGACTGATGCGACAAAAGTTGAACTTTTTGGAAGGTGTGTGTCCCATTACATCTGGCGTAAAACCAACACAGCATTTCATAAAAAGAACATCATACCAACAGTCAAACATGGTGGTGGTAGTGTGATGGTCTGACGCTGCTTTGCAGCTTCAGAACCTGGATGACTTGCCATAATTGATGGAACCATGAATTCTGCACTCTATCAGAAAATCCTGAAGGAGAATGTCCGGCCATCAGTTTGTGACCTCAAGCTCAAGCGCACTTGGGTTCTGCAGCAGGACAATGATTCCAAACACAGCAGCAAGTCCACCTCTGAATGTCTCAAGAAAAACTAAATTAAGGTTTTGGAGTGGCCAAATCAAAGTCTGGACTTAAATCCAATTGAAATGCTGTGGCATGGCCTTAAACTGTCCATTCATGCTCGAAAACCCTCCAACGTGGCTGAATTAAAACAATTCTGCGAAGAAGAGTGGGCCAAAATTCCTCCACAGCGATGTGAAGGACTCATTGCCAGTTATCGCAAACGCTTGATTGCAGTTGTTGCTGCAAAGGGTGGCCCAACCAGTTATTAGGTTTAGGGGCAAGCACTTTTTCACACAGGGCCATGTGGGTTTGGATTTTGTTTTCCCTTCATAATAAAAAACTTCATTTAAAAACTGCATGTTGTGTTTACTTGTGTTATCTTTGATTAATATTTAAATTTGTTTGATGATCTGAAACATTAAAGTGTGACAAACATGCAAAAAAAAAAAAAAATCAGGAAGGGGGCCAACACATTTTCACACCACTGTGTGTGTGTGTGTGTATATATATATATATATATATATATATATATATATATATATATATATATATATATATATACACATATACATACACACACATACACAATAAAGCACCACAACTGTTTTGCAATATTCATAATAATTAGAAATGTTTCTTGAGTAGCAAATCAGCATATCAGAATGGTTTCTGATCCATGATCCATGTGACATTGAAGGCTGGGGTAATGATGCCGAGAATTCAGCCTTGTATCACAGAAATAAATTTAATTTTAAAACCTAGTAAAATAGAAAACAGTTATTTAAAATTGCAATTATATTTCACAATATTACTGTATTTTTGATCAAATAAACACAGCTTTGTTGAGCATAAGAGACGTCTTTCATTATCCAAACTTTTGAACAGTAGTGTATACTGGAATAAACAACGTAAAAACATTCTTCAGAATAAAGTCTAAACCAAATGTGGATGTAAATGTGGTCATTGTTAATATTCAGATATAATCATAATCTATCCAGCACATCAGTGACGGTGAGTTTCAAATATTGTTGTGTGTTAGAGAGGCTAGCGGAGCGTTTAGCCTGAGTACCACAAGAGGTTCTAGTCTGTTTGTTAAGAGGGCCATCCATCTGTGCAGCGTGTATTCTGTGGCCTCTTTGGCTACAAGCATGAAACTTCTGGTTCACAGCCCTGCTGCTCTTCTACAACACATTTTTAAACATGTAACTCTTAAACCTGTATTGAGTAAGTTAGTTAATGTAAAAGAGTTTCATACCCGCTGTAGAGTCACAGTGTACTGCTCCCAAACCGTCTCCTCCATTCCTGAGCTCTGTGTGGAAAAGAGAAAGGAACCATCATTAAATCACCAATCAGGCATCACTAATGTCAGTATGCTGTGCAGTGTGACATGTAGGGTTGAGTGGCTCATACACAAATTGGCCCTAAATGAAGTGTACTGAACTAATTATTTCATAATTACATGGATGCACACATAACATTAAAGGAATATTCCTGGTCAATTACAACTTGAGCGAGACAGCATCTGTGGCAATTACACTGGACACATAATCAGTCGGTCCTCCTCCTAGAATAATAAACCCAACTCAAAAACAATTTTCTTTCAATGATTTTTACAAATAAAGTTTAAACTGAAGAAGACAAAATTATGTTCTATAATTTTCTCTAATCAACAGAATACCACAGATTCCATCTATACACTTTAAAGGTGAAGTGTGTCATTTTCTTAGGGTTAAAATACTGTCGTATATACCAGTTTTTATATACCAATAATTATACAGTTGTTTTTCCCCCCCTGTTTTTACTGAAACTACCATTCAAACTTTTGGGGTCAGTATATTTTTTATTAAAGTCGACAATACTTTTTATTCAGCAAGGATGCATTCAATTGATCTGTAAGAACATTTATAATGTTACAAAGATTTCCATTTTTAAATAAATGCTGTTTGACTTTCATATTCATCAAATAATCCTCCAAAATGCATCACAATTTCCACAAAAATACTAAGTAGCACAACTTTTTTCAATATTGATAATGTTTCATAACCACAAAATCAGCATATTAAAATGATTTCTAAAGGATAATGTGACTGGATCATGAATATTGGAGTAACGGCTGCTGAAAATTTAGATTTGACATCACAAGAATAAATTATATTTTAAAAACCTATAAAAAAAAAAAGAATAAAAAAAAAAAGTGTTATTTTAAACTGTAATATTTCCCAAAATTACTGTTTTTTTTTTGTTTTTTTTTAAACAAACAAATACAGCTTTGGTGTGCCTAAAACACTTTCAAAAATGTAAAAATCTATCCAACCCCAAACTTTTGAACAGTAGTATAAATTAAATTTTTATCATGTGATGTTATTTTACACACTTCACCGTAAAGTTGTAAATAACCAAGTATATTCCTTAAAATGAGATAATGAAAATGAATATCAGTCAATACATGAAGACCCTCCCCCTCCCCAGCTATATGGTATCATCCAGAAATACCTGTGAACGCCTCATTATTTGGTACGACTCATTATGTCACTGCATCAAACTGAGGGTCTACCGCATATGGCAGAAGAGTGTGTATGAAGGATGGGCCTGTCATTTCCACATCTCACAAGGACGGAAGCACCATTTTTTATTTTTAAGAATAATAAAGACATACGAGGACTGAATCCATGTCAACTCACGGATCTATGCAAGCTAATGTCTTTAAACACGACACCAGGGTCTGTATATCCCTCTTTAGGACACATATAAACAACTGGCCCGATAAACTCACACACGCACACACACACAGCTCAAGGGTACAGACATACCCATCAATATTGATGATTAACTGGAAACAGTCACAGAACAACCCAACCTCAACTAAACCATGACGACACAAGGTTAAACCATGGTGACTTTGACAATATGTCCAGTTAAAGCTTCTTAAAATAGAAGTCTAATTAAATAAGATCCTGTTTAATCTAAACAATATCCTAATCTACACCTGATTCTATTTTCATTAAAGGTTTCTCACTACCATGTCAAGTCAAACTTATTTATACAGCACTTTTTACAATACACATCATTTGAAAGCAGCTTCACAGACAAATAATGATGTTAATATTTATAATATTTTATTATTTTCATTCCATATAGTCACATCTAGCAGAGCTGGGTAATAATATAGTTTAAATTTTGCAATCAAGCAGTAGAGATTTGATACAGTATATATAAACATACATGAGCACAGTATATCGTATGTATCCAGATAAAGTTGAACATATTTAAAGGTGGGGTACGTATTTTTTCAAAAACGCTTTAGAAAAAGGGCCCAGATACCAAAACAAACTTTCCAATAGCCAATCAGCGGTAAGGGGCGTGTCTACTCATGATGCGAGGAGAGAGCGCTCATCAGTGCACATGGACATTAGTCGAGCCGAGCGACGACAGAAAGATAGAGATGGCGGATAAAAAAAAACAAAAGAGGAAAATGTCTGGGGAACAAAAGAAGGCTTACACAGTCTCTACACCGGATGCGACAGTTGTCCTGTCATGGTCTGTCTACACTGGACGCGACAAAGCGACTGTTGAAAATCATTTGAAATTTGTGTCAATACGTCATAAATAGAACGTGGCAGCAGTTTACTGTTGTGGATTTGTCATGTCCCATCCAGTGTAGACAGCATCAAAGATTACAATGAGTTCTACAGTATTTTGTCGTGCCGCGCCGCTCGCATCCGGTGTAGACATGGTGATAAGGCAAGAAGAAGGACCCGTGTAAATATCGGATCAGCTTTCCAGCGCTGGAGAGAACTCAAGGAGCGGGAAGGCCTGCGATCGGGCGCCGAGGTTGCTTTGTTTCTTCTCAATAAGTGAATAACATTGGTTTTGCTTTGTTTCACAGAACTAATCGTTGCCGTATGCATGTGTGGGACGGAGCTATCAAAATATGGGCGAGACCCTTATGGGGTGGGGCGTGTTTGTTTTGGTGATTTCAAATGTTAACATTGGCTACCAAAAATCACTTACCCCACCTTTAAAGCACTTTTGCACTGCGTATTTTAGGAACATGCTTCTATATAGAAGCCAACAGGGTCGTTCCTAGAGAACCAATTTCTCCCTCGGGCTGTTTTCCAGGCTGCATTCGCACTGGCAACAGGAACTCTGAAGCGACCGATAAGGATGTCTTTGTTCGAGGCATTTACAGTTTTGTGATAACGGAGATGGAGTGTAAACGTACAATGTAGTGTTATCATTGAGGTTGAGAAAAGAACACAACGCTGCAGACAACAGGTAAATGCCTTTATCACTGTTTTCCATGTTCGTAGAGTAAATATTTTTACATCATTTTTTAAAAATGCCAGGTAGCCAGTGTTTCGCATACGTGTGGTCAATCAGTGTACATGTGCGTCACTGATAGTTCCTACAGAACTGTTTTAGACCCTACTCTGAAATAGGAGCCAAAATTCATTCCTAGTTCCTGCAAAGCGATCACGCCAAAAAGCTGGAAATTCCACCAATAGTTCTAGGAACTATGAAAAGGTTCCCGCTAACATTTGTGCCCTGTTGAGTGGATTCTTAAACAGCGCTGATTGGTCATTGTGTTCACGCGCTCAACAGATACGTCTGTGATTGGCTTCAATGATCATCGCCTCAGGCTCTTCACTGGGTGCTCACACAGAAAAACACGGGAGCGTTTGATTGCCGCATCTATCAGTGGATCTGTCTATGTGCAGATATATTAGGGATCCGCTGATGGTGACGGATCCGCTGATAGACGCTGATCAGCGCTCAAATGTTAGCAGGAAATGGACGTTTTTAAAATTTCAGTACCGAATGGTATCGCGGTCGGTACTTTTGACAACACTAATATGTATGCAAATAAAGTTGGATATAATATATCACTGTGCAATAAAACGGTTTACATTTTTGGGACCTTAAACAGCCAAGATTTGCTTTATAAATGTATACTGCCTTACGTGAGTATACTGAATGTATGCAGGTAAAGTAGGATGTACTTTTAATATATTGCTGAATGATAATCCAGTGTACATTTATTGAGAATATAACAATCAAGCAGTTGAAATCCGCTATATACTACATGCCACTTAAGGCCCCAATTTACTTCAAGAGAAATTAAGAGGCCTTTATTGTGCATCAGAGTACGTCTGGATATATTTACAGTTGTTGCATAACTTGTAGTTAATTATTAATTTGGTAATTAATTCAAGTTATTAATTTGTAATCGGATGTTATTGTTCTTTTAAAGAATCAGGGCTGTCCAATCACAGCGCAGCACCAAACTAAGGAGAAAACAGTTGATGTGCAACTTAAATATACATTTTGTTTTTCATTTTCTGCACTTCCCTTTAGCTTTTCTTCACAAACACACACTTCCCCTCGTCCCTGTTGGCGTGCGGCTCTAATTGGAGGATTCTGCCTGCAGATATCTGCCCTCGGACTACTACGGAAGCGTACAATTAGTGTGGACATGTGCATTTGTTTGGCTCTCCACAAGCGCTCGGATAGTGCGCTATGCAGCAAATAAAACTAATCCACAGAGATAAAGTGAATAAAGGGCCTGATGCTGATAAGCCAAGACAGCTCTCCTCCTGCGCTGGGCTGTTTTCTGTGGGTGGCTAGTGGAGATATTGTTCATAAGACTGTGATGAGAAAGACAGATAGCGAGAGAGCTAAAGATGCTGCATCATTTGAAGGCAGTTCAGGCTGCTCCTACAAAGCACTCACCTCCTTGTTCTGCAAAAATGATGGAAAGTTTCATAGCTAAATGGAAAATTACAAAGCTGTTCGCTTCATAAATCAAAGAACGCCACAGGAATGTCCCTGAGGGCTTTCCAGATATGAAAAGGAACAACAATTATGAACATTTTCTCTTAATCTAGTTTGCCTGACCAACCAACAATGCATTTATGAGCATACTGTATGAGCATTAACTAACAGTTCACCCTCATGTTGTTCCAAAGCTATTTGACTTTCTGGTTTGATGTCAATGAAAATCATGAAATATTGGATGATCACTGACGTCAAAACTTATCTGAACTCACATGACAGGATTAAAGAGCTATGGATGTGGGGAAGGGTTTCAGCAAACAAAACTTTACATTTCAGTTTTATATTTTACTACTGCATGGCTCCAGAGGAGTTATTTAGAGGAATGTAATCATATCTGTTTTTATGACATTTATAAAGTCATTGTTAAAGCTGGACAGGCCCATTCCTATAGAGAGCTGCAGGGATGAAGTATTTTTGTAGGCCAAAACCATAAACGAGAGCATTTTTAGCACTTCTAGGTCTATCGTCCTGAAATCAATGGGTTTTTTGAACATGTTTTTGTTTAAATGCCTGAAATAAGGTCTGCAGTGAACAAGTTCAAGACATTTTCAAGTTTTATTCTACAAAATAAAATACATCAGCAATACTCCCTTGAGATTTTTAAAAGCATTTACTTGTCTTGAAAAAGGCGGTTGCTATCAAGTTGCTAAGTGGGAATACAGTGTCTGTGACATTAAACGTCATTTCCATTAAACTCATTTCCGATTTCACAGCTCCAATGTCTTTATAATCGTACTCTTACTTTAAACTTTAAGGGAAAAATATCTTTAAATATACACTTAAAGAGTTGTCAGAAGCTTAGTGATGGTGATGTTGAAGTCATGCAACTGTGGGTGTAGTTCGTTTATAGTCTACATTTAGCTTTTAACTTATGGCAATTGTATTTATGCTTCAAAATTCATAAGTTCATTTATGAAGATTATCCTGATGAACAAAACATACAAGAATCATAAATCTTTGTTGGCTGCAGCGCTATTTTCTGCAATAATCCAAAAGCAAAAAGAAAAATCCTATTGGGTTTTTGTCAAGCGAACCAGGGTGATACAAACTTGGGTTGGCTTACAAAATATATCACTGCACTGAAACTCCTAGTGCACATGCTCCAGATGTGTTAAGCCTTGGTTATCATGCTGGTGAGACAGGTTCAAGTCTGATCATTTTACACATACACACAAGGGCTGTGTGGAAAATAAAATAAAATTAAAATTAAATAACGCAAATCTAGACCCAAAAATACTTAAGATGTCTCCACAGGAAACCATCACTCGTCCCTCCCAAGAAGTAACCTAAAAATCCCTCCATCTCTTTCTCCAGTCTTATTTAGGTAAACTCCTCAAAACAAGGTCAAGACTCTCATCTCTCCCTGGCTTGGCTCAGTCTCAGAGGGACAGGACCCTGTGAGCAGCCTGAGAGGAGGACCCTGCTGGTCCCAATACGCTGAGACGTGTCTGCAACACTGTTTCCTGTCGACAGGCCCATCAGCATGAAGCTGTCCACACCACACAGACCCGAGAAAGCAGGGCCGCCGGGACAGCATGTAAACTCAACCTGCAGACCGCAGCCCGTCACGTTAACATGTCTGAACAGCCTGTCCACACAGCAGATACAACAGGTTAGACGTGTGACAAGGAGGGAGGTATGTGACGCGCACAAACACACACACACACACACACTCTACACCCACATACCCACTAGAGCAGTAAATTGGCCGCCACACTTGTCAACAGAACACCTGAGCAAAAACAAAAGCACAACTGTATAGTAAAAATGCCCCTCCATATGATAGGGAAGTCCTGGTTGATATCTATTAGCGGTCAACCACTATGGGTTTTTTTAATAGCTGATGCTGATATCTATAAAGCAGGGTGGTCAATTATAATACTTATAAAACTTAATGATGACAAATCCAACATTTACAAAATTGTAAAATCAGTTATTTTACACAAAAATCACTGAAAATGTTTACTTTTTATTTAACAGAGCTATAAATTGCCATTAACTAGCAAATTAAAATTACTTAAAGGGATAGTTCACCCAAAAATGAAAATTCTGTCATTAATTACTCGCCCTCATATCGTTCCAAACCCGTAAGACCTTCGTGCATCTTGAGAACACAAATTAAGATATTTTTAGTGAAATCCAAGACTTTTTGCGCACAAAAAGTATTCTTGTAGCTTCGTAAAATTACGGTTGAACCACTGATGTCACATGGACTATTTTAATGATGTCCTTAAGTACCTTTCTGTGCCTTGAACATGGTAGTTCCCTTGCTGTCTATGCAGGGTCAGAGAGCTCTTGTTTTTCATCAAAAATATCTTAATTTGTGTTACAAAGATGAACGAAGGTTTTATAGGTTTGGACTGACATGAGGGTGAGTAATTAATGACAGAATTTTCATCTTTGGGTGAACTATCCCTTTAAATGTAGCATCTTAAACGCATTAAAATCTACTTAAAAATACGGAAGGCATGTTTCCTAAACAAAATGAACAAGAAATATAAAATACACTTATTTCCATTTATACAAACCAATACAACAATGCCTAGTTATAAACAGCAATGTTTACATGTATTTTATTCAAATATTTAAATATATGAAAAAACGCTTTAAGTGATGGCGCAAATGAATCACTGAAGTAAAGTTTTGAACAGATTCACAGTCACCTTAACTTACAAACCCTATGGCCAATTTTGCAACTTAAGTTTAAAAGAGTTTAAGAACAGAGATGCTAATGAAACACCTGTCCTATCCTATTTGCAAGTTGTGAAACAATTAGTGAAATTAATCTAATGACTTTAGCAAACTTACTGGCAAAATGCATTAAAATAATTGCGATGTTCATAATGTAGCTTAACTTCATTGCTAATATATGTGAATCTACTCATCGCCCAGCCCAAATGCACACACACATACACATCGATCCACAAACACTCTAAAAATACTCCTCACACCTGAGGGATACAGAGACCCAAACACC
Organism: Onychostoma macrolepis; assembly: GCF_012432095.1. Classification (NCBI taxonomy): domain Eukaryota; kingdom Metazoa; phylum Chordata; class Actinopteri; order Cypriniformes; family Cyprinidae; genus Onychostoma; species Onychostoma macrolepis. The sequence goes on from NC_081162.1 coordinate 22,823,610, forward strand.
TGCTCCCCTCTGCCTCTCACGGTAATGACCGAAGCAGAAAACCCAGACAGAGAAAGAGTTTAAACAGCACGGCAGATGGATCAACAGAGGCAGCGCAGCCGCTGCCAGCAAAAGCTACGCTATGCGACAGGAGCCAGTGAAGTCCACACACACACACACACACACACACACCTGCACCTGCATTACCGGCTCACACACGCCAACTAGGATGCTTCGTTCAAACCTTCAATCTGCGGTTAACACTCCACTCGTTATCATTAGTTCGCAAAGTTTCATTTCAACAAGCAACATCAGACTGACGCAACACATATCCACAAGTTTGCCCAAACACAAACGATTCACAAACCAAAACGCTTCGCTGACATACAACACGACACGTCACGAAACTTTGCACACAATCACAAAACACGCCCACTAACGCCATACAAACCAACTCCGTACAAATCGAGCCTACTGCGGGATCTAGGAAAGGGGGGTAGAAACACGACAATCTTCTCTCTAAGGTGGCAGCTGATGGAAGGGTTTATCCCTGGAGGATCAAGCCACCGCGAGCGCCTTTTTTTCCATCCCCACCAGCAGTCTGAGCAGGCATGACGCATGCCTGGGTGAGAAGAGGATGATGAAGCTGTTCCTTAGCTCCTTGGTCTCCCCCCGCACCTCGATTCGCGCCCCTCCGCGCCGCCTCCATCTCTGGGCTCTCTGCAGGCGCACGCAGCAACCAAAGGGGAGCCAGTTCACACTCATCTCTCCCCATGGCCACCCGACCTCCAATCTAATTAAGCTCTGAGGCGGAGAAGATTAGGCACCCGGAGAGAGAGGGAGAGAGAGAGGGACTATAAATAAGACTCACGGAGCCACGGCGAGTCCTGAACGACTGCACAGCGCGTGCCCACTTTCGGCACAGCACCGTTTTCATGTCTGCGCTCTCTCTCTCTCTCTTTCGTTCTCTTGCTGTGATTCTGCCGGCTCCTCTTCTTATGTAATCCTAATACACAACTGGCCTACATTTACACACACACACACACACACATAGATCAATACCTACGTATTTATGTGTGTACTGACGGAGTGTATACAATATTAGCCTATGCACACACACTCAAGAAACACACACACACCCTCAAGAAATCCCAAGAGACTGCAGCGATCCGCAGGACAACGGTGTTCACTTTAATATTTCAACATAGCGCACTGCTGAGGAAACTTTACAACGTTTTTAAAAAAGCTTTAGGAGGGTGGCTTCCACTTCCATATGTATTTGTAGCATATATAAGTCTTTTAGTGTTATGTATTTATCAGTGATGCATTTTTTTACTGAAATCAGTCTTCATTTTCTGAAACTGAAATTGATTTAAAAATCGATTATTTAATTACATTTCTTTAATAAACAACACTCAAACAAAAACTGAGGTGTAAATAAATATTTAAGGCAGATTTGTATAAACTTCTTAATGATATAATCATGTTTCAATTCATTGTTGAATATACACAGAGTAGCAGTAACAAAAACTTGTTTTTATGACAGATTTATTCAAACATGCATTAAATAATGAAGACAACACTTAAGTAAAAATATAATGTAATGTAATATAGTATATATATTTTAGCAAAATAATCATCCTCTTCAAATTGTTCAAAACTGCTTAATGTAGCAACTAAAATAATCAAGGCATGCTTTCTAAATTGAAAATATTTGAAAGTCCAGCCTTTGTTTCATATAAAAAGCAACAAAGCACAAAGCTTATTGCAATTATTGGATGTGAGGATGAGACAAAAATGATGTTTAGCCTAGTTAAGTTTTGTTCAAGCATCACCTGAAAACAAGCAAAGACTAAAGACCAATGTATACTTTGTATTTTACGCATACGCAAGGGTCCACGTAAAGTGTGTGTGACACAAATTATGCCACCAGAATAGTACGTGCAGGACGCACATGCACATTGACTTGGTTTTGCACTAATCAGTTGTTCCACAAGGTGGCAGCACTGGCACGGGCCGCTGTTTCACAGTAGAAAACGAAACTAAAAAGACAGAATAGCAACTACTAATAACGGCGACAGCAACAACAACAACAACAGATGCCTGCACTGACAAGCACTTGTGTGATGGGGTTATACAATAGCAGCAACTTTAGTTAAAAAGAGTACAAAGACATTTTTTTATCTTCTGGAGAAAAATAGAGCAGACGCTGGACAAAGACGAAGCTCTCTAGAGTGCATGTGTCGACCGCCTGCGTTTGCGTATGCCTTAAATGGAGTATACTTTGAAAGGCTGCGCATTCAGCTATATGCATATGATAGCGTATATGCATACAAAAACGAAGTATACTTTGGGCTTAAAAGTCACATAAGAATCTTTTGTAGTTTATCAACAATGTGTGCATGAAATAGACGCTGACGCCAAATGAGCCATCCAAAACCGTTTCAGCAGAATTTAAAAAAATTCAGCCAAATATTTTCAGTCCATTACTACTATTCATGTCTCAAAACAAAATAAAATATGGCTTATTGCACGTAGATAAATAATGTTCTAAAATGGGATATGAACCCACAACCTTTTGCAAATTTATGTTGCAACTTTGTAAAACTGTTGATTATTCCTTCTTACACTTCTTACAATCTCCCATTCAGCTGGGGGATTGAGCACTTCCTTGGTTACTGAATTAAGCACCTATAGAGACTGAAACGAGACTGACTAAATGAGGAAATGGTGGAAATGTCCTTTTATATCTATTTATCTTTTTCTCCATTCCTTTTTCCTGTCTATTTCATAGTCTCAGCCTCAGACGTCATGCCCATGGACCACTGGCTGAACATCTGATGCATATGGCACACAAAAGTGAAAACACCTCAGGAGTTTTGAAGTCGTCATCGGATTGGTTGAATTATACAGGATTTCCGGGAGACGTGTGTGTTGCGTTCTTTAACGTTCTGCCTTGGAAACAAAGATGCCGTGACGCCAAACCCCCTCACGAAAGAAGAAAGCCATTGTGTTTACAACAGTGACGACGAACACTTATCAGGATCAACTAAAGGGTGGATTTTCAAAAGTATGTGACATATTTAAAGTTCGCGGCTTGATGTCACACAAACCTAAAAGAAACAGCTGGATTTGTAAACATTAATGTGAGCAACCGAGAATTCTGGGAATTCCATGTAAGACAATAAGAGATCATGGGTCATGAACCATGTCTCTGTTAGCAGTGAAAAGAAGATTAGAGGGATTTACGCCCACTAACAATCTCCTGAAGTCACTGTCCATATTAGCAAGACCCCTAGTCCTGAACAAGCACCTATAAGATGATTATAAGATGATGACGACTCGCTGATGCACCCAGCAGCTAATACACACACTCTAATATGCTTGACCCGACCCATAACCTTCATTTCAATTACTGTAAAATTTAATTATACAGGCCGAGGCATTTTCACATCAGACAGATATTATTACTGATGATTATGAATTTACACATTAACTTAAAAAGGTTACCTAAAAAAAATAAAAAAATAAAATCAATCAATCAATCAATCAATCAATCAATATATCTATCTATTTATCTATCTATCTATCTATCTATCTATCTATCTATTCAAAAGTTTAGGGTTGGTAAGATTTTTTTGATGTTTTTAATTAGTCTTTTATGCTCACCGAGAATGCATTTATTTTATTAAAAATACAGTGAAAATAGTAATATTGTTTAAAATTCATGAGAAAACTGAATTTTCAGTATCATTACCCCAGTCTTTAGTGTCACATGATCCTTTAGAAATTATTCGAACATGTGGATTTGCTGCTCAACAAAGGTCTTATCAATGTTAAAATCAGTTGAGATGCTTAATTTTTGTAAAAAAAAAAAAAAAAAAACCTTTAGCATTTTTTGATGAACAGAATGTTTAAAAGAACATATGTTTAAAATAAAAATCTTTTGTGACATTATGAATGTCTTTACTGTCACTTTTGATAAGTTTAATGTATCCTTGCCGAATGAAGATATTAATTTCTTTAAAAAAAATTACAATTAAATTACTGATCCCAAAGTTTTGAATGGTAGTTTAAAATACAATTTAAATGATATTTAATAAAAAAGTTATTTTTCACAGTAACTGATTTTTTTTTAAATCAATCACTATATTCTACCCTTTATACATTTGTAACTTGGACATCATTTTAATGGCCAGATGTCAAATATCTGATTAATTAATGGAATATAGATTAATCAATTATCAGAATAGTTGTTTGCTAATATAATAATATTACATTTAAATTTGTGAATTTGACAGACACAATGCAACAAACACTGAACATTATATGTTAAATTCCTTTAAACCCATGACCTTGATAGCACTACAGAAACGTCATAATGTCTTACAATAACAGCAACAATGTGTATTCACAAGCTGTTCCATGGAAAACATGATGCAAGTGGTTGATTTATATTACTCGGTACTGACACTAAAACAGACATTAATTTGACAAGTAACCAAAAAGCAAAAAGGCCTTGACATCATTCCTATGAGAAAACAATGAATCCCCAACAGAAAAATCTTACTGGAGCACAGTCACTCTTTCCTCAGAACACTGGGGTGTAAAAATAGAGCGAGTGAACACTTACACTTCCAGAGAGAGCAGCACAGGGACAGACATCCACAGACTGATGCTCTTTGTTTGCTCCACTGGACAGCCAGTCCTCCAAAATAAAGCACTAACTGTCTCAGAAAACAACTCCAACAATGGATGGAGAAAGAACGTCTTTGTAATCTAGATTGTTGAACAAACGTCTCAGGGGAGCGACGCTGAAAAATGTCACACAGAAATCAAACAGTGTGTCTTTTGGAAGAATAAATACTTTAAGAATGCTGTGAAAATAAATACTAACAGCAGTAATATTTTTATAAAAGACTGCAAAAACCCTGTTTTGAAAAAAGTCAAAACAACACTACGTTGGAGCTGTTCAAATCAATTTAATCTAGTTGTGGTATTAAAAAAAAAAATTAATTATATATATTTATTAGGGGTATAACAATTGACGATACGATGCATCGATGCCACACGTGAAATATCGATATCTATAGTATAATTACATAATGTCCGTCTATGCACTAACGCCAAAGCGAGCACTCTCATTCAAACTCGATATAAGGACTGTCCGAAGACACAAAGCGAACATAAAAGACGCCTAAAAGAAATAGACGCATAAAAGAAAAATACAAGTGCTCACTGCTCCTGACTAAATAGCTAACCTTTCTAACATCAAAAATGATTAATCTATATTTAATTTATACTGTGAAGACTACGCAGTTATTTTATATTTGATTATTACATTTCTGTAGCATACCTGACACTTTCTTTTAGACTGAGCAGAAAAACCTGAAAAGCACTGTTTATTGAACTTGTGTCTTTGTTCTATTATATTTATTTTCTGCTATTGTTTGTAATTTTGTTTTTATTTTTTTGTGAATGTCTTAATTGAGGTACAGGAAATTTCAGATAAATGTTCATGTTATATATTTTGGTTGCATTTGTGAGTTAATATGAATGTAGATGATTGTTTAAAATAGGTATATAATATCGAAACATCGATCGATATACTCCTGTATTGAATCGAATTGTAATCGTATTGTAGAATTTTTTGAGGTATCACAAATATTGTATCGCTGGGTATGAGAATCGATATCGTATTGTATCGTGACGAACCATCCGATTTACACCCCTTATATATATATATATATATATATATATTTTAATCTTTTGATAAGGTTTGACCCCAACTTCTTCCCGTCATCGCAGCGCGGAAGGTTATCTATCATTGTGTGATGAGGGTACAGCACCAGTGTTGCCAGGGTAACGGCACAAGTGGACTATTTTGAAAATACAGTCGCTGGAAAAATTACAGAGCCGTGGGTTGCGTGTTTTTGGGCTACTTTTATAATGTACCACGGCCGCCCAAGGTGTATATAGACAAATAAAAATGAAAATAGATCCTTTTACTAATGTGTATTATACTTGTAATGTATCCCTGGCAACTTAAGAACGGAGAGGCGGTAACATCACAAACAACGTGAGTTTCTGCAGAGCAGCAGAAATAAACACGACATCAGCCACTATAGATTATATAAGATAATAAACACACGATTACAATAGGATATAGTTTGTATGTGATTTTCTTGAGATGAATATGTACATCTGAAATGCTAATTTGTGCAGCAATATAAAAGGCTATAAATAGCATATTTTAACATCAGTAAACGACCAAATTCCACACGTGATTGTAAAAGGAAGTCATTACAAACACAAAGTGAGTTCTGAGTAAAAGTCTACTATTAATCTCATAAATTGTCTCATGATCATGATGTTAATAGTAGCTCTAATGCACCTGCAGAACAGGTCCAATTCTTCTTGATAATGCATTTTGTCATAGTACTTCATGTAAGGTCGCAAGAATGTTTTGTTGTATTTATTTAGAAATACTTTTGATAATAGTTGGGTAAATGTATACTGGGATTGAAGCGATGTGGCTTGGTAAACGTTTTATTGCCAGTATAAAGGCTGATAATGGCTGAATAAAAACAAAAGAATAATGATAAAAGAATAGTTAGGATTATGTCTCATACCTGGCGGAAGTGTGAAAGGTTCTGTTTCCTTAAACTAGTTTGTCATGCATTTCCTTTTCAACACATTTACAGGTAAATCCTAGTATTTTAAATTTGTGATTAATCATAATTAATCACAGTCCATGACTGTGATTAATGCGATTAAATGTTTTAATCGATTGACAGCACTAATATATATATATATATGAAAATGTAATAAAGTTAAAATACAAAATGTAAATCAATTGCTATATATCTGATGAAGTTTCATAGATTCTTAAATGACATTAAAGTTGCTGTTGTCAGCCATTCAAATCAATCATTTCAGCTGTTTGGCAAACTTCCCATCACACCCTTAAATTAAGACAGCTTCTCTCCAAAGCCCCGCCTCCAAAGAGGTTTCAGCCAATCAAATGTTAGCATGCCAAATGACAGGCAGAGGCTGTATATAGAGTCTCTAACAGACAAGTGTCATTTGTGTAGACATCTATTTCAGTGACATCTGTCAGAAAGAAGGACGTTTCATGTGTGGTTAAAAACAAAAAGCTTTAAATGAAGATAAATCATGAATGTAAATGTCCTTCACATTTCTACCATGCAATTTAACAAATACATTTTCAACACCACACACACAGTCCTCTCTGCATACACCATGACATATAACAAGCTCTGCATTCCTCTATGAATTCAGAGTGTTCCTGCTCAGGCTGTGAGCAGACTATTAGCACATGATTAAGAGTCTCCTTGAAATTCATTGTCACTTTCCATATGGTTCCTCCTGTAATAAAATATTTCCCCCTTTCTGCATGTGTTTCCTTAAATAAAAGACACTTCCTATTTTAGAACCTAACAGACCATAACAAATGAATTCTACAATTAATGCTTAAAACAGTTGCGGCATATTGTGATAAATCTAACAGCATTCATCTAGAGCAGTGGTTTTCAAACCCTGGGTCGCGGCAAAATGGGTAGCCAGGATGATTTAAGGAAAACGTATGTAACCAAGTTCAAGACTCAGGAAAGAAACAACTAAATAACAAACAACAAAACGAAAGTAACCGGCATCTGCCTCAGGTCAGAATCAAATGTGTATTTGTGTCTGCGCTCTGTTTTTGCAGCGTTGTACATTGTAGCAAATCAGAGACATATCCGTTTATTTCTATAACGCAATGGCCAATCAGAGGAGCTTTAGTGAGTCAGAATCCACTCACCGCTCAGAACGCGAGTGTTCTTGTTCAGCCCAGAGTTCTGGAAGCTTGCGACGCGAATCCTCTGATTATAATGAACAAAGTGTAGGTGATGTAAATAAGAGATTAATTGTGCTGTGTTGACAGATTCATTGATTATAGCGGAATTAGAGATCGCGATAAACTGAAATGAGTGACAGCTTTTTAAGGAAGCGCACTTCGCACGCTTTCTTTGCTGTATATAGCCTATTCTCCATTCAGAATTTGAATAAAACTTTGGTTTTGCATGCTGCTAAGAGGACCAATGTGGCGTACTTGCAACAAACTTTCGGAAGTGACATCTGCATATTCTCTAGAAATTGCAATGACATTGTGATAATCATAACTATGGACTGGACAAAATATGATATGTCAGAATAGATGTGCATGAAGGCAAGCACCCTCACTAATTTCAGAAGCACTGACAGTGATTTGATGTTGGAACAGAGCATCCTTCCGGAGCTCTACGGTGGGACTCGAGATCGGTCTGTATCGCAGTTGTCCTTCCTTCCTATATATATATATTAGTAAGATTTGTTTTTTTTCAGCAAGAATGCATTAAACTGATCAAAAGTGACAGTAAATACATTTATAATGTTACAAAAGATATCAAATAAATGCTTTCATCTGAACATTCTATTAATCAAAAAAGAAAAGAAAAGATGAAAAAATGCATTACAGTTTTAACAAAAATATTAAGCAACAACTGTTTTCAACGTCGATAATAATGATAAATGTTTCTTGATTAGCAAATCATCATATTAGAATGAATTCTGAAGCATAATGTGACACTAAAGACTGTAGTAATGATGCTGAAAATTCAGCTTTGCATCACAGGAATAAATTACATTTTAAAACATATCTGATATAGAAAACAGTTCATTTAAAGTGTTGTAATATTTCACAATTTTACTGTATTTTTGATCAAATAAATGCAGCCTTGGTGACCGTAAGACATTAAAACATTTTAAAAAAAAATCATACCAACCCACAAAAATTGAAATAGCAGTGTATACTGCTACAAAAAAAATTAATAAATAAGAATACATTAAAAAAACTAAACCAAAAACTCGAATAAGTGTTGGATCAGTTGACGAAGTGAATCAGCACTGTTCTGAGAAACTAACGCTTCAAATCTACGCCAAGTTCATGTCTTATTAAAAGTTGTCTCTAACCACGCTAAAATATTAAACATAGTTCTGTTCCTCACAAATTAAAAAATCATGCAGTCAGAAAGTATGGAAAACTGTCAGCATTTTTACTTCAACGTCATCAAAGTAAAGCTTAAAAAATTGATAGGAAAACTGGCTGAATGGCTTGGCATGTTCTTAAGAGACACTTCAGAAAGTCCAGATTCCCACTGACACTTCTATTAGACAATAAATCAAGATCAAAGCACAGAAACACAAGCGCAATTACCCAAGTCCACATCCTCTTCCCGCGTCCTAAATCAGATGACCCTGTTCTGTTCCGACTCATTTGAAGCGCCGCTTCATCTTCAAAGAGAAACAAACATTGCCGTTTCACCGAGCAGCTGCCACATTTTCCTCAACCGATGCCCAACTATTTCCCATCCTGTTGTGAGGCATTAATAGTGTTGTCTGCATCTAATAGATGGTCGTAAAAAAGGGTCAGTGTGCATCTCAGACAAGGATGCGGTGTTCTGTAGTGGGGCACGAGAAGGCTGGCACATTTAATCCGTGGTGTGGGATAAATCTTTATTTGGATGTGTGGATGGCCCAGGCTCATCTGTATATCACATTGAATATCTTCGAGTGGCTGGTTGAGGGGTATCGGAGATAAAAACACGTCCAAAAGGCTACAAGAGATGAGGAGAATTCTTCAAGCGCCACTCCTTCCGCTAATAATACAACAGCTACCGATGCCATCCCAGCTTCCGTGTCATTACCGAAGGGATGACACCTCACTTAGCCATGCACACTCCTGCTATGTGATGTAAACGATACCATGAACAGGTTTCTGGCATTGGATGTTGAAACATTATACACACACCCACACATATAGCGAAAGAGAGAGACTTAGCATCTCAGAATAGCAACTCCACTATACTCGATAATTGCCTACTATGCAGCTAGAGGCATGTTAAATGGCGGTCATTGAAAAAAAAAAAGCATGTAAAGTGGGTAAAATGTAAATCAGCCCATGCAGGGGGAGCTTTTCCTGGCCATTTATCAGTCGTGTCCTCGTGCAGCTCATCTGAGTCCAGGCTAAAGCCTCGGAGCAGAAGTGTTATAGTGAAGACTGGAAACTGGGCCGAACGCCTATCGCAAGTGTTTGTTATCTGTGCTTGCTATCCTCCCTCGTGCTGTGTCTTGTAAGGTGCTGGTATGAATGTGAACGGCCAAAAGTCAAATTTAAAAGTTTGAGGTGTCTCATGTAGTACATTTGTGGGTACAGATGTACTTTTGTATCCAATAATTAGTCTGAGGGTCATTTTGAGGTCGGCATGTTCTGTTTTCTGCACATCATTAGAGTGTGTAAATTTCTGTTTGGAATAGATATGTTTCTAGTCAATATTACATTGATCAACAATGATATTCACAACTGCAGTTTGTTCTACAGTATGCAGCTGAAAATTTACTTATTTCTCTACGTTATTGTAGAGCCGCAGTTGAAGGGTGTAAGGGTACTCAAATAAATAAATACAGCCATGGACAAAAATATCGGCACCCTTGGTAAATATGATCAAAGAAGGCTGTGAAAATTAATCTGAATTGTTAATCCTTTTGATCTTTTATTAAAGAAATTCACAAAAATCTAACCTTTCATTGGATAATAAGAATTTAAAATGGGGGAAAATATCATTATGAAATAAATGTTTTTCTCTGATACACGTTGGACACAATTATTGGCACCCCTAGAAATTCTTATGAGTAAAATATCTCTGAAGTATATTCTCATTCATATTCACAATTTTGAGCACTCCAGGGTGATTATGAACATGAAATTATCCAGCCATGGCTTCCTGTTTCACAGAAATAGGAGGGAAAACAAAGCCCAAATTCCCTTAATCATCCATCACAATGAGAAAAACCAAAGAATATATTTCTGATGTGCAGAAAAAGATAATTGAGCTTCACAAATTAGTGAAGTGGCTTTAAGAAAAGAGCTAGAGCAGTGAAAATTCCCATTTCCACCATCAGGGCAATAATTAAGAATTTCCAATCAACATAAAATGTTACGAAACTGCCTGGAAGAGGACGTGTGTCTATATCGTCCTGATGCACGGTGAGAAGGAGAGTTTGAGTGGTTAAAGACTCTCCAAGGACCACAGCTGGAGAATTTCAGAAAATAGTTGAGTCTCCGGGTCAGAAAACCTTTGAAAACCAAAAAATTGTCAAACAGCACCTACATCACCACATGTTGTTTGGGAGGGTTTCAAGAAAACTTCTCCTCGCTCATCCAAAAACAAACTCCAGCATATTCAGTTATCAGACACGACTGGAACTTCAAATGGCGCTGGCTTCTATGGTCAGATGAAACTAAAAAATTAGCTTTTTAGCAGCAAACACTCAAGATGGGTTTGGTGAACACAGGGATAAAAAGTACCCCATGTGTACAATGAAATATACTGCTGTATTTTTGATGTTATGGGCCTATATTTCTGCTGGAGGTCCTGGACATCTTGTTTAGATACATGGCATCATGGATTCTATCAAATACCAACAGATAAAAAAAAATGAACAAGTGACTGACTCTGTTAGAAATCTTATAATGGGCCATGTTTGGATCTTCCAACCGTACAATAATCCAAACACAAACCTCAAAAACAACACAAAAATGGGTCACTGAGCACAAAACCAAGCTTCTGCTGGCCATTCCAGTCCTCTGACCTGAACCCTATAGAAAATGAGTGGTGAACTGAAGAGAAGAAGCACCAACATGGAGCTGGGAATCTAAAGGGTCTGGAGTGATTCTGGATGAAGGAATGGTCTCTGATCTCTTGTCAGGTGTCTCTAACCTCATCAGGCATAATAGGAGAACATTTAGAGCTGTTAAACTGGCAAATGGAGGTTTCAAAAAGTATTGAATAAAAGGGTACCGTTAATTGTGGCCAATGTGTATTAGAGAAAAACATTTATTTCATAATGATATTTCCCCCCATTTTAAATTCTTATTGTCCAATGAACGGTTAGATTTTTGTGAATTGTTTTAATGAAAGATCAAAAGGATTAACAATGCAGATTAATTTTCACAGCCTTCTTTGACCATATTTATGGCCATGACTGTATACATAAAAAATTTGTCCTGGGTCGTATTAAAGTTTTACTAAATACATAAAAGCGACTTAGCACTACTGGCATTTTTGAAGAGGGCTGACTAAAACACTTCTGTATTCAAAACTAGCACTAAAAACATTGGGCTAATTTCTGCTGTTCAGTTTACAAGAATCACACCCTTTGCATGCAACCCTAACTTTGACCTCTTGTGCTCAAGTATATAAAAGCATTCTTAAACAAGAGGCATCAGCATGCGAGTGATGAATTTCATGGAAACAGAGATAGACAGGAGGCATGAAGCTCAAGGAGTTCTGGTATTTTTGGGGCAGGTCAGGGTTACGGCAAAGGCTGGTGGTGACACAATCACAGCAACCCTGTATGCCAAATATCCCGAACCCACAAACATCACAACCATTCTGACACTGAAGAACATGCTGTAAGGAGATCTGAAGGTCACAGTGTCGTCTTCTATGAGAGTTTGCAACCTCGCTGCCTTATATAGAGCATTCCTGCTGTGCAATCTGACGCTACTCACTACAATTTTCAAAAGAAAATGTCTGGACAAGTGCGGAGCGCGGCACCGGTTATTCTGCCACAGTGATTTTACATCCCTGGAATGAGGAGGCGTCTAATCCAGAATAGCGGCATGTTTCCCATGGTCTCGGCGGGGGATTGGGGGGTTCATGTAAACTAATGCTCACGTGATCTTATGATGATGGGTTTTACACTGATGCATAATTTGTGGAGCCTTATAAATAACTGGCAGCACTGAGAAAGAGGTCACGCTTGCACCGTAAACAATGATAGTAAAACAATAGTTGTCTAACTATGATGTGCAGATAAAGAGCAAAGAGGATGTGCAAAGCTTGCTCATCCCGAAAACAAAGGTCATTAGGAAGCCACGCTTAACGCACACCCAAACATCTATTCAACGAGACAAACTCCCAGGCATGTGTACAGCACAGACTAATTTTACCCACTTCCCATCTGACCCGACCCAACATTCCACAAACGTGTATGTGTCAGACTCTTCTTAGTCATTAAGCAAAGGCCTAAACTACAGAAATCTTCAGATGTTTTCATGTGTATCCTGTTTGGTTACACCTAAATTTCTGAAGCACAGTCATCAAAGTAAACAGATTGTACCATGGGCTGTTATAATTGCGTATAAGTGAGTCAGAATACCATGTGACACTTGTTTTTAATGGCAATGTGTTACTAAAACAATCCACTGGAATTTTATCATGGTATTTCCAGAGTTTTCCGAACATTCCAATGTGCCAAAACATTTGCTAATGCCAGAAGAAAAGCTCTAGTTTAAAAAAAACGCCAAAAAAGAAAAAGAAAAAAAAAGAAAATACAAACAACAGAATTTGTTTGTCAAAACATTTACTGTTTATGGTTCTCTGTGATGCATGTAATCTTGTTATTCAATCAGCTGAAGGTAAAGCAAGCAAAAAAAAAAAAACCCAAACCAACCATCAAAAACCATAAAATAAGCCCAAACATCAATGTGTTATCAAAGATAAATGCAGTTCTAAATAAATAATGCCACCTGTTATTTATTACCAATAGTTTTTAACTATTTTGTTTAACAACTTTATTTGTTAAATATTTAATATAATTGTTAAAGGGGTAAAGAAAAAAATATACAACTTGTTCTAAAGGATAGAATAAAAGACAGACAGACAGAATGACAGAATGATAGAGAGAACGATACACAGAGCGACAGAACTATAGAAGAACAGATAGTAAAACGATAGATAGATAGATAGATCAACAGACAGAAAGATAGACAGAACGATAGGTAGAACTATTGATAGAATGACAGAATGATAGAGAGAATGATACACAGAGCGACAGAACTATAGAACAGAAAACAACGACAGACAGACAGATAGATAGACAGAATGACAGATAGATCAGATAGAACGATAGAATGACAGAATGATAGAGAGAACGATACACAGAGCAACAGAACTATATAACAGAAAAAAAATAGATAGACAGAATGACAGATAGATAGACAGACAGATAGATAGACAGATAGACAGATAGAGACCAAATTACAATAATCCATCTATCCATCCATTTATCGATCCATCTAATGTCGTTATTTTGTTTTATCTAATGCAAAACCTTAAAAAGAATAAATTCCTAATCAAAGACTGGTAAGGTTTAGCAGATGCAGTAGATTCAGGTTTTAGCTCAAGTTCTTATTTTGCTTCACGTGATTCAGTAATTTCAGTAATTAAAGTCACACACCAGTATCAGCCATGAATGCCTGCACATTATGCAGCTCAGGTCGAGCTTCCTACAGGTCAAAAGTCCAGCTATGAAAAAGCACCACCTCACAACAGCATTCAGACAGCACAGGACGTATGAACTGTATACTTTTCCTTCAGGTATCAGGTGCACACCTACAGCCATTACTGGTTACCTGATGCAGAAACCTAACAGCCATCCTGCGCAGCGCTTCTCAAGTCGAGCCGAGATCCTCAACTATCCACATTCCTTTGCTCTGCCGAGTCAACGCATTAAAACAAAACAAACAAATGGTGAAAGATAAGAAGGTAGCAGATTACACCTGTACACTTCCCACAATGCTTTGCATAACAAAAAAAAAAAAGCAGATCTGCCCTGAGGGACATATAAGGGCACTAGGCTCTGCCCACACTGCAGGTTTCAGCCAGTAAGGTCAAGGCTTTCTGATGACGAGCTGAAAGGTAATATGATGAACACAGGAGACTCTCTTACTCGCAGTAGTCAGACAACACAAACCTGCCGCTTAACCAACACTCCCTCCCTCTGTTTTCCATGAGGGATACCAAGACGTTTCCGAATGATTGAGTAAAGCTCCACTGGGAACTCAAGAGCAGTCACTAAATAAAAGAAACCTCAAAACCAAAGCATGTCGAATGCCAACAGGCCACAGGCCAGCAGAGAGGGTGGGGTAGGGAACGTTTGTGTCATTTTTAAGGACAATGGATTCTTATTGACATTTCAAACCTTGTGGTCTTATTCTGGTAAAAGAAGAGGTTGTTTTCTCCCAGTTAATGTGCTGACGGATCACAATGCTTTCTGAGAAAGAGCGGTATTTGAGCTTAGGGTGTAGGAATATATGAGCACCAAAGCAATTTCATGTTCAGATAATGTGAGTTTAGGGACAACATCTCACAAAGAACCAGCACTTCAATACTACAAGAAAAATATACAGTTTCAAAATGATACAAGATAAAGTAATAAATTAAAATCAAATGAACAAGATATGTTAGTAACAAATTAAATATTAATATATAAAATAAAAATAAAGTACAATTAAAAATAATACAATTAATTAATTTAATTTAAATAAAATAATAAAATAAAATGTATCTGAACTAAGAAATCATGATAAATATGTCCAAAGTGCAATAATGTCAAAAGAATAAAAAGCCTTTGGGCCTGATTTATTTCAATTTGGTGCAAACTTTAAAGAGGACATATTGTGGAAAACAATATGTGACCCTGGACCACAAAACCAGATATAAGGGTAAATTTAAAAAAAGAGAGAGAGAGAGAGAGAGAGAGAGATTTATACATCATCTGAAAGCTGAATAAATAAATTGTTAGGATATAACAACATTTGGCCGAGATACAACTATTTGAAAATCTGGAATCTGAGGGTGCAAAAAAATCAAAATATTGAGAAAATTGCCTTTAAAGTTGTCCAAATGAAGTTTTTAGCAATGCATATTACTGATTAAACGTTTTGATATATTTACGGTAGGAAATTTACAAAATATCTTCATGGAACATGATCTTTACTTAATATCTTAATGATTTTTGGCGTAAAAGAAAAAAATGATCATTTAGACCCATACAATGCGTTTGTTGACTGTTGCTACAAATATACCCATGCTATTTATGACTGGTTTTGTGGTCCAGGGTCACATATGATAATCAATATAATAATATATATTAATAATTGATAAAGTAATTAATTACATTAATTCATATTTAGTGCGTGTAAGGTTTATAAGGGTGTTCAAAATCATATTATTTTCTGCTGTGATATCAAAAATAGCATTGAGAACTGTAAACTTTCACTGAAAAACAGAATCGAGCTCATACTAATAAATACTGTAGCAAATAAATATATTTAGCACGGTACTGTACTATGGTATTTTCATGGTACTTCAAGATTCTTTATATCCATTAGTCCAAAAAGCCATGACAATAACATAGCACTCTTGGTCCTGCTGCATTAAATGACTACATACAGCCAATGTTTGAAGTACCACCCTATACACACATACAACAGGATCAACTCAAGGTTTCTTCCCACACAAATGTGGAAATTTAGATCTTGGATGATCTTGATATTATTTCCATCACATACTGTATAAGCAGGCTTAATAGATCTCCAGTCCTCAAACTCCCCCTCTTCCTCTGAGGGTCTCTCCAGCATGAGAGCTTCATTGTTTCGGAGAGCGTTTATGGAGGAACAATGCTCTGCTTTCACTGCCAGTGTCTCACTGCACTAGTGTAAACAACTCTTTCATTCGTCCACCAGATCCTGTCCTCCCCTCTTCTGCTGTCTGTCTGAGGTCACATCTCTGACACACTCTAATTGCTCAATAATTGGATTTGTGCAAATGTTTGTAATTCCCAAAGCATTAGTGTTTTTTTCACAGATAAATACAAAGGATGTCATAGGTTTAATTGAGGTTGAACATTTTTTTATTTAATGTACTATAATAAGTTCAGATTTAATATTTAATTGTTTTTGCTGCACACATTTATATATTTGGATTAAACATGATGATTTAATTAAATTAAATGTATTTGTTTTAACATTTTCTTTAAACTTTGGTTTAATTTTAGTACATTTGATCAGTGGATTGTTAACTTCACTGTAGTTTTTATGTCATAGACACAACTCTAATTTGTTTTATACATTTTGGTTTTAGTAATTATACTTTAAGTCACAATGACACAGAAGTAACTAAGGAAGTCTGGCATACATAACCAGAGAGAAGTCATTAATAAATAACAATAATAATAAAAAATAAATAAATTCCTTGCTTGAAAAAATTTATGTTACCTGAAATAATCATTAATCCCCCCAAAAAAAAAAAAACTTATTACCAGAGCAACATTTGACTAAATTAAAATGAACTTGGTACTAAAATACCTAAATAAAAAAATAATAAAAATATACAGACATGGGTTAAAAAATTAAAAAAATGACAAAAACACAAAATTACTAAAACTTTAACTAAAATTAAGATCAAAAAAGGAACTTTCAAATTGAGAAAACTGAGTTATGACATTCTGATTAAACATTATAAAGTCAAAATTATTATTATTTTTTTTTTAATGAAACGTAACATAAATGGATGAATCATTCACAATAAGATATATTATATCCATTCAGAAAAAGTCAAAGTGACTTTAAGCCAGTACTTTACTCACAAATAAAATGCAACTGAAAGACTAAAAAGAATAGATAAACTATTGTCCTTTATGATTGTTTTTACAAAAACAATTACGTGCCATCGTCTCTGTTAAGTAATCTCACCTAGCATTCACTAATGAGCCATATTCTCAGGGGAAATCAAAATAGGCCTTCTAAACAACAAATCTGCCCTCCAGCTAAAAGAAGCATCTTTTTATGACTAAGTAATTGCAGAAACCTGAAAAAGGACTGACGCACATCTGCTTCAAATTGACACTAAGGTAAATTCAATTAAACCATAAATTAAAGCAACAACCCAAACTTAAAGGGAGGGGAAAAAAGAGCTTTCCATCACTAGGTTATGAAACTTAAATTAGAGGCAGCACGACCTGGAATTACAAAACATTCACTGCATCCACAACACATGACTCATGTCAAATATGATAGAGAAGGTCAGAGATGCACTTCCCAGAAATCTCTGTCATCAACGGGCGATTAGGACAACGTCTGGAGAGCCGTAGGGATCTAATGAGCTTTCTCTGTGCACAGGGTCGGCAATCTTTAGGGTGTGGTACAGTTCAAAAAGGAAAGCAATGCAGCAGAGGAAGCAAGCTGTAAACTGTCCTCATCCTGTCCATTCCTAGATAAGCCCAATCTAATTCCTTGCGGCCAGGGAGGAAATAACAACTTCTGGAAAATCCTAAGACTTTGTCTAAGAAGTCAATCTAAAAGAAAACAAGAGGACCTTTTTTTTTAAACTAAGTTTTGATGAGAAGACAGGAAACTGCAGTACATGAGAACTGATCTTGACATCACTCTGTGTGTCCAACTGAGATCAAATGATCACACAGCTTGCATGAACTGAACTACTGATAAATGTGCATGTATACAGGATGTACACCCTGGTGAGAGGGGCAAAGGCCCAAAATATCCAGCGCAGAGGCTCAAACTGTTCCATGTAATTTAGAAGCATTATCCTGCCACAAACTACAAAGAAAAACATGACTATTTCAGGTTAAAATGTTTAAAAATAGCCTCAGCTAGGTGCCTAGCAGCTCTTAAGATCCATTCACATGCACAAAGAATGATAACTATATTAACGTCTGCAAAAATGCATGATAACATTCCATTTATTAGAAACGTGCATTGCAGTTTTGTCATCTGTTGCTTTAAATGCTTGAGCGCTTTAAAAGCAGGATGGATTTTTATTGGCTGCCCATGTTTTTATCACTCATCAACTGGGGGAAAAAAAATCATTTTGAAAGTGATTCCAACAATATTGCTCCTCTGTGTCGTTATGCTTATAGTTTTGTTGTGATCGCTGCTATACTTTTAAATTTAGAATTATTTTTTTTAACTATATCGTTATATCATCCTTGGTGTGAACAACCTTTGGTGGAACCATAAACACCAACAACAATGAGGGTGACAAATCATCCCCAAAAATCAGAAATGTCAGATTGTCCACCTCAATATTTGATATTCTTGATGCTGCTCAATTTGTTAGTAGGATGACAAAAAGTTTTAAAAGTTACATTTTTAGGCTGGTCATTGGTCTAACAGATCCCATCAGTGTCAAAATGTCTGAGACCAAATGGAAGTAGGCAGGCTTTACTGTTACCAATCATGAATTCCAGCACAATCCTTCGGTTTGTAGCATTCGATGAGTGTGAAATAAAGCTAAAGTTTAATATCTGAAAACTGTTAAATAACCAACTTTATTATCCTGTGATATAAGCTACTTCCACCACTTTAAATAGGCTGAATCATTTGTGTAATTCATGTAACTCATTCTTGAGCCACTCCTTTGTTGCCTTGGCCGTGTGTTTTGGGTCATTGTCAGGCTGGAATCCACGACCCATTTTCAATGCCCTGGCCCTGACGGCACATCGTCCCTTTAATGCGGTGCAGTTGTCCTGTCCCCTTAGCAGAAAAACACCCCCAAAGCATAATGTTTCCACCTCCATGTTTGACGGTGGGGATGGTGTTCTTGGGGTCATAGGCAGCATTCCTCCTCCAAACACGGCGAGTTGAGTTGATGCCAAAGAGCTCGATTTTGGTCTCATCTGACCACAAACACTTTCACCCAGTTCTCCTCTGAATCATTCAGATGTTCATTGGCCATCTTCAGAGAGGCCTATACATGAGGAATTGAATTTGATACTGAATTTGATCAAACTGGCATATGAATTAGAACAAATGTGTGCATATCTAAAAAAAATAATAATACATTTTACAAATAGCTCAAATAAACAACTTGTTCTTTGACTGTTCTTCTTTCTGTTTCTTTATTGCCTTAAATCATTTAAAACCCTTTAATTATTGAATTCCTTTTAATAAATAGATCATTACAACCACCCCTCCCTTCCGAGAAAAAAAAACAAAAACAAAAAAAAAAAACACAATTTCTCCACCCCCAGTGTTCAAGACATGGATATAGCCTTGGCTCTTAGTAAGAGCCTTGATATGCATAAGCCAAACAAAAGATCTTTTATTACAGAATTACAGTTTATCTTCATGCAGAAGCAAATTACAGCTTTTGCCCTCCAAGAATAAAATTGAGACAATCACTGTTTGCCACACACCCCATTCAGACTTTAAAGTGAGGTGACAATTTAGGTGTCAAAACAGATTATTAACACATACTAGCAGTTTAATTAGTTTAATCCTTTGAAGTGAATGTGAGCGACAGGTGGAACCATTGCTTCGTCCGAACCACTACAGCAGTGCAGCCTGTGCAAGAGGAATGTAAACCGAGTGCCCTTGTGCCTGGCACAAAGCAGTTGCAATAAACCAGCTGCGGTAAGACACGCACTGGTGTATGTGCAGACGTAACACAGCCTCAAAACATCAGGATGTCTATCAAAACACCGCACAAAAACAACAAGGCTACTTTCAGTGTTGTCTTTGTCCTCGTTCAGGACATGCACGTCTGTTATCAAAGGAAATTATGTCCAAATATGAATCCGCAAACAGAGAATCCTAATTAAAAGGTATGATTGAAGCGGAAAAACCAAAGCCAAGCAGCCTCGCGGGAGATTAAAGGCAACTAGCCAGAATTAAAAGCCTTCTAGTGGATTAGGCCGGATTCGAGTATGTTGAGCGACGTGTTTGGCCAGGGAGAGCGAGCAGCCCCTAGACGAGCCTGATTAGACACAACAGTACAATGCTAAAAACAATGCAATAGGCAATTCTAACAGCAATCAAGACACGCATTTGCAACTAAAATGTATTTAGGAACATGTGTGTGACAAAAGGTCCTCAGGAATCGCAATACAGTCTAATGTGATTATTAAACTTCAAAAACCAATGATTTAATCAAATTAAAACTGAGTCGGGCCAGTACTTAAACAAACTTTTAGCCAATCAGCAGTAAGGGGCGTGTCTACTCATGATGCGAGGAGAGAGCGCTCATCAGTGCACATGGCGGACATTAGTCAAGCCGAGCAACGACAGAAAGATAGAGATGGCGGATAAAAAAGAAAAGAGGAAAACATCTGCGGAACAAAAGAAGGCTTACACCGTGTCTACACCGGATGCGATAAAGCGACCGTTGAAATTCATTTGAAATTTGTGTCAATACGTCATAAATAGAATGCGGCAGCAGTTTACTGTCAGGGATTTGTCATGTCGCGGCACGGCATCCAGTGTAGACCGCATCTCTGATTATAATGAGTTCTATAGTATTTTGTCACACTGCGCCGCTTGCGTCCGGTGTAGACACGGTGTTACGATAAGGCAAAAAGAAGGACCCGTGTAAATATCAGATCAGCTTTCCAGCACTGGAGAGAACTCAAGATCGAAGAAGTCTTCCTGCGATCGGGCGCCGAGGTTGCTTTGTTTCTTCTCAATAGGAGAGTAACACTGGTTTTGCTTTGTTTCACAGAACTAATCGTTGCCGTACATATGTGTGGGGCTGAGCTATCAAAATAGGGGCAAGACCCTTTTGGGGTGGGGCGTGTTTGTTTTGGTGATTTCAAATGTCAACTTTGGCTACCAGAAATCACTTACCCCACCTTTAATATGTGTTGCATGTTTTAAAGTAACAATGCAGTTATCAGTCAATAAATTCTACCTTTTTGCTGTTGATAAATTATGCCAATAATTGATAAATTATGACAATGTTTAGTGTTTATATTGTACTATGTTGTAGATGGCAATAGTAAAGCACTGACATTTTAAAATAAGAGTCCTAGTATATTTCAGGCCTGCTTATAATTAAATGTCCTGCATTACGCATAAAGTTATTTTATTCCTGTTATTACTGGTATTTTGGTAACACAATAAACTGTATCTGGCATCAGTGTAAAATTTCAGCTATTTAATAAATAATATTTAATATAAAGATTTTAATAGGATTGGAACAATAATCGGTTTATTAGTACACAGAGTTTATAGTTTAAAGTAGCCCTAAAAATAATTACATAATTATTAAATACAGTTTGAAGCTGAAATATTAAAAAGAACAGTGTACATTTTGTTTTATATTGAATCATTTTGCTTTTAAATATCTCCTTGTATCCATTTATTAAGGAAAAACACATCATTAGATA
Organism: Onychostoma macrolepis; assembly: GCF_012432095.1. NCBI lineage: Eukaryota > Metazoa > Chordata > Actinopteri > Cypriniformes > Cyprinidae > Onychostoma > Onychostoma macrolepis. The sequence continues at coordinate 22,845,660 of NC_081162.1, forward strand.
TATTTTTTTCTGTGTTTAGAACATTTTTTCATGTGCTCCTATTTTTATTTTGCTCCCATTTTACATTTGCTTCTTGGGGAAAAAGCAAGCGTCAAGCCCTCAAAGTAAGATCGTATCTAAACTGTTATTTTACCCAACAGTAAATATTCAGTCATCGGTTTTTCTCACTTTTTGTTTTCCAGGAATAACAGTGTTCATGGTTACCATAGCTGTTTAGTTAAAAAAATAACCAAAAACACTTTAAAAAAAGATGAAAGTGGTTAAAATGACTCATGCACTGTATTGAGAGTATTTAGAAGTCATTTGACAAACATGCAGAAATGATTTCCCTATACAGCAACTCTCAAATCTCATTTGGCAAGTCACGTTCAGCTACAACAAATGAAATAATCAATCACCATTTAGAATCAATGGCACCAAACTATGTGTCAATATGTTGTCACGTCTCTTTTTAATCTGAACATGGATGCAAATGAGGTGGATGTGTTTGTCGTAACTGAATGAGTCACCTCTGTTCAAATGTGCAGAATGACAAATGAGATTTCCATTGAATGGTCTGTTCCTTACAAAAAGATTCACAAGACTTGGAATATAACACACATAGTCACATAGACTACTTATTAATTTGTTGGTCCTTTTGGAGCTTGAAAGGTCATTACAAATGGTCACATCATGGAAAAGAGCTTCGTGAAGGTTAATTTAAAAAAAAAATCACCTTTTGCATTCCACTGGGAAACAAACAGCATATACATTTGGGAACAACATTTTTAAAATTAATGATTGCATTTGCGCATATTCTACACACAAACAAGTCCTCAAAACTTTCATCAAGTTAACTTGAATGCACTGAATATTGCTCACAGAAGTAGTAAAGACTTTAAATCAGTTTTGTGAGTGTGAGTATAAGAAGATTGGCTCTTGAGAAGCTATAAGTCTGGGTGTGATTATAACAGCTCTTCTCATCCTAACATCAGAATCAGGCCTCTTCTCTACTGAATAATGAGGTCTGATAATCTGCAGCCCAAGCTGCTCTCCCGCTGGGCCAAACCAGACAGAAAATACCAAGCCAAATGAGGAGGCCACTGGGGTGAACACAACACCTCCACACTGAGGCGACAACATCAGCCGTCCATTCGGATGAGGCAACAAGTGGCAACATAGGTTGAGTAGTAAAATGTAGTGAGCTGCATACCTAGACTGCATTTTTGGGCAACATCAACTCGGCTGGTTCAGAACCTGCCTAGAATGCCCCAAAATACATTCTATGTAGGCAGCTCAATATAGGTAATGAGACACAGCCATAGATTCACTCAAACAGAGTCAAGGTCACCTGGTCCCAGCACTCACAGAGAGCTCCAGGAATAGTTTCTGCATCACTAACAGTTTAAAGAAGTTGAGTAGATATGAAATCATAAATACTAGAACCGATGCAAAGATTGAGTTATAGGAAAGTTCACTGCCAGTCAGTTCACTGGACAGACTCGACTGAATGATTTAAAGTTTATCCTGATAATTATTTTTTTTTTTTATGTAAATGTTTGAAAGAATTAATTTTGTAGACAAATAAAAAAAAATTTTAATAGAGGCCATACGCTTGTGTTAGTTTTGCTGACAATATAAAACAGGATTTTATTGTACCTTTTGTGTTCATTTCATTAAAAGTAATAAGTGATCACTATATCTAAATTATTATTTTATAACCATATTGATTTTGAGCATTTGTATGTACTTAGTAACAGCTGTTCATCCAGATCATGCCTTTTTTCATGTAGAAAAAAATATCTTCTTAATTTTGCAAATGCAAAAAAAATATTGAAATATCAACAAGTGTCTAGCATACTTGCAAACTCCTTCAATACTGTTTAAAAGGCATCCTAGGATGCCGACTGAAGAAATTAAGATAATTTCCATTCCATTTGTTTACTATATAATTCCTTTACTTCCTTGTGAGTTATTTCATTACTTTAACTTTACAGTTATATAAATGTGGATAAAAAAATAAAAAAAAAAAAAATACTGTAGGTGTCCAAACTTTTGACTCATACTGTCCAAAACCAAATATTAAAAATTAATGTACTAGTACTTTACAACTTTATTTTACAATATATTAATTTAGATTTTATAGTATATGACCAGTTTGTGCTGTTTGAAACAGAATATAAATTAACCAATATATTGTTGGAATTAGTGAAATTATTTAGACAACCCCTGTGCCTGTAGTGTTTCTGGTTTATATCAACAATCTATCTGAAGTCTTCAATGGCAAACAAGAGACCAAATGACAAAATGTCAAACTTCAAACCTGACTTTTCAGGCCAAACATGTCAGCAACTTCCAAAGCGAAAGCACTACGTTACAACAATCCCCGTTTTGTTTCTATAAAATGGTATTTAGACGTGGCCGTGGGCGTCTCTAAACGACAAGGAAACAGAGCTAAAGATCATTTCTGACCATTAGAAATATATATAATCGGCCCTAAAAGTAAATTAGAGTTGACAGGAGAGTGTTGATACAGTAGCGTCCGCCCTGAGGCGAACTCAACAGGTGAAGTTCACAGTGCAGCATTCCATTGGCTGAAGCAACCTTATTATCATAAACAAAATTAATATATACACTATGTTGGATCAAAATGTCTTATATTCTAACGCTTAGGATTTATTTTCCCAAATAAACATAAAACTATTCCGGAAAAACTGTACATGACAATCCTTCTGCGGCGATACTTACAACATTGTCGCTTTTATTCGGATAAGCAACTCTTCCTCCACCTTTCACGGGCATCCTGATTTCTCTGTTCAAAAAACTACTTCAACGCTGGATTAATGGCGATTTTTTTCTAATCTGTTGTTGTCGTCAACCTCTTGGATTCAGCATGGCTTTGAGCAAGAGATCCTTGTGAAATCGTTCCTGGTGGAGCGATCAGCGTCTGAGTACGCGAAGGCAGACCCTGGGAAACATTTTTGCTGCGAGCGACTTTCAACCCAAGCCAACCTACTTCACGATTCTACCAACAACGAAAAAGGGGTGTATGATGTGCTTGCGCGCAGTTTATGTATAAACCCCGCGTTGTGTTTTAAAAATACGTATGTAATATAAACGACATGCTTATAATGTATTAAAAACAATTCAGTTTCGTCTGTTAGCTTAATATAATCTTTAATGTACGCGTTTGTTAAATAATCATCCTCCCCCACTTGTCGAATGGTTGCGCCCAGCGGGCAAACATTGATTTAACTGTTCCCTGAGAGAGTTGCATGATAACACACTAAACCATGTTTACTTTCAAGGGTAGCTAACAACTTTAGATATCACGAAAGAGATGCTTTACTCTGTGTTAATGCTATAAGAAAGTATGTCACGTTTAATATAAACATGGTTTATTACAGAAAATAAAGTTTAATGGGAATTTAAGAGTTAAGATCATGATATGATAAGTGTTTACCTCAGATACAGTAGGCTATGTATTTTAAAAGAAGTCAGATATTGATGATAGTCATTAAAATCCTAATAAAAATGATAAATCATCAGGTGCACACAAACCTGGAGCAAGACAAATTGCCGGGGGAAAATGTTTTTTCTTTGAAAGATTATAAATCAAAATCAATGTTCCATAACTTAATTCTATCTATATAAGCACTGTTAATCTTTCAGAAGTCTTGCAAGTAGTGTACACAAGTATGCATACTTTATGTCAGTACATGTGTTCTTTTGGAATCAATCCTTTATGCCATGCTCTGTCAACTATATTGTAAGCATACACGTCTTTCTTTTTTGACTTTCTTATAATCAACATCAACATGTGCTCTATAAAACAAACCAGAAAACAACTAGCCTAATATTTCCAAAACTAAATTAAGGAACATTATAAATGTGCATGGTCTATCTAAAGTCCTCACGGAAGCAAGAGGGACCAAATGACAAAGTGTCAAAACTCCAGTCTTGATTTTCAGAGCAAACATGTCAACCCTATCAAAGCCTGACTCCAAAGACACTACAACAATTCTCTTAAGTCTTTTCGTGAGATATTTTCATGAGGATCTAAATTTATCTGTTCAGATCTAAATTTAAAAACATCTAAATTACAAAAGGACACTCTGGAACATGCAGAAGCTTCTGGTATAACTAATATCTGAGTGTAGATAAACTGCTATAATTAAAAGTGCTTAAAGCAACAGAACATAAAACAATAGAAACACAATAAATTTTATGTGCAGTATATTTGCAACACCCTGCCCGAGATTCAATTATGACCTCAATGGTCCCACTCAGAGCTGTGTACTATCAACAGAAACACCCAGTGAGCTTGTTTACTCATACATGAACTCTGTCACAGAAGTCTTTTGTCATCTCCCAGCATCCTCTCTTACGGAGAGGGTTGGGCAACAGCATTATGGATCACAGCAGCATCTATGTATCTGCGCGAGTGAAGTCATAATGTGTGTTTAGTGAAGTATATCATGTTTCACATGCATTAGCATTAATCTTTTACGTCGTAATGTGTGGTCAAACATGTGCTTCTGCTCTATCTGCAGTATTTGTTGTGGGTGTGCGCACATGTGATGGAGTGTGTTGTTGTGTTAAGTGATATTCGGTGACTGACCTTGCTGTAATCATGACAACGAGTTGCTGAACCAGTCTGATTCAGTGACTGGCCTCTTTATCACAAGTGGCTTTACAGATCACAGCTGTCTCGAGGAGTATTGGCTATCAGGGTTGTTGTGTGCCATCCAGAATTGAATCAAGAAGGCCTTTATGATTCAGTTTCAAATGCTGAATTTAAACAAATAGAATAAAGAACTGTAATTTAAATTTGAAAGGAATGAAATTCTAATTATTTCACATAACTACTCTAGCTTTTACAGTGAACATGAAATCAATCTACAATCTTAAAAAAATATGTCCTTAATTGGGTTAGGGTTCCATGAAGAATCTTTAACATCCAAAAAAAGTTGGGTTTTTTTTATTTATTTTTTTAAGAACTGTTTAGTGGAAGGTTCTTCTATGTCCTTCTGAAATGACTTTCCTTGACTGCTGATTTCACTTTGCCCACATGGGCTATCTGATAATGTTTATAACTAATAGCTATTTTCTTGTATATAACACCCACTTTTAATGGATAAAGTCCTATATTTTTTTAGTTGAATATACTGGAAGAGGTCAAATATGTTGCAAATGGCAATTCAAATGCAAATGTTGCAATGTTGCAAATGTTTTCATTAATATATTTCATTTATGAATAACCGATTAACATGATACCATACACATAACATGTGAGGTACTTCCAAAAACATTATTTTTTGATGATATTAATAAACAATGATGGTTTTAATTAAATGGTAAAAATGTGGTAAAACCCCCCTAAAATGCTCTAATTTAATGCATATGATTATATATTCAAAAATGTGCAGGACATTTTTGTGTCACTTTACCTATAGGGGATTTTTACAGAGATGCCATAGAAGAACCATTTTGCATTCCTCAAAGAATTTTTTCTTAGTGTAAAAACACTTTATTAAACTAAAGAACCTTTTTCTACTATAAAGAATCTTTCTGTGGAATGAAAGGTTTCCTAGCATATTAAAGGTTCTTAATGGAACCAAGTCAATAAAGAACCCTTATTGCTAAGCAATATGGCAACATGGAATATGTCTAATAAAAAATGCATTACATATCAGAGAATAAGTCAAAATTAAATATAGTTTCAACTTCTGAATTAAAATTCTGATGCTATTCTGTTGGTGACACAACCTCTCTCCAGCAGACTGCCTTGAATTTATAATTCATAAAACCCTTAGATGTGTGGAACAGAAGCAAGAATGCGAACGTGTTCAGGGACCTTTTGTGCGGCACAGGTGCATCAAGTGTGATCTCAGCAGAGCACAAAAGCCTGTTTTTGTGGCCTGGATTGGGTTTGTCACTAATACGAAAGGGTATGAGAACTGCTCTATCCCTCGGCACTTCCACGTTAGGTGTGAGGAAAGGTGAGAAAAAAAATATGGGTTCAATAAAATCCGGCATATGGACCTAATTAGCACCTACAGAAAAAGCATGTCAGAAGAGCTGCATAAAATTGCGTAAAAGCACTCTGGAGTGAAGATGCTGCTCAGAATGAAGACTAAAAAAAATTGTGATCCAGTGAAATAGTCAAGTGTTGCCTAGCGGGCATGTTTTGATTCAGCTGTCTTGCACATACTAATTAGAAAAGATTAACGAGCTGTTGAGTTCACGCAGTGGAGATGAAGTATAGTGTGGTGGCTTTGCAGTTATCTCTAGTTTCCTAAAGCCCTTATTTCATTTTAATCAGAAAATTGGCATGCTTCTCACCACAATCAACATGGAAAAAAATGTTAAAAAGCAACGACGGTCCATCAGAGGAGGCAAAAAAATATACCAAAGAATCTAAATGATCTGTTATTTTAATCAGTTTACTTAGTGGTGTGCATAACCAGATGGATATTATGCAAACACATTTTGTAGAAGCCCAGGTGAGTTTTAATCCTGTAAAGCCTACTGTGTCATATTTGATATGCAAATGTTATCATCATGATAAAACTTTTGCTGAAAAACCTGTTGTACACAATCTACTACATGCCTTCTGTCATCTGATTGAAAGTTTAGACTTTTTCAGCAAGTAAAAGTCCATTTAGTAACTGTGAAATTAAAATAATTGTAAAATTGTACAATTGTAAAAATGTCCCCCTTCAGGTTAGGTTCATGTGTTTTTTGCTGTGTAAGAATAACTTTTATATTTTTAGTAATACTTCAAAATGAACACACTATACTGAAGCAACTTAGGTTTACTTAATTATCCAGACCTTTATCCAAATTTTTAAAAACATGTTAAAATGTGATTAAAATCAGGCTTTTGAGGAATGATTATTTTATATATAATTGGGAATTAGCCTTAACTGACATTTATATGCATTTTATGTAAGTAGTCTGCTACACTGTTATAGAGATCTTGTTGAGTTACATTAAGCTATCAGATTTTCATCTTACTTTTTGGCCATATAAATATCAGCAACTGCACCAAATTGTATATTTTTGCTCAGTTTGGGCAGTTTGGGTTTTTTCGTCATATATATTCATATGAGCAAAAATATATCAAATATGACACTCAACAAAAACACATATGCAAACTATTTTTTGACTATTATGTAATAAGTCAGGTTTTACAGAGGAGGCTGATAGCATAAAGGCTCCCTTGATTGTAAACCGACCAATCAGAATGCACATGCAACATCACTGCTCCTCAAGAAAGGCATTATAAATAAAAGCCCACCCTCTGGGTATCACACATGACTATAGGTCAAAGGTCAATAATAATGTTTCATCCTGCACAGCACTGGCTTGACTCTGAAAGTTTAAGACTGGTATTGCTGCTGAAATATGCACTGACATGAAGTATGAAGGGCGTGTCCTCTAGATTACAGCCCCTGCAGCTACGCTTGAATGAATAATACATTTCAGAAGTGTGAGGCCAGCTCGACTGGGACAGAAATAACCAAGATGAATGAATGAATAAATAAATAAATAAGTCCACATAAAGTACATCCATTTGAGTCGATGTCCAGTTCCTGCAGGAGAACATGTCAGCTGGAACACAGAGGATCTGACACAGTCTAAACCTCATCATATTAAGCATACTTTAGATTTATGTACAGCATATGAAGCTGTCTTAACTTACAATTTAGATTACCATCATTATGAATAAAAGTAAAGCTGAATGGGCATGAATCTCTACACTGAGCTGGTAAGAATTGTTCATGTAATACCACTTTTAAACACAAGAGGGGCACTTTTCACATGAGTGACTAGATCTCACTCATTTGATTAAGAAGTGATGTGCAACTTCACAAAACCAGACTGACCTACAGAACTTAATTTGCACAAAAAAAAAAAAAATCTGTCAAAATTATATTATACGGTAGGTATGGGTCACTCTAGTTCTATGCAGTACTTTTTGAACTCTAAACAAATAATATGCTTGTGCTGCAATCTATAGAAGTTCTACAAAATATTGCAAAAATAAATAAATAAATAAATATTTATATTAATATGTATGTATGTATGTATGTGTGTGTGTGTGTGTGTGTGTGTGTGTGTGTATATATATATATATATATATATATATATATATATATATAACAAAAGATAACAACACATGAAGTGTTATTGAGAACGCAGGCAAAAACACCAACTAGACTGTAAAATTATTTGGAATTTACTCATGATCACTTAACTGGAATATTGTGATAAAAGTAGTGCTATAAGTATATAAGCACTATAAGCACTACTTATTAAAACTAATAAGTAGTGCTGTCAAACGATTAATCGCAATTAATCGCATCCAAAATAAAAGTTTTTGTGTACATAATATATGTGTGTGTACTGTGTATATTTATTATGTATATATAAATACACACACATGCATGTATATATTTCAGAAAAATATGTTTATATATTAAATATATTTATATATAATATAAATTATATGAATATAAATATATACATGTAAATACATGTGCATATTTTCCAAATATATACTGTATGTGTGCATATTTATACATACATAATAAATATACAAAGTACACACATATATATTATGTAAACAAAAACGTTTATTTTGGATGCGATTAATCGTTTGACAGCACTACTAATAAGGTTTACATCTTTAAAACTGTGAGCTTCTTTTTTTATCCAAATATATTCAGATATGAAATTATTTAAAAATGCACTGAATAGTAGGAATGATACATATCTCATCTGACTGAAAAATCATTAATTATTTAACTAATGTTTTCAATAACTGCTGAAGAGCAGTGAGATTTGTATTTGCACAGACCCTAACAATACAATAACAAACAAAGCTTTCTGAAGTTTGTTCAGACCCCTTATGTGCCTGCCTTTGATGGCAATAATTGATTAGTTCATACACAGCAAGACTATAAGACACATCCTCCGTGGCTGGACAGAAAGCATTGGATGGATGAAGGTCACCCTGACCATCTCCTTTATGTTTCTCCCTCTGGGTCAGAGCATAAATCAGAGCTCGCAAATGCCAGCTTCACTGAAAAGTCTAAATCAGCAGACGTATTAAAAGGCCAACCCAGCTATTGTGTCCAGGCAGAGATGATACAGGTCACATCTGTACTATTATGTCAGCTTCAGTGGTTCAAGTTGTTCTAACATTCATGATGCAAGACTTCTTTACATGCATTATGTATGAAAATAAATGTTGTTGCAGCCTATTGATGTAACGAGAGGAACAAGAGATAAAATATGAATAGGCAGTTCTGTAGTTGACCTAATTTAAAAAGTACGTGAAATTAAAATATTTTCTTCTGTTCGTTCTTAATTTTTCCTTTATGCAGCATTGGTTGAGCCTTAAATTGACATTATGAGACATTATAAAACATTAAGTAAACAGCTTAGGTTTCATCATCACATTAAATGAATGCAACTGGAAAAAAATAACATTTAAAAAAATACACACTTCACCTTTGATATTTAAATGAATTTGGATGTAATAGCCACCAACCTTTAATGCATTTTTAAACTTTGCATAGGAATTAATGGGAATTATGCTAATATCTATAGAGCAGTATAATGAAGACACCCAAGAGAGATAGATGTACAACACAAACAACTACATTACACCTCTGTCTGGACATATAAATGAACCCACAGGGTCTGTTATTTCAAAATACATGTTCTAAGTCAATTTGCCAGATGTATTAAACCATCAAACCCTTCCTGGCTCTGCTCATTGAATAGAGATTGAGTAAAATGTCACACGAAGGACACAAAGGTAGATTGTGTTGAGAGCTTATTGAAGGCTTAGACCTTAAGTCAAAGGCAAGATTTCCATGCAGTCTGCAGGATTTCAGCTGTTTGTATGATTATGATAATGTCAAAATGACCTATATTTGTTATCCTATTATGGAAAACTAATCTGAAAGAGATATTGACTAAATACACAAAGAAGACTTGCACTGAAATGATGTGGTTTTAAAAACAAGATGTTTCTGCAAGGACTCTGGTGCTGTGACCCTTTATTTGGACCCTGTGGCCCTATTGTTCATCATGTAAGGTCTGTGACACAACAAATGGAAATGCTCTTGGGTGAAAAACAATTGTTCTGAAATAATAGCATGATGAATACGTCTAAGCTGCAAGAATGTCAAAAGAATAAAAAGCTTTTGGGTCAGATTTATTTCAATACAGAGTTTACAGAACCAGTGTGAAGCTGGATGTGGTTATATAAAAACTAAATTATAGCTATTTTGGTGCAAGAAACATTGACTAACATTATAAGTATAGCCCAGGGAACCATAATGCTACGAAAGGGTGGAATATGTCCGCTATAAAGTTTTTAATGAAAATTAAAAAATATCAGGTGACATGATTAGGTGAATTCCAAGAAGCATTAAAAAGAAAAAAAATGAATGGAAACATGAAATACCTGCCACGACGGTGTTAAACTGCGTACAGATGCGCGCCGTAACTCTGCGAGGTACATATATTGTGGTTCGCTGGTCCAGTAATTGTTCTCCCTGGAGTAGCTGGAGAGGAACAACTCTGAGGCGTACTGGTCCCTATAATAGAACATGCAGATTAGCACACATGCTAGCTAAAGCCTAACCTGGATGAGTGCAATTCAGTTTACTTACATTTATTTAGCTCATTGATTGATAGGAGATTGTTAAAGCAATTATGGCTGCCATGACAAGAAAAAGTGATGTTAAAAACAATAGCCTTTTTAGTAATAAAATAGCCGAGAAACGATCACAGCAATCAAAATTTCATGATTTTCAATTATTTCATTTGTTCTGTGTAGACAGACAGACAGACAGACAGACAGACAGATAGATAGATAGATAGAACGATAGAACGATAGATAGATAGAATAGATAGATAGATAGATAGAACGATAGATAGATAGATAGATAGATAGATAGATAGATAGATAGATAGATAGATAGATAGATAGATATAGATAGATAGATAGATAGATAGATAGATAGATAGATAGATAGATAGAGCGATAGATAGATAGAGCGATAGATAGAACGATAGATAGATAGATAGATAGATAGATAGATAGAAGATAGATAGATAGACAGACAGACAGACAGACAGACAGACAGACAGATAGACAGACAGACAGACAGACAGACAGACAGACAGACAGACAGACAGACAGACAGACAGACAGACAGACAGACAGACAGATAGAATGATAGATAGATAGATAGATAGATAGATAGATAGATAGATAGATAGATAGATAGATAGATAGATAGATAGATAGATAGATAGATAGATAGATAGATAGATAGATAGATAGATAGATAGATAAGCGACACACAGACAGAGAAATAGATAGAGAAATAGACTGACAGACAGAGCATTAGACAGACAGATCTATAGACAGAAAGCCTGTAAAGTCTCTCTGTTGTTGATAATTTCAGAAGGACAGTATCTCTTTCCAAAGCTCATATAATCTCCCACACACAGCGTGGTGGCGGTGCGTGACGTGATGTATGTGGGCTCTGGCCTGAGGCAATGCCGTCCAGGGCCATCAATCCAGAGGCAAACAAGCCACTGCTTCCAGACAGACTCATTTGACACTGGACCACCGCAGATAACCCGGGCGGTCAGGCAAAAATAAACACACATAAACACACTCACACACTCATACACTCCCAGACTGTTTGTTGCCACACATGTGAACACAAAAAAAGACTTCTGACTGACACACCTGATGCCAAAAATCACCCAAAACACAGTATGTAAAGAGAGGGACGCACATGTATGGGTGTTCGATGAGGGCCATAGGCCGCGTCTAGCAGCAGTCAGATTGCTGGCCCCAGGCAGCAGGTCTGAGACACAGGCGACTGTTGCCACAAGCTGTGCAGACGCAACAAGAGCCCGGTCTGGTGTAATAGGATGTGACAGCAAAAGTGGAGATACAGGCTGGAGCTGCCCCGCTGAGAGGGGTGTAGGGGGCTGGTTAGCAGTGCTAGCAGTCACACAATCTGTCTCTTATAATGGAAGAAACAGAATAGACAGGACAAAACAACCCACAACACAAACTGTCATCCGAACAGAGACAGAAGGAGTGGAGAGAAAAACACACGGCTAGGGAGAATGGCATCTTCACAACACAGATGACTCAAGTGGAGATTCATGCAAGCGTCTGGCATTTTATTATCGGTGGCCAATATTGATGCTGATACTCAAGGAGCAAAGAGATAGATGATAAAATGGTTAACTAGTATCTTGGTGATAGCATTTTAAATTAACTGAGAACATAAACATGGATAAACATGCATCTTCTGTAAAGCTGCTTTGAAACAATGTGTATTGTAAAAAAAATAAAATAACGTGAATTGAATTGAATTAACACTTGACCAACACAAATTGTCACAATACTTTGTCATTATTTTGAACAGCATTGCTTTATCATTTTAAACCTAACAAACATGTTTTTGCAAACTATTGCTAGAAAAGTGTGCTTGTGCTCTCTTTCTTCAAAATAAAAGTCATTTGGTTTGATATTTTGTAATTTAACGCTTTATACTTTGAAAAATTTCTAGTTATTATCAAGGTTCAAAAGAGTTGCAGCTTAATATTTTTGAAGAATCCATGATACCATTCAAAACTTTCGGATGAGACAGACAAAAAAAATAATTAATCTTTCATTTTATCATTTATAATGTGACAAAATATTTCTGTTGTGTGACAAATAAACGCTGTTCTTTATTCATCGAAAAATCCAGAAAAAAATGTATGATGATTTCCACAAAAATAACTATTTAACCATTTACAGTAATAATTTATAATAACTAAGCAACAAATAAGCACATTAGAATGATTTCTGAAGGATCATTTGACACTAAAGGCTGGAGTAGTATAATATATTCATATAGATTTAAAATATATTTAAATAGAAAAAAGTTCTTTTAAATTGAAATAATTTCGATAACATTTATATTTTTATAGATAGGTATCTATATAGATAGATAGAATATTAGATTTTTTTTATCTATCTAAAATATTTTATATTTCATATATAAATTATTTTGCATTTTATATTTATATTATACAATATTAAACTAAATATATGTAATAATTTCATAAGTAAATTTCAATAGAAATTAATATTTATATATATATATTAATATTTGTATTTAATATTGTTATTGAATTTTTTTAAATAACATTTTTAAAAAGTATCATTTATATAATGTATATATTATATGACATTAACAGTCACATCCGTACACCGTAAAGATGACGGCAGAAAGAACTCACGAGAACATTCATCACATAATCATCAGATACAAATATACAGACCATACATTTCAAAAGAGGATTTCCTAAAGACAAAACTTAACCCTCATTTGACCTCCTGTCTGAGATGAGATGAGAGAGAGAGTAAAAGACAGGAGTAGATTGTGTGACAGGAAATAGAAACACTGAAGGTGACAGATCCCTCAATCTCAAAAATCCATCCCAGAACTCATTGGTGGCAATCTGTGATAAATACACAGTGCTGTCTCACTCGGAGAGCAACGTGTGTATTTTGGTATTGCCGGATGCCAGCAGAGCTGCGTGTGAGAGGGGATTTTGAGTTGGCAATGTCACGGCCAGACATCAATCTCAAACTGACAGCGGAGATCAGACTCTGATGTGACACCTCCCTATTCAACTGACCCGCAGGGCTCACCCGAGCCTCATCTGCTCTGACTCATGAAAAACAGCCGCAAACACACACATACACTCAAAACAGACGGCAGGGCAGACAGCCATAGTATGATAGAAAAACACCTCCAAGGTCCTGATTCAATAAGCCTACCACTGAAGCGCGGTGCTGATGATGGTGTTGTGGCATTGTGCCACTATGATGTAAAACATAATGTCAGTGATGCTTTATGCTTCATATAACATAAACCTGACTAAGTGCTTCAATTCTGTCAAGAGATACAGGGCCGTTTACAAGTGCATATGATCACAAAACAACTAAAACAACCATAACTTTTGTCAGCCATAAAGATGTGAGTGCTGCTTTGAGGATCATGGATTCCACAGGAAGTACTGGTTAGGTAGGAAAAGGTTATCAAACGATATCTGTAAGCCGACCATAGCAACTACCTTTAACATTGTAAAATTATTGCTCATTATTATTAGATATTGTTATAATGCATTAACTAATGTTAACTAATGGGACCTTATTGTAAAGTGTCACAGTTTCTTGCAATTAGGACTTTACATCTTAATATATTTTCATTCTTGTCATTTGCATTTATGCATTTTCAGATGCTTTTATCCATAGCAACATACAGGTAAACATTTTATCTGTTCATGCAACTAGTAATTGAATCTATGACATTGGCACAGCTATTTTATTTGTCATAATTGCTACTTTAAATCTCACAATGTGACATTATTTCTTATATTAAACTTTCTCACAATTACCTGTTTTATTTATTTTTTATTATGAGGCAGAAACAGGCTTTCATAGGTTACTGTTCACAGCCAATTTCATACATATTGCACACAAAAATTGCACAAGTCTCAAAATAGTCACTAGATTTGTCAAAGTTTGTAAGGACTATTCAAATAATTGAAAGACACTACACACATTTCAGCTGATGTAGTCAACATTTTCTTTGCAGTGCATCATAAACAGGCTCCGTGGTGCAATTATTTCTAGCAGAAAATAGTTTTTTCCATGGTGATCTGTTATTGTGGTATGAAGTATTTCAGAAAAACCTGCCACTAAATAGCATTTAAAAAATGGTCGGCCACTTTAAATATCAAAATGAACATTTTTGTCCAGAATAAGATTATATTATTACAATTTGTTTTCTATTTGAATATATTTTTAAAATTAAATCATGTGATTTCAAAGCTGAATTTTCAGCATCATTTCTCCAGTCTTCAGTGTCACATGATCCTTCAGAATTGCTGCTTAAGAAACATTCAATATTATCAATGTTGAAAACAGTCATGGAACTTAATACTTTTGTGGATTTCAGGATTTATTGATGAATAAAAACATCAAAGGAACAGCATTTATTTAAAATAGAAATCATAGTAACATTATAAATGTCTTTACTGCCACTGATCAATTTATTATCTCTGTGGAGAAAAAGTATTAATTTCTTAAAATATAAAAAATTCTTAGTGACCCAAAACATTTGAACAGTAGTTCAAAGTTCTTCAACAGTGAAATAAATTATGAGAATCTTTCACAGATTTCTCAAGTGTTTCCAGTACACACATAAAAATGCTTCACATTATACACATTGGGGTGCATAAATCAATGTAAGAGGACAGATGTCAGCATAACTCTGCTCCCTATCTGAATTTTAAACCATGATTGTTAACGCATGAGCAGACCCACAGACTAAAGGGATTCACATGCCAGACCTGTCAAAATAATACAAGCTTTCCTCTTTTTTCCCTCTTGAAGCCCAGCGCAATAATGGACAAGAAAGCCTCCACATGCTTTTAAGGGATAACTGAAATCGACCGTCACACAGACTTGCATATAACTTTTTATGCACAAAGGAAGCAATATCACATTCTCTTCTAGGCATTTACAGAGCTCAGACATTAAGAATGCAGTAAAACGAGGAAAAATGAATTTCTCAGGTGATACCACGAAGGCACGTATTTGTCCTTGAAATATACATCCAAAGTACAGTAACCTGCTGAGAAAGCCAGTCATCTTCCGCCGGCACTGCAGTGCACCTGGGCAGTGGTTCACAGCCAAATGCCAGTCATGAATATCGGTGCCAACTTCAGCCAGACTCCCCTGTGTCATTCCTCAATGCAACTTGCCAACATTTCCAGCAATGCTTGCCCAGAGAGGGGCGTTTGATTGACAGTGCGAAGGACTCAAGTACTGCAAATAGTCTTCACTCATTTCATTTGTGAGATTGGATATCATTCATCGTTCATGAGAAAGTGTTGTGTCATCTCCGGGTGTATCTGCCGTGGTCTGACCCATAAGGTGATTATGTAATGATGGCCCGCAGTGTTCTCAGTACAGCGGTTCAGAAAAGAGTAATTACGGGCATTGTGTCCGTACTGCGAGCGTGTCCCGTTTCCCTCCACCATCTGTCTGCGCTTAATTACCTCTGCTTTTCTCTGTGATCAAAACGAGAGTGGTGGGGGTGTTGAGAGAGCTGGAAGGGATGAGGGAAGATACCAAGGGAGGATCCCATCTACTAAACTGGTGTCATATTGGGTAGTGATAAACAAACAATTGAATATCAGTTGTGTATCAGTATCAGTTTGAATCCAGCTTGCAGCATCACTTCACAGTACTTGCAGTACAGTGTAAAGTACATTTTTAAATTTGGTTCACAAAACCTGTTTCAATGATTCGTTCACAAGCAGCTCTCGGGTTTAATGACTCACTTAATGTTGGTACAAGTGATTCTTGAACTCACTGAATCAAGAATCTACTTCAGACTGACTCATAGTGCAGTATACAGTAAAGTGCAGAATAAATAGTTGATTCATGAACGAATTGATATTCTGAATCAAATTTAAACAGTCATTTTTAATTCATCAGTTCATTCGGTTCACAAAACCTGAATGTCTGAATGAATTCTTTGCAGTTCTCAGGTGAGATCTGGCTCAAGTGATTCTCGAATTTGCTGACTCATTGAATAAAGAATCTATTTCGGAACAATTGATCTTTTGAATTTTTTTGTTGTAATTTTTAATTTGTTTCATTTGGTTCACAAAACCTAGTGTGAACATTTTGTTAACAAACAGGGTTAACAACTCAGTCATTGAATCAAGAATCTATTTTGAACATAATAACAGCACCCAAAAAGAAAATGATTCATTGAACCAACTCTTTCTGACATATTCAGTTCATAATTAATGACCTGTGTTCATATGGAGATCAATATGGCAAAAGCCTTGTTAAATAATAATCTGCAGACTAAAGACCATAGGAGTACGCATAAATGTCAGTATTTTTTTTAAATTAAATTTACAGTCTTTTTTAAAATAAATTAATATCTCTTTATTAAATTATTAAACGTGCTGATTTAATAAAACTTTGAAAAAAATATGAGTAGACTTTATTACTAAGTGTCAGAAAGGAAAAAAGAAGTTAAAACTAACTGATTACATTCACAGCAAACCTGTAGAACGTTACTGAGATTAAATTACACAAGACCTCGGATGCCTTCTCCTCACAGACATCGGACTGAATCACAGTTTAAACATCACAGGGGATCTCCAGAAGAGGGAAGGACAGAGCACAGGGAAGAACAGAGGAAGGACAGAAGGCTCAGGAAGGATTAGAGGACAGAAGATGATGAGGAGAGGGGGCAGAGAGATAATGACCCTCTCGTGTTAACCCTCATCTGTGTTTCACGGGTCACGTGATGACTTTTTGTACCAGCTATATAATCAGGAGAGGGATTTTCTACATCTCTGGTAGCATATCGTAACCAACAGGTCAGATTTTAGCTGGTTAGCTTTAGACGTGAGCCCCTGCTGGTAGATGTTGTAACTACACTGTCTAGTTCTCAAGAGCATCCATCAGTCAATAACTATCTGTCACCAGTATATTCTGCTATATTCAGTTTTGGTGTAGTTGTCTGTGTTCTGTTCCTGTCGTGCCTGAGTTATCTAGTTTGCATCTGTTGTTTCTAATTTGTCCCACACCTGTTTCTGTTCTCCTTTATTATATTCCCTGTGTATTTAAACCCTCAGTTTGCTCTGCTCTTTGTCTGGTCTCACTTATGTTTGTGTTGCGGTTCTTGTAGCTATGTATTTACCCCTGTGATTTCTCCTGGATTATCTAAAGTGGCTTTCTGAGCAAATTTTGCTGATTATTGCCGATTTAAGTTTATGATATGTAGTCACAGTTTCATTTGCTGACTGAACATCACTAGCAGGATGCAAATTTCCAGGAATACATGCGCTAGCCAAGCAACTGCCGTTGAAATTAATGGGAAAGCTAATACATTTCTCCAGGTATTATAGAGCAACTTGATCATAACAGCTGGAAGGAAGAGCCTGCAATCCACAGGGTTCATAGGTCAGATGCATTCGGCCCTGTCTGCTGCTGTTTGCTGCAGCGTCGAGCTGCTCAGTGGGAAGACGCTGACGCGATGACGCACTTAAATCTCTTTAATCTTTCCCATAAAACACAAGAGAATCTCACATCCCCCACATGAATCTAATAAACATGCCCGTCCTCCACAAGTAACGTGACATCTTTCTGGAAACTACAAATGACATTCCAGCATGCAGAATATGATTGAGTGAGTATATAAATACGAAAAACACCTTATTAAATACTAATCAGAAGAGCACAGGAGAACCCATAAATGTGACTCACCATCACTGTGTGTGTGGCCAAATGTGCAACCTCTACTTGAGCCCTTTAAATATACAAAGGTTAAAGGTCACCGCGTGAATGTCACGGTAACAGGAGTTACACTATAGGCTGTTAATGAGCAAATTCCAAAAAATTATTTTTGCACCCTTGAACAGCTCTGCAAGCAGATATGTATAAATAAATGAGCAAAAAATATGTACAAATTATTTTAAATTATAGTCTATTTTATACATATATATATATATATATATATATATATATATACAGTATATATTGATAGATAGATAGATAGATAGATAAATATAAATTATATATACATACATTACATTATTATAGCCTAATACAAATTATATACAGTATTATATAATGTATATATATTAAGAACTTTAATTCAAACAAGCATTTGATTCTGCGAATGTTTCTAGCGCAAGCTTAGTCATGAATATTTTTCTCCTTTCTACTTTTTCGCCAAAATACTGTTCTCCTGGAAGAAAAAAAAAAAATAAAAACATCCAATCCTATTGCCATGAAAACAATGTCACAATGCAAAAATAAATAAATAAATAAAATAATAAAAAATTAAAATCTTAATGGTCCTAAAATGGTTTCATTTCATATAAGCTAAATATTTTACTTCATACTTTTGATTTTGGGATGAAACATGGTCAGGACATGTTCTTGAGAGGAGAATTAGTTTGCCACTACAACACTAAGCATAAGCATATACATCTAAATAAATGCATACTCATACATCCCAGAGGAATATTGCAAAAGTCCACTGGCATCCACCTGGAAGAAAGAAATCATGTGGTTGTCTTGTTTCAGCAATTCATTTCAAGGTCAAAAACATTTTCAAAATCTCGCTTGAAACAAACCGACCTCACTGTGCACTTCACCCTATTTAACATTCATTATAATGACATTCATTATTTACAAGCTCATCAAAATTGAAGTAATGAAAACATGTTTAAGCTTGTCTGTTCCAAATGGGTTGGCTTTACTGGATACTGGCTGCTCACAGAACCACAGTGTCCTGACACATATTGACGCCTGCGGACAAGCTCGGCATCCTAAAAACGGGACACATGATTGCTGTCCCGCAGGCTTCAAACATTTCAGCCTTGGGAGGAATGTCAGCAAAGATCAGCCATTCTGTTCAACACGGACATGCAACTAATGCAAATTACTTTTATTTTTTTAGAGCTTTAAAAGTAGACGAACTAATGTTAAAAATCATCAGTAATGTCATGTAGCCATTTCACCAGGTTGTTTTGGATCAATGCAAAGTCTCAATCGGCTCTGGGTTCATTTGCATTTTGCAGATGTTGCAATATTTTCCAATGCTTAAAAAAACAACAGTCTATTCTGGTGTACCACTACACCTTTGGGACTTTAAACCTCCTTGAACCACATTCTCAATTAACTTTCAGGCATTTTGACAGATCACAACATCTCAGACAACCACCCAAAATTGGAGGCAATCAGACTTGGACAAGCTATGGACAAGAGCAGCATAAACATTCAGCTAAACTTCTCTTTTTGTGTTCCACAGGTTAAAAAAAAAAGTCATACAGGTTTGAAAAAACATAAGGATGGGTAAATGATGACAGAATTGCTGTGTGTTTTGCTTTTAAGCAACTAGGCGAGCATAGCACAACACATCCTACTGAAAAAAAAAATCCATCTAAAGAAGACATTTGGAAAATACAATATCTCAACCCCAAATTGGCCAGTTGTGTCATCTGATTTTACCCAGACTTGAAAACTATGAATAAGAGCAGCATCAACATTTAGCTAAGCTTCTCCTTTTATAATCCACAGATAAGAGAAAGTCATAAAGGTTTGAAATGATATGATGACAAAATTTTCATATTTTTTTGCCTTTAACCAACTAGGTGAGCATAAACAACATATCCTACTGAGAAAAGTAGAAAAAGCTACATTTAAGGCATTTTTAAACTATACATGGAAAATAGGCCTACAACATCTCAACAAGGACAACAACCAAAACTGGTCAGTTTTTTCATCTGAGACTTGACAATTACGGACAAGAGCAGCATTTAGCTAAACTTCTCTTTTTGTGTTTCACAGATAAAAAAAAAAAAAAGTCATACAAGATGACATGAACATGAGTATAAGACGGCATAATTGCCATATTTTTTGCCTTTAAGCAACTAAGTGAGCATAACACAACACATCCTACTGAATAAACTCCATCCAAAGAAGTCATTTTGACAGTACACAACATCTCAAACAGGGCAACAACCCCAAATTGGCTGGTTTTGTCATCTGATTTTACCCAGATTTGACAATTATGAGAAGAGAACAAGAATGGTGTGCCACCATTTAATTTGAACACTATTTGTGGCATTTCACAAAGGTCATTTACACAAAAATCAAGTCATTTCTTTCAAAATATGCCACTGTCAATCAAATATCTATGAATCTGATAGGCAGAGATGGATAGGAATGGTTATGAGGCTCCGTTATGCAGAAGAGCAGCTCTCTGGAGACAGAACGATCTATTGGACCTCTGGGAATAAACAGTGTTGGATGAGTTAAGCTGGCCTGCTACATCTCAGTCGTAGATCTTCACGTCCAAATTGATCAATCAATATGGAAGCATTAATCTGGCCAAGTAATGTCGTAACACATCCAGAACAGACTGATTAGAAAATGAAATACGTCCTCCCACTCGCCTTGAGCTGGGAGATTCACGGTGTTTGGGATGGGAGGGAAAATGCCACTGCTTAAACCCACACACAAACATGTATTACACATTAATGGAAACGACATTGTTTAAACAGAATTACTGGTGACACAGTTAGGCTGTGCTATTAAATTATTGACTCTGTAATTACACCCCTTTAAAAGCAAAGTGAAAAGTGCCAGGAAAGTAGGCTAGAAGTGTAATGTGAAAACATCAATTTTGCTATTTATTTCATTTTTAATGACAGTTTTGCAGCGCTAGGATCTTGTATGTAGGACTCCAAAGTAAATGAATGTCTGTCGCTGGGTGGTCAGAGTGGATTTATCGCTTGTCAACACTTGCTGTTTTCTCCTTTAAGGTCAGAAAGACACAGTGGTTTGTGAAAGAGGAACCAAACATATCATTCCCATGATCCTTAGCAATTCTAAACCAACACCCCACATAAAAAAAAGAAACTGTCGATTATGAACAGACATACTGTACAATGAGTCTCCAAAGCTGTAAACACAACATTTAAAGGAACAGTTCACTCAAAAAGTAAAATGCACATAAATTCAGGTTTGGCATCAACGATGCAACATGCAAAAATCAACTGACGTATCTAATATTAAAACTGTTGCGATACTTACTGATAGATATTTGAATGTAAGTGAATGAGAGATGAACCACGATTTGCCACTTGCTATTACTCGTAAAAGCCATTAAAACTTATCATCTTTTTTCTTTTCTTTTTTTTTATAAATGTGCATATCTAAGTTAGTTTTGCCAACTTTTTAGAGTACACTAGCGTATAGAACACCTCAGAGCTAACAGACATGGACCAAAACCCACAAAACTCTTACTTTGAGGTTTGTAATTGTCATAAAAATCTAAATATAAGCAAAATAAAAAACGAAATAAAAAAAGGTTCAAAATATCAAAATACGTTGGTATATATTATATAGCAATTTAATAATATGCATAATAAAATATATCATTTATAATTTATTTAATTTATTAATCATTTATAATTTAACGTTAGATTACAGCATATTTTAAATTAAAATGAATGTCATATTTCAAATTATATAGAATGAATAGATAAACAAACAAACAAACAATTAAATCATGCAAATATTAAATTAAAATTAAGACATTTAATTTTAAAGCACCAAATAATTTGACAAAACTTGACAAAGCTATCATACAACTTCAGAAGATTTGAAATACAGCACTCATGTGGACTACTTTTTCACACTTTTACATTTTTTGTGGCTTGGCAGTCTCAATGCACTCTCATCTTATAAACAAGAGCAGCATAAACATTTTGCTAAACTTCTCATACAGGTCTGAAAAAACATGAGGGGTGAGTAAATTATTTTTTGGGTAAACAGTGCTTTAAACAAGGTGAGTGGAACACAACATCCTACAGAGTAAACTCCATCTAGAGCTGTCAGTCTGGTTTCTAGCAAGTAGAAGCGTCACCAAGACGTCTGCCTCAGAGTTATTTGTCATTAATCTAGAGGTTTCTCTCTCTGTGTCTTTGTCTTCCTACTCTCGGCGGCCACATGTTGTGACAGCGAGCTGCCTCCGCTCAACATATCAAAACACCCCTGCTTGCCAAGAAACACTCACACAAAGATGATTCCAACAAAACCAGACAATAAAACACCAAAGCAGCGTGTTACAGAGAAAGCCAAAGTGTTAAAGAAGTTAAGTTCCTCTCCTGCTCTCCTGAGGAGAGGAGAGGGGTCGCTCTACCTTTCCCTCCGCCCAGCAGAAGCAGATGTTGCTGGAGGTGCTGAGGATATCCGTAATGAAGCCCGAAATTCCCAGACGCATGGTGACGGCTCAAGAGGGACAGATGGACAGACGGAATGGAAGAGTTGGAGATGAGAGAAGAAGGGAGGAGAGGTTTGGGTCCCTGGATGTTGTCAGAGTGGAGAGTGAAGAGCGAGTGGGAGAGATGAGGAGAATGAGAGAGAATGAGAGAAAGAGAGAGAGAAGGTTGTTGCCTCCACTCTCTAGCGCAGGACCCGTGCGCTCCGTACACACACACACACACACAACAGGTGCAGCCCCGAACCGGCCAGCCAATGGCAACTGTCCTCCCCCTCCTCACACACACACAAACAGAGTCATGAGCCTTGATTCTAGCTGACATGCCCTCTCACACACATAAACATGCATCCAATAACACAGTCAGTCCTCTGCACGCTGTAGGGTGCTCTCTGTGTAAATCTTCCTCAGCATGTGGATGCAACATACAGGATATAGAGCACACACAACGCTCCTTCTAACAAACACATGCTCTCAGAAACAAAGTTGTAAAAAAAAAAAATACACAAAGCAACTGAGTGACATTTATTCAGCATGATTTTCTTTTAAAAACCTAATCCCAAATGTTTATTTCTGAAAAGTTTTTTTTTTTTGTCCCATATAATGAAGGCAATGGGGTTGTTTAGTTGTTCAAAATAATGTCTTTTGCGTTCCAAAGGAAAAAAGTCATACAGATTTGTAATGACATAACGGTCAAAAAATGAAATGTATGTTCACACATACATTTACATACAAACGTTTGTGGTCAGTAAGAATTTTTTAATGTTTTTGAATATGCTCAGAAAACCTGCATTTATTTGATCAAAAATATATTTTTAAAATAGTTAATTTTTTTTTTTTTTTTTCTATTTGAGTATATTTTTAAATTTAAAATTTATTCCTGTGACAAAGCTGAATTTTCAACTTCTTTACTCTAGGTTTCAGTGTCACATGATCCTTCAGAAATCATTCTAATATGCTGATTTGCTGTTTAAATATTTCTTATGTTTAAAACTGATGTGCTCTTTAATATTTTTGTGGAAATCATGATGCATTTTTTTCAGTATTCATACAAACTTCAAAAGGAAAATCAGTTTATACAAACATATTTTGTGACAAGGCAAGAAAAACTAAAAATCTACTGTCACTTATGATCAATTTAATGCATCCTTGCTGAATAAAAGTATTCAGAAATCATACTGATTTCAAACTTTTGAATGGTAGTGTACAGTGATCAGCACTGATAAAACAACTAAAAGCAATTAAATTTTCAGTCAACATGCGTTTGCTTGAATTATTTGAACTTTTAACAACAGTTTAACAATTGTGCAGTGATGTGATGTGGCAATAAAAATGAAGATGGCGGCGCTCACATGATCCCTTAGATATCGAAGTCAAGTGTCTGCAAGATGGAGAAGTTCATGCTCCTGTGAGCCATCATGATGCTTGATAAACTATGCCAGAAACTGTCAACGTTCTGAAAAAGTTTGATTCGTGCATTAATCATTAATAATGATGTGATGTGTTACTACTGCAATGTATAATCAAACATTTTCCCTGTAGAATGTTCACTTTTAGTGGCAACAAAATAAATTCCATCAACATAATACTACTTTTTTTTTAAACTTATTTTTGTGACTGGACTTTCAAAGGAATTGATCAGTTGCATCTGATAAAGCAGGTAAAAATCCTGCTTTATCAAAAAAAATATGTTTTTTTTTTTACATTTTAATTTAGATGAGTAAAATAATTTTTTCCTGGTTGAAACCAGCTGACTTAGACTTGAGGAATCATCCAAGTCATATAGAGACCAGAATATTGTGGACTATTGTGACTTGGGACAATAAGCAACCACATAGAAATATACTACAAAAATGCTCCAAACGCCTTAGCAGCCACATTGCAACACACTGGCTCCCATTCAAAATATTTGCAGAGTTAAGCACCACTACTATTTCTTCAGAAATGCACACATCTAGTGTTTGCCTGCTGCTTGTTTTTCAGTCAGTGTCAGAGTGACAGGACTGAACCGCTCTGAGAAGGGTTTGCATTTGTCTCGCGGGACTCAGCGTGGGTAAACTGACCCCTATGTGACATTTCCACTCAGAAAACTGAAACAAACCCTACATTCATGTCAAATGTCACATCGCTCAAGCCTCAAGTTACATTTGCTTAACTTTTACATCTACTGAATGTAGTATGGAGAAAAACAATCAGACTTGGCTAAAAATATCTGAAGCCTGAAAGCAGGATGCTGAGCTGAATCCATTCACTACATGAGATGCTTTGTACAGTAGTTGTCACGACACTCAGTGGGCGTCCTTTTCTATCTGTCAGCTTTTATATCTGGATAAAATATACCAATCACAATTCAGTATGCAAAAAAAAAAAGAAAAAGAAAAGAAGATCAGTTGGACTTCAGTATGTAAATATTTTTTTATGTTTAAGTAAATAGGCAATCAAAACAATTTTTGAGTGCCAGGTATTTTTACTCTAAAAATACATATTGAGATGCTTGCTTGTGCTTTGTACAATTTCATAGTGCTATGTTACTTTTGAATGCATAAGAAATGTTCATTAATCCACCCAAAAAAAACAAACAAAAAAACAATTAAATTTGAATCTGTATGTAAAGTGGTGTCAAACTTTTGATATAATTGACAAAAAATAATAAATATATTTAAAAAGTACAATCTGTATTTCACCACACACACACACACTATATATATATATATTGCCCATTTAAATGTCTTAATGAACTGCTCAACTGTGATGCATTTCTCCAGTTATTAATATTTTCTTTTTTTATTTAACGTATATTTATAACACTATAATTTTGTGTTGTATTACCTTGGCTATAAATAACAGAAAACTAGTTAAAGCAGCTGTGTGAGTGTTTCTAACACAGCAGCTGAGGGAGTGATGGCAAATTTGACATCTTTCTCTTTTCTGACCAACATCCAACATAACTGATCTCTCAATATTTTCTTTTGTAAAGTCTTTTTTTTTTCTTCTTTTGGAAAATGAAAACACAAAAATGTGTAGATTCCATTCACCACAAATGAAGTTTACCCAACTATGATGACTTCTGCTTCTGAGAACCCTGGAAATGTGAAAAAGGGTCCATAGATTTCATTTAGTAAAACATTATGCTTTGCATTATGGGTAAGACTGAATATTTCAAACATCGAAAACGGGCAAGAAATTCAACGAATGCTAACCAAAAATAAAAACAGCTTTGTATTTTCATGACTTCATTGTTCATTCCAAATGAAATACAGCGGTCCATTAGGACACAGAATTGCATCTCATAAAAAACCAACAGCAATCTGGTGAGAAAACAGCATTTGTCCTTCTGCTCTATGGAGACTAGTTTGAGCTCATTATCATAAATAAATATTTTTTTTAAATCAGGATCGATGCTATAAATAGAGACCAAAAATAACCACATCAGCACTTCTGCGAGGTGTGACTCTTGGCATCAAGCCACCTTTTATTTTCCTTCACACTCACCTGCCCACTAAACACACACACAGACTGACACAAACACACACACTTACTCATGAGATTTCCAGAGTCTTCGAGGGGGAGGAAGGAATTCTCGTTTGTTGAGCGGCACGATGCCAATAGCCGCCTGCATGATGGTAAAAAACTTCTTGTACTTCATCTTGGACGGCCGTTCATGAGAAACAACAACCACGACACGCTCCTCTACAACTGTGGCTCTGTGGACCTTGTCCAAACAT
The DNA here is from genome assembly GCF_012432095.1 of Onychostoma macrolepis. NCBI lineage: Eukaryota > Metazoa > Chordata > Actinopteri > Cypriniformes > Cyprinidae > Onychostoma > Onychostoma macrolepis. Next base: position 22,872,298 of record NC_081162.1, read on the forward strand.
GTCTTTTGTTTCAAAAAAAGGAAAAAGACATTAATTTAGAGATTTGTGTGGCTGTTATCCTTACATAATTCAGGGAAGACCTTTATAACATTAGACAAATGAAAACGGAGCAGAGGGATAATTGTGTTACTAAGCCCGTGGAGATAATGCAGACTCTCCATTCTCTTTAATCCGTGACTGCGGCTCAAAATGTCCTTACGTGCATTTAACACTGACCCCACAAGACAACACACAGCCTCTCTTCTTGATCCCACTCTAATGGCATTCAAATGAACAGCCATGGACAGGATGGATAGGAATGGACTTGATTACGAGCTCAGCTCTACCAGGCCTAGTTAAACCCAAATGAGTGAAGGTGCATGTACGCACAGTCTCGGCCGCAAACACGTGTAACATGAAGTGAAAAAAGCGTAGGATGAGTAATCACTTGTCAGGGTTGTAGGCACTGAGCCAGCGTGAGCTTTGGAAATGAAATTACTCGATGGCGGTCTGTGCGGACGGATTATGTTCGCGTTGGTTACAAGCACAAAGTGGGATTTCGCTGTCAAAGAGCTCGAGGTGAGACGGGGGGGAATTCCACGTATTAAATCTATGAATAGGTCTGTTTTGGCTGCACAGATGCATCGCAATGAGCCGTTGGCAATGAAAGGATTTGAAAGCATTTTCTCACGCACATAAAAACCCATAAAAGCTTATGATGTTGCAGAAGTAATAGGCTATATGATTTAATAACCATAAGACGTTATCCTTTATGCATGGATGACTGCATTAGGCTGTGTTGTGCAGCTCTGACCTGTGTATTTGCTCAATATTATTAGTTGTTAAGGCTAACTATCCAGTATATGTTCTTCTCATACTGGATTAGTAGTTTTCAGAAACTCACACATTTGGACATTTGATGAATGAATGACATCTAAAGGGATAGTTTAGCCAAAAATAGCCATTCTGTCATCATTTACTCAGCCTGATATCCTTTGAGATGTTTTGAGAAATATTTTGAAGAAGTGTGTGTGTGAATGCATACAATGGAAGTCAATGGGCTTCAGTATTGTTTGATTTAGAGTGTTCTTCAAAATATATTTTGAACAGAAAAAATAAAGTCATATTGATATGGAACAATATCAGGCTGAGAAAATAACAGAATTTTAAATTTTGTATTGCTTTAAGTAAAAAGATGTGGTATTGTAGTACTTTTTTGCAGTACTTTAACATCCAAGCATTCAAAAGTTTGGGTCAGTAAAAATGTTTTCTCTTTTTTATTGCAATTTTTTATTCAACAAGGATGCATTGACCAAAGGTGACAGAAAATACATAATGCTACAAGAAATTTTAGTAGGATTTTGTGATGCTGAAGCCTGGAAAAAATGGCTGTTGAAAATTTACTGGAATAAATTAAATTATAAATATATTAAAATAGAAAACCGTTATTTTAAATCATAATAATATTTCAGAATATGACTGTATTTTTGGTCAAATAAAAGCAGGTTTAATTAGCATAAGAGACCTACAATAGACCTTGCCAAAACAATAGGCCTACATTGGAGGAGTGACCCAAGACCCTGAAGATCACTGGTACTTAGATTCTTTTGACATGGGACAGTGAGCACACTATCAACACCATAGCCCAGTGCTTTTTTAATAGTCAAAGTGAAACCCAAAAATGAAAAAATCTGTCGAAAAATATTTACTTACCCCAATGTCGTTCCAAACCTGACTTTATTTTGATCTCTAGAACACAAAACAAGATTCCATGCAATGAAAGTCAGTGGTGTCCAGAGTTCTTTTTGGACCCCATTGACTTTCATTGTATGGACAAATACAAACTGAACAATATTACATTAGGATGAGTAAATGATGACAGAATTTTTGTTTTTAGTTGAGCTATCCCTTTAACTTGAAGTTTGATCTACATATGATATGAGTAATAGCCAACACAAATAATGACTCAAACACATAATAAAAACACTTTAAAAAAAAAAAAACAATGATTCTCCTGAAAAGAAGGTTATCAGAAGCATTCAACGGCTTGAAAAGTGTTTCCAACTTCATTCAGATCAATAACTAAACCGCACGATATGGATATACACAAGGTCAATCTCATACACAACACAAACAATATTAAGGAGAGAAAGACAGAGATGGAAAAAGGTTAGGAAGGGATAGAAAGAGAGAGAGTGTGTTTTGTGTGTGTGTGTGTGTGTGTGTGTGTGTGTGTTGGTGTGGGGATCATCCTCATTTGATTACAAGTCATGATCCTCTTGCTGGGAGTCAGCTGGTCTGGAGTCAGCAGTATTATGAGAGCATGGCTGTGCATTTGGCTCAGGTCTGCTCGCACATGTGCAACTCTGCTTCTGCTAAATCAATCAATGCTGAGACACTTGGAAATATTAAGCACTTGCATTTACATGCAAATACGAAGCTTAAGCATTGACCAACTAGCTCCAGCTGCGACATTACAGATGCCCTGCTGTGTAACATTGGAGACTTTCATGCATCAGAGTCATTTCTCCACATGCACTAACTTAGATTAAAGTGAACTGAAATATACAGCATGAACTCGCATTAAGATTGACAATTTGCATTTGAATCTGGTTTCATCTTGGTAATAAAATCTGCCCTTTAAACATCCAGGCGTTGACTTATGCATAGGATTTCATCACAAGAGAGCTGTTAAAAAAAAGATGCATTCATAGACCTTCAGGATGGACGCCATATTGAATTTTACACAGATCAAAATGAAGCTGTGAGAGATTGAATTACAGTCAGTGTCATGCATTGTATAAAGGTAGATAACATAATTATGTAACTCACAACTTTCAAAACGTTTTCCTGGTGTATGTATATATATATATATATATATATATATATATATATATACACACACACACACAGTATATATCGTATTCAATTTTACGATTCAAAAATAAAAACTGCATGAGCTCACCTTTTTGAGTTATGAATGATTTTACAGTAATTTAATAATAAAATAATAAAAAAAAACTTGTTTTTCTCACTACAAAGTTTTGCACCTAAAGAAATGTATAGTACTATTGGCAAATATATTACATTTTCAAAACATCTCCTATGGATGAAAAACAAAATACTGTATGGGTTTGGAATGACATGTGGTGAATAAATGAAACATTTTTGAGTGAACTATTAATACAGCTCAATCAAAAAGCAATGAAAGCAAAACAGAAATAGTGTACAGTAAAGTGGGGAAAAAATTATTTTATCCCCTGCTGATTTTGTATGTTTTCCCACTGACAAAGAAATTATCAGTCTATAATTTTAATGGTAGGTTTATTTTAACAGTGAGAGACAGAATAACAACAACAACAACAACAACAAAAATCCAGAAAAACGCATTTCATAAAAGTTATAAATTGATTTGCATATTAATGAGTCAAATAAGTATGTGACCCCTTCCCAAAACATGACTTAGTACTTGGTGGCAAAACCCTTGTTGGCAATCACAGAGGTCAGATGTTTCTTGTATTTGGCCACCAGGTTTGCACACATCTCAGGAGGGATTTTGTCCCATTCCTCTTTGCAGATCCTCTCCAAGTCATTAAGGTTTCGAGGCTGACATTTGGCAGCTCGAACCTTCAGCTCCCTCCACAGATTTTCTATGAGATTAAGGTCTAGACACTGGCTAGGCCACTCCAGGACCTTAATGTGCTTCTTCTTGAGCCACCCCTTTGTTGCCTTGGCCGTGTGTTTTGGGTCACTGTCATGCTGGAATACCCATCCACGACCCATTTTCAATGCCCTGGCGCTGACGGTACATGGCCCCGTCCATCGTCCCTTTGATGCGGCGCAGTTGTCCTGTCCCCTTAGCAGAAAAACACCCCTAAAGCATAATGTTTCCACCTCCATGTTTGACGGTGGGGATGGTGTTCTTGGGGTCATTCCTCCTCCTCCAAACATGACGAATTGAGTTGATGCCAAAGAGCTCGATTTTGTTCTCATCTGACCACAACACTTTCACCCAGTTCTCCTCTGAATCATTGGCAAACTTCAGTCGGGTCTGTACATGTGCTTTCTTGAGCAGGAGTACCTTGCGGGCGCTGCAGGATTTCAGTCCTTCACGGCGTAGTGTGTTACCAATTGTTTTCTTGGTGACTATGGTCCCAGCTGCCTTGAGATCATTGACAAGATCCTCCCGTGTAGTTCTGGGCTGATTCCTCACCGTTCTCATGATCATTGAGATCTTGCATGGAGCCCCAGTCTGAGGGAGACTGAGTGTTATTTTGTGTTTCTTCTATTTGCGAATACTCACACCAACTGTTGTCACCTTCTCATCAAGCTGCTTGGCGATGGTCTTGTAGCCCATTCCGGCCTTGAGTACAATCTTGTCCCTGACATCCTTGGACAGCTCTTTGGTCTTGGCCATGGTGGAGAGTTTGGAATCTGATTGATTGATTGCTTCTGTTGACAGTTGTCTTTTATACAGGTAACAAGCTGAGATTACTCCCTTTAAGAGAGTGCTCCTAATCTCAGCTCCTTGCCTGTATAAAAGACACCTGGGAGCCAGAAATCTTGCTGATTGATAGGGGATCAAATACTTATTTGCCTCATTAAAATGCAAATCAGTTTATAACTTGAAATGCGTTTTTCTGGATTTTTTTGTTGTTATTCTGTCTCTCACTGTTCAAATAAACCTACCATTAAAATTATAGACTGATCATTTCTTTGTCAGTGGGCAAACGTACAAAATTAGCAGGGGATCAAATACTTTTTTTGTCCACTGTATATGACGACAGAGCTACTGTGTGTTTCATGACGGCAGTCACAGGAGTGAACTGTATTGGTGTTGGTTCAGTGCCAGTGACAGAGGTGACCCTGTCACAACACTCTGCCTCTTTAATTAGTGTGAGCACCCTGAGGATGTGCTGATTACTCCTTTCATAATGATCGCTAAGAGCTGAATAGCAAATGGGTGACAATTATCCGCTTGTGTTGGTGTCAGGCTGTGAACTAATCACTGCTAAAATCAATTGATACAGCACCAATTGGCCAAAAATATGCAAAATATGCAAGTATCTGACTGCAAAATGCATAACGTGATTTACTCAAGGGAAATATGTTCCTGAATCAACATCTCAGCTAGTCTCATAATGACATTACGATCAGCCAATCAGATTTTTAGGTTATGTTTAACGTAAGTGTTAGGTCCAGAGAGTCAATTTTAGCTGGTTAGCATGGGCTAGTTAGTTTCTACTGGTAAATGCAGCCAAAAACTGCCCAACAAACAATAAGTGAGTTGATGCTTCCCAACAGCCTATACTGCAAAAGATGTTATTCCAGAACCAATAAAAGTTGTTGATCCAAGTATACTGGCTAAATGAACTACAGGAACGAGTTGTGTGGAGCACTAAACGTGAGGCACAACCTTCAGAGATATGTGAACGAGACTAACACATCAGCTGGCTCCTCAGCGAGGGGGAGGAGTGTCAAGGACAAAATCTCCTGGAGAAAAAAAAATCTATCGCCGCAACCTTGGGCTGCTGTTTTTGGCCAATTAATGCAGCGCTTTGGCCTTACTCCACAGCTTACTGTACACTGCTGCTGTGAGCATGAGAGTGTGGAAAGTGCGTAGGGGTCATTCTGATTATGAAATATGGGATTCTGGGATTGAAGAGAACAGTTGACCTCTTATAAGCATTGCACTGGACGATTGGACACCACCTCACTACTAGGAAGGGCACCGATCATATAAAATCAGCGTAATACAAGCTGCTTCACATGCACTTTCAGCAGAACACATATGTAAGCACAGTCATGACTTTAAACAAGGGGTATGTGCTTACTAGCTAGCTGTAGAGGAGACCAGGGCTAGTTATCACAACGGTAAATTTTTTTGAGTCAGTTACACAATGTTCTTCTTCTAGAAGTGGTCTTGTATGTTATAGAGTGTGACAACGTGCCCCGACCTACCAGTCAATACACATTGCATTGCACATTCATTTGTTTTTATATATGTAAAGCACAGAAAATCTGTTTTAAAGTGGCTTTGATTTAAAATAAATACGTTTAAACCTTTACCTTCAAGATCTCAAATGTATGATAACTCTATTATAAAATCAAGGAAAGCAAATCGCTAAGCTTTGTGATCAATGACTTCAACTTGTGATAGGCAAGTTCAAATGAATACTCACACCACAGAGGATTTTCATCACCTGTGCTACCAATTTATTTCTCATGTCTTAATATAATTTAATATCACTATTTCAGAAACACAAATGTGATTTATTGGCAACCTGCACCCAAATATGTGCATAGTGTGTGTGTGTCCTCACACCTTCATATTAGCACACTGTGTTTCAGTCATCTTGAATGGAGAGCCAATACTTCTAAATGATGTATTAAACCACAGAGCTGCTATACAGTAGTCTCATGCATCTCTATTAAATATCAAAGGGCGCACGCCACCTGTCATACCACCAACAGCGCTGCAAATGATGTAAATGACGCCTATGAGACTTAGATTGGAGAACATTCATGGCAGCCACAAGCCTTCGAAAATAACTACTTCAGAAGGGCCTTAGGTAATGAACGTTTTCAAAGGTTCATCTGATGGACACCTCAGTTCGGACTAATCACTATAAATCTGCTCAAGGTTTGCCAGATTTCAAATCACATACTTCCAGGGGGTCCAGAAACAGCTGAGCAACTGCCGTTGAGATGAATGGCAGATTGCTTTCTCCAGGTATTAAAGAGCTTCACTATAGCGACTGTTGTGAGCTGTGATTCAAAAGGTAGCAGATGGGAAAATATAAGTCCATTTCAAGCTTTTAAAAGCCCTGAAAACATCTACTGTATCTAATGAATATAATTAGGGATGGATTAATCAAAATTAAGGCTGATTTTATAATTCTTTTTAAAAAAAACGATCTAAAAAAAATTAAATCAGTCAATTTTCAAGGGAATTTTGGCATTACAACATTGTATTTGTACAGCAGGAAAAATGAATATTTATCTTGAGATTTGCTAAAGATTTAATGAATATATTATTTATGATGCACTAATATTACACTTGTAGCCAATACCAATAAACCTATCAATATTTTTATATCTACATTTTCAACAGATTGCCAATTTCATCATTGTGTATTACACACACACACACACACAAAATCAAAACAATCATTGTAATGTACAGTAAAGAAAAATAATATTCATTTTGAGATTTGCTAATATGTTCATGTTATCAACATTTTCAACAAATGGCCGATTTTAATCCTATAATGTAAATAAATAAATAAATGTATAGCAAATCATTTTTTATCTTTTTAAATACTAAAAGTAAATTTGGCCATCAAAAAAATTTATGTACAGTATGAAAATTGATTTCCATTTTAAGAGTTACTACTTACATCTGTCAGTGTTATAAAAATAGTGTTTTAAAAAATGTACTAATTTAAATAATCTAAAATGTTAAAAAGGGGAGAATGAGCATGCACAATTAAATATCAAATATCAACTGATTCTGATACACACAAAAAAATATCTCTAATATCCACCAATAACTGCATTTCTAAATATAATGAAATATTTGTCATTTATATGTAGTGTGCAAAAAAATAAAAAAATAAAACAAAAACAATCCAAAGCACAAGCACAGCCTTGATAGTGTGTCTTGTCCAGTGCAGTGGTCACACTCCCCATTCACTTGTGTATTAAGATAACTGATCGCTTTGCTCTTCTAAAATGTGACATCTCTTTCTCACCTGACTTCAGTGGGGGTTTAGTTGTCGTACTCAACATTATCTCACCTCTGAACTTCTGGTGCTGACAATGACCCTATTTGACTCGCTCCACTCTCTTATGTCAGAGAAACACAAACGGAAGATCATCTGTAATACAAGCACACAATAATCTACTCAAACAGTGTGTTTGGATGACCTGCAATATACAAATACAAGATACAACAAGATAAAATACAAAGTAGAGAAACAAACATGTATCATATGATAGACAGTGCAACTATCAGTTTACTGTCTTCAAAGTGCATAATGTACTGTTTGCATTAAAAAAAATCCTGCATCCAGAACTAAGTGGAACATCTATATAAATGTTGCTTTAATCACAATAAATTGTCCAATTTTTTTTTTTTTTTTTTTTGGACTAGAATTTCACTTGCCCTCAACTTTGTGTCTCAGCAGATTCAGATCAATCAATAATCCTGAAATGAAATATCAAAAATGTGCGACATAAAAATCACCTTGGTATTGATGTAGGTCAACAAAGCTCTGAAAATCATGCTAGACCATGTTCTCCGAGTCGTGTCATATTAACAGCTTCAGATCCGGGAAGCTCATACTCATTCCATGAATCCATATTGCCTTGTAGCCTTGAGAAGTGTCTGAAGCTAATACAGGCGTGTTTATTATTGAGAGCTGCTGCTTAAGCTTTCATATATCAAGGTCAGTGCAATGTCACCTTTGATATGCTTTATGTCCGGGGGAAAAGAGGCAGAAACTACAGAGCGGCATTTGACATGACATGTAATTTTATAGAGCAATCTCTTGAGGATCCTTGAAAATATATTGTTAATCTGGACCTCAACATGGGCTTTTTAGGCATTTTAGTTAAGAAAGGAGAATGTTTTATCTCCTACTATGAACTGTATTTGTGTTGGTTTATGCAGAGCTACTTCCATGTTCAATTGCGCTGCATGTGTCCAAAATTAACAATTGCCAAGAGTAGCTGATGACTGATCTGAATCATTTTTAAATCAAGTAAAAGGTAAAAGCTGTCTACTAAACAAAAATATTAGTTGTCTTGCTCGTCTAAATGATGCTGCAAGTGACACAATGAAGCAGCTAAATAATGTCACTGTTGCAGAGACAAAATATTTTATAAAATATAATACAAAATGTTTGACATTTTTAAACAATAAAAATAATGCAAAATACAGTTTAATGGCTGGAAATATATATAGTAGCAAAAATCATAATTCTGGACCCTGGTAGTCACATAATCACTAAAAAGAAAGAGTGATTTCAAATTTAAAAAGTTAAATATTTAATATTTGCTTTCTTCTGTGGATGCAGCATATCGCAGTATAAATATTGGAAACGGTGAATCAAAATAGCTTCATAATTCGAAATGTCCTGTGGTGTGATATGATCTCTCTGAAATGCCTTCTGAATTGACATTTAACAGCAAATATTATTAATTATTTTGCATGCACTTATGACAATATTATTTAAGTGCTTATTTACACTTATTTTTACTTTCTAAAAGTTGTTAATGCCTCAGGACCAGTGAAATGAACAAAGCAATTCAAAAAGTTAAATAAAAATGGTGAAAACAGGAAATGGTGAAAAGTTACAACACTAACATACACTACCCCATATACATATTTTGTCATTTTATACTAAAATCTGTTCAAATGTTAATTTCAATTTGTCAGCAACCCACATGATTTAAAAATATATTAAAAAGATTATTAAATCACATTTCTATAATCAGATTTTTGATCATCTTAAAAACGTTAATGTCAAATTTTGTATGTTTTTCTGAAGTCTCCCAATTGACTAATGGTATCTGTACCATGAGGCCTGTGGAGGAATTAAATCTTTGAGCTTGACAGCAGGGTCTAGTTCTGCCATAAACCTGAAGAAAATTGAGACAAATTGCTGCATTCGCCGGAAATCGTAAAAGATTAATTTCTTATCTTTGACAGCGACTCCATTGCACTCATATCATCAAAGCAGAAGAAATGGTTTTTGCTTCTTTTGTGAGACCTTCTTAAGATAATATCTGAAGCAGAATCTGAGAAGGACCTTATCTTTTTTGAAACAGCGGCTCTTGTTAGGTCTGTCTTACTTTTGAGATTGTTCAATATGTAATCAATATAATAATACACACATTTTGCTTGTTACTTGAGTTTAAAGACTTCAAAATGTCCCTCACTATAGCGTTCTGCTGACAAACCAGTATCATGTCCAGTACAACTGACCCTTCGCGGGATTGACAGGTGAGCTGACCAATCAATACGGAAAATCTATTTGTCAGACAAACAAACTAGACAGGAGAGTAGATTAACGTCGGTGGTCCTGTACTTGAAAAATGGTGTGTATCGACGTCTTTCTGCGGTTGAAACAAGATACCTTCTGATGTTCATTTATGTTTATTTCATGCTATAGCTAGTAAAGAGGAAAAGATGATCGGTTCATGTGCCGCTTGCGACAGCGATCTGTCACGACACATTAAAGAGCAACAAAACTGTATTTATTTGAATTTCTTTAAAAAAAAAAAAAAAAAAGACAAAATTTTAAAGCTGAGACTTTGTTTCATACATAAAGTAGCCTGCTCTGTCTTGTCTGTCGGCGTGTTGTCAGTTTCATCTTTGCTCTGCGATGCATATTCACTGCGTGAGAACGGCATGGCTTGTCGGACATAGCAACAGTAACTAAGCGGGGTGCGTGGGCGGCTCTTTGCAACACCATCTGACTTATCAAGGAGTTGAATTATTACTTTAAGCAGCTGCACTTTTTGTAAAATTTTTGCCTGGAGGGAGGGACTCAAGTCATATCTAGACAATAATAAAAATTAACTCTTTTGACTTGGACCATTTAACAACCACCTAGCAACCAACCAGAACACCATATTTTGAGATATAATGTCTCAGTTGTGTGAAATAAAGTTACAATTACAAAAAATAAAGGGACAATTATGAGATACAGTCACATTCTGAGAATATTTTCTGTCATTTTGACTATATCTTAAATGAGACTCTCAAAATGTGATATATTATGAAATTAAGTCACAACTGTGAGAAATAAAAGCTGATTTATAACATCGCAATCACAAGAAGAAAGTCAAAATGATCTTTTCTTTCTTTGAGAACACGCATACATAAGCAGACTACAGTACCATTTGGATATTGTAGAAATCCCTTTGATAACTTTGCATAATCAAGAAATTAGATTTACAGATTTTGCGCTGAAGTTCAAACAACTCGTGCTAATTAACATTCAACAAATTCCAATTAAGCAGTTTCTTTTAATGTGGAATTAATTCCAAACAGCCCACATGATCTCTACACGGTACAGTTGAGTCATTTGAAGTGCATCAGGCCTTTTGTTTGATTCATGGCATTGGTGTTAACCGAGTAAAATAACAAGGACAAGACTCACCTGATTTGAAGAACAGTTCCTTTTTCTTCTTTGCAACAGAATTGAATCCTCAATTCAAAAATATCATTACTGCATCATCAGACAAGTGTTGTTTTGTTGCTTGACATAACAGGTCACGTGAATCCATTTTCCCAGGTCGCATTGTAATTTTAACTTGATGTTTTCATGGTATTCCTGAATGTTTACATTAGACGACATTCTTCTGAGAAACGCTCTGCCGAGGGCGATGTCTGATATCCAGCAATGGGGCGAGATGACAGCCAAAAAATGCGTGAGAATCAGAATCTTTCAGACTTCCTTGGCTTGTTTGGAGCAAAACCACTCAATTGACATCAGAGTTCAGTGATAAATCCATGTTCCCATGGAAACTTCATGCTATTTTTGGGCCTGCGAGTCGAGCTCTATAATAGACATTTGCATATTCATGTCTGGACAAAGAGAGACAAGATGCTCGAAGCGTTTATCATTGGCCGTGAGCACTGATTGAATAGCTGCTTGTATCATAATTAGGTGCCATTAGTACTGGGAATAATCTGGCATCTTAAAGGACCCTTTAACTCAAAGACAGAGAGTGTTACAGCTTTCACAAAGATTTAAAAGCAGCTGGTGCAATTACTATGAGAAGCTTATATCAAAATAATTGGTCTCGAATCTTCATATCAAAGTGTAACACTGAAACCAGTTGCATTTACAACACAAGAGCAGACACAGAGTTAGAGAAGCAGCCCTTCACACAGACTCTTTGATTCTCAGAAACCTACTGAAATTAAATTTACAGCTGAAAATACTGGCCTAAAACCTTTTCTTGCAAAATAAATGAAATAAAAAAATAACATTATTTCAGCATTTATGATATTATTATTGTTATCATACTTAATGTAATATTGTAACATTATAAATTATGAAATATTATACTCATGTACAAAACTTAATTCATAAATCAAAATCCTAAAACATTTTCTTGCAAAAAAACAATTAAAAATAAAAGAAATGACTAATTATTATTTTCACATGTATTTATGATTAAATATTATTATTATTAATAATAATACATATTTAATGTAATATTATAATATTCTAAATTACAAAATTTTATACTTAAGAACCTTAAATTAAACTTATTTCATAAATCCAAATAATAAAAAAACTAATACTACTAATACTATTAATATTTAATGATGTTAATATAAGTAATGTTTTAATTAATATTATATAACTATACTAGGATTAAATATATTATTTGTAGTAGTATTAATAACTATTAAGTATTATTTTGATTTATGACAAGAATTAAAATGAAATGAAGCATCAAATTTGATCATTTCTAATGTTATATAATTTATAACAATTTATTATTATGCTGCTGCAAAAATTAACCATAAACCACAATGTGTCAACAATGAAAATAAAACAACATTCTAATTTATTTCATATTATATTTACATATGCATCAACGGACAAGTACATCAGACATCAGCACGGCAGCAGATGTGCCATTGTTTCATTGCATGCAACCTGAATAAAGACATCAAACGTATCACCACAGTGCAATCCATCTCATATTTAAACATCTGCATGGACAGCGTGTCAAGTTAATGTTGCGATATATGGGCTATTACGTTAAGGAGCGTCTCGGGAGTAATGATGGACTATGTTGTATCACCAGAGTTAATGTCACAGCTTTAACTGACGGGCGGACTGATGCTAAATTGGGCTGGTATTTTTTAATCATCAGAGGGTGGCAGTAAAGCTCTGAGGAATATGATCAGATGTGATGCCGTTATTCACAGATAATACTTGAATAAAGGCTCTGGCCGGGGGCTTTTAGAGCAAAAACTTCTCCATCTGTCTGTCATAATCCCCTTCTTTTCCTGCATCTAGCTAGCAGCCTCTAGTTCAACCAGGGCCAGGCGAGCAGATAAACACAGCCTCCAAAAAACAATCTGTGTCCATTTGTCTTATCCAACTGGTTTAAGAGCCATTAAATGTGATCTCTTTAATCTGGTTTTAATCTAACCAGGTACAGGTTTACAGGGATTATGAGAGCACTTTCTGCTGTTCTGAGTGCGTTTTAAGCTTATAATTGCGTACAGGTTTGATGTAGACAAAATAAATCATCTCTACAGTTCATCACAGGTCTGCTTGTTTGGGATTTGATGGTTTTTAGAACTTTTTTGGCTGAATTTGTAGGTCTGCATGCAAAAAGAGGCATAAATCTTTACAATATTGTAATCCAGGAGGTCTTTTTGAGCACTGGCTACAGTTTTAAGGTCTTACCAAACAGATCGTGAGAGTCACAAGAGTACTGGTGCGGAAAGGATCTATAACAGTGTCTGTTCTTCACATTGGTCTCATCATGAATGGATGAGATGTGACAGATCTATATTTGATTTGAAGATGATGGACAACTCTTTGGAAAGAAGATTATGCAATGCCATGCCGTCGTGAGCGTACACCCATCGCTCCCCCGTCCAGTCGTAGCGTTTCGGCCCGCTGAGAAAGGAAACATTCAGAAATGTCTGATCAAGCTGAAAACTGAACATATTTGCTCTCATTATATCACACTGTTAATATTTAATAAAAGAACTAGCATTTCTAAAAGTAAAAAGTAATACTGGCACTTAAGAATTTATATATGTTAGCAAGAAATGAGACAATTGAGATTAAACAGTTAAGCATAACATATGAACATTAAGAACTGAGTGTCTAACCTTGTCGGTGAGGAGAGCCAAATCTGTCGGTTGGGTGTCTGTTTGTTGATAACGTATGTACCATGGTCAGAGCCCACTTTCAATGTCAGCACTCCATTCTGTTAAGAAATTTAACACACATGTAATCATACGAGGGCTTCAGTCTGAGGCTTTAACATTAAAGTGAGTGCCTGGATGTGGACTTTTTTTTTTGGATTTTGCAACGGTATCAACTTTCAATTTTAATATTTTGTTCCCTCTCTGGAGCACCCATAGTTTTGCCTGAGATTATCTTATGCACCCCTGGTCAAGATTTTTCTTTGATTATTATTAGTGCTGTCAAACGATTAATCGCATCCAAAATAAAAGTTTTTGTTTACATAATATGTGTGTGTACTGTATATATTTATTATGTATACAAGCACATGCAAGTATATATTTAAGAAAAATATGTTATGTTTATATATTAAATATTTTTATATATAATATAAAATATAAGAATATAAATATATAAATGTATACACGTAAATATTTTCAAAATATATAAGGTATATGTGTATTTATATATACATAATAAATATACACAGTACACACATATATTATGTAAACAAAAACTTTTATTTTGGATGAGATTAATCGTTTGACAGCACTAATTATTATATAGAATCATAATTGTTTTTTTAAATGAATGGGTCCGCTTACTTTTTCCCAACTTCTGAAAATAATGTTAAATAAAACAATATATATATATATATATATATATATATATATATACACACACCTGCTGTCTAACATTTAATATAAATAAATTCAAGGGGTTTACTAACTTTTTCACAGCACTGAATGATAGTGATCCTAAATCACAATATCCCATTTAAACCACAAACTCTGACAATTAAATTGATGCCAAAATGCCACTGGTCTTGAATTCTTAACGAACAAAATGATTGTTTAATCATGTGTAACAAATGTATATGAAAGAACCTCAACAGAGATGATTTATATATGTGTGTACAGTCAGATCCGAGGCTAAGCACTGGGAACATGGCTCAATCTGTCAACTGCACCTTGGCTCACAGCTCTCTGAATGTTTGATCTAAAGGGACGCAGCAGTATCATTATATCATCCTAGCTGTAGCAACAGAGTCAGTGTGCAAAACAGAATTTTCTGAATCCCATTTAAGGGGACGATTGCAGCTGTTTGTGTTTGCTGGTTGCATGTGAGGCTATAAAGAGGTGTAAAAATGGGCCGCTCAGAGTAAGTAGCTAACAGGAAGCTCACCGCCTGACATTTATCCAGCCAGAGGAGAGCAAGGAGCGTGAATGACTAGTCAATCTGTCAGCAGGGCTTGCTGGCCACCCACCAGATGCTTAAATGAAACTGAAATGAGTGCATGGACTCAATCATTCACTGGGTTTGAGAAAGATATTTGTTAAATAAATGAATGAATAAATGCATGTGTGTGTGTGTGTGTGTGTGTGTGTGAAAAGATTGAAAGTGGCATTACTCCAGTCTTACAATAACATGCTAAAAGCTCTGGAGTGTTTACAGCCTTCATAAATTCTTCAGGAGACGTGCATTTTCTCTGCATGGTGCTGCAACAAAGGCTGCTGCACAAATGGCTTTTTTTTGCAGTGAACTCTTAAAGAGAAGTCGTGCAGGAGCACTCAACAACAATAACACTCAAACAAACCTCTTTTCCTATAAAAGAAGAAGAGAAAAGATACCACCATAAACGTTTTAGGACTCCTTTTTCACCCTACAGAGCAACAACTTAATTGCAATGCTCCACAAAAGGCTGGGGATATCAAGTTTAGACAAATGGGTTATATGACAGGTGAAGTATGTAACTTTAAGAAAAGATGGGAAACAAAAATATTTTAATTAAATAAATCATTATTGCCATTTTTTTTAATTTTGAAATTTTTAAAATCTTGCCAATTATAATTTTTGTTTACTTTTGTAATGGCAATGGTCTATATCAATTTATCTAAGAATAATAACTATAATATCATGTATTTGAAATCAATTTACTCCTCCAAATGGCTCTAGTCTACATTTTTTCTAATTAAAGATCCTGGTTCATCCAAATAAATGGGTTGCAAACAGCCTAACACAGACCAACATTGACCCCTACTGGACATCTAGGCACAACAGACTTTTCATAAGGTTGAGATGTAAAAGCACATCAGGGATTTAACATGAAAGGATGTGAGAATATGGGCATGTGAACTTACAGAGAAGACAATGTCATAGTCCATTCCAGTGAAGCTCTCATCTGTGAGGTCTTCAAAATAGTCTGCCAATGCATCCAGTGTCTCATCCGCTAGTCTCTCATATTCTGTCTCTGTTAGATCTCTATACAAAACAATCACTGTGTATGTTAAGAAAATAATAGTTTTCAATCATTGCAAAATACTAGTGAATATGATGCTAATGTGCAAATAACAAATGAGAAAAATAAGTGGTTTATAACAAAATTTAATTTTACACTGAGAATTAGCGAACACTATTTACCTGAACTGAAGTGCCTTTTCTTCTCCAAGCGGTGTGCTTAAATGGAGTTCCCTTCTCTTCAGAATCCAATCAAACCACTTGAAAATATTTAAATATTGGTTAATATGGATGAAAGAAGTTAATTTAAACTTTTAGACATTGAGACCTGATTTAGAAAGTTTACATTTATTCATTTAGTAGACACTTTCTTCCAAAGTGACTTACAGTTGAGGAATACAAGTGATTCATCAATAGGATGGCAATAAGTGGGAATAATAAAAGCTTTCTGTCATCATTCAAAACAGTAGAAGCCAGAACAGGGAGGGATTAACAGGGGTTAAAGCAAAAAACAAATCCTGAGCCTGAACTTTTTTTCCGGGGGCAGGGCAGGGCAGGGCGGGGCAGGGCGGGTTAGGGCGGTGCGGGGCGGGGTGGGGTGGGGCGGGGTGGGGCAGAGCAGGCAGCACATGCAAAGCATGCAATGACTGTAGCACCTTTAACATTTGAAAGGATACTATGGAAAAGTTATTGCTCTCCTTATTCAAACTGATTTTTTTTCATGAATATATGGTTGACCTGAAGAATGAAAGCTATATCATACACTTAGAAAATGTTGAGCTATATCACCGCTTATTGACACTAGGGGTGTGACAATACACTTAGCTCACAAGACGAGACAAAATACAGACACTTGGTTCACTAGAATGAGACAATATTTTAATACTATTTTTAAGAAATTTTCAATGACAAAATATTTGTCTTTTAATTACAAAAAGTAAAGCAATGCAGCTGCATTTTGAAATATTTTAACTAATCTAGGGCCGTAACTAATTATTATTTTGGTAATCAAGTAATCTACTGATTATTTTGACAATTGAGTAATCTGATATTTTTTTTAACACAAATAGACCTAAGTGAAAACCAGGCTTTAATATGACTATTTATATATAAACTATATATAAATAATAATTGCCTCAAATAAAATATCAAAAATGGTTTTATTGAACAACACTGTTAAAATACACAATGTAATATGCCTATACATAATATGAACATAACCAGAGCTGTTTAGTAACTGATTACATATAAACTGGATTACGTAATCAGATTCCAAAAATTAAGTACTTGTAATTAGAGTAAGTTACATTTTAAAACACTCGAAATCAGACTACACTTACTTTTTTATTGATTACATATTCACACAATAGTAATAAATGATTCATTTATTGATTCTCTCTAATTCCTCTTTTTTATCTTTTAAATTTTCCTTTCTAAAATAGTCTACCGCTTATATAAACTCAGAAAGTCCAGTTTTGTGGACATTCACACAGAGATCAGTTACTAGTCAGGTGGCGACACAGCATTTGACCACTGGATTTACAAAAATAATTTCAGGTTTAAGAAGTGTTTCAATATTGCATCAACTACTGATGAACACATTCATTTTTATTAGAATTATCACTCAGTAGGTTATTTAACCATGTATTATTATGTATTGAAAGGCTTGTTTTTCAAACTCATTAAAATGCACAAATTCTCAATATTTCTTATTTGCAGACACTCTCAAACTTTTTGTCATCTGAACTTCTTTCACCTACTATATTTACTTTAAAGGGCCGGTCAATCATAAATTCTGTAAAAGACAATATCTCCCTTTGCATTGAACTTTGAGCATCATAACTTTGCAGATGTTGTTTACGCTCAAACAGCAACATTACACACTAACCAAAGTTAAAAAAGTGAAATCATAATCAATGACCCCATTAAGCACCCCTGAGATTTAAAAATAAATATTAAGTATCATATTTGCATGTTCACGGTTCTCTGACATTGGTTAATGGTCATATGGCATTCAGATAAATAAAAAATAGTTCTTCTTTTTTAGTAAGTGAATTATTTTGATTGTTATTTAAAACGATTTATTTTAATTTTACATTTTATGATTCAATTACTTGTTAGCCTTTCATTAAACTCACAAACCCCCTGCAGTTTCTTTACGAACCCCAGTTTGGGAAAGCTTGACATAATATAATGTTTAATGCACTTCATGTTGTTAATTACAACGAAAGGAATATATTTTCTCACTCATTCACTGTATTTTTACATCATTATGGATCAAGATTATCCTGTTTAAATCAATGTGATAAACGAGTTAGGTCAAAAGTAATCTGATTATATTACCTAAAATGTATAATGTAATGGATTACGTTACTGACTACAATTTTTGTCATGTAATTTGTAATCTGTAACGGACTACAATTTGTAAGTAATCTACCCAGCTCTGAACATAACCTACTTAAGTATATTATGTATAACAATTTGTCCGGTTATGTACAACATTATGTCCGGTGTTGTGCCCATTTTCGACTCCCTGCCAAATTATTACCCCCCTCATTGAAATCACTACCTGATTGCCTAATCCTAACCCCACCCCTAACCCTAAACCTACCAATACTATGGGGGTAATAATCTGGCAGGGGTCAGAATTCGGCACAACGGGCGGGGCAGTGCAGGTTAGGGCACGGTGCCGGAGAACTTTAAGCCCTGGATTAAGGAATAATGAGTGTAAAGACATAGCAAAAGTGAAAGCATAGAGAATTTTTTTATGCTTTCACTTTTCCTGTCTATGCTTTCAATATTCCTTAATCCCTTCCTGTTCTAATGTAGCTAAAATGTAATATGTTTTATGTAAATATTCTAGCTTTTACTGAAATGTAAAAAGGCACAAAAGATCTGTGTTTGTTACCTGTGAATGTCCTCCACATACAAGGGTCCTTGTGACTGTGTGAGCTGAAGAAATACTCCTAAATCTGCCACCACATATTGACTAAAACAAATGAGTCACAAACAAAACAGACTTTCAAATCACGCAAATCAAGACAAGGCATTCTGACAACTAAAAAACAAACAGTTACACTAATTAAGATAATCAAAATTGGACTACAATTCAGCATAAAAGCAAGTGCTAAACTACAGGCTAGGGTTCGTTTAACAGGCAATGTTTTATGCTAAGCACCTAAATAAAATAAAGGTAGCCAGTCTGTCCAGACCTTATATAATAGAATTGTTCTCTATAAAAAAAGAACAGAGAAAAACATTTAACTTTACAACAAATGAGGGTCTATCATAAGAGACACATCTCATCATAACCTGCCACGGCGCAGACTGACAATTCAACAAATTCATGCTAAACGTTTGTTTACAACTCACTTCAAGTCCACTTCTCATTGTGGACAGTCTGGAGGCTTGTTGGTGACATTTCCACGTGGAGCTCAAGCTAAGTAAATAAAGAGAATGACACTTGTTAGTTAACCTTGACATAGCTTCTATAAGGATGCAAGTCTCCGGCTACTAGCCAGCCTGATTGCATATGACTGTCCTCGCGACATTTCAAAATACAAGTCCCAACAAAATAAAAGTCTGTTTTATTCAGGAAGATTTTCGTTCCTATTACAGTTTCTCTCGATCTATTTGGCTCATTTCTTATAACAGCAATTTGCATGTAAACTAAATCTTTCACTTTTTAAAGTGAAATGAGTAGAACGTTTATGACAAATGTATTTAAACAAAATCTGTATTTTATGTTATTTTAAAAATGAAACGAATAGAGTTTTTATGGATTTTAAAAAAATTAAAACAAAAAGTTTAAGATAGACAGATAGATGCCACATCAAACCACTAGGTGGCATCAAAGAAAGCGCGTTGACATTATGGGAATGAAAGGCATTTCTCTGAAGCGCAGGAGGAGGCGGAGACTCGCTGCCGTATGACTTTAGTCGCCTTCATTAACGATTCCACAAAGTAGAGGGACACTGAGTACACTTACCTCTAGTGAGCGAAACACTACAAGTCTCGGAATATCAGTGTGTACTTAAATCTCTCGCTCTCTTCTTGTCTGAAGGCAAGACAGACGCCCACCCTAAAAGACATACAGGTAAGACATTTTTTTAAAATGATGTTTGTTGCGATGTAAACTGTGTGAAGCTGTCAGATGGACGTACACCTGTACCAGTTCTGCGGTGTGTTGTTCCGCTCTCATATTGGCAAGACGTCACATTTGACATTTTCATGTGTTTAAATTATGTTTCAGCTATGCATACTTCTATAAGTACGCATGTAGAAAAAAAAACTTTAAATGACGTAGTAGCCAATTAAAAAAAGAATATAAACTCAGATTTTATCGTTATATTTGTTCATTGCGAATTCATAAGACAATTTTTTTTTTTTTTTTTTTTTACATTTTAAGATTTTGTCTTTTAGGCTGCTTTCTTAAGAGTGGCAAAATTACGTAATATTGCAGGGAAGTGTTTTCTCAGAAATATTACCGAGGTCTTGTAGATGTGTTGACAGTGCATCTCCAAATCTAGTGTGCTGTCTATACAGAAAACATTTGCTGTTTTAAAACATATGGTTTATTCTCTTTTAAACGTTTCTGATTTTAAAAAAATCCTTCACATTAAAGTAGGGGAGACCAGGGCTAGTGTCAGATGGGAAGTTGTCAGAAGGGTCATATCTCAGTAACTGTGTTGGCTCAAAAGGTTAATCTATGTTCAATGAATTGTATCATTTGTCTCTGAGCAATGACATTGAACATGTTAAATAGCATTTTTTCTAGTCAATATGTGCATATACAACTTTAAACATAACTGAGAAATGCTCATTAAAAGGTCTCCCCTTTATTGATTTAACTTTTATGATGTCGGTGAGATTGAACAAAAGAACTACATTTCTGTCATATTATCAATATTTTCTTTGGTAGTTCGGAATCAATGTATGTATACGAAAAACTGCATATTAATTATAATGGATATTATTTATTATGGATAGTTATTTCAAACTATCCATATTGACTAGGCTGGTCTTATTACTGTAGGAAACATTAGTGTTGAGAAAAGCCATAAAAAACATATTGCATGTTCATAGTTGTTCACATGCAATTTAATAGATCAGATGAGGTTATGAGAAAAGTCTCATAACTTTTACCCACATTGAAAATAACCCAGACTGGACAGTTGTTTGGACAAGCTTTGTACCTGGAGGCACGAAACCGCATGACGGCAAAGAACAATGAGGGGAAGAAGAAATATTCCTCTAGTATTTGTGGTCGTGATGTCTTTAAACGAAGCTCCGTGTCTCTTGCGCAGATGAGGCTGTTCCCAAAAGCCTTCTGCAGCAGTACTAAACTGCATAATTCTGTATCAGAAGT
The DNA here is from genome assembly GCF_012432095.1 of Onychostoma macrolepis. Taxonomy (NCBI): domain Eukaryota; kingdom Metazoa; phylum Chordata; class Actinopteri; order Cypriniformes; family Cyprinidae; genus Onychostoma; species Onychostoma macrolepis. The sequence goes on from NC_081162.1 coordinate 22,893,841, forward strand.
TTGTCTGATGCTGGCACTTTTGTGCTCTTATGTTGTGCAAAATACCCCATAGAAAGTTTTGCTTGTTTACACAACAAAAATAAGAAGTATGTTCAGAATATAGTATTAGCATCACTGTCTAATGTCTACTATTTCTGCAGTATTTAGTATGCATTGTATACTGTCCACATTTTCTGTATGCATTAAGATGTAAAGGTTTGTTTGGTAATATTTTATTATATTTTAACAGATGTATCTGTAATGTCTCTGAATGACTTTAGATTTCTTTGCAGAAAATTGAACTAAAAATAAAGAGTTGATTACTGCTTGCCACTCACGTGCAACCTGAAGAGGCGAATATTAATGTGAAAAGTACTTTGTGTTCTGTTTACAGACAAATTTTATCTGAATCCCAGTCCTCTGTCAGAATCAGATCAATAAGCCACATCATTTCATTTCATTTTTAATCTTTCTGGGGCCTTTCAAAGCTGCAGCTGAATGATGAACAGCAGTCGTGACCAGCGGTCTCACTCCCATGCACATTTTTTTATTGCTCCCACAGTGGCATGCTACATTCCTCCCTAGAATTCAGACTGCAGACAGCCAATAGACAGCAGCTGACCCATACAAGATTTACCTCCTCTTATATCAGCATAAGAAAAAAAGATCACAGTTTATGTTAACTAAGCTTCTCTTAGATCAGCACAGAAGAGATGGGATGGGATGTGACATTCTCTTTTCTGCTTGATGTGTAAAATACCATCTCTCTGGCTGGATTATGCCACCATAATCATTATTATACCTATACTGGGGGATTTGATAGTGACCTTTTCACTAATATAACTATTTTTGGGACAGAAAATATTAGATAGAACACACTGATTCTTATGTGTTATTTAAGGCACAAAATTCTGTATAAATATGCATACTAAAATCATACTAAAATATGCAGCTCTGACCCACTTCAGCTCCTCTAGTATAAGTGGCAGCTCTGATGCCGCTTTGGTTCTGTATAAAATAAATGCAGCATCAGTGCAGCTTTAAAATGTATTATTGTCATGGCAGAGTATTTTTTTATTTTTTTTTATTTAGATACATTTTTTTAATATTTATTTAATTTTACATTTTCATTTCTTTTTTATGTTCATAATTTCATATTTTAAATTATCTAAAAATATTTTCATTTTAATTTATTTGTATTATTTTTTGATTATATTTAAAATGAATTAACTAAAATTAAACATTATTTCTGCACTTAAAACTTTTATGTAAATGTATTTATACTGCCTGAATAGTGTAAATGCACTTTATTATGGTAAATAATATGCCACTTCAGATACAGCTTTTGTGCTAAGTTGGCATTAATGGATCATTTTGCAGCAAAGCAAGCTGTGTTACTTTATTCACCAGTGAAGGTTATATTATTTAATACAGAGAGAGCCGAAAGACATTGTTTTGCGTAGGATTTCATGCTCCCTAGTCTTTCGTGCAGCTTTCACTGCTGAAGGTTATCGAGCCAGTGCTTTTGAATGGTAAATCGGCAGATGCAAACGAGCGTCTGCAAAAACACATTCACTGCATCACCGTCAACTTTCCTTCTACACCTGTGTGTAACTCTCACATAAAGAATTACATAATGAACCTCTGATGATGCATGGCTGAGCCAAAGGTTGACGAGACAATAACCACTTAAGTTTGAACGACTGCAGGTCAATCAGTGTCACAATGTTCCTGAATATAAATGTAGATGATTGAGTTCATTGTGACTCTAATACTAGCTTGCATCAATAAAAAAGACAAAGAACATTTCTCCCATTGACCCATAGAAAAATGTGCAGGTTTCATTTGACACGTTACATAACCATGTTCCCTGAGGTTGTTTCAGCCTGTAGGCTATTTAGCAGGCGGTCATGATCACTTGTGTCTTGTGACATTTGTAAAAGCATAATGAAATGCATTCTTGAACATTGCTGACCCTGAATTTTCTTCTTTTATTTAGAATGTGACAATAATAGCTTGTTTTAAAACCGCTGTATACATATAACACTATATGTAGATTCTCTTACTGGAAATAATGAAATACGTCTGCCAAATAGTTCTTGATCCACTATCTTGCAAGATCAGAGAAATGTATTGCCCACATCAGATAACTGTCTATACATTGAAAGCCATACAGTATATATAAAACTCGCAGTCAGAATAGAGTGCATTAGTGCCTGCCAACTTTTCAGCAGTGTTGGTACCAGAAATATAAAGAAAATATATAGGCTAGAAATATATAGAAAATAGAAAATGAATGATCATTTCATTATTTAGAGTTGTTGATTATATCTATAGAAACAATATATTTTAACAGTATATTTCAATGTATTTTAATATATACTCTCTGTCTGGTGCAATCTTCTGTATAGAATCATGGGTATTGTAGTTTTTCATCACAAATTCCATTGTCTAACATGATTCAAAAAACTTTAAAAAAAATACACCATTGACAACTTCAGAGTTCAAAACAGGCCTGTCTTTAAATGTTTATAAGTTAGAATTAAAAATTAATTTCCCTATGGATAAAATGAATGGAGTATTTACTTCCAAAACCCGACTGTTGCACTCTATGCTGAGATGTTGTGTGTGGTTGCTATGAAGTTGCTAATGCATTCTGAGTAGTTCAAACTAATATTTAGGGATGGTTCACACTGAACCAGTTTTTTTGCCATTCCACTACTTTTCCATAGTTTTTCTGTGTAAACACACACTAGATGTGCGTGTTTGATCAATGCGCTCATGTCAAGTGTGAACAATCCGTAATTGCATTTGCAAGGACCACTATGTCTCAGTTAAAAGTGTAAAGTGATTACTCAGACTAGTGTAGGAGGGCAGACCCACCCTGCCCTTGAATGCCTGTCAATGAGCTTGTTGTAGTGATTGGCTGCTTTATGTGTAGGACTGAACCAACATTCTCACATTTAGTGTTAAATGTCAGAGAGCACTGCGTGTTAACTGCACTGTGGGGGAGAGACGAACGGAACTGCAGGCAATGTTGTTGATCTCGCTGGTTTCATAATAACAATGGAATCTAGACATGCATATCCTGTTCTTTTGATTTTCAAAAAAAGCATCAATTGCCTCTAATGGTAACGTGTCCCCAGCGGGCAACAACAGGCTCCTGGAAAGGCTCTTATTGTCAAATACAGTCTGAGAGAGTTATATGTCCCCTGCATGGACGGGGCTTGGTCACGGGGCCTTTTGTTTTAGTTACCATGCTATGAGTCTTATGATCAAGTTCATACATCTCATATACCATGTGCCTTTCTATAAGCAAATGTCCCCGCAACAACCTCAGAGAACTTGGAAATGTTTTCCATTATATGTCATATGCAATGGAAATTATGCACACCTGAAGTGTTTAATGTTGACCTACATCAGAAGCTGGACTATGACCAACATTATTTACTTGAAATCCCTCCTGAGAATTTACATCATGTTGACCTTTCAACTACATCTTAATAAATGTAATCAGTTTCAATTATTATTATTTTATTAAGGTCAAAGTGCATGTTCTATTTTGATAATTAAATCTGATTCCATTACTATGAAATTATCTTATTCATTTAAATGTTTGGGGTTGGTAATATTTTTGAGAAGAAGTCTCTTATGCTCATCAAGGTTGCATTTATTTGATTAAAAAACAGTGATATTGTCAAATATTATTATAATTTTAAATAACTGTTTTTATTTTTATATATATGTATTTTAAAATGTATTCCTGTGTTGCAAAGCTGAATTTTCAGCATCATTATTCCAGTTTTCAGTGTCACGTGATCCTTCAGAAATCATTCTTCTAATATGCTTATTTTGCGCTCAAGAAACATTTTTATTATTATTATGTTGAAAACAGTTCTGCTGCTTAATATTTTTTGTTTTTTATTTTTTTGTAAACCACGATTAATTTTTTTTAGGATTCTTCAATTAATGGACAGTTGAGAAAAATAGCATTTATTTGAAATAGAATATTTTGTAACATTATAATGTATTACTGTCACTTCTGATCCATGTGTCCTCGCTAATTAAAAGTATTAATTTCTCCCAAAAATGAAAAACTGACCCCAAAATTTTGAAAGGTAGTGTGCTGACTACTCCTGAAGATTTCATGGAATAGTTATGGCTGTATGTGCTGATTCAAGTATTACAGAGGTCATTTAATTCCATGGCTACTTCACAACGTCCTGTCTGCAACATGCGATGACTTAACAGGCACAGTAAAGGGAAGTGCATAATGGTTTTCTTATCACAGGGCTGGACCTCAGCCAGAGTGAGAGTGGAACAGCGGGTCCAACTCCATCCTGGGTACACCATTATCAGATAGCAGTGTGATAAAAGTGCATAAAGAGGCTTATTATGTGCCTGGTAGACATCTACCTTTCATATCTTTCAGTTATGGCTCATTGCCTTTCAAAACGTTTTTGTTTTATACCTGAAGAGTGAATTGAATTTTATTTTATTATTATTTTTTACATATTTGTAATTCTACAGATGAATTTGATCTTTTTCTTACTGTGTATTGTAGTTGTGTCTGTGTGTGTATTCAATTAACCAAAAAGAATGGAATCAAAAGAATCATTTGTTTTGGAATTGAAGTACACTGGATGCGCTGTATGTGCTTGATTCACCTTAAAAGAACCATATCACATGAGTAACTCGTTCTTAAATGGTCAGTATGTTTTTGCGCGCAGCAAGTAGGCGGGCAATATGCTGATATTTCATTTTGACGTCAATTTAAAACAGCTTGGGATTCGTTTTAAAAATGACTCGTTTCAATGATTCATAGTCGACTCTTTCTTTTGAGAGAAAATAACTTTATACACTGTGCACTTTCAGATTTAAAACTTTGCAGGATGTTTTCATTCATTTAGAGCTGTGTTACACACTGCATGAAAGGTCATTTTCAAAAAACCCATAATAGGGGTACTTTTAAGAGTCATTCATTCAAGAATCAGACTACACAGGATGTGCTGTATGTGTGTGATTCACTAAAAAAACGATTAAGAGTCATTTGTTTTAGAAGCAGACTACACTGAATATGCTGCATGTGTTTGATTCACTTAAAAGAACCGGCTCATTAGAGTTGCGCTGTAGGTTTTTGATTCACTAGAAACAACTTTCTTATGATAAAGTCAGTAGCTCAGTGATCTTATACAGTGGTTGCACTATGGATTCATTACTGATGTTATGACGCCATCGCTGGAAAACCTTTCAGAGTATTTTACTATGGTATGCATTGGCTGAAGTGTTGTTAAAAAATATAAATGGTTCTTTGTCCCCAAACCTAATTAGGACACAGTGTACCACTTTTGGTTGGATAGCACAGAGAAGGTAGCTCTACTGCCGCCTCGAGTACTGCGACCCTTGCGTTAATTTTATGTTTGTGGCCTCTCTCTCAAGCTGTTTCACCTCTCTGCCTTTCTCTTTTCTTCTCATTTCTCTCGTTTGACTTCCACGGTTAATCACTCTGCCCTTGCTACGAGTCAAGTCTTTCAGCAGTTGGTCTGCTTGATCACCTGGCTCACATTGCTGTGTTCATGCTGAGTTGAACTCGCCCGGAATAGTAAATAGAAGTGTAGCCTGAATGTCGTCCCTTCCCGTTTACTCATTGCTCCCTTTCTTTATCTCGCACTTCCTCCTTTTGACACTCCCCTGCTGCTCCTCAGAGGTCTTAAGATAAGCTGCCCAACCCAGCAAAATCATTTTTATTTTATTTATTTATTTATTTTGCTGAGAGGACTGGAAATGACAGAGAGGATCCCCTTAATGCAGAAGTTTTCAGTCCTGCTTCTGAAGGGCCAATGTCCTGCAGTTTAGCTCCAACCTGCCCCAAACACACTTGCATGGAAGTTTCTAGTAATCCTGAAGACCTTGACTGCTTATTTTAAGGGCAAAAAGTTTTTAATAAAAATAGCCAAGTCTTTATTGGATATTTCTCTTCATTTTCTACATCTAGTAACCAGGATTTGATCTGCCCAGCGGTTGGGCTGTTCCTCCTCACTGACTGTATCTGTACAGCAATAATTAGTATTTACAGTTTCAGTGTACTCATGTGAAGTTGTGCATATTGTCCAAGTTCAACTAATTTCTCTAAAATGCCTTTAACAACATCATATCCAATTAGAGCTTTTAGCGAGAAACATTCACACAGTACACTAAGCCAGTTATATAATGATTGTCACTGTATCCAATTAACAAACTGAAGAAAGAACCTCCAGTCAGAACAAAGAGTGCATATGTGAGGCCTGTGCCTTGTTTGATATGCTCCTAATCTGGTTCTCTAGCCCTCAATTAAAATGAATAGATGTGGAATTTTGACCCTCTCACTCATAAATACTTATTTTTTAAAGTTAAAAGTTAGGTTTTCACTTTAAAATAACATTAAATCAGAATTTGCATAACTGCACATTGTACAACATTTGGGAGGGAAAATTGAGAATAAACATTCATTTAGGCTAAACTGTTAGAAGTAATGCACAAAGGTATATATTTTTTTCTGCATAATGAGGACGTGCTTATAGTAAACTAAACTATTATTATTTTTCTCTTGGGTGACATTGCTTACATATAACGTGTCAGATCTAAAATAATTACTATAATATAGAACTATAGACTTCAAAGGAATTGACATCACTTGCTCATCAATGGATCCTCTGCAGTGAATGGGTGCCGTCACAATAAGACTCCAAACAGCTGATAAAAACATCACAGTAATCCACACAACTGCAAGTTTGCAATGAACAAATCCATCATTAACACGTGTATAACTTCAAGCCGTTGCTTCTAGCTAAAATACAAGCCCATAATCCGTAATATTGCTTCTCCAGTGAAAAAGTCATCTTGTCTGAATCAGGAGAGAAATATGCACAAATCAATCACCATTTACAACTGGAAACAGTCCAAAACAGTTCTAAACAAATAATGCTGGTGGATTTTGATGTGAGAGGATGACAGGGGATGGACTTTCTCACTAGAGGAAGCGTTAATGATGTTAAAATGCCGTAATGTGGATTTGTTTCTTACAATCATGCAGCTTTTCACTTCACAAGATGTTAATTGATGGACTGGAGTTGTGTGGATTGCTTGTGGATTATTGTGATGTTTTTATCAGCTGTTTGGGCTCTCATTCTGACAGCACCCATTCACTGCAGAGTATCCATTTGTGAGCAAGTGACGAAATACCAAATTTCTCCAAATCGGCTCCCATGTTTGCCATTCCATTAAAAACCTATAAGCTAAAATTTACTTCGAAATTTGAACGGTTGATGCCACTTGCCGCTTTGAGATTCTGACCTCACAAATGCTAAGATCCTCCCCAATTAGCATGCCAAACTTATTGAGTTTATTAATTGTACCAGTCAAATCAATCGGAATAGCCTAATCATGGGTACGTGTGCCCCTCATTTCCTACGGTGGACGTGGCCACTGTTTACTGTTTACAAGCACTGAATCTGGGTTCATAGCAACCACAAAGAGAAGAAGGAGCGAAGCAAGAAGAGATAGAGAGTGAGGACAAGTTTTTAAAGTGTTATGGTGATAGAATCATAAGTGTTTTTTCTGTTCTCTGTCCTCTTAATGTCTGGCACATGCTCACATATCTTTAATACCTTTAAAGGGCACTTGCCTCTTCTGAGAGCACTTCACGATCCTTTTCCACTGTCAGTACAACATAATTTGTTTGTGCTTCTTACAATGGGATTATTGTTCTTAACTGAATTATAGAAGAATGTCATATGCAGTATGTTAAACTTTAGGTTTATATTACAAGGGAATATGATGATCGGGGCCTCCAGTTCAGGAAGACTTTACCGTAACTTGCATAAGTTGTTTTGCTAACTAAAACTGATGTTTGGTTAGTCATTTCTCAGACAGTTAAATATTGACTCATGTATCCATAAATCATCTTACTGTATACTGACACTGCTTATATAAAGATTTGGCTTTATCATTGTAGCAGTTAGTCGTGTATATTTATAAAGACACACATCTGTTCAAAAGTTTGTGGTCAGTAGAATTATTTTTAAGAATATTAAAATTAATACTTTTATTTAGCAAGGACGCATTAAATTGATCAAAAGTGACAGTAAGGACATTTATAATGTTATAAAAGATTTCTATTTCAAATAAATGTTTATTAAGCAGCAAATCAGCATATTAGAATAATTTCTAAAGGATCACGTGACACTGAAGACTTCAGTAATGATGCCAAAAAATTCAGCTTTGCATCACAGAAATGAATTACATCTTAAAATATATTTCAACAGAAATCAGTTATTTTAAATTGTAAAAATATTACATAATATTACTGTATTTTTGGTCAAATAAATGAAGCCTTGATGAGCATAAAAGTTCATTTTTGAATGTCAGTTGACCCACGATATGTAAAAATGTATTATTTTATTTATATTAATTATATAGATATTAATTATATATCACATAGTTGTGAATCTATGTCATTAAAAAACATAGTAATTACATGTAATTACACCCCTTAACTATGGTAAAATCACTCTAATGCATGGCCTCTTGTGTCGTATTGCGTTATTTGATCTTAATGTTCAGTGATGTACCTGGCTAACCATCAAGCGTATATTGAAACACTGATCCATAAGTAAATGTTGTGACGTAGGATGTGCCCTTTTCTAAGTGTAATATTTTCTAACCTTTGTTTTGATTGTTCTTCAGTGCTGACGTATAATTAATGACAGTATTGTGGTTAATGACTCAAGAAGAAAGTTGCCACTGGCTTGTTTTGCTCCCAGTGGATTGTGTAATAGATCTGGATAGCAGTCTTAGGGCGAAGTGACACGCAGGTGTTAGACGCTCCTCAGACAGCAGCTGGTTATCAGGAGCAAACATCCACACTTTCCCTGTGTTTTACCCCTCTGTAGGCCCACCGATATCAATGTGCTGGCACAGAGCGAATGGCACGACCGTTTTAGAGTCACAGGCTGTTCTTGACTCTGAATAAGGGCTTGCAGTTTGTTTATGCAGACAGTCTGAAAGGCCATTATTTGTCATTTACGCAGACTGTGAGGCCCTGCACTCTGTCTGCTGACTTTACGACGCACCGTTTATTCAGTGCTGTGGATGCAAATACGCACTTAGGTGGTCACAAGATCAATTTAAAACAATTCTGCGTTGTTTCAATGAGAACACCTGAAATCAATCTTTCATTAAAGGTGAAGTGTGGTTTATGCGTCACTAGCTTTACAAACAAAACTGCAAAAATTATAGTTTTATTTCTCTCTGTCATTTGAGCTTGGTCGACCAATAATGCACATTTGAAGATTAAAAAAGTAAAATGTTATTCAAAAACATTTTAAATATATTTTGTTATTCAAAAACATTTCAAATATGTTTAAATGTTTGAATATTAAAATATTATGTAAATAATATTAAAATGTAAATTAAAATAGTTTTCATATTTTGAAGAAAATATTGTATAATTAAAAGCTTTAAAATACACTACTGTTCAAAAGTCTGGTGTCGGTAAGAATTTAAAATATTCTTGAAAGAAGTCTCTTACGCTCACCAGGGATACATTTATTTAAACAAAAATACAGCAAAAACAGTAATCATATAAAATATTACTACAATGATAAAAATACAATAACATAATAACAAAATAAATGTTTATATATATATATATATATATATATATATCGTAAAGTTTAATAATATAAAAAGTATGCATTAATATTAATCTGTAAAAATACATATTGACATAACAATAGCAATCAATAAAAATGAATAAAACAACTAAAAATAATTTAACAGAAAAATATTAATGGTCAAAATAAAATAAAATGTCTTTATTCAGATTTTGGGTTGAAATATAACCTTGACATGTTCTTGACAGGTTTCGTGATTCTCCCCATACATCTTGCTGTTTGCCATTTAAACTGTTTGGTTTTTCAGCCTCTGCCACACACTAACTAGGACATACCCCTTCCTATGCTCTGGTTGACAGGAAGAACATCCATTCTGACCCTGACCTCTGCTTTCCATCCAGTCCACATGACTGAGCCACGCAGGAGTGCTGAACAGCAGACCAACACCTGTGTTCTCAGTTAAAGCAAGGTAAACCCTAATTGCATCATATTTTATTAGCAGAGCCACACATTTTCTGCATTTACAAGCCACTCAATTACTCTGGCAGGATATCCTGTGGTCCGTGTCAGGCTCCTTTGCAAATCTGATGGTATACAACTGGACAGAGCCTGAGGATGTTATTTACATGTGCCCGGCTTATGGTTGTGAACTAGACTTGTCTAACTTTTAACTCTTTGTTGCTTCAGATGTCATCAGCCAAAGAGAATGGAGTCAGCGGGTCTAGCAATAACACTAGAGAGAAAACATATAAAAAGGTAAATTGTTTTTCATTAATATTTTCTTTATATCTACCATAGCATTATTATAAAATATGACCTTTTTGTATTTAAAAAGCACAGTTTTTGTGTCATTTACTAGCTTTGTGTTTCATGTGCTTATGTGTATACATTTTTAATGTTTGATTTGTATATAAATATTAACCACAGTTGCTTTTTGTCAGTTATAACTAGATCTAATCTAGTGCCATTAAATTAGAAAATTTAAAATGTAAAAAATGCAAGGACTTTCAATTTAATTGAAAGCTAAAATTTAATTGAAAAACTTATATATATACAGTGCCCTCCATAAGTATTGGAACAGTGAAGACAAAATTGTTATTTTGGCTGTGGAGTCAAGACATTTGCAAATATGATGAAAAGATGAATATGAGAAAAAACTACAGAATGTCACATTTTATTATTAGCTGTTTCAACACATACATGTTTTGCCAAATAAAAAGGACAGCACTTTTAGAGTTCATCCCACCATTTGATGAGAGCATAAGTATTGGGACAGATGAACTTAAGGCAGATGTAAAAGATTAAAAGCTATTATTTTGTTGCAGATCCCTTGCGTACAATTACAGCAGTGAGTCTGCGTCTCATAGACATCACCAGACTCTTGATCTCATCCTTTGAAATGCTTTTCCCAGCCTTTAATGCAGCCAATTCCAACTGTTGCTTGTTTTGGGGAGTTTCTGCATTTACTCTCCTCTCCAGCTGGTGAAATTCATGTTCAATCGGATTAAAATCTGGAGACTGATTTGGGCAATCTAAGACTTTAAATTGTTTTGCTCTTATAAATTCCTTGACTGAACTGGCAGGTGTTTTGGGTCATTGCCCGATGCAATATGAAGCACTTCCCAATGAATCTGGTGGCATTTTCTTGAATATTGGTAGGCAAGATGGTTTTGTACCCTTCCAAATTCATTCTGCTACTGTCATCATACATTAAGTCATCAGTAAAGTTGAGAGGGACTGTTCCAGAGACAGCCATGCATGCTCATGCCATGACACCACCTCCGCCATGCTTTACAGATGAGGCTGTATGCTTGGGATCATTGCAGTTCCCTTTTTTTCTCCACATTTTTGCTTTCCCATCACTTAGATAAAGGTTCATCTTTGTCTCATTGGTCCATAAACACAGTTCCAAAACTCTTCTGGCTCACCTTTGTGCTTTTTTGCAAACTCTAATCTTGCCTTTCTATTTTTGGAGCTGGTCAGAGGTTTGTATCTTGCTGTGTAGCATCTGTAATTCTGTGTCAAAGTCTCCTGAGGACAGTAGATTGTCAGAGCATCACCCCAGATTTCTGGAAGTTGTTGGTGATTTTACAGACACGTCTTTTAGGATTCATTTTCACAGTTTTTATGATTTGTCTGTCGTCAACTACTGTTGTTTTCTCAGCCGATCAGGTAGTTGTTGGTTGCTGGTGTCGCTGGTGGTTTCCGAACTCTTGATTTCCCCATGCCCTTTGTTTTTGCTAGAGCTCTAATTGACTTCCTCTTTTCTTTTAGCATCCAAAGTGCTTCCTTTTCTCTCAAAGTCAGCTCCCTCGTCTTCATCCTGGTTTGTGTGTCATCATCAAATGCAAGATTCAGAATGCAGAAGTAATGGATATAACTGATACGACACATTCCCTGCTTTTAATATCTGAAGAATTAATGCAACAGGACACAGCTGATCACTTAGAAAGACCTGTGAGGCAACTGTTCCAATACGTATGCTCACATCTGATAGAGGGATGAAACTCTAAAAGTGCTTATCTTCTTAGCTGGTAAAACATCTATGTGTTGAATCACCCAATAATAAAATGTGACATTCTGTAGTTTTGTCTCATATTCATCTTTTAATCATATTTGTAAATGTCTTGACTCCACAGCCAACAGAGCAATTTTGTCTTTACTGTTACAATACTTTTGTACTGTATACAGTGAGGAAAATAAGTATTTGAACACCCTGCTATTTTGCAAGTTCTCCCACTTAGAAATCATGGAGGGGTCTGAAATTGTCATCGTAGGTGCATGTCCACTGTGAGAGACATAATCTAAAAAAAATCCAGAAATCACAATGTATGATTTTTAACTATTTATTTGTATGATACAGCTGCAAATAAGTATTTGAACACCTGTCTATCAGCTAGAATTCTGACCCTCAAAGACCTGTTAGTCTGCCTTTAAAATGTCCACCTCCACTCCATTTATTATCCTAAATTAGATGCACCTGTTTGAGGTCGTTAGCTGCATAAAGACACCTGTCCACCCCATACAATCAGTAAGAATCCAACTACTAACATGGCCAAGACCAAAGAGCTGTCCAAAGACACTAGAGACAAAATTGTACACCTCCACAAGGCTGGAAAGGGCTACGGGGAAATTGCCAAGCAGCTTGGTGAAAAAAGGTCCACTGTTGGAGCAATCATTAGAAAATGGAAGAAGCTAAACATGACTGTCATTCTCCCTCGGACTGGGGCTCCATGCAAGATCTCACCTCGTGGGGTCTCAATGATCCTAAGAAAGGTGAGAAATCAGCCCAGAACTACACGGGAGGAGCTGGTCAATGACCTGAAAAGAGCTGGGACCACCGTTTCCAAGATTACTGTTGGTAATACACTAAGATGTCATGGTTTGAAATCATGCATGGCATGGAAGGTTCCCCTGCTTAAACCAGGCCTGACTTAAGTTTGCCAATGACCATTTGGATGATCCAGAGGAGTCATGGGAGAAAGTCATGTGGTCAGATGAGATCAAAATAGAACTTTTTGGTCATAATTCCACTAAACGTGTTTGGAGGAAGAAGAATGATGAGTTCCATCCCAAGAACACCATCCCTACTGTGAAGCATGGGGTGGTAGCATCATGCTTTGGGGTGTTTTTCTGCACATGGGACAGGGCGACTGCACTGTATTAAGGAGAGGATGACCGGGGCCATGTATTGTGAGATTTTGGGAACAACCTCCTTCCCTCAGTTAGAGCATTGAAGATGGGTCGAGGCTGGGTCTTCCAACATGACAATGACCAAGCACACAGCCAGGATAACCAAGGAGTGGCTCTGTAAGAAGCATATCAAGGTTCTGGCGTGGCCTAGCCAGTCTCCAGACCTAAACCCAATAGAGAATCTTTGGAGGGAGCTCAAAGCCAGAAACCTGACTGATCTAGAGAAGATCTGTGTGGAGGTGGGCCAAAATCCCTCCTGCAGTGTGTGCAAACCTGGTGAAAAACTACAGGAAACGTTTGACCTCTGTAATTGCAAACAAAGGCTACTGTACCAAATATTAACATTGATTTTCTCAGGTGTTCAAATACTTATTTGCAGCTGTATCATACAAATAAATAGTTAAAAATCATACATTGTGATTTCTGGATTTTTTTTAGATTATATGTCTCCCACAGTGGACATGCACCTCGATGACAATTTCAGACCCTCCATGATTTCTAAGTGAGAGAACTTGCAAAATAGCAGGGTGTTCAAATACTTATTTTCCTCACTGTATATATGTGTATATATATGTGTGTGTGTATACTATATATATATATATATATATATATATATATATATATATATATATATATATATATATATATATAATTTTTTTTTTTTGCTAGATATAATATAGACCAGGAAATAAACTAAATATAGAAAAATTACATAAAATAACACAGTACATACACAAATAACAAAACTAAAAATACTTTGCTCACTTGTCGATTAATTTTCTAAAGCAGGACCTTTGATTCCATGACTATGTACAGCAGTTATTACATGAGTGTCGCTGAATGTTGATAAAACAAAAAAAGATCAACAAATTGTCCACCAACACCTCTTGTTCAGTGAAGAATGAGCTACTTTTTTCCAGTCACCTTATTTTCAGTTTCTCCAGTGACGAGTGTAGTATGTTGATAATGTCTACCCTCCTAAATGCTGGTATCAACAGAGGCCTATCAATGAACTTTCCAAAATTCCAGGATTTTACGGTGTTGGCAGACACTACACACTTGTAGATTACTTTTCATGCTAAGGCTGATCTAATATTTCCAGTGAACCTCGCTCAAGAGTTTTGACCTATAAATGTCATTTGTTTAACCAAAGGAGATTTAGGAGGCGAGTTTAGTGTTGTACGTCTAAAAAATGACCTCAATAATCCCACATAAGAGCAGGTTTGTAATTACTCAAGTATAATAATTTGTTTTGCTTTGTATTTCCGGTATTGTTACAGACTACGTCATCTGCCCTAAAAGGAGCTATCCAGCTTGGCATTGGTTACACTGTGGGGAATCTGACCTCAAAACCTGACCGAGATGTGCTCATGCAGGACTTCTATGTGGTGGAGAGTGTGTTTTTACCCAGGTAAGAGCAGAGGACAGTGATGCAGACATGTGTGTTATTGTCAAAGTGGTCTGGAATGAGGAAATTTTCTCACAGTTTCTCACCCATTGCATTTAGTTTGGGTCATCTGCTCTTCGTTTCTTCTCAAACAAGGAAATCTTAACATCACAGCATCTTGCAGTGATTAATCGCACACAAAAGATTGTTTATCATGAGAACTAGAAACTTGAGCTCATGCTACATCCTGCACAGTTGATTCTCGCGCAAATGATTCCCAAAAGGCTCTTTAGAGTGAGCAGAGAGTTTAACCAAGATTCAAAGGGACGACACTGATCCACTAGCCTGACTTCCTTATTTATAGAGTCTGATCCTCTCACTAGGGATTGCACTCCAGATGCATGTGCTCGCCCTCAGTTTGGACCAATTTGAAAGTCTGTGGCTGTGTTGGAGATGGATTACTAGTGTGCTAGTTGTTGTGTATACTTTGTGATGCTTGCTATTTCAAAAAAAATAAAAAAAATAAAAAATGAAGCATTATGCAGAGTTTGAAGGAAATTTTGCATACTGTAAGTACTGCATACTAGGGATGTGCAGCAAAGCCATTATTTGTATTTATATTGAGTATGACGAAAATTATTTGTATTTGCATTTGGCTTGAAGTGAAAGTGAGCATGACTTACAGTACGTTGGTTAAACTATCAAAGAGGTAAATTAATAATTTCCTTGAAGCACATACTTCATACCCAGTTCATACAATACTGTTTAAAAGTTTGGGGTTGGTAAGATTTTATGTTTTTGAAAATGCTCACCAAAGCTGCTTTTATTTGATCACAATTACAGTAAAACCATACAACTGTGAAATATTATTACAGTTGAAAATAACTGTTTTCTATTTTAAAATGTAACTTATTACTGTGATGCAACGCTGAATTTTCATTACATCATTACTCCAGCCTTCAGTGTCACATGATCCTTAAGAAATCATTCAAATGTGCTGATTTGCTGCTCAAGAAACATTTATAATAATTATTATTATCAATGATGCTGCTTTATATTCTTCTGGAAACTGTAATACATTTTATTAATAGAAAGTTCAAAAGAACATGTAAAATTATAAATGTCTTTACTGTCACTTTTGAGAAATTTAATGCATCCATGCTGAGTAAAAGTATTAATTTCTTTAAAAAATTAAACTGACCCCAAGCTATTAAATGGTAGTGTAAATTTAGTAGAGTAAATAGTATTAGTGATTATGCATAACAGATGTAGGCTAGTATGTATTCTTGCATGCTTTAGTTGCACTTGGAATGACAATTGAATAAAATTAAATGACAAGTGCATGATTCACATTATGGCAGCAATTTTCTAAAAAACCATAACAATTTCATTAGGCTACTAGGTTTATACATAATAACAAAATAGGGCACCACAGGCATTCTTGATATTATCGACTCTGACATAGCATCAGATTGTAATTTGTTACATGTGATGTCTAATAATAATATTTTTTATTATTACAGAAGCTTTTATTATTCATTTTAAAGTCATTATTCATGCTTTTCTAAATAAGGTAATCAGGCACATTCTATACTACTGAAATAATAGAATATACTGCTATCCTATTCTGACCATATTTACATTCATGCATTTGGCAGAATGCTTTTATCCAAAATCACTTACATTGCATTCAAGCTACAGATTTTATTAGTTCTGGCTTTCCCCGGGAATCGAACCCATGACCTTGGTGTTGCTAGAATTATGCTCTAATGTGTAAGCTACATAGACTGCATTACCAAAAACAAGGGCAAGAAAAATTACGCATACGTCTATGAGACAGATTTGCACATGCGAAAGCCCCATTTTTCAGAGTTAGGTCAGTCGTCTGCCCCTCATCAGTCTGCTATTGTTTTAGTTTATAGAGAAAAGCTCCAATTCAGAGGTCAGTTGTAAATTTTGGATTGGGTTACACAATGGGGTTTGATAGTGAGACATAGTCTGCAACAGCTAATGCTCAGAACTCATTGAAGTGCCTTGAAAAAAAAAAACAGCAACTCACTAACCCGCTTGTGAGGGATCACAGGCGCTTGTTGTTTATCGCTTCAAAGCGGTATTTTGAGTGATTATGACATCATCTGGCCCGTTCAAGTCACACTTTTAGGAATTATTCAAATGGGGTTAATCCAAATACTAATGGCCTGCCTCATAATAGCAAAAGGCGAAAAATGGGTTACAGGATTTTTTTTTTTTTTTCCAGGGCTTGCTTACATTTCATCATGTGTAACTGATGTGACTGACCCTGGTCTTTAGTTTGTGTAACCGTTAATAGAGAAAGACTAGGACCTCCTTGTCCTCAGGCATTAGTTACTGTTGTGTGTCTCTGGAAAAGATTACCTCTGGTGTTTACTGCCGGTGGGTCACATTGCAACAAGGACGCACTCAATGGGGCTCAGAAAGATCAAATGTGTCTCTGTTCCTTGGGCATAAAGAAGCATTTAGGTTAGGTAACAGTTTCTCACAATTCCTGGTCTTCTCCCAGGATTCTACCCAGAAGCATCTTGCATTGGGGAATGTGACGATCATTAATACAACACACAGTTAATTCATTTATATGCTTTGTTTTTTTTGCGATACCTTAAGCAAATACTTTCACTTTTGCAGTGAGGGGAGCAACCTGACTCCAGCACACCATTATCCAGACTTCCGTTTCAAGACGTACGCACCACTGGCTTTCCGCTACTTCCGGGAGCTGTTCGGTATCAAGCCAGATGATTACTTGGTAAAACATACTTTTCGATTTCTATTGGTTTTGGCCACTCTCTTGACTTTTTATTAAAGTCAACATGAAATACAGTTTCTTAATACACTACTGTTCAAAAGTTTGGGGTCAGTTAGATTTTTATTAAAAGAAATGAATTGTTATTCAGCAAGGGCACATTCAATTGACAATAAAGACATTCATAATGTTACAAAAGAACTACAAATTTCACATAAATGCTGTTTTTGTAGAAATTTTATAAATTTTATATTCATCAAATAATCATAAAAAAAAATGTATCACAGTTTCCACAACAATATTAAGCAGCACAGCTGTATTTAACTTTAATAATAATATATGTTTCTTGAGCACCAAACCAGCATATTAGAATGATTTGACCTTGATTAGCTGGATCAGGTGTGTTTGATTAGAGTTGAAGCTAAACTGTGCAGAGCTGTGGCCCTCCAGGAACTGAGTTTGAGACCAATGATCTAGAGCAGGGGTGTCAAATTCAGTTCCTGGAGGGCGGAGCCCTGCAGAGTTTAGATGACACACCTGATCCAGCTAATCAATTCCTTCAGGCTTATTTGAAAACTACAAGGTTTGTGTGTTGGAACAAAACTGAGTTTGACACCCTTGATCTAGAGACTGGAGTAATGAATTGCATCATAGAAATAAATTACATTTTAAAATATATTAAACTAGAAAACAGTTATTTCAAATTATAATAATGTTTCACAATATTACTGTTTTAACCATCTGCATGTAATGCACTTACTGGCTGTGGCAAGTAGAATTTGTAATAAGTATATTTTAGATCTACCCTCAAAGCCCTCTGGGCATATACCCAGAAGGGCAACTAAGGGATCTTCAGGGATTTAATGATGGAAGATTTCTTTAAGAGCATCAAATACATCTTTCCAATAGGTTCTTAATTTTGGACATGACCACAGAATAGGGGTGTGTTTACCAACACTTGTCATAGCAGGAAGGATTCCATTTTGGATTATCTGTGGGGTCCGAAAAAATCTAGTTATAATCTTACAATATTACTATTTTTACTGTATTTTGATCAAATAAATGCAGCCTCATTGAGTATAAGAGACTTCTTTCAAAACATGTTTCAAAACATGTACATGTCTTATTTTGCATGAAATATCATCGCAAAGAAAAAAAACGGAAAGGTGAAAGAAAATTTTTCTTTGTGCTCTCTTTCATTAAAATATAATAACTTATTTCGCCCTCTGAACAACTTTTATTTTTGTATGACATCACAAATCCTTTTTGCCTTTAAACGCCTCCACTCCAACATCTTTGTAGTGTGAAACGTAAATTTTTCGCAGTTGTTAAAATTAAATGTTAAATTGTTAAAATAAAATGAAGTAGTGTCTAACTTTTTTTTTTTTAAATTAAAAAATAATGTTTATCTCAGAAATACATCATATTACGAAAGTAAACTTGGTTTCAAACAGTATTTCATGTTTACTTCAATAGTAGACAAGAGCTAACAGGAAATGATGCTGCAAATAGATGCATGCAGTATTCATGAACTGCTATGGCTCTGTCTCTATTAATCCCAAGACTATTATGTGCCTAGTTCCCTAAAATTTCTCTCCACCTGAGCCCTAACAAAGCATCTTTGTGTAATTTAAAGTTCAGTGGCTGCTTACATCAGGTGCCAGTAAGACTGACCAAGAGTATTACTGACCCCTGACGAACTTCACCGCCGCACCTTGCCAACTGTGACTGGCAGGAACTCAGAATCGACGTCCTCATTTGTAAATTCCCTGCAGGGATTAGCGGTTTGGTTTGATGTGTTCTCACTACGTAAAAAGTGTCCTGGCACATAGAGGTGTTGGAGGTGTACGTTTCCCTGCACTGCAACACCGCCTCGCTCTGACTCGCAGACACTGCAGTGCCTCTGCAGCATCTCTGCAGCTCTCGGACAGTTTGATCTGCATGTTTGCGTGTGTGTGAGTCAGGGTGGATGATGCTGATTAGGCGTATGATCTCAGTCGAGCTGTTAATTGCCTCCTCTGCTCTTTGACATCTAATGGCCTTGTAATTAGCCCAGCAGAGCGGTATCGCTCCCAGGTGCCTGATAGTCTGGTCTTCCTGTGTAATTTGTGAACCTGCATTATATCATCCCCTGTTATAAATCTATTGTGCGCCGCCTTTAGACAAAAATGTTAATTATAGTATATGCAATGCAATGCAGATGCTGGGTTTTATGATGCCCCTAATGACAAGGGAATACCTGTTTACACAATACCATTCAAAAGCTAACTTTTTTGCATTCTATATTTTGCATAGGTGAATGGGAGTTCCTTTTTGTTTGCATTTACTATGGACACACTTCCAGAAAAATCAGCATGAAGTGACTCAAGTGCACAGTAGCAGTATATCTATTTAAGTTCAGAGTTCTTAAAGCTCAAGGGGTAAAACATGGTAAATGCATTTTGGTAAAACATGGTAAATGTGTTTTCTATTCTCAGGGAACATACTGTATATACTACCATTCAAAAGATTGAGGTTGTTAAGGTTTTTTTCAAGTCTCTTGTGCTCACCAAGGCTGCATTTATTTGATTGAATACAGTAAATACAGTAATCTTGTTCAAATTCGCTACATTTAATGTAGTTGTGTAGTTGGGTTGCGTTCCAGTATTTCCCAAATACAGTTATTTATGCATTTTTTTTTTTAAATCCAATTTTTTGTGTAAAAAGTATCTTACATTTCGGCAATCTGATTAAATGGTCAACATGATATCCGTTCATTGTTCATTTGTACATGATAAAGGAATAGTTCGCTCAAAAATTTAAATTTGCCGTCCAGGATGTAGATGAGTTTGTTTCTTCATCAGAACAGATTTGGAGAAATTTACCATCACATCACTTACTATCACATCGCCAATGGATCCTCTGCAGTGAATGGGTGCCGTCAGAAAGAGAGTCTAAACAGCTGATAAAAAGCTCACAGTAATCCACAAGTAATCTTAAAAAGTAAGACTCCAGTCCATCAATTAATATCTTGAACCAAATCCATCATTAAAGGGATAGTTCACCCTAAAATTCTGTCATTAATTACTCACCCTCATGTCGTTCCAAACCGATAAGACCTTCGTTCATTTTCGAAACATAAATTAAGATATTTTAGATGAATTCCGAGAGCTCTCTGACCCTCCCATAGACAGCAAGGATCCTAACATGATCAAGGTCCAGAAACATAGTAAGGACATCGTTAAAATAATCTATGTGACTTTAGTGGTTCAACTGTAATTTTACGAAGCTACGAGAATACTTTTTGTGAGCAAAGAAAACAAAAATAACGACTTTATTCAACAATTCGTCTCCTCCGCGTCACCCTATAGTGCCATTTTGGAGAGTATCACATACGTAAACAACGTATCCGCGTGTATACGTTGTCAGAATTTTGACAACAGAATTTTTATTTTTGGGTGAACTTTCCCTTTAAGGCATTTTTACCTTCAAACCATCACTTCTGGCCAAAATATATTGTCCTTAATCCATAATATTGCTTTCTCCAGTGAAAAAGTCGTCTAGTCTGAATCAGGGGAGAAATATGCACAGATCAAATGAAAAAAAGTCCAAAACAAAAGTTGTAGATTTTGATGTGAGAGGGCAACAGGGCATGGACTTTTTTGGATGGCCTGAGGGTTAGTAAATGTTCTGCAAATGTTAAAATTTTTGGTGAACTATTCCTTTAAGTTCTTTAGTACAAGAAAGGATACGTTACATAATGTAGATGTTTTGTACTGTAACTGGGCACTAAACATCTCTGTTTAAAGTAGGAGCGAGGTCTAAAATGCAGTATAAAATGGTCAGGCTAAGATGAAAGAAAGTGATGTTTCATGCTCTTCTGATTTTTTTGTGTACATTTTTATAATTATGTAGATAGGACAGAGGAAGCGCAAGCTAATTAAAAAGCCCCATGCACGCGGGATGACACGCAGTCCAAATGCAAATGTCCATGTGTTTGGGCTGGAAGTACAACGTGACTGTTGACTTTCATTAGGCAGGCCTTGAATATGAGTGTCTGGCTTCGGTTCAACACTGTCCTCATGCTGCTGCTGCGTCCCAGCCTCCTCAGGGAACCCCGCCAGAAAACTCAGTAGAAATGTTTGCTTTAAGACCTCATAATGTTAGGGTTTTTTTATGCAACCCCAATTAAACCACGGGACTTCCAGGCAGTAATAAACTGATCTTACAGTTTGTAAGGCAAACTGTTTTAGGAAACACTTTCAGTATACTGCAGCCAGTCAATTTGGTGATGTTTTATAAGTCATGTGTTATGAGTAACTCCTTTCTTACTTTTGAATGGGTTTACTCTTTGTTGCCAGTTTAACATAAATATGAATTGGTGTTGATTAGGTGTTTTAAAGCATATATTTAAAATACAGGTAAAAATAGATGCTCTTTTGTAACGATCCCAGAGTACCTCGTTATAAATTGCACACACTGTTTATCTGTGGTCTTAAACATTTCAGACACCCACTTTTTCAGCGGTCTTGGTTTCTATTCATTTTCTTTATAGGGACTGTCACAGTTAAATCAAACATTTACATATTTTATTTTCTTCTTTTTTTATTTTTTAAATTTAATTGCAATTGTAATTCAATTTTACTTCTGGGCCCATACTGTTGTGTTCTATTTAAAGACTCATAATATGTTGTTTTAATGGATTGTTTTTGTTGTAATCTTGCAGTATTCCATTTGTAAAGAGCCCCTGATTGAGTTGTCTAATCCGGGCGCCAGCGGCTCGCTCTTCTACCTGACCAGCGATGATGAATTCATCATCAAAACCGTCCAGCACAAAGAGGCAGAGTTCCTGCAAAAACTGCTTCCAGGATACTACATGGTAGGTCTCAGTAGAGTACAGACTCATTCATCTCCTCAGTAAAGAAAGCTGAGTAAAATACTGTGACTCAGTAGTATAGATTGTTCTGTTCTCACTCATCTATTCTATTTTAGAGGGTTACTACTGGTGTTTTCAAATGGCTGTTGATCTAAAGTTACCCTTTCTCATCAGCTTCACTATTGTGCAGCTACTTTCTGTGGATTAAATGAGCTACAACTATTTCTAATAATTTTATATAATATATATATATATATATATATATATATATATATATATATATATACAGTGGGGCAAAAAGTATTTAGTCAGCCACCAATTGTGCAAGTTCTCCCACTTAAAAAGATGAGAGAGGCCTGTAATTTTCATCATAGGTATACCTCAACTATGAGAGACAAAATGAGAAAAAAAATCCAGAAAATCACATTGTAGGATTTTAAAGAATTAATTGGTAAATTCCTCGGTAAAATAAGTATTTGGTCACCTACAAACAAGCAAGATTTCTGGCTCTCACAGACCTGTAACTTCTTCTTTAAGAGGCTCCTCTGTCCTCCACTCGTTACCTGTATTAATGGCATCTGTTTGAACTCGTTATCAGTATAAAAGACACCTGTCCACAACCTCAAACAGTCCAACTCCAAACTCCACCATGGCTAAGACCAAAGAGCTGTCAAAGGACACCAGAAACAAAATTGTAGACCTGCACCAGGCTGGGAAGACTGAATCTGCAATAGGTAAGCAGCTTGGTGTGAAGAAATCAACTGTGGGAGCAATTATTAGAAAATGGAAGACATACAAGACCACTGATAATCTCCCTCGATCTGGGGCTCCACGAAGATCTCACCCGTGGGGTCAAAATGATCACAAGAACTGTGAGCAAAAATCCCAGAACCACACGGGGACCTAGTGAATGACCTGCAGAGAGCTGGGACCAAAGTAACAAAGGCTACCATCAGTAACACACTGCGCCGCCAAGGACTCAAATCCTGCAGTGCCAGACGTGTCGCCTGCTTAAGCCAGTACATGTCCGGCCCGTCTGAAGTTTGCTAGAGAGCATTTGGATGATCATATGGTCAGATGAAACCAAAATAGAACTTTTGGTAAAAACTCAACTTGTCGTGTTTGGAGGAGAAAGAATGCTGAGTTGCATCCAAAGAACACCATACCTACTGTGAAGCATGGGGTGGAAACATCATGCTTTGGGGCTGTTTTTCTGCAAAGGGACCAGGACGACTGATCCGTGTAAACGAAAGAATGAATGGGGCCATGTATCGTGAGATTTTGAGTGAAAACCTCCTTCCATCAGCAAGGGCATTGAAGATGAAACGTGGCTGGGTCTTTCAGCATGACAATGATCCCAAACACACCGCCCGGGCAACGAAGGAGTGGCTTCGTAAGAAGCATTTCAAGGTCCTGGAGTGGCCTAGCCAGTCTCCAGATCTCAACCCCATCGAAAATCTTTGGAGTCCGTGTTGCCCAGCGACAGCCCCAAAACATTACTGCTCTAGAGGAGATCTGCATGGAGGAATGGGCCAAAATACCAGCAACAGTGTGTGAAAACCTTGTGAAGACTTGCAGAAAACGTTTGACCTCTGTTTTTTGCATGTATATTTCTAGTAAACAGGGTAGGCCATTGTGTCACTATATAATGTAAAACACTTCTCATATTTATACACATATCTTACTGACAGAGGACTATTCTTCATAGGCAGGTCATATATGTGTCCTCTGTGTCTCTTTTTCCAAACATTCCAGTTTAGTATTGTGTGTAAACATTATTGCTAATAGTCATGAATAACTGACTAACAAACCTGATTTTTCTGTTGCATAATTTGAAAAGATTGTTTATGTACAAACTCAGCAGTCTGACTTGCTGTTATTGATCAAAATTAAAGGTGAAGTATGAAACCAAAAAGGTTTCCAAAACTGTCTGTCATTGGTTGAACACTTTTTTTTTTTTTTTTAGTGTTGTTGCATTAGGCTGGTCGGGATGTTCACATGAACAACAGTGTTTTTTGTAGCGTCAAAGAGCCACAGTATGACTTACAGTTGACTATAAACATTAACATGGAAGAAAGTATTTAAAGATCAAAAATTGCATTTCCTTTTATTAAAGCTATTTATTTTCCTCAGAACCTCAACCAGAACCCAAGGACTCTCCTTCCCAAGTTCTACGGCCTGTACTGTGTTCAATCTGGAGGAATCAACATTCGTCTTGTGGTTATGAACAATGTTCTGCCTCGGTCTTTAAAGATGCACTACAAATATGACCTGAAGGGCTCCACGTACAAGAGACGGGCGTCGCGAAAAGAGCGGGAAAAGTCCTGCCCCACATATAAGGACCTAGACTTTGTGGACATGCATGATGGCTTGTACTTTGACACAGAGACATATAACGCCCTGATGAAGACACTACAGCGAGACTGCCGGGTGAGTGCTACTCTATTTTGGCATTTTTCAAACAAAAAATGAGCATCGTCTGCTTGTGCAAAAGTTGTGGGTGGTTTCCAGTGCACTGCTGTGGTTGTTAGCATGTTTGAAGTTTTGTGTAGCGTGAGTCCAATAGAATAGAAAGCAATTTGGAAGCAAAACAAAAACAGGCTTCTGATATGAATCACAGGGAATCGAGAGGAGGATAAAACAAATGTATTTTACACATTTGAGTGGCTCAGTTTCTGTGGCGACCAACCTTGATTTGATCAAACCTGATAATCTGGTCTGAGTGTCATCACAGTGTTGGATTACAAGGTATCTTGTGACAAATCATGCACTTAAGTGTATCATAATGTGACCCTGGACCACAAAACCAGTCTTAAGTGTAAATTTTTGGAAATTGAGATTTATACATCATCTGAAAGCTGAATAAATAAGCTTTACATTGATGTATGGTTTGTTAGGATCGGACAATATTTAGCCGAGATACAACTATTTGAAAAAATCTAAATATTGAGAAAATCACCTTTAAAGTTGTCCAAATGAAGTTCTTAGCAATGCATATTACTAATCAAAAATGAAGTTTTTATACATTTACGGTAAGAAATTTACAAAATATCTTCATGGAACATGATCTTTACTTAATATCCTAATGATTTTTGGCATAAAAGAAAAATTGATAATTTTGACCCATACAATGTATTTTTGGCTATTGCTACAAATATACCCCAGCGACTTAAGACTGGTTTTGTGGTCCAGGGTCACATATGGCTCATGTTCCACTAGAATAAATGAAGTTAAAAAACAGGGCCATCAAAAATTCCTCCTATTTTGTCATTTACATTGCTAAAGATGAGATATTTGCAGAACAAACAATGATAGAGTCTATCAAATGATACAGCTATCATTTGAACAATTCTCTAAAAATTTTTTATTTTTGTTCTAAAAAGATTTACATGCAATTTTTCCTTTATTTCACAATTATTTTAAATATTATGAGCTCTGTCTCATTAACATTTCAATAAGCGATGAAAACTACTGTTCAAAAGTTTTATTTATGTATTTATTTTTAAGAAATGAAAACTTTGCGGCAAAGGCACATTAAATTGATCAAAAGTGACAGTAAAGATATTTGTTATATTCCAAAAATTAGATTTCAAATAAATGTCCTTTTGAATTCATCAAAAAATCCTGATGAATATAAAATGTATCACAGCATATTAGAATGATTTCTGAAGGAACACGTGACACTGAAGACTGGAGTAATGATGCTTAAAATTTAAATTCACATCACAGAAATAAATTACATTTTTATAAATGTATTAAAATAGAAAACATTTCTTTTAAATTGAATTCATTTTTCCACAATATTATTGTTTTTACTGTATTTTTGATCAAATAAATGCAGCTTTGGTGAGCATTTAGAACATTGAAAAATCTTACCAACCCCAGACTTTTGAACAGCAGTGTACATGAAGAGCTAATATCCCGTTGTCTTAAACTGTTGACAACATCACAAAAACACTCATTACATGAACCCTCATGAGATCAAAACATGTATTAAACACCTTAAAACACCACAGACAGACCTCAAGACTCAGTACTTGAATCACGACAAGGATAACAATCAGCTAACTAATGTGCTTGAGGATCATTCTTACATTACAAGACAGTACGTTTCTAAGCGTGACAAGAAAATCAACAGCATCAGTGTAAATAGAATTGGAGAAGGTCAAGTGATTCAATTACATTAGGTATGAGAGAGAATGGAACAAAACTGCTTGTTATTTTGAGTGTAACATAATAGAAAGGATGCATTAAAATATATGCATCTGTTGTAATGTTTTGTGTTTTAAAAAAATGGCACTTAGATTTACCAAGATTTAATAGAAATCTGTACTTTTTTTTTGGAACCACTAAGAATCTTTTGTTCCTCTAATAAACGGTAAAGATGTTCTAGTCTCATCCTCATGCACAAGCACCCGGGAAGATGCCGCAGTTTCACGGAAAACAAGTTCATGAGAGTCTTCAGCTCCACAGTAGCTTATTAACAGATTCAAAATGTGCTGAGTGGCAGACCTCTCCGTTCAGCTGGGAAACAAACCGCATAAATCCAGTCTGGCATTCCTTTCTATTTCAGCAGATCAGGCTGTCAACATGGTCTGGTAAATATTGTTGTTTTTCACATGATTTAGTTTTTTTTTCCATGAAATGATTTGTAAACAATCAGATGGTAATTTCCATTACTGCTTAAATATTGGGGCTTGGTTGATAATGTCTGCCCTACATGATCTGACAGTGTTTGGCAACCACAGATTAGCAGCATTCGTTTGTTCTCTGAGGAAGCCATAGGTGTTGTAAGTGATTGTAATGGCATCGCTGTGTGGTTGTTAAGCTGTTCTGAGTGGTTTTAGGGCATTGTTAGGTCGTTGAATAAACACCACTTCTAAAATTAATGTAGTTAGAATAGCTCAGATACAGTATCGTTCAAAATTTGGGGTCAGTAATATTTTTTTAAAGAAATTAATTGATACATTTATTCAGAAAAGTTGCATAAATTGGTCAAATGTGACAGCAAGAGATTTTTTTTGTTATGTAATGTAACAAAAGATTTATATATCAAATAAATGCAGTTCTTTTAGAATCTTGGATAAACTGCGTCATGGTTTCCACAAAAATATTAAAGGGGTCATATGATGCGATTTCAAGTTTTCCTTTCTCTTTGAATTGTTACAAGCTGTTCATGCATAGATAAGATCCCTAAAGTTGCAAAGACTAAAGTCCCAAACCCAAAGAGATATTCTTTATAAAACTTAAGGCTTGTCCATGCCCTCCTAAAACCGCTCATTTAAACACGTCCCCACATGTCTACGTCACTGTGTGGGAAGATTTGCATAACACTGCCCAAATGTATACGCAAAGAAAGAGGGCGTGATTTTTATTCTCGCTGTAGTATTGTTGCTGCCGCTGGCGCCATGTCCTGGAGACGCTGTGTTTTGTTGTGAAAGCGAAACTACCTTGTTTGGGCTTCCAAAAGAGGACACAACTAGAAATCAGTGGTTAAGTTGTATTTACAACACTGTTCCAGAACAGTTCAACCCAAATATTAGAGTGTGTGCAGCGCATTTTACGGAGGACTATTTCCTGAACCTGGGAGAGTAGCCTACAATGCTGGTTGTGCATAAAGGCTGTTTCTATAAAGTGGGGCAATTCCAACTTTGCAAGGACAGTCTGGCGCTTCTGACTCACAGCCTGTAAGTATGTTTTCATATTTAAAGAATTTGCCACTGACTGTTCAAACACAAGTTTTGAGCAGTGTAGAGTTGTGCTTGTTGTTTGTCGTTTCTCCGATCACATATGCAGACATGGTAATGTAAAAAGACAGTACAAGTCATTATAATCAGTAATTATGTCCCCACTGGATGCAACAAATGCCTCGTTTATAATGGGTTTTATTGTTTTTGTCTCGACGCGGCATCACAATAAGGGGCGTAACATTTTCATTGCACGCTTGAGGTATTCGGCCAATCAGAACGCACTGGATAGCTGGCCAATCAGAGCACACCTTGCTTCTCAGAACGATGAGCTTTGTAAAAATCGTTGCGTTTCAGAAAAAGGCAGAGCATAGAGGAGCAACAATAATGTACAGTATGTGGGAAATAATGTAAATACATTGCATTACACCAAATACACAAAATAATGTTCTTTTTAGCAACGTCATATGACCCCTTTAAGAAATCCTTGATATTTGACTGTCAAATCAAAGTACAATTTGGTAAAAATTTGATACTTAAAGGAACAATTTGCCCCAAAATTAAAGTTTTTTTCTTATTTTACTTTCTTCTGTGGAGCACATTAGAAATTATTTTGAAAAATGTGGTTTGTTTTGGACCCTGTTGACTTTCATTGCATGGACACAAACAGTTTAAACATTTTTCAAAATGTCTTTTTTTCGTGTTCCACGGAACAGTTAAAGAATGTAATACAACGCAAGGGTGAGTAAATTATAACAGAACTTGAATTTTTGGGTGAACTATCCCTTTAAGCCTTCATTTGCTTTCCTTATTGTGTATTCGCCTCTCACATTGCTGTCCAGGAAGCTATTTGTATTAAAATGATCTCATCTTTCATTTTTGTTTCCTATTTGCGTACTGCAGTGTTTTTCAAGGACAAATGCCACCTCTGACATGTTTTCTTTTACTTTGTAAGTTCCTCCAAAATCAAGCTGCAAGTAAACAGCCCAGTAAGTGAATTACCCAAATGATTGTGGCATGATGTTGAAGTGTCCCAATGCTGCGTTAGGTAACCGGCCCTCTGTGGTTGCCTTGTGCTTCTTGAATTCTTCAGCAGACTTGGCACTCGACTTTCTTACTGTTCATTTGTTTACCAACAAACAAGCTCTACAACGGCGCTATTGCGATGGCATTCCAGACACGACCTGTTATTAAAAGCGATTCGAGACAAAATGTTCCCTATACATAACAGTCTGAGAGTTTGTCTTTTTTGGCACCTGAAGTATGTACTGACCAGCCGGCCCCTGTGAGCGCTGAACTAAAAGGATCAGCCGTAATGCAAGTCACAAGAGGGCCGAGGGAAAAATGAGAACTCAAGTTTCACACAATAATGACCATACTTGGGGACATTCGGCCCGCTGTAGCCCACCCTGCCATCTAACTTCAGCATTTGAGAAGAACATAGTCTTTTATGGATTGAAATTGTTGAAATTGTTGAAATTGTTGAAATTGTTGAAATTGTTGAAATTGTTGAAATTGTTGAAATTGTTGAAATTGTTGAAATTGTTGAAATTGTTGAAATTGTTGAAATTGTTGAAATTGTTGAAATTGTTGAAATTGTTGAAATTGTTGAAATTGTTGATCTGTCATCTTTTTACACTATGTTCTTGATGCAAGGAAACACAAACTGCAGTCCAAACACTTTCCCACGAGTGCTGTAAGATTTTATTGTTAGCTTTTTCTTCTGGCTACGTCCTGTGCAGAAACTGAAATGAACACTAAGCAGAAAGTTTCTCCTGAGTAAGCAACACACCCTGGGCTTCAACTGCAGAGCACAATAGAACCAAATCTATAAGAATCAAGAACAAGCCTTTAATCGGTTTCTATGTGACTCGTCTCCAAGCACTTATGGGATTTCGATAATGCATAGAGCACGTCGCCGCCATTTATCTTCACTCTTGATTTAAATGTCTTCTCTGAGCTGAACAGAAATGAGTAAGCATTCATTTTAATGACCTGATTTTGACAATAAAGAACACTTTCATTACACCGTATCTGACACATGAAAAATAATGACACAACTTCTTTCCGCTTACAAGAAGAAGAGTGTTTTTTTAATATTTCTTGGCACATATCTGTATCTATATATTGTTGTTTTGCATGAGGATGTCATCCTCAGTGTCTGTGGTAATTATGGCACTTTATTTTTTTAATATTCAAAACTAAA
Organism: Onychostoma macrolepis; assembly: GCF_012432095.1. Lineage (NCBI taxonomy): Eukaryota > Metazoa > Chordata > Actinopteri > Cypriniformes > Cyprinidae > Onychostoma > Onychostoma macrolepis. The sequence continues at coordinate 22,924,077 of NC_081162.1, forward strand.
CCAATATTTAGGTTTGATTTTAGTCTTGTGAGAGCAAATGCCTTACATTTGCCTGACATTTATCGCCCCTCAAGAAAGATTCAGTTTATATATATATATACACACACACACACTAATAAAATGTTATTATTATTATTACTTTTTCCCCAACAAGCTGCCCTTAAAGAGTAGACACTCTGTATGAACATGGATTTTTGAATGCAAATAATCATTGTGTAATATATTTATTACATAGAAACTTCTTGAAAAGTTGGTTCTTGTAAGTTTATAGGAAGATTTGTGTAAGAGAAAAGAGTCTTTAAAAATGTTTAGATTAAATGCCTATTAAATACAGGCACTGCTAACATATTATATATGTGCAATAAAAATACATTTTATTTTTGAAATGTCAAGTGCACAAACAATAATAAAACCTAATGAGAAAATAAAACCTAATGAGAAAATAAAACCTAATGAGAAAATAAAACCTAATGAGAAAATAAAACCTAATGAGAAAATAAAACCTAATGAGAAAATAAAACCTATATAGATATTTGTGTGGTATCCTTAAACATTAACTTAGCAAACAAGAGTTTTGCAGAATGAGGGTTACGATCTTGACAAAGAGAAAAAAAAACAGCAACAGCACTGTGGCCAAAGACAAGGTACATTAATCAGGAGGATTTTGGCTGTGGTTCTTGTAATATTGTGTGTGAGATTCATGGTGAGTTAAATGTTGTGTTGTATGTCACACAGGTTCTGGAGAGTTTTAAGATCATGGACTACAGTCTGCTGTTGGGAGTGCACGTTCTGGACCAAAATCACAGAGAAGGAGACGTCAACATTGTAGACGGGAAGAGGACCGTGGGACAGAAAGTTCTTTACTCCACCGCCATGGAGTCTATTCAGGGAGACGGCAAGGCAGCCGAGGCTTTGACTACCGATGACACGTGAGTCCCTGACATTAAAACCAGTGTTTATCCTGTTTGTATATATTCCAAATGTGTGTGTTGTTATATACACAGATTAATGCACATTGGTTGCATATATGTATATATAATAATAATATTATTATTATTATTATTATAAAAAAAAAATTGTGTGTGTTTTTAATGTTTTGGTAAAAAAAAAAAAAAGTTTTGTATTTAGGCCCTGTGACTTTCACTACAAAAAAAACAAACAAACAAAAAAAAAACATATTTTACCCCAAATGTCATATTTGACCCCAAAATCAAAATAAAAAAATTAAGTTGAAATACTTTATTCGAGAAAATGTGCATTTATATTCATTATTATTCATATATATTATTTATTCATATATCAATATTAATTCTAAAATTCTTTATTATTTTTTTCTTAAAGCAATTTACAACCCGAATGTTGGGATGTTTTTTAAATTTGAATAAAATGAAAACTAAAAGACTTTCAAATCACATGAGCCAATATTTTATTCACAATAGAACATAGATAACATAACAAATGTTTAAACTGAGTAATTTTTAAAATTTTATGCACAAAATGCTCATTTCAAATTTGATGCCTGCTACAGGTCTCAAAATAGTTGGGACAGGGGCATGTTTACCATGCTGTAGCATCTCTTCTTCTTTTCAGAAGAGTTTGAAGGTGTCTGCGCATCAAGGTTATGAGTTTCTGGAGTTTTGGTGTTGGAATTTGGTCCCATTCTTGCCTGATATAGGTTTCCAACTGCTGAAGAGTTCGTGGTCATCTTTCACATATTTTTCGTTTAATGATGCACCAATTCAGCACCCGGACTCTTCTACTAGGAAGCCATGCTGTTGTAATAGCTGCAGTATGTGGTTTTGCATTGTCCTGCTGAAATACACGTCGTCTGGAGGGGAGCATATGTTGCTCTAAAACCTTTATGGAAGTTGTGAAAGTCGGGGGAAGTCGTGTCGGTTAGAGAGTCGGACTCATAACCCAAAGGTTGCAGGTTCGTGTTTCAGGTCCGGCAGGGATTGTAGGTGGGGGGAGTAAATGTCCAGCACTCTCTCCCACCCTCAATACCACGACTGAGGTGCCCTTGAGCAAGGCACCGAACCCCCAACTGCGCCCCGGGCACCGCAGCATAAATGGCTGCCCACTGCTCTGGGTGTGTGTGTGTGTTCACTGCTGTGTGTGTGCACTTAGGATGGGTTAAATGCAGAGCACTAATTCCGAGTATGGGTTACCATACTTGGCCACATGTCATGTCACTTTCACTTTCACTTTCACTTTACTTTATACCTTTCAGCATTCATAGTGCCCTCCAAAACATGCAAGCTGCCCATAGCGTATGCACTTTGCACCCCCATACCATCAGAGATGCTGGCTTTTGAACTGAATGCTGATAACATGCTGGAAGGTCTCCCTCCTCTTTAGCCCGGAGGACACGGTGTCCTTGATTTCCAACAAGAATGTCAAATTTGGACTTGTAGATAGACCATAAAACACTTTTCCACTTTGAAACAATCCATTTTAAATGAGCCTTGGCCCACAGGACACGATGGCTCTTCTGGACCATGTTCACATACAGCTTCCTTTTTGCATGATAGAGCTTTAGTTGGCATCTGCAGATGGCACGGCGGATTGTGTTTACCGACAGTGGTTTCTGGAAGTATTCCTGGGCCCATTTAGTAATGTCAATGACAGAATCATGCCGATGAGTGATGCAGTGTCGTCTGAGAGCCTGAAGACCACGGGCATTCAGCAAAGGTATTCGGCCTTGTCCCTTATGCACAGAGATTTGTCCAGTTTCTCTGAAACTTTTGATGATGTTATGCACTGTAGATGATGAGATTTGCAAAGCCTTTAAAAACAACATTCCTCAATGTCAAATTGCAAAGTATTCCACAATGTTTTTATGCACTCTTTCACAGATTGGAGAGCCTCTGCCCATCTTTACTTCTTAGAGACTCTGCCTCTCTAAGACATCCCTTTTATTGCTAATCATGTTGTCATTGTTGTCACAATTTAGTTGACCTGATGTCAATTAAATTAATTAGTTGCTAGATGTTCTCCCAGCTGAATCTTTTCAAAATTTCTTGCTTTTTCAGAACTTTGTTGCCCCCATGTCAACTTTTTTGAGACCTGTAGCAGGCGTCAAATTTGAAATGAGCTCATTTAGTGGATAAAAGTGTGAAATTTTCCATTTAAACATTTGTTATGTTCTCTATGTTCTATTGTGAATAAAATATTGGCTCATGTGATTTGAAAGTCTTTTAGTTTTCATTTTATTCAAATTTAAAAAACGTCCCAACATTTCCGGAATTCGGGTTGTATATTAGAGAATTATTCGATATATATGTTTATAAGATGAAAGCTTAGAATTATTTATTTTTTTTTGTAAATTTTTGGGTGAAATGGCTTGTCTTGACCTTGATATGTTTATTTCCCGGTCACTAATAACATAATATAATTTAAATACAATGTTCCCTTTTACACAGAATGGGAGGCATTCCTGCAAAAACACACAGGGATGAGAAACTACTTATTTTTCTAGGCATTATCGACATCTTGCAGTCTTACAGGTACGCCTGGTGTCAGATTACAACAAACCCAAGAGCCCAAATGTCATGTTACACACTAGCTTACAGCATATTAGCTCAATGCACCGTCTTTAAATGAACTCCCTCATCCCTGACGAGATCTCTCGCTCTCATTTCCCACCAAGATTCATTAAGAAGCTGGAGCACTCCTGGAAGGCACTCGTCTATGATGGTGTAAGTCTATATGTCATTCTGCTCTCTTCGTTTATGAATAGACTATTCATACCGCTGGGGGATTAAAGACGCTTCCTGGTTTAATTGTCTTGTATTCTCTTTCTCCTAGGATACGGTGTCTGTGCACAGACCGAGTTTCTATGCAAACAGATTTCTCAAGTTCATGAGCTCCAGAGTATTCAGAAAGATTCAGCGTAAGTCAACAACACGAGCAAATTAATTCATTATGCGAGTATTACATAATCACAATGGAATACATTTTGAATGTTAAACATTAGAATAGTACAACTTGCATCTGCAAAATTAATATTTTAAGAAATGTGATAACACTGCACAAAAAGGTCTAATTTGTTAACATAAGCTATGAGCAATATATTTCTACAACACTTATTTACCTTTGTTAATGTGAAAAACAGTTGTAAATTCTTAAAAACAATACAAATACAGTTGTTAATTTTTTGTTGATGTTAATAGTGCATAAAATCATTTTAACAGATGCAACTTAGTAAATGTAGAAGACTTATGAAATATTGTTCATTGTTAGTTAATGTTAAAAAATAAACCTTATTGGTAAATGTTACCAATTTTTTAATAATTAGGAAATAGTTTAATTTAAGTCTGTACATTTAATTGCATATATCTGTGGATATGAAAAAGAAGAATTATATCAAACTAAATGAAAATATGCAAAGTCACTGCCACAGTACTACGATGTTCTGGGTTATTTTCTTTGATATTCTGTCCTCTACATTAAAATCGGGTCAAAGAAGTGCATTGCAAGCAGTGGAATTATAATTTGAATTAATCTAATAAATAGTTGGAAAAAGATAATGACCATATATAAAACTTCCTGTCAGTGACAAAACATAAGAACAGAAGTTGCATCAATATTCTTGCTCGAACGTCATTATTTTTCAACTTTAATTACATTACTAAGAATATTTTGAAACAACATTACAACAGCAGAACTTCTCCTTCCTCTTTCTACAACCTAACAAGAAGTCAGGAACTGTAATTCACCCTGGTAATCAGATTTTTATAAGCCAAATTAAAATAGCAGAATGCAGATTTATTTTTATCCTTTCTAATAAAGTTAGACAGCAGACCAAGATTTCATTTCACGGTCTAATTGTCTGCTGCCAGGTAACAGTTAGGGGAGAGTTACATCATCATATTTTCAGTTCATTTAGGACAGTGTCCATAATTAGTCTCTTTGTCGCACATCCAGCAAATCGTTTCTCCCCGAACAAGAGGGCGCGGAACTCCATATCAGCACTGAAGTGCTCTTCTCAAGAGGTGCTGTCCTCACAGAAGGAGGAAAAGGCCGAGGAGAGGACAGACAGACTTGGAGGAGCCCGTAGTCTTGCTAGTCTGGATGGACAAGGTGGGTGGCACTGACTAGATGAAAACTGTTCATAGGGCTAGAGGGCTTTTCGCATGTGAAAATATTATCTGAGAGACATTTTTAACTCTGGATTAACTTAATTAATTAATCATATTTCATATTTTACTCTGGATTAGTTTAAGTTTCAAGTTTTCACATTGTACATCTGTAAACCCGGGGTTAAAGAGATAGTTCACCCAAAAATGTAAATTCTGTCATCATTTAATCACCCTCCACTTGTTCCAAACTTGTAAGAATTTCTGTTCTGTGAGTTTCTTCTGTTGAACACAAAAGAAGTTGTTTTGAAGAATGTTTGTTATACTGACCAAAGTTGACGGTAGCCATTGACTTCCATATTATGGAAAAAAATACTATGAAAGTGAGGCTATGTTTACACTAGTGCATTTTCGTTTTAAAATGCATAACTTTTGCTACGTTTACGCCTGTCATTTACACTATTCCGGCGTTTTTGACCCTCGAAAAGGGAGACTTTTGAAAACACTGCAGACTCTGGTTGTGTAGTGTGGACGGAGATCGTTTCTGAAACAGTAAAAACGCCAGTGTAGACGAGGATTGTTAAAACACCGTTTTAAAATGAAGAAACGCACTATTGTAAATAGGGCCTCAATGACTACCATCAGCTGTTTGGTTACAAGCATTCTTTAAATATCTTTAGTGTTTTGGAACAAGTGGAGGGTTAGTAATTTTTTAAATATCCCTTTAATGTTCTTATTTGCATATTAATGAGGTCAGCAACATTAGCTAGGGTTAAAAATGGCATTAGTTTGGGGTTAAAAAGATACCCTGGGTTAAGTGCAGTGTGAAAAGCCCTTGATTTGCATCTTATTCCATCACTAAAGACAAATGGTGACATTTACTTGCAAACATCAGTTCTGTCGCTGTTGACATACTCAAACAGGAAGTGTCTGCTTTATTTCGTGCAATATCTTTTGGAAAACCCCTGAAAAATGAGCTGCCATCCGAGACAGTAATTTTTTCCCAGACAGTCATGTCTTCCTCGTTCAATTCGCATTTACTACCTGAACACAAACCTCAGCGGCAGAAGTTACTCAATGTCCTTGCTTTGACTTTTTGCGCTGCTATACTAGTCATCAGCTCAGAGCTGCTGCTGGGTATGAATTATAATAAAAAATGTGATATCTTACCATTCAAAAGTTTGGGGTCATTATGTTTTTAAAAAGAAATTAATACTTTTATTCAGCAAGGATGCATTAAATTCATCAAAAGTGACAGTAAAGACATTCACACTGATACAAATGATTTATGTTTGAAATAAATGCTATTCTTTTGAACTTTATTCATCAAAGAATCCTGAAAAAAATGTATCACGGTTTCTAAAAAAATATTAAGCACCACTGTTGTCTGCATTGATAAGAAGAATATTAATAAATCTTCTTAAGCACCAAATCAGCATATTAGAATAATTTTCTGAAGGATCATGTAACACTAAAAACTGGAGTAATGATGCTGAAAATTCAGCGTTGACATCCCAGGATAAATTACATTTTTAAATATATTCAAATAGAAAATGGTTATTTTAAATTTTCAAGTAATACTTCTCACAAAAACAATAATATTTTGCAGACTCCAAACTTTTAAATGGTAGTTTAGTTACATTGTCATGTACTATACATTTATTCATCAGAAAATACATGTTGCCTCCCAGTCACCTCATATGATGTTTTTGCCATCTCATACCACAGTGTTCTGGTCCCATAACCGTCCTGACCTGGTCCCTCAGACTCCTTACCCTTATGAAGCCTCTTCCTTGAGCCACACCCTCTCCCCGCCCTCTATTTACGTCACAGATCGGTACCGGGAGGCCAAAACGAACGAAAGGTGACACCTCACATCTCACACACCTTCAGACCCATCCACCCGACACACCCGACACACACCTGTTACCTTCTCACATCTCCACTTCTCTTCCTGCCACAGAGATACCGAAAGAGGCGGTTCAACTAAAATATGAAAATTCAGTCATCGTTTACCAAACACATTTGACTTTTTTCCATGGAACACAAATGGAGAATTCTTTTAGCCACTTAGTCATAATGAATAGGGACCAAGGCTTTCAGGCTTCAGAAGGCGGCAAAAGCACCATAAAAGTATCGTAAAAATATCCACATGACTTGTGTTGTGCATCATATGATTGTGAACTTTATGAGATGAGTGGACCACAGTGAGTTGAACTCAAGAACCATATTACTTCGATTCATAAAGAAATCATTCAGAGCACTTTTGCGAACTGAATCAGTTGATTCATTGACAAGATCTGACTCGAAAGAATGATTCCTACACAAATCCAGAAATGCTATTTCTCTCATTAAGACACCAAAGAAAGCTAGATGTCATTATTTTTGTCCTTTGATTTCAGTTTCATGTTGTTTACTATTTTTATGGTACACTGGAGTCCTTTTTTACGCCTAAAAACCTTCATTTGACTGTTATATCGTGGAAAATTTTCAAAAACTTTTTGTGTTTCTCTGAAGAAAGAAAGTGAAATAGGTTAGGAATGACATGAGGGTTGATTAAATAATGACAAACCAGATCAGTTCAATTCATCAATAAATCATTCAGAGTGATTTTGAACTGATTCAATTGATACATTGAAGATCTAGTTCAAAAAATCAACCTTATCTCATGGAGATACATGCCAAGGAAAACTAGATATCATCATTTTTGTGATATGATTTGAGTTTTACGTTGTATAGACTACTTTTATAGTGTGTTTGAGTCCTTTTTGAAGCCTAAAAACAATCACTTATTGTAATTACATTCAAAAGAGAAAAAGACGCTTAAAATCCTTTTGTGTTTCACTGAAGAAAGAAGGTAAAATGGGTAGGAACAACATGAGGGTAAATAATGACAAACCAGATCAGTTCAAATCACTAATGAATCATTTTGTTAACTGACTCACTTGATACGTTGAAAAGACTCATTCCTTCACAAATACAACTTTGCTACTTATCTCATGGAAATACACACCAAAGAGAGCTAGATATCATGATTTTTGTCATTTGATTTGAGTTTCAAGTTATGTAGTCCTTTTTGAAGCCTAAAAACCTTGATTTATTGTAATTGCTTGGAAAAGAGCAACAAATACTTCAAAATCCTTTTGTGTTCCATTGAAGACAGAGTTGGGAGTAACAGGAGGGTTGAGTAAATGATGACAAATATTTGATTTTTGTGTGAACTATTCCTTTAACTTCCCAAGTCACTCGAATATAGTCAAACAATGCCACAATGTAACACTTCCTGCTCTGGCGTGAGCAGCTGACCAGGTGCTGTCATGCTACACTTGTTCTGCTGCTGGATTCTTTGTGTTTGGTTTTCACTGATCTCCTCACCTTTGACACACCTGTTTTAAGAGGAATTCCTGTGAAAAGACCTCATAAATATTTCACCTGCTTGCTAAGGACGAATATAACAGTGGTGTTGTTTTATGACACCCAATACCACAAAAAGGGGCATTCGGTGCTCCTCAGCTTGAACAATGATTATTGAGTTAAAAGAGCTTAGTCAGATGCTATCTTGTTGACTTATAGGTCATAACATAATAGGTTAATAACTATTCATGTTAGGGATTTAAAATGTTGCAGATGAAAGATTTTGCTCAACAAGGCTGCATTTATTCAATTAAAAATACAGATACCCGTAATAAAAAGTGAAATATTGTTATCATTTAAAATTATTGTTTTCTGTTTGAATGCATTTTAAAACGTAATTTATTTCTGTGATGCAAAGCTGAATTTTCTGCATCGTTATTCTTGTCTTCAGTGCCATATGATCCGTCAGAAATCATTCTGATATGCTGATTTGCTACTCAAGAAACATTTTTAATTATCATAATAATATATTTTATGGAAAATTCTTTAATGAATAGAAAGTTCAAAAGAACAGCATTTATTTGAAATGGAAATCTCAGTTACATTATGAACGTGTTTACTGTCACTTTTGATCAATTTAATGCGATCTCGTCGAATTAAAGTATTCATTTCTTTCAAAAAGTAGCTGGCTGACCTCAGGCAGTCAAAGCGTTTGATGAAGTCCAGGGTGAGCCTGTGTTAATGAACACCCTCAGCGTCTGAAAAGTGTCACATGCTCAAAGTGCTTTATGTTCATGAGGTGAACAAGGGTCTGGTTGCCATGGCAGCAATAACTCAAGAGATTATTACAGGCAATAAAAACATAAGCACATTCCAAAGTGGATATAGATGGCCAGCGCTCATCTGAAACACGTCACGGTAATGATGAGAAATGCTTTCTGTTCTGGTCTCCCTCACACACGGCCACACATATTCCCTCAGTGGCATTTATGAGGCCACCAGCTTTGCTCAATATTCATCTGTCATGTTTTGAGGACTCTTAATTTGTCCTTGAGCTTCTTGGTGCTGTTCTTCTGATTCACTGCTGCTGTGGTTTCCTTTCAGATGTGCCTGCTCAACTTTTACATTGGAGGACAGTGCCATCTGTCTGACATCGGAGCAAAGCACCATGGACATAGACAGAGATGACGACTCGGTGCTGGATGTCTACTTTGTGAGTTTGTGCAATACAGTTAGTCGATTGCATCTTAGTCAGTGTCATATAGAAAATGAAGATACTGTCCTATGTTTTTTGCAAAGATATTTTCAGTGTGTCATTGACTTAATTATCAATACCAAGCTACACAATATAATCCACAGTACTTTTATCCCTCAGAGCCTTATTTTCACTCACATTAAATTAAATCTGATGAGCCTGCATAAGGTCTTTTGGATCTGGACCAGTTATAAAACTATCTGTTTTTGTCATTTGTAATATTGACCAACTAACCTTGCATTATCCCTTACTTGTTTTTATATATAAATAAAGCTTTCAGAATTTAATCTGATATTTATAAATATTTATAAATTATAATAATGAACATGTATGTATTTATTAAAATTTTTATATTTTATTTTATTATATTTTAATTCTTATATATCATTATAATGTATAAATATCACATTAAATTCAAAGTTAGTATTTACAGTATATTACAAAAGTTTATTATTATTATTATTGATGTTGTTATTATTATTATGATTGTTATTATTCATTTTAATTACCTATAACTTGTAATATTGACTGACTAACCTTATCTCTGAATTTTATAAATTTTTAAAAATATCAGATCAAATTTTGAAAGTTAAGTAAGGAATAAGGCTAGTCAGTCAGTATTACATCTTTTAATTAAAAAAAAACGTTTTAATAATAAATCAAAAATTACATTTGTAATATGAATATTATCTTTCAGAATGTAATATGATATTATAAATATTTACAAATTACAGCACTAATTAAATTATAAATATTTACAAATATCAGATTATGAAATGTAAAAATATATTGTGAAAGTAATAAAATAATTAAAAAAACAACTTTTGTAATAAAATAAATAAGCATAAAAAATAAAACGATAATATAAAATAATATAACCATATTAAAATATTTTTTATATATATATATATATATATATACACATAAAAGTTATACTGTCACTAATTAACTTTTAACTGCTATAAACATTGATCATATTGTTGATCTCTTTTCCAGTAAGGAGCAAAATGGGATGATCTTCATCTCTACCCTCCCCATCACCTGCTTCTGTAGTCCTCCAGATCCTCATGTGCCGAGAGCGCCACCTGCTGCCAAACAAGGAAAACATTCGCCAACACAACTTCTACAATCACACATCTGTACATCGGATCACAGTGCTAAACATTTCCTTGGACTGTTTGGAGGGAATGTGGCTACAGCTGTTCAGATTCTTGGACATTGGACTGATTGTGCTTTTGTAGCCCTTACATTACAGGCAGCTCTGGGATCGAACTGAAGACAGATGTCACATCACGTCGTTCATTGTTTTGGAAACATGCAATAATTACGCTCCTTTGATATGCAAAGATGGTTTATAACTGCTATTTTCTTTACCTCTTAAAGGATCTAGTCTTTAGTGACCTAGATGCAGCGCTTGGCGATTCAAACTCTACGTAACAGAGCTGTTCGGATATTTTTAAATGTGCAATTTTCATACATTATACAAGTGTGTGTTATCGTAGTTCTCCTCACTGGAGTAATAATCCTGACGTTTTATTTCCAAGCAAACACAGTTTCTAGGAAACAACAGATGTGCGACTGTAGTTCTCAGACAACTCTTATGATCACAAATGTGTCATGTACTGTAAATGTAGGAGTGTCTTTCACTGTGTAACATGCTCGGATTTACGCTGGTACATCAGCTCCTGATAATCAAGAGTGGGATTCGCATCAGCAGTGCATCATTTACATATATCCAGATGCCAGAATGTTTTTATGTGCTAAAATGCAGTCAGTCTTTCATGTGGGGACGAGTGAGTTTCATACACGCATATACATTCTCTCAGGAGATCCTTTTCCTAGAAGCATCCAAATGATTGCTTGATGTTAGATGCTAGTGCGCTTCTGATTTCAAATGCCATGTCAGAACTGTCTTTTGAATATTATTATTGCACCTTTGTTTGTTTTGAGGCCATAATTTATTAAATCATTATTATAAATTAACTTTGTGTTAGTTTGAATTTCATGTCAACCAGTATTTGGCCATTTTGAGATTATTGCAATGTGCATTGTTTGTGAATGAGTGTCCATTTTATTGTGGCAAATTTGTATATATTTTGCTCCTATTAAATTGTGTTACGTACAGTATGCACTAACATTCAAATGTTTGGGGTCAGTAAGATTTTTTTGGAAAGAAGTCTTTTGCGCTCACCGAGGCTGTAATCATTTGATCAAAAATACAGAAAAATCATATTATGTAATCATATCATTACAGCTTAAAATAAGAGTTTTCTATTTGAATAAATTTTAAAATGTAATTAATAACGATGATGGCAAAGCTACATTTTCAGTGGCCATTACTCTAGTTTTCAGTGTCATGTGACCCTTTAGAAATCATTCTAATATGCAGATTTGATGAATATACATTTCAAAAGAACACAGTTTATTTAAAATAGAAATCTTTTGTAAATATTATAAATGTCTTCAATGTCACTTTTGATCAGTTCAGTGTGTCTTTTCTGAAGAAAAGTATACATTTTTTGAAAACTAATTAATTTAAAAAAAATTATAATTAATACTAATTAATTAATTCATTAACTGACCCCAAACAGTAGATTATTAAACAGTAGAACATTAATGTTATATTGCCAACTTGCTTACTTGGATGTGAGTATCAGGAATAATTACAAAGAAATGGCAAGTAACAGATTGAATTTGAAGTAAACATGAAATTTTTAAGTAGAAAGACTGAAATAGTATTTATTTGTAAATGAATAATCGTCATTTACAACATGGAAAAATCTTTTACAATAACATTGTTACATTGGGCACAATATAACTTGAATATATTGGGGAAAAGTTTACACTTTTTTTTCTGTCTGTGGGGTTTGTGCTTTTAGCTCATTTAGCTCAAATAAAAAAAAAAAAAAATAGTAATAATAGAATTTTATTTTTAAACCACAAAACATTTTATATAATATTAATACTCTAACATTAAAAAAAAAAAAAATCTTATCTAATTTATTATTGTGCATAATATATAACGTAGTAATAATAAGTAGTAGTAGTAGTAGTAAGTAGTAATCAGTAGAAGTAGTGCTCTTTTAGTATCAGTATGTCTTGACCCAATATAAACATGCCACAATAGTGTCACTCCCCACCAGCACCTCTCAGAAGTCTCCAGGATGTTTTGTTATGATTGTAACACCTTCCCCCAGTTCTTTTCTACTACAATCTTCGAGAGTTCTTCCATTCTAGAAAGTACGAGTCAGAGCTCCACCGCACCAGCTGTTGGGACACACACTTCCTCCCCCTCCCATCGGTCAGCTCTGGACATTTGCTACTGATTTCTCAGCTGTCATACCTTCTCCCTAAATATAGACCATATCAGAGCAGGGCCAATTCACTGATATGAGGGGTGTCCACTTATCTGCTAACTAAAATTAATTTACCATCACAGGAATAAACAAACAGCGTGAAGTGAAAGAGCGACAAACTCTGAAAGATGTAATCTCAGGTTGTCACTGGTAGGTGCATAATACATTTGTATGAACAGGTGGGGTGGATGAAGACCTCGCCACCCCCCATTACAAAATGGATGCATCCGTTATGTGCAAGATATATATATAAGTGACTCTTATAAACGACAAGAAACTTCACACAGGACAGACTTTCTTCTTACGACGAACCAGAATCGACTTCAATGACGGTACGCAACTATAATTACATGCATGGTTGCTTGTTTTTGAATGCATAATCTATAGAGTTATAGTGTTCAGAATGGGGAATATGTCTATAATGTATAGATACCAGAAGTTGCCATTGACTGTGTTCAGTATTGTGGAGGTAGGACCTCTTTGGAGGCCACACTGTTGCCCAAATAAGGCATGAGGGTCAGACATTTAAAGTCAGAGATAACATGTGCTTGACCATTTGCTTGAGAAAACTAGAAAATTGGCACCTTAAAAGTACGTTTGAACATGTTTTAATGTGCTACGTGTGAATGCTGTAAGGATTAAAAGTTTGTAACAATGCAGCACATTACAGGCAAGAACACTTTTTTTTATGCGTGGTCAATTTTGAGATTTTTCATAACGTGTTGTTTCAAAACGAAAACATCCAAAATACACTTTTAAGTGTTTATTTTATTTAATATAGTGTTTCTTTTCTCATGCACTGAGCCTGAAATCTCCACTTCAGCCCACTGCCAGATATCAGAGGGGTTTGATAATTTTATACAGTTACATTTAGTTTCTAAAAAGTGATAAAAAGGAACATCCGAAATCAACAAAAGGAGAAAAAATAATTTTTAACCCTAGCTTTATCCAGTGTTCAAATTTCTCTTCTGGAAATGTATGCAAAGTAGTGCATACTTCATTAGATATTGCCTCATTTGCATATTTAAACATAACATTTCAGAAAACTTGTAGTACCACAAATGTCTGTAATTCTTAATGTAATCAGTCATCTGGGATAGTATGGTGATATCTATTAGTTACATTTTTCCCTGTGTACATGGAGTGTCTTGTCTTAAATAATATTTATTAGATACAAAACAACATATTAATGTGACATAATATTTTTGTATATATTTTTGAATTGTAATATTAATGATTACATATAGATTTTGCTATTTTAGTAACAAAACAATATAATTTAAGTGGTAGGTTTTACATAATTTGTATATTTATTTTAATAAAAATTCTAATAACATATTTTTAAAGAGACTAATGCTGCTATTGTATTGTTGTGTGCAAGTAGTCTGAAAGCTCAGTTAAAAGAAGTTTAAATGTAACACTTGAATGAATTTGACTGTATACAGGAAAGAGTTGCATGTGAACAATATGTAACCTTTTAAACTGTAACATTCTCTGTTAGATGGGAGAAATCGCAGATCCAGTTCAATTAAAAGAAGAGGGCAACAAGCACTTCCAGGCCGGAGAAATTGACAAAGCCATTGAGTGTTACACTAAAGCCATTAAGTCCTGTAAAGACAAGAAAGCACTGGCAGTCATCTACAGGAACAGATCAGCCTGTTTCCTGAAAAAGGTAAGAACTGTTTACACATTACAAGCCTATATAAAACCTATCATATTTTTGCATGAATTTAATTCGATGTCTTGTTTCACAGGAAAATTATAACAATGCCGTATCAGATGCCTCTAAAGGTATGATTCACAAATGAATCATTCTCTTTAAAATATTTTTCTTCTGGTTTCAGGCTCATTATACCTTCAAACACTAACATATTACTATTGATTCATTAAAAAAATCAGTTTCTTCTGACCAATTGCAGCTATCGATGTGGATGCCGCCGACATCAAGGCTCTGTACAGAAGATGTCAAGCGCTCGAGAAGCTTGGCAAACTGGACATGGCCTTCAAGGACGTCCAGAGATGTGCAACCTTAGAGCCTAAAAACAAGACCTTCCTCGAGACCCTCAGAAGACTCGGAGCTGAGATCCAACAGAAGGTGATGATAGTTTTTGTCAAGATGCTTTTGAGTTCACATAATGCACATCTGAGTTTCTAAAGAGCTTATCTGATTTGCCCCACAGCTGAAAACAACCTTCTCAACAGACTCCAGAGTACAGAACATGTTTGACATTCTGTTTTCAGATGAGTCAGATAAGGAAAAGCAAGAAAAGGTTTGAACAACTTCCTATCCTGTTCACTGTTAGCTTAAAACGGTAAAGAAAAAGCTAAATTAATGTTAAATGCAGTCACATGTTTCTCAGTAAAACTGAACAACGTGTTTGTTGGGTCCACCAGGCTGCCAACAACCTGATTGTCCTGGCTAGAGAGGACGCGGGTTCAGAGAAAATATTCCAGAACAACGGTGTGCCTTTACTCATGCAACTCATTGACACAGGAAAACCTGAGATGATCCTGGCTGCCATCCGAACCCTGTCAGGAATGTGCACAGGCCACAGAGCAAGGGTAAGTAAAACAGCAAAAAAGAACAGTAAAATAATCATTTTCTATTCTTTTTCCCCTAAAAATACTTAAACATCCTCACAAAATTGCACCAATTAAGACTGTAAATAAATATGCATATATATTAATATATTGAGACTTGTTTTCAGAACGTTTGTTGAATTAATTTGTATTATTTTTTGTTTTATTTTATATTAAAATAAGATTTCCCTTATTTAAAAGCATAAATCAAAAATCTATGTGAGGGATAAAAATAAATAAATAAATAAATTCAAAATTAATTTGCTTATTTTTTGTGGGTAAGAGAAATATCCCTAAATCTACATATTCTCTGAGTTTATTAATTTGTTATTCATTATTAGGAAAAACAATATAATATAATATAATTCATGCACATATTAAGACGCTGTATTTTATATAATGTATTTATTGTTTTAAATGATTGATTTTTATTTTTCTCAAAAACAAGACAAAAATACTAATTAAAATACATTTGGTAGTTTGTGCAATAACGGATAATGATTACAATAGCAAAAATAATATAGATACATAATAAGGAATACAATAAAGGCCACAAAACAAAACAAATTTGTCAATAAATTTTCTTATTTTTGGCGGAAAGACAAACATCCTTAAATCAACATATTCTCTGAATTGAATTATTAACTATAATATAATATAAAACAAATCAAATATTAAGACACTGTGCTACATAACAAAAAATACAAATACTGATTAAAATGTTTCTGCAAATTTATGCAATAACAAACGCAATAAAAGTAAATAATTTAATTTCATGGGGTCTTAAAGGAACACCAGTCTTTTTGGTGCAGTTCTGTATTTTTCTCTGTATTTATGACCATTCCTTTAAAAATGTTTGTGTTAATAATAAGTTTGGGTTTGGTTTTAAAGGCAACTGCCATCATCCACATGGTGGGAATAAGCAAACTGTGCAGCATCATGGCTATAGATAATGAAGAGATCGCTCTGGGCACTGCAAACCTGTTCCAGTGTGTCTATGACTCCCTGTCTGGAGGAGACAAGAGAAATTACGGCAAAGAAGAGGCCCTTGTACTCGGTAAGAGAAGACATCTGAGCAGATGTGAATTCAGAGTAACATTACTGAAGATTGTCATAATTTGACTCGATTGAGCGCAATTGAGTTAAAATTGCAAACTCATTTCTAATTTCTTGCTCTTGTCCCATGACTGCCAGACTCTAGTAAGGACCTGAAGGATATTCTGCTTGCCTTGTTGGAAATGATCACAAGCAAGAAGGTGTCTGGACACGGCCGAGACCAGGCTCTGAACCTCCTGATCAGGAATGTACCAAGGAAAGACAAGAAAAACACAGATAACTCCAAAGGCCTTTTCACCATTGACCATGGTATGTTATTCGTCATTTTAGTATGATAGTGTCATAAATATATCACCGTTATAATAACAGTGGATAGCTGTGCATGTGCTTTAATGTATCTGGAGTATTCTAATTGAGCAACCATGTGACCGAGGATAATTATTTGCATAAAACGCACCCAAAACACAACCTTTTTTATAGCCTTTGTTCTAAATGTCATCTTAGCATGACCGTAAGGCCATCCAGAGAATGTGCTTTTTGCATATGAATGGTAATTTTTGTATATTTAGAATATAATTTAGTACGAAACTTTTTGCTGAATAAAGATTTGTTCATAAAAACGTTTGTGTGCAAATTTCACAAACAAATTGCTAAGTGTGTACTTGTGACTTGTGCTGCTAGGAGGACAGCAATGACGTAATTTAATGTAATGTTTTTATGGAAATGTCTCAAAAACAGGTCTGAAGAAGATTCTGAAGGTCTGCGGTCAGGTTCCAGACCTTCCGGATCAGTTGCCATTGACAGAAAACACACAGCTGATTGCTAGCGTTCTCCTCGAAAAGCTCTACGATGACATGCGCTGTGACCCCGAGAGAGATAACTTCAGAGATGTCTGTGATGAATACATTAAGTAAGTTCTACTTTCACTATAAAATTAGGATTGTATATAAACATAGCCTACATGTGGAGTTGATACTCAATGTCGCTGGTTTCTGTTAACAGGAGCAAGTTTGACCCCACCGACATGGACAAAAACATCCATGCCATCAATACTCTGTCAGGTATTCTTCAGGGGCCTTTCGATGTGGGCAATATCCTTGCGGGTCGTCAGGGTGTTATGGAGATGATGGTGGCCCTGTGTGGATCTGAGCGTGAAGTGGACCAGTTGGTAGCAGTGGAGGCCCTTATTCACGCATCCACCAAAACCAGCAAAGCCTCCTTCTTCATCAGCAATGGAGTAACTCTGCTGAAGGACATGTACAAGAAAACTAAAAATGAGAAGATCAAGATCAGAGCCCTTGTGGTGAGCAGACACTTCATGCACTATTCAGACTGTGTTTGTTGTAGTGTTCATTAGTTATTAAACGAGAGCAGTTGTTATATTTTGCATATGTAACATAATATATCCAATTTCTTTTCTCAGGGTCTGTGTAAACTGGGATCCGCTGGAGGAGATGATTACAGCATGAGACAATTTGCTGAGGGCTCCACTGAGAAACTAGCCAAGCAATGCAGAAAGTGAGAATGCCAGCTTTCCTTTATTTGTAGGACTCATATAATATTTTAATATAATATAAAAACATGCACTAGTTTGAGGTCAGTAAGATTTTTATTCGGCAAGGATGCATTAAATGGATCTAAAAAGTAACAGACATATATAAATTTCAAAAGGATAATACTTCAAATAAATGCAGTTCTTTTGAACTTTCTATTCATCAAAGAATCCTGA
The DNA here is from genome assembly GCF_012432095.1 of Onychostoma macrolepis. Classification (NCBI taxonomy): domain Eukaryota; kingdom Metazoa; phylum Chordata; class Actinopteri; order Cypriniformes; family Cyprinidae; genus Onychostoma; species Onychostoma macrolepis. Next base: position 22,942,485 of record NC_081162.1, read on the forward strand.
AAAAAATGTAGCATGGTTGCCACAAACATATTAAGTAGCACAACTGTATTTTCAACATTGATAATAATAAGAAATATTTCTTGAGCAGCAAATCAGCATATTAGAATGATTTCTGAAGAATGTGCATTTCAAAATGTATTCAAATATAAAACAGTTATTTTAAATTGTAGTAATATTCCACAATATTACTGTTTTAACTGTATTTCTATGTGGAAAAAATGCAACCTTGGTGAACATAAGAGTCTTCTTTCAAAAACATTAAAAACAAAAAAACATTAGTTTTGAACGGTAGTATAGCATTTCAGAACTCAAAACAATCTCCCCTCCGCAAAAAGACAATGAACTGAAACTAAAATGGAAAACACTTCATTCCTACTGTCAGAAACTCAAATACATTAACATACGACCACCTTCATTTACATTATCAAAAGTGCCTATTCAGCATTGCATTTCAACTAGATTTGGTTTATTCCAGGTGGCTCTGCAACCCTACACTTGATGTGCGTACAAGGAAATGGGCCGTTGAAGGTTTGGCTTACCTTACCAATGATGCAGATGTAAAAGATGATTTTGTTGAGGATGAAGCAGCTTTGAGGGCCATGTTTGAACTTGCCAAGGTGTGTGTTAAAAGCTAAAAAGACTGAATTAACTTGATCAATCGTGCAGATTTTTTCAATCCATATGACTTAATAGAGATTTACATATAAATGTACAGATCGCAATATAGCATTTTTCTCTCCTAGTCAAAAGATAAGACCATCCTATATGCTGTCGCCTGCACCCTGGTCAACTGCACTAACAGCTATGACAAGAAAGAGATCATCCCTGAGATGGTGCAGCTGGCCAAGTTCTCCAAACAACACGTCCCTGAGCAGCACCCGAAGGTAACATACACAGAATCAATCTTTAAAACTACAAATACTCTATGTAGTTTCTCAATAAATGTGTGTTTAATAAGTATACTAGAATTAAAAATGTTGTTTGAATTAGTTTTAGATAAAGTGTATGATGTCAAACTGCAGGACACTGCTGTCACTGCTTGGATAGTTATGCTGGACATTTCTTTTAAAACATTTCTCTTGTGCTTTAGGATAAGAAGGACTTCATTGAAAGGCGCGTAAAGAGGCTATTAAAAGCTGGAGTCACATCAGCTCTCACTGTCATGGTCAAAGCAGATAATTCTATCCTGACTAATCAGACCAAAGAGATGCTAGCAAGGTAAGACTCAAAAACGGGTCAAAAGTCTGTTCTGATAAGGTTGGCAGCAAACACAGCTTGTTTCGTACTGTGAATTACTAATGTCATCAAATGAAACCATTGGAATTCAAGAGTCATTTTAGACACCACATTGATTTCTTAATTATTTTTTATTGTAATTTAGTTTGGTATTATATTCTGTGTTTTTAAATCTAGACCCTGATGCTAAAAGTACCATTCTAAAATCTAATATGGGCTGATGATTTGTTGTCTAATATGCTGCTGAAGTTAATAACTTTACTATTTTTACACCCAGAGTGTTTCTTGCCTTGGCAGAAGATGTTAAAGATCGTGGCACAATTGTAGCTCAAGGTGGAGGAAAGGTAAAAGTCCACAGACCAAACACAATCGCAGTAGATACTTCAGTAAATCTTTTGAAATTAAAACTTTTCACTACTATGTGCTACAGGCTTTGCTACCATTAGCCCTGGAGGGAACTGACAAAGGAAAAATAAAGGCCAGCCATGCTTTGGCAAAGATAGCAGCCGTCTCCAACCCTGAAATCGCCTTCCCTAGCGAGAGGGTAAGATAACATTTTACATGTTTATCACTGTGAAAGTCAGAAAAGGAAAGTCAGGAAAACTGAAAGGGTCATGAAATGCTCTAAAATACATTTTTTTGAGATGTTAAAAGATACGTATACATTGCACAGTAATGAAAACACAATGTCTTGTTTTGCATATGTGACCCTGGACCACAAAACCAGTCAAAATTATTGATTTTTCTTTTATGCCAAAAATCATTAGGACATTATGTATTAATTTTTGATTAGTAATATGCATTGCTAAGAACTTTATTTTGACTTTTTTTTTTTGGACCTTCAAATTCCAGATTTTCAGATAGTTGTATAAAATATATATATATATATAACAAATATTGTCCAATCCTAACAAACCATATATCAATGGAAAGCTTATTTCAGCTTTCAGATGATGTATAAATCTCAATTTCGAAAAATTGACCCTTATGACTGATTTTGTGGTCCAGGGTCACATATGTTTGTTTGCATGTTTTTAAGCATATAAAAATCGGATACCTCATTTTCCATATATCTATCCTTTCCATAACAGATATATGAAGTTGTGCGACCACTGGTTTCCTTGCTAAACACAGAACGAGATGGTCTAGAAAACTTTGAAGCTCTGCTGGGTCTTACTAATCTGGCTGCCTTGAATGACAAACTTAGGTAAGCGTCATAGAAAATGTCCCATCTGTCATCTGGTGATGATCTAACAGCCTTTTAGTTTGACATTTGTTCTAAAAACCCCCAACATTAAATATTAAATGCTAATAATTTAGGAAAGGAAGAATTCAGAACCAAAATTGCCAGGTAGACAAATTCAAAAACAAAATGCATTAAGACCAAGATCAACAAGACATGAGAACAAAATGTGCAAAAGAATTGCAGCTAAAAACTAAAACAGGAAGTGACTTCATAGAACTTTGTCAGGCTGAAGGAGGAACTGTAAGCACACACTGCAAAGATTCAAATTCAGAATCAAGTTCAAATTAAAACTTGAATTATTTTGCTCTTTCTAGAAAAGCTCAACTTTATCTCTGCAAACCTCTATCTTTATTTCCACAGAGTGAAAATCCTAAAAGAAAAAGCTCTTCCAGAGATTGAGAACTACATGTTTGAGGAACATGATCAAATAAGACAAGCTGCCACAGAGTGCATGTGCAATCTGGTTTGCTGCAAAGAGGTATGAAATTACCATTTAGAGCACATTTTGCTAACCAAATGTTGCATTTTTTGTAGGTTTGGATGGAAAAATTGACCAAATTCATTCATTTCAACAGGTTCAAAACAGATATCTGGAAGACGGCAATGATAAACTCAAGCTTCTTGTCCTGCTCTGCGGTGAAGATGATGAGCAGCTTCAGAGGGCGGCTGCTGGTGCACTGGCTATGCTCACCGCCGCACAGAAGAAACTGGCTGTTAAGATAACTAAAGTGGTATGTATCATTAACAACAGTTGTCACTTCCATGTGATTCATTTGTCACACTGCCATCTACTGCTTTCCTAAGTATTGTGGCAGTACTATGGTACACATGCTATGATGTTGTTATCAGATACTCATACCAAAGGTGATTGATTCTGCTATTATGTTTTATCATCTACAGACTGGGCAGTGGCTTGAGATCCTACAGAGATTGTGCATCCATGACAACCCTGAAATTCAGCACAGAGGTCTTGTGACGGTGTATAATATGCTTGACGCTGATGAACAACTAGCCAAGAAGCTCATTGAATGTGAATTGCTGGAAATTCTGACATATGTGTCAAAACTAGAGGACAACCCCAAGAAGCAGGATGCTATTAATGCTGCTCGCGCCTGCCTGTCTAGAGCCATGGATAATGGACTGATCAAACCGTTTTCAAATTAAACAGAAAACAATTCATTGTGACGTATCAGGCGAATAGAGAATGGTCTGCTTTCTGGGAAAGTGGAAAGACTGCAAACCATTTGCAATATGTTTTATTTTTTAAATTTCTACTGATAAGCATAGTTCTATTTGTTAGATGATATGTTTGTGTGGCTGTTTGTTTGATCAGTGGAATTTGGTATTTATTTTACATGCTCATTTCATATTTCATGTATTTGCACTTGTGAAGTTTTGATTCACAGATAAAAGTCTTTTTTGGAGAAAAGATGAATGGAATCTATTTCTTCATATTAACATTACCAAAATAACCCTTTTTAATATATTTGTGCAAGTAAACCACTAATGAACACATTTACAATGGAACAGTTTATTGAACCTTATAAAATATTACAAAAATTAAAACTCAATTTTAGGCCCAAAATTAGCAAAAATATGCAATTTGGTCAGTTGCTGATATGTATATGGCCAGAAAGTAAGATGAAATTTTGATAGCTTGTACTGTAAATCAATAGGATTTATAAATCAGCACAGCAGACTACTTACATAAAATGCATATAAATATCAGTTATCATTCTACACCTCTGAATAATCTCTTGATGTCTCATATTTAAATGCATAGTTTTATGACCTCTTTAGTTTTCATTCTGAGGGCAAACACATCCAGTGATTGAGAGAAGTACAAATGGACATTCCTTAAAAGCCTATTTTATCATATTTGATACTTAAATTTTAACACGATTGTTCTAAAAAATGGAAAGTTGCTTCAGTCAAGTAATAATGTCTCCAAGATGCTTCAAGAGACTTACCTGCAAAGCTACCTGAAAAACTATGCACCTAGGGCAAATGCTGCTTTAAATGCAAATTAATAAATGCAATGCAGTCTGTCTCAGTTTGACCTGTTTCTTCATGTCATTCCAGACAGACTGGATGATGATGAGATCAGATCTCTGTGTGGAGCATTGGCTGTTGTCAGACAAAAAACTCACTGGATTATTACAATTAATGGCAAAATGAATGTTTGGAAATGTAAACTGATATTCCCTACTGACACACTACAGCAAAAGATAAAAATAACTGACTTAAAATACTGAATAAATACTAGTGTTCTATAATTTTGGCCACCACTATCTATCTATCTATGTTTTTTTATTATCCTATATTAATATATCTAGTTCCAACTTCAAGTAAGATGTCTGCATTCCTACAAAACTAGGCTTAAATATTTTCAATACATCTACTTTGGCTTTGCCCAAACAAAGATCGGCAGGCAAAGCAGAACAAATACAGCTCTGTTTTGCTCTAATTCACTCAGTGAACATTTCGTCCAGGACTCGATGTTCTTTTAGGCATTCAGGAATGCAGAAAACTGAATAGCTCCACCTAGAGGCCGGAAGAGTAAATGAGGCTTTTTCAGAGCAACGACGGATATTTGTTAAATTCACGCTACTGTTGTCTACTCGTTATCTATTTATAACCGTATACAACTTCCCTTTTAATTACTGAATCGAAATTCAGAGATAAATCAGCGTATAATTTGCTATGAACGGCGTCGTTTCAGTATGCCTGGGCTGCGACTACTAGCGACAGCAAACGAAACCGCGTGCAGGACGCAAGATGGACGCGAACTTCTGACTTTCTGTTTCTTTTTCGTTTTGCTTTTGCTCGCGCGAGCTACTCTCTACTAGATACCGCGGCGTGCCTCGAGCAGACGGAGCGCGCTGTCGAATGAAGTCGAATCCCAGTCAGAATTCGAATTCAGTTAAAAACAGTCCTTCAGACCGATTCGCTGGCAGCCGTTCGTTTCCACAGCCCAACCTTTGCTGTCTTTTTGTGGATTCGCTTCCTGGTTGCAACACACAGTCACACAGTACAATTCTAGTCCTTCAAAACGCAGCTTTAGCTTGAGAGAACTGTCGTCGAGCATAATATTTGTCCTTGCAGCTTTAAATAAACATTTCATGATTGTTTTACGGAAGAGGCAGTATCTTTTTATTCGTTTAAGTGGAATGTCGTGAGCCGTCGAGGATTAGAAATATCTAATATATCAAGTGCAAAGTGAAAACCTGGGATCTATGCCTCGTCTTCATGGAGAATGAGACTACTCGATCAACAGAAGGTGACTGGGTTTAGCTGCCTCGTGGACACGTTTAGTTTCTTTTTTGACGTCGATGGCGTTTGTATAATCCGTTTTGTGTTGAAAGATCTATGCGTGTTTTTCTATGTATTCAGAAATTCAACCCACACTATTTATTTTTTTTTGTGGTAATTTTGTTTGTGTTGACGGCTAACGAAACTGGTTAATAATTTGTGAGTTTCAGTCATAGATATTTCAATATAGCCACACTATTGCAGCTTTGTGTACAATTTTAAACGACTATCCTATTTTGGTTGAAAGAAGACACGAGTAACTTACTGGTTTAGTTGGTTGCTCTAAACTCTAAACCAGTTCTGCAGTTGAGTCAGCGTGGGCCTGGAAAAACTACACGTGATAGTTTTACCTTTGCTCCAAGCTTTTGGATTAATTTGAATAAGGGTTGATTACAGTCACGTTTTTCAGTTCACTACTGTAAAGTCCTCTCTTGTACTCTGTTCAATAAGTGTTTTCTAGATCTTTTTGCATGATCTATAATATGAAAAATCTTGTTTTGGTCTTTTTACTTATTTCTAAATGTAAATTATGGCCAGTAGTGTTGATATTTACAGTTATTTACAGTTGTGTTATATGAACCTCATTCCATGTTATATATATATATACCCTTATGAAAATTAACCATGGTTTTACTACAAATAAAACCAAAAAACATGGGTACTATAGTTAAACCACGGTAACCACAACTTAACTATGGATTTGCTGTGCTAACCATAGTTTAACCATGGTGTTTGTAGTAAAACTGTAGTTAAAACAAATATTAATCAATATGCCAAAAAAAAAAAAAAGCAACAACACACGAATACTGCACTTTTAGTATAATAAAACCATGGTTAATTTTCATGAGGGTATATTGGGTATTATAACATGAATGTTGAGTTTTTAAGATTGAGCCACAATTGACATTTTTCTATATCAATTTTGTTTTATTATTATATTATAAATGTGGTAACTGTTTTCCAGCTGGTCTAAGATGAGCATTAGCTGGTTCTAGCATGGTTGACAGATGTTTCAAAAACCAACTTGACCACCTTTAACTGGAATGACCAGCTGATAATTTTTCTATCTAGAAAAGTTAGAAGTTGGAAATCCACCATGTGCTGAAGAGAATAGGCTGCATTTCATATTTCTGTATAGAAGCATCAGTTATTAATGAACAGAGTTATTTAATGTTAATATTTAATGTGACATTCTAGTTGTTGTATTCTACATCTGGAAGATTAGTGTGGAAATAGGAGTCTTGCGCAATTGTACCACACTTAAAGAACAACATGGGGTTTTTTTTCAGCATAAGAATTGTGCAATTGTTCTTTCTTTAATGCTGAAAACTGTTTTGTTTGTTTTAAAGTGGTTTAGCCAGTTCATGACACTCTTGGTTCTTTTACTGATCAAGTTGTTCACAAAATGGCTCTTTACCAGACTTATTGCTTTTACGGAGCATTTTTCTCAAAATATCCTTGAGATTACTTTTACAACATGCTCTCTGGTTACAATTCCAGAGCGACAGAATGTGACCTAGAACACTGTCCATTTTGTTTGTTATTGGAAAGAAGGATTGTTTTGGAAGATTGTGAAGCAGTTAGAATAACTCAAACATGTGTCCTGTTTTACCAGGTCTTCTGGAGCCTGTGCATCCAGGCTCAGTAACCTTTAATGAGAGTATTCTAGCCCCACTTCATAACAACTACTTGTATGAAGAATCAAAAGAATGTTTCACGTACAACTCTGCCCATTTGATCAACAATGGCGCTTTACAAAAACGGGTAAGTTTTATCTGAATGTCCCCCATTCTGCATTTAGTTTTAAATGATTTAGTGAGATTTGCGTCATGTTGTAATAAATGTCGTCTTCCAACAGTATGCTGCCTTTCGTTCCGAGAAACGGGAAAAGGGATATTCTGAACAGGAACTTGAAGAGTCATTTGGCTTCCTGTTGCTTGATGATGCAAACAGGGTACAGAAATACATCACTAATGGAGATTATTGAATCGACCTGATTAAAAGGCTGTTCTTTCTGAAACTTCAAACCCATTACTGCAACATTTGTTTTCCCACAGGCAAGGAAAATTGGTGAAACAGGCTTGTTAGTTGGACAAGCAAAATGCACTACTCTTGGAGACTCCTCGAAAGGTAAAGAAAGTATGCCATGGCATTATTTTGTGGTCGTTTCAGCATAAGAGCCTGGTGTGTTTACTTGCACGCACAAGATAATATTTCACATGTGACTGCAGCAAGATCAGCCAAGAGGAGGTTCTGAAGCCTTCATACTTGTCTGACAGGACTTGATGTGAATGTGCTATTGTCACCAACGGTTACTGGCATGATTTCCATTGCCACAATTCAGTGAACTGTCGATAAATCCCAGCTTTGTTTCTTTTTATATATAGTGTTGTAAGTGAATTGCAACTTTGTTGTATTGCAACTGAGTAACTGCCTCAAACCATGTACATAAAAGAGCATATACTAACAAAAATAGCATATAACAGATTACTAAAATGATGGCTTTTAATAGTAATAGTGTTCACAGGGTTGGTCAGGAGAACTGCATATTTCATCATAGGTTCTCCTGTGAAAAGTGAAAGTGTGCGATGTAAGATGCAGTTAATCTATAGAAAGAGAAAGTGAAGGTTTGCCTTTATACTGGTCTTCTCACTCCTGTATGAGATCAAATAACCTAGATACAGAAGTATTTAATGCAGTCTAAATTAAGCATTTGCTAGAGACTGCAGGGCTGTTATAAACTACTGGTCGAAGACTATATCATATTATGGAGAAATGAGACCCATTTCAAGCAAAATAATCTCATATCATTAGTCACATGGTGGGAGTATCATGGCTTGAGGATAAGCAGATAATTATTAAGTGGTTTGTGATAAATTTTGTATCTGAGAAGTAGATTTAAGAGGAATGTCTGGATGTTTGGTGGACCACAACATCTGAATATGGGTCATGCAGCAACACTACTACTACTAATAAAAAACAATCTCGCAATGAAAAAAACTAAATGTTATTTACTTAAAGGGAGAGTTCACCCAAAAAAGGAAAATTCTGTCATTAATTAATCACCCTCATGCCGTTCAAAACCTGTAAGACCTTCGTTCATTTTCGGAACATAAATTAAGATATTTTTGAAGAAATCTGAGAACTTTCTGACCCTGCATAGACAGCAAGGGAGCTACCAGTCAAGGCACAGAAACACAGTAAGGACATCAGTAAATCCGAGACTACCATGACACATAGTCGTGCACCCTGCATGTAAACAGCACTCGCATGCATCTTGGTACTCTCCAAATTGGTTCCAGGGTGATGCAGAGGAGAAGAATTGTTGCATAAATTGGTTATTTTTGCTTTCTTTGTGCACAAAAAATATTCTCTTAGCTTTGTAAAATTATGGTTGAACTACTGATGTCACATGGACTGTTTTACTGATGTCCTTACTGCGTTTCTGTGCCTTGCTCGTGGTAGTACCCTTGCTGTCTATGGAGAGTCAGGAAGCTCTCCGATTTCATGACGAATATCTTAATTTGTGTTCCGAAGATGAACAAAGGTCTTACGGGTTTGAAATTACGGGAGTAATTAATGACAGAATTTTCATTTTTTGGTGAACTACCCCTTCGAAGCAGGTTTATGAAGACAAATAGGCCTTTTGTTTGATCCTAGCACATATATTAATACAAATTATTTCAGGTCTTCAGATGATAATAGGTTTAAATATTTCATTTCATTACTATTTTTAAGTATGATGCAGCTGGTAAGTCATGCCTATTTTGTGCTTTGAGCCACTTCTGTTTCCTGTGAGGGGAACGACTTGATATACACCTACCTTTGTGAGTGTAAAAGCAAACAGTCTCTACAAAGGTTGCACAACCAAATAAGAGTGAACTTCATGTGATATTGACTGTAAGTTGCTATCATATCAATGTCTTTATGCAGGAATATTTTCAGACCCAGTGAGTAATCAGTAGGAGGATAAGAGAAAGTTTATATTTCAAAGTCTGAAAATGGCTGAGGATACTCTTGTGATGTGTTTTTATTATTATTATTTTTTTTTAAAGAATTTTGTGAAATTCAGAAATGTTGGTAAATTGTCAAGGTTTGCTTAGTCTCAGTTCTAAATATCCCTGACAACACCCACATTCTGTTCTCTGACCATCTGATGTAAACCAAAACCTCAAGAACTGGGTGTAAGGGCGTACACATTTTTGTCAAACAACCTGGAAAAGATACTGTTTGTTAAAGAAGTCTTTGCTGGAATTGCTGTAGTTTTCCTAAAGTAGTTTGAATAAATCTTTTGAAATGAATAAATTTTTGAAAAATACTAATTTTGGTTGAGCCATTTAAGTAGCAAGTTAACTAGCTATTAGTTAGCAGAACTGTATATTCTACTTTGTTTTCTAAATGACATTATTGACTGAAATCTGGACCAGATTTTATGTTTTCTGTTTGTTTTATTAAAAGCCTGACTATGCAAGACTAGTACTTGCTGGCTTAATAATTACCAGTACTAAAGATTAAACTTGTTTGCTGCAGTTTGACATGTCAAGGCAAACAGACCTTCCTGAGTGCACCTTTTTTCTCATCCACAAAAATGCAGTAGTAGTAGTTTTTCTGGTTTTTTTGGCGGTCCGTTAATTGCGTTTATTATTGAGTTACTCCTTCCACTGAAGCACGTGTTGTTTGCTTTTATGTTCAGACATTACGTTGTTATACATAAAGACTTCTTTGAGGGCTCATTTTTCACAGTCGTGATCTCGTGGTGATCAAAGCTCTCTGGACCTTATCTGTTTTGGCTTGTGAATATCTGAAATGTGGGTTGAATACAGCTTTTATGTAGAACATTTGTGTGAAATTTAGATATTTCACATGGTTCTGTTGCACTGTTGTGTAGTTGTTTTCTAGTATTGTTGAGGTGATTATTATCTCATTATATTTCTGGTATAAATTAGGTGTCTATATCTCAAAATACTCGGACTGCCTTGACCTGAAGCGGTGGTACGATGGCAAGACAGGCTACATAGTCCTTTTGAAGCTGACAAAGGTATGCAAGTTGGTGGAAAATTGTAATTCTTCCACCATAATTCTGTTACTTTGTGCTGGTTTTTCCTAATCCACCACATGCAAACATGTTTTCTTATATATTTAAACATCAGGGGAGAGTGAAAGAGGTTACAGACAACTACACCCAGAATTTCACTCCTCCAACAGCTGGCTACGACTGCCACATATCAGATCAGCTTGGTGCGGTGTCTTCAACTATTAGTTCTTTCTTGGCCTATGAGCGAACACAGGTGATAAAGCTCTCAAAGCTCTTCCTTCCTTCCTTCCTTCCTTAGTTTCAAACTGTAAATCTAACAAGGTTGGTTTGTCTTGCAGTACTATATGTATGAACTCCATGATGGAAGCAATGAAATAGAAACGTGTCCAAGACATGCATGTCCGTTTGCCATTGTGGCATTCTCATATGGGAAGATGAGCACCACACCAGAGTTGGAGAAAAAAAGGTTTAGCAGTTTTTATACTCTTTCTATCTTATTAAGTGAAACTTTAATAATGGTGATTTTTGACAACTAAAGTTTTTTTTTTTTTCTACTGTTTCTTTTAAAGCCAAGACAAAACAGGTAAGAATTAGATTATTTTGCATGTTCTTTTCTGTTTTTGTGGTGAAATTGCATATAGGGCAATTAGCGAAGATTGTTTAATTCACAAGCTTGTCCATTGTCTTTATTTTAATTAATTGTTAAAGGGTTTTGTAATATTCGGTGTATTTTAAATGTTCCTTTTAGAGTATGTAATTATCAACATGGTGTTTTAAGCTAAATCTTGTATTGTAGTGTTTCATTACCAACCATGGATTGGCCAGTTCAAGATTGAATCTACTGTCTATGATGTTGGTCTTCAGTCTTCGAGCGGAGCCTGGTTCCCAGCCAAACTGTATGTTTTATTTAACGACATGTATAAACCATATTTGGTAATGCACCCAAAAGCTGCCCAAGAATCATGGGTAGATTCAGATATATTATACTATGTACTTATACGCTATAGGACTGAAATGCAAACTGTATTTTCAGCCCAAAGACAGTTCAAATTGACCATGCAATTGGTGTGTCTGAACTGAAGAGGACCTTGCCACGTGAAATCTTTGAAACTTGCATTGTGGGTGAAGGTGTGTTTAACATTTTATTTTGGTAATTGACACTATCGCCCATATTGGTACTAAAACTGTAAATGAGTGCTTGGGCGACGTCTTGTAATTTGTTTCCCTCTATCTCCACACAGTTTGCATAGATGGCAGATGTTTCAACTTGTATGACGTTGTCTCTTCTAAGGCGAAAAATGACCTGGCTCAGATAGCCCAAGAGCTGAAGGAAAAAGACACGGTAAATATGGAGAAGAGGGAAATATTTTTAATAATTGGACAAATCTCTGAACAAATTTTATCCATTCAACAGGCTCTTGTTATCCCTCTGGAAGATTCTGGGTTTCTTATATTGTTACACTCTACGCACCTCTTCTCTTATGAAGGTAAGATGTTGCCCAACAGATTCTAATCCCACTAATTTTCTTAGAGTAATTGATTTTTAAAACCAATGTATAAACCTTTAAAAAAAACACCCACCATGAGCTCCGAGGTTGTTAATTAGTGATATATGCTTTTATTAATGCTGCCAATCTGTGTCAATTCCTGAAGAACTACAGTATATTACCAAAAATCCTATTTGGAACTTTAAACTGATATATCCTACTGACACTACAGCAAAGGATTTTTGTTGGTGAAAATACTAGTGGCCTGGCCTAAGTCCTTTGCACAGTACTGTATATATATATATATATATATATATATATATATATATATATATATATATATATATATATATATATATATATATATATATATATATATAGTGAACATTTGTAAATGTAATTTGAAATTTTTAAATAATTATTTTAATTTCCTTTTCTAGATGCAAAGTCGGGTAAGGCAGCAGCACTTCAAGGCATGTTTATTTTCCCAGACTCAAGAACTGTGCCAAGAGGTAATAAGGAGAATAATTTGATTTATTAGATTTTTACATCTGTGTACCTTATGCAGCTTTTATTTGCAAGTATTTCACATCGCATGAACATATCTTTTGTATGGTTTTATGTTTAGATGCCAAGTCTGACCTGCAAAATACTAAGGTGTCAACAGAAATAATGCAAGTAATCCCAGCACTCAACTATGCAGAAACAGAGATGGAAAAATGTCCTCAAAACCAGCAGGGACGCTCTCAGATGTCTTTAGAGAAGCATTTGCAAGACTATGGCACCCTTTTTCACCCAGGGCTATTGGATGTTCCCACCAGGGAAGCCAGTATGTTTCCAGATCAATATGATGTGCCTGGTGGTTTTACCCTAATATCGCCTAAATGGTCACAAGAGGCAGGCACTCGATTAAAGTCCTATTTTGATGAGCCATATGGCTTTACTATTCCAGTAGGAAGGGCATTGGAGTTACTCACTGCTGGTCGACAACAGCGTGGTGATGATCACGACGATGATGTCTATTACTGTATATCATCACCAGAGGAGGTGCCACAGACTGATGGCCACATTGAAATGGAGGTGACAAAGCAATCTGAGGCCATCAGTGATGCCTCTGACAGAATAGCTGAAACAGTTAAGAGACAAAAAGATGAGCAAAAGCATTCGTCCACAGAGAAGCCTCAACCTGCTTTGCCAGAGGGGCTTGGAAAGCTGGGAACAGCTGTAGTTACAGTAGCTGACAGTGTGTTGGAATATCCAACTTCCACAGTGTCACCTAAATTGGGTGATGTCCCTACAGAGAATTGTGTAAGTATTGAGAATGATGTTGAGAAAACATCTCAAGGTAGTACTAAAGGAGATGATGATGGAGTCGGTGTATCTACAAAAGAGACTCCCATCCAAACTAGCAGTATACCAATAATCAAATCAACAGAAGAAGGTGCTGCTGGGGGGATGGAGGATAATACACATCCTGAGAAAACGATACCTGATCCTGATAAGAAAGTAAATCGAAGGTCCTTTTCAAGGCGTAGAGGTAGGAAGCGTAGAACTCATTGGAAAACCATGCAGAATAAAAAAGAAGTTCAAAAAAACATTGCTTTACCAACTTCAAGTTTGCCTGTCGTTTTGCCAGTGAATTCTCCCGATGACTCTACGAAAGACCAGATTAAAACTGATGACATCAATCAAAAACCCCATTCAACTCGTAGGGGTAAGGGACGCAGGAAAAGTGGGGTGAATCAAAATCTGAGTAAAGCCAGACAAGCACAAGACCCTTTATTAAGTGTGACAACTGAAACTATAGATGATCAAAGTACAAGTCTCTCAAAAAGAGATTGGCGGTCACTTCCAAGGCGTAAAAGATTGTGGAATACAGATGATAATCTAAAACGGTCTTTGAGATCAGATGCTGCAAAGAATGATGAGGAGACTATAGAGAATATACAGCACAATGAAACAAAACAAAGTTTGTCTAGCACACCCAAGAGGAAGATGGAGGGATTTAACTTGAGGGAACGATATGGTCTAAAGACCATAATCACAAACTGTGGCAGAGTCTTTGTCCCACATGGTTCAGATGTTGACGTAGAATCTGCAAAAAAGGAGAAAACACATGTTGAGATGAGCATTGACACAAATGCAGGAACGATTTCTCCTGTGGAGAACAAATCCAAAGAAATAGTGGAAAGTAAGGGAGAATCTCCCTTGAAGGGTAAGGAAGAATTGCCCTCTAAAGATCCACTGGTCAATGATGACGAACACTCAGACAGCCCTTCGAAAGACATGCCAAATGCTCTCTTGTCAGCATTAAGGATATTGAGAAAACTTCACAAAACCCATCCATCAGAAAGTGACAAAAGTCAGGATTTATGTCCAGAAAAGTCTACGAATGATACATCAAACGTGGTTGTAGGTGTCCAACAAAACAACAAAGATCATCCTGTTGCTGTTCAGGCAGATGCAACTTCCAGTGTTCCAGGAGTTTCTGACCAATCCACGCATTCTGACCCAAAAGTATCCTCTCCTGACAAAACCAAAAAGAAAGGAAAACATGTTGTGTACAGTGCAATATCTATAAGCAAATTAAAGACTGTGCTCAGAAGGGGAAAGAAGGGGAAATCTCCTACCCCTGGTGACAGTGCAAAATCTGAGCCAGATAATGCAGAGCCAGAGTCAAAAAAAGGAAAGTTTGATCTGAAATGTGATGCTGCCCAAAATGAGCTGACAGACAAAGGATCACAACCCACAAATGAAGAGGCACAGCTTACGCCAATGAAAGGTGCGGAGTTGACAAAACAACCTGTGTCTTGGAGAGGTCTTATTCACAAGGCATCAAAAGAAAATGGTAAGGAAATGATTAGCTTACACATTCTGTGATTAAACAAATGTACCAAGAGTGGGAGAGTGTCCTGAAAGTGTTCGGTGTGTATTTGCGACCAGTTTCAAACCTCAATCCTTTGTGATTACGTTTCATTCTCTGTAGAATATTAGACTGGTTTGATATTAAGGCATGATTATGCTGGTGTATTAAAATTGGCCCCACGTTTTCCCTATCCATCTGTCTGTCTTCTGTGTGCATGTTCTGCTGCTGCTTAAGGCCACTGTTGTACTCTACTTCCTCTTATTCTTTTGCATGTCTGCATGATTATGCACTGCTTCTACTGCTATTTTATGCTTTCTTTGTTTTTGTCTATTTCTTACAGGGTCCCTCAATTTTGACACATCAGCACCTTTTGAAATAGCTAAACATGCTGACCCGCAGCTCATAACTTCGTTTATTGGGGATAGGGTGGGAAGGAGAAGAATTAGCACTGATGGCAAAGCCAGTGCAGAGAGACTGAGCACGGGTGCATCTCTGCCCTCAGATGCTTTGAGTTTACTGGCTGACTTGGCCCTTGGTGCGAATAACGATAAAATGTTAAACTTAGAAGCCAAAGCTGGCCAGGAGGCCCTTGATGGAGTGAAGGCTAGCGGCTCCCCGGAGTCAGTCCTTCATGCACTTCTTCGTTATCCATCCGCCAGATTTAAATTACCCCCCAGGTCTCCTTTCCCAGAAGGTCTTTTAGTGACTGGGGAACTGATTTTGGAAATATCAAAAGAACATTCTTACTCACAGCCCACCTCTCCGCTGTCAGGTTTGTCAGGTCCATCTCCCAAGGTTTCTTTTCCATCTGGAAGTGTAGAATCGCCTCTGTCATTGAAAACTGGGCTTCATCTGAACCTACCCAAAGATGCTGTGGCCTCATGTCATCAAGAGGAAGGGGATAAAGCAGAATGGGAGCATTTGATTTCTCCAAATAAGCCATCGTCAGAGATCCTCAAGACGAAACGGAGATCAAGAATTTTACGCAACAGAACCATAATCGAAAAGGAGGGAATGATTCAAGTGACGAGGATTTGGAAAGAACCATATGATTTTAAATTTGACAGCAAGTTCACCAATGACAGTAAAGACAAAACTGTCACACGAGCACTTCATGGGTAAGTACTGCTTGTTGCCCCTAAATTACGGTTAAGGTTTAATTATGATTATTGAAGTGAATATTTAATATTGTTTTTATGTTGATTTGTGGCCAACAAGCTATTCGCACAAGACAAATATCAAAGCATTATGGCTTTTAGTTACTATTTTTCTGATAAGTGACAGTATAGTGACAATAATGAATAGTTCACCCAAAATTCAAAACTCAGAAATAAGGATGTTTTTTTCATCTGCTGGTTCAGTCACGCCATTTCCATTTTTATTTTTTTTACTTGCCTTTCCAATATTTCCATCCATCCCACTAAAAAAATATATTTTTAGACTATTAATTTGTTTTATTTCCCATAAATATTTCTATTTTTTAAATTAAATGTTACATAATGCAAACAATTACTGATTGGTTTGTAGTTTTCAACATATTGTTAACATTATTCTCATTCTATCAAGACTACCACAAGTCTTTACAATTAGCCAGATAACATTTTTATCCAGGTGGTGACAAATCAGGGGAATTTGCAACACCAATGTAGAATTTTACAGAACACCAAATGTCTTGAGTTTCCAAGATACAAAAATGCCACATGCTTAAAATATGCCAAAGATGCGGTTTGCACCCTCTGTAACAGTTTTTGTGGCGAGAATGTGAGTTTAACAGTTTTTGTGGTAATCCTTCGAGTCATCATAACCCATAAATAGACATCCCAGAAAGGCTCTGAATTTCTTTTTCTCTTTCCTAATATTGACAGGAAATGGAAGTTCAGTATTGAAGATACCTATGAGGATATCCATCTCATTTTTCACATGTGGATTGGTCTTTTCTATAGTAAGCCCACGTCCAGGTTATTTCACCTTGAGAATTGTACTGCACTTCCAAAGGAGAAGAATGTTGAAATGGTTCATTTGGACATAAACGCTATTCAGAATGCTGTGTCATTACTCAATGTTGATTTGAGCCAGAAAGCGGACTCGGCCAAGCCTGTGCATGTTTCATCAGAAGTTTTGGATCTTTCTGTGAAAAATGATGAGCCTGTAAGTCTTCATTCAGTCTCAGATCAGAGCAAAAGTAAAGACACTGCATCACAACCTGGTGAAATATCATCTCATAAGCATGAAACGGCACTAAGGCGTTCACCTTCTGGGACAAGTCTCTCCTCCAGTCCGAAAGTTACAGCATTGATGGTAATGTATTATATCTTACACCATTAAAATTGTACTGTATTTAGGTGATGTAATTTTTTTTTTTCCATGATGCGATTTTATATTTTTATAGAATTTTCAAATGTTCTATGACAACATAAATCAGTAATTTATTAGGTTATCACTTTCACACCGAGCGCGAACCGATTGATCGCCTTCTGCTAATTCACGCCTGCATGCTAGGTGGCGCCAACCATGTGCATCTCGAATATGGTCCGCTGCCCAATATACAGCATTAAATTAAGATAAATAACGTTTGGTTCTACACCAGAAACACAAACTACCTATAATGCCTACAAAATACATCTTAAAATATAAATAAAGGTATAATTAGCATCGTTACATTTGAAAATGTATGAGATTATTTATATTTTTGCTTAAAACCCACTTTAAACCATCACAGAGTACTTGTAATAACTTCCGATTGAGATCTAAAGTGGATTTTTTATTTTATAATAGGCAGACATGCACTCTTTGTATATTTTATAAAGGATTGAACGAGACACCTGCTTCTCATTTGTCATAAACATCCTTTATTGTTATAAAAATATCTGATATCTGTTATAATATATATGAGCTGCATAAAACACATACAGAAAATATATAGTCATAATCATATGCTCATAATCGTATTTGCTTTCACATTTCATGTATAGAAAAATGTTTCTCTCATTTTTTCATACATTATGTCAGGAGATATTATCCCATGATTGACAGCTCTTGAGTGAACGCGCTCTGACTCATAACTATCCCTGTGTCCCAATGTACATACTATCCACCCTATTTGCCCTAAATACGGTAGTATTGAAAATGACTAGTATCACACAGAAATTAGGATGGATAGTGTGCACATTGGGACGCAGGCACTCTCTCTCAGAATACTCTTCTTCGGTGTTTGTTTACACTGGTTTTTGAAACCGCACCACCACTCTCGCCCTTTTGTGCAACAGCAGCTGCTCCGGGCAGGTGATCTTAGCTCAAATTTAATTGAACGGACCATTTTGACACGGAGCAATGGGGGAAAAAACAACACACGTTTCCGTGTTCAGTGTGAAAAGGCCATTACATAACTGTGAGTGGCAAAAGTATGCAAATCTTTGCTTTCAGTATCTGGCCTGACCCCCTTTTGCAGCAATAAATACAGCTAAATGTTTTTTTTTGTAACTGCTGATCAGTCCTGCCCAACAACTTGTTGGAATTTTAGCCCATCCCTTAGTACAGAACTGCTTCAACTCTATGAACTGCTTGATCCAGGTCCTTCCGCAAAATTTCAGTTGGATGAACATTAACTTTGTTCTTTTTTTTAACCATTCTTTGGTAGAACAGTTGTGCTTGGGGTCATTGTCTCTATGCTGGAATGCTTTTCCTTTCTTCAAACATAACACTTCTCATTTAAACAAAAAAGTTCTATTTTGGTCTCATCTGTCCACAAAACATTTCTCCAATAGCCCTCTGGCTTGTCCACATGATCTTTAGCAAACTGCAGATGGGCAGCAATGTTCTTTTTGTAGAGCAGTGGCTTTCTCCTTGCTACTGTACGATGCACACCATGGTTGTTCAATGTTCTCCTGATGGTGGACTCATGAACATTAACATTAGACAATGTGAGAAAGGCCTTTAGTTACTTAGAAGTTAGCCTAGGGTCCTTTGCAACCTCACGGACTACTACATGTCTTGCTTTTGGAGTGATGTTTGTTAGTCGACCACTCATGGGGAGGCTAACAGTGGTCTTGAATTTCCTTCATTTGTACACAATCTATCTGACTGTGGATTTGTGGTGTCCAAACTCTTTAGAGATTGTTTTGTGAAGTTTTCCAGCCTAATGACCAACAACAGTTGTTTCTCTGAGGTCCTCGGAGATTTCCTTTGCAAGTGCTATGATTTACTTCAACAAACATAAGACTTTGATAGATCCCTGTTCTTTAAAACAGGGCAGGCACTGACACCTCATAGTCATCCCACTGACTGAAAATACCTCTGAACAGATGGACTCTAATTTCACCTTAAAATTACCTGCTAATCCTACAGAATCACACACTTTTGCCACTCACAGATATGTAATATTAGATCATATATATATATATATTTATATTTATATATATTTATATATATATATATTTATATTTATATTTATATATATATATATATATATATATATATATATATATATATCATAAGTATATATTTTGCCTCATTTGTTTGATTGCGCTCTCTTGGTCAACTTTCAGGACTTGCATAAAAATCTGATGATATTTTGGGTTATATTTATGGTGAAATATAGAAAATTCTAATGGGTTCAAGACTTTAAACACATTATTTTTTTATAAACAAATTCATATTTTTTTAATCTTTTTTTTTTATGTTTATAAGTATTTATAGGAACTTTTATAGAATAAATTTTTCTGAGATAACGGTTTGCTAACTGATAACTTTTTAAGCCAGTAATTTCTATCTTTTGCTGTAGTGTCTGTAGGAAATATCAGTTTACATTTCCAAACTTTCCTTTTGCCATTAATTGTAATAATCCAGTGATTATTATATGCACAAGGAGTCTGACAACAGCCAGTGCTCCACACAGGGATCTGATTTCACCATCATTGATTTTGTCTGGGATTACATGAAAGAAACAGAAACAAACCGAGAGAGACTAAATTCAGAAAACTGTGGCAACGTCTCCAAGACACTTGAAGAAACCTACCTGCTGAACTACAGTACTGTGAAAAGTTTTGGGCACTTGTGTAAAAATGCTGTAAAGGGTAGATGCTTTTAAAAATAATATCATAAATAGATTTCATTTATCAATTAACTTCTATTAACTAAATCTTATCAACATTTGGTGTCAGCACCCTTAGCCTTTATCCTAGGTGCACTTGCACATTGTTTTTCAGGTAGCTTTGCAGAAAGGTTTCGTCAAGTGTCTTGGAGACGTTGGCACGGTTCTTCTGGTTTTTAGTCTGTCTCAGTTTTTTTCATGTAATCCTAGACCGGCTGAATGATGGTGAGATCAGATCTCTGGAGCATACTGGCTGTTAATGGCAAATGGAATATTTTCTACGTACACACAAGAAAGAAATAACTGGCTTAACTTTTTTTGTAAAAATACTGTGTTTATATATAAATCAGTTATATATATTTGCTTCTTGTACAGTGTGTGTGATTTTTAAATACTGATTTTTATTTCTCTGTTACAGAATTATAGAACTGCTGTAGATGTACCAGTGGAAAGTTCAGTGCCTGACAATAATGACATTGATGAAGAAAATGACATCACCAATGACTGCTCATATTCACAACACTTGGAAAAAAACAGTGCATACAGCCAGTTGTGTGAGCAAGCATCAAATATGAGAATAGGTGTTCGGATACTTCAACCAAAGGTCAGAAATGCTACAAATAATAAAGCATCCACCAGCATAGCCACTTCTGGTCCCCAAAAAATTGGTGTTTTCCATCAAATACTTGGTCCCATAAAACCATCAGCATTCTCAAAACAACACCGTCTGATTTTGGGTAGGAAAAGGTTTGATCTGGGTTTAAAGAATGAAATTGGGCATGTACCTCATGTAATACTGCAAAAGGAGAAAGTGTCTGACAGTGCAGAGAGTAAAGAGATTTTTGAAGCAATGAAAGAAAGAAAGAAAGATGGGTGCCCAGAAGCTATGGTTAATGAAAATGTTGACGAGACTGTTGAACTTAAAACTGGAGCATCCGTTTTGGTGGAGGAAGAGAGTGTATCTGTAGCTGAAGAGCGTAAAGTTGTATCAGATGAAGGTAGAAGGGATAGATGTCTGACAGTGATGGAAGATGGAAGTGTCGAAGAAAACATGACTTCCGAAACGCCTAGCCAAGATCAGACTAATATTACAGAGCATAAAGAGACTGTTCATGTAAAGGAAGATCTTAAAACTTCACTAGATCTAAAAGATCATGCAAACATGGTTGATGAGCCGAGAGATGATTCATCACATGAGACTAATGTTGAAGAGCATAATGAGACTCCTAATATAACGGAAGAACCTAAACCTGTACTAGATGACACAAGTCTAGTTGACCATGTTGACGAGCTAAGTGACATTTCATCAGATGAGACGAGAACTGAAGAGCTTAATGAGACTTCTAATACAAATGAAGAACTTAAGCATGTGCATGATCTGAAAGATCACGCAAATATGGCTGATGAGCTGAAAGATGCTTTATCAGAAGAAACTAATATTGAAGAGTGTAATGAGTATTCTAATGCAAAAGAAGAACTTGATCTGAAAAAGAAATCAAATGTAGTTGATGCATCATCCCTTGAAACTGAAGGTAATGACACTAAAGAGCCTGTGGAAGCAAAAGAATGCTATACAGGTGAGGAAATGATGCAAGAAAGTGAGATTAAATCAAAGGAAGAGGCAGACCTGGTTGGCAGTGATACTGAACATGAGACGTCCACATCAATGGAGGAATATCTAGATGACTTTACTTTGGTTTTGGAGGATGATATAAACAGTGTTGATATGGAATTCAGTGATGAGGATTCTGAAACCAAGGTACGGAAGGAAGTTTATGAACAAAACATCTCCACTGACAAATCATCTGACTTCACCGATGGTGACCATGACATGAAGATGCACAAGAGTGAAAAACAACCTCAGACACCAGAACAAGCAAACTTTGTAGATGGTGCCCTTGAAGAATTTAGAAAAGATTCATGTCCTGGTGTAGATCAGCTCATGTCTGTTCAAGAGAAACACACCCTAGCTGCTAATAATGATGCTTCTGATGTAATGCATGATGAGGGTGAAACCAAGACTACGGAGCAGAGTATAGTGGTCCAACAGGAGGCTCTTGATGTTTGTCAGGATGAATCGAAACCAACAAGTACTGTTGAACCCACCAAAATAGATATTAGTCATTTAGAAAAAGATGACGAAAGAGATTTAGGCCAACAAGATGCATTTAAAGTCACTGGTGAGGATGATACACTTTTTGATGAGAATGAAACACAAAGTCAAGGTTCTTGTGAAGATCAAATGATCGAATCAAACCAAGAATGTCTGTCCCTAAAAATTTGTGCATCGCTCCCAAATACAACGACTGACTCTCGTGATGAAGCAGTTGCTCTAATTGACAAACCTTCAGAAGTGCAGGAAAACAGCATGTGCTCTACTCCCACTCGAGATGAAATTCCATGTTATCCAGAGGTAAACAAAGGATTCAGGAAAGAGGATTTGAATAGGGACTTGTACTACCCAGATGACACTGATCACGCTGACATGATGCCACCTAAAAGTCCAGTAAGCCCTCAACCCCATGTTTCTACCATGAAGCCATTATCTGATTTTATAGGACATTATGAGGAAATCCACAATGACAACCTAAGGTGGTGTAGGAACAGATACACTGGCACAATGGATTTTAAAGAGAAATCCACAACAACTACTGAGCATTCACCCAATGAGGACTCTTTTCCGTTAAAGCACAAACTCTATCTCACCTCCCAACAAAAAGACGACTGTAACTTCATAGAGGGTGCATCTCAAAATGATTCTGAACTCTATTACAGAGATGATTTACATGGATATTACCACAGATCTGATGAAGATACGCCATGGCATGATTGCCATACAGTGGAATCCATTGATCACCGATTTTACCCATGTGGAAACGACTCTGTTGGTGACAATGATTCACCCATTTGTTCCAAGTACATTACATCTGAACGTGACTATTCCTACAAGCACAAAAAGCATGCAAAGAAAGAGAGGGATGACTACTGTTGGGCAGAAAAGAATTATAAATCGGACACTCTATCTTTCAAATACCCAATAAAGGTTACTTGTACTGCAGACTATGAGACCGAAGTAGCCCGAAGTTCAAAAAAGAAGTCTCGAAAAAGCAAATTCCCAGATGCCTTCTGTCAAAATGCTGAGTGGAATGATTCTTCTGACAGCATTAAAAAAACATCATACTTTGAAACATATCAAACAAAGCCAACTAGGTTGTTCACAGTTAGTTCCACTCCACATGTTAAGCCAAGCACACAGCAATTTGACTGGCGCAGGTATTTCAGAAGGGAGGTGACTTGCAGTCAGCTATTAGATGCGAGTGAGAGGGATAACAAATTTGACATTCCACCCTCATCCCTTGTTACCATTTTGGACAGGAAAGGAAACCGTGTTATATTCAATAACTCTCCCACCATGAAACCATCTTTCGATGGAAGTAGTTTGACTAAGGGACTTGAAGACTCTTTTAATGAATGGCAGGAACAACAAAGTAAGGCTGACGTGACCCGGTCTGCACTTGATTGTGAGTACCTCATCTTCTCTCAAAAAGTTAATCGGGTTCTCAAAGAAACTAAGAGCTCTACCGCATCACACTGTAGGTCAAATCCTGACCCGGCTTCATGTCCCATGACTGTTCGGTTTTCAAATCTCAGTGAAGTAGAGAATTCCGCTGAACTTAGTAAAGCACAACCATCACTTACCGATTTTAAGATTAAAGTGGACATGTCCGACGGGAAAGAGATGAGGGAAACTTTGAGAAACCGTAAACCACATCTCCAAAGACTTTTCTGTGAAAAAAGCAGTGATGTTGAGTTCTCCGGGATATCAGAAATAACAGAGCAATGCGCTGTTACATACAAGTCCATGATGAACGATGTCTGCAGCGGGAAGACTATGCCTTGTCCAACTGAGGCAAGAAAGAGGAAGTTTGATCGAGATAGAGTTGGCCGTCATTCTGGATTCTGTGGGCGCATTAAGAAAGATGTTTTTGACAGTCCGAAGTCTATTGTGAGTCAAGCTAAGATTAAGTACAGGTTTTATATCCTTGTCACATCAACAGATACCTTCTTTGAAGAAACCAAGGTAAGTTAATGCATTAAAAGAATTAAAAGAATCTTATACAGTGGTCCAAAACAGTGAAGAAAACTTTTAATGTGAATTTCTATGATTTATAGAACCTTTTGGAGATTGAGGGCCACAGACCGGTTGAGCCAGATGACTTTGACCTCAATGGTGATGATCAATCCCCTTTGCTCATTATACTGAGAAATGAGGACATTGCAGCGCACATATGTGAGGTAAGTGAATGAGTGAAGCACAAAATTTTATTAAAGAACTAGCGTTAATTCCTGAGTAACAACTATGTTGAGCTGAAAATGTGTAAATCATTTTTTAAGTGGATGATTTGACCCAGATGCAAAATGGCAGCTTGAATCATTTCATTGGCTCATTTAGTAAAAAAAGACATGATTAAATGCTGTGACAAAATTATAATTTTAAAAATTAACATAAAATAGACAAATTGTGCTGAGTATGCACTGTATCAGATGTGCTAAAACATTAGCCACATTTAAATCCAGACTCAAAACTCATCTGTTTAGCTGTGCATTTGTTGAATGAGCACTGTGCTACGTCCAAACTGATTGCACTATGTATAATCACTTTCTATTCTTAAATGTTTTAAATTCTTTTTAAATAAATTTTTAAATCACTTTGTTTTTATTGTTGTGATTATTATTATTTTAAATTTCTTGTTATTATTAATGACTATTTCACTTCCTTTTATGTAAAGCACTTTGAATTACCACTGTGTATGAAATGTGCTATATAAATAAACTTGCCTTGCCTTGCCTTGTATCGTTGCCATGATTGCTCAATTTTGCATATGATATTTTTGATTTAATTTTGCATGCTCATTTCCACTATTTGTGCATTTAAATTGCCTTAATCTAATTGCGATAATCTAAATGAAAAAATGGGGGTTAGCTTCTTTGTGAACTACTTGTTTAATTGAGGTTGGCTTCTGAATGTTTTTCATTTTAACCAGGTGCCTTATTTGCTGGAATTAAAGAAGTCACCCAGTGTCCTGTTTGCTGGCATCGACCGACCTGATGATGTGGTGAACTTTACTCACCAAGAGCTTTTTGCTAAGGGAGGCTTTATAGTATGTGATGAATTGGCTCTCAACACACTTACTCTAGGTACTGATCAAGTTGCTACACAAATTATGCATGTTGTTTTACTGGAGATGGACTGATAAATTGACATTTTCATTGGACTAATTCTGTCAAATTTCTATGAAGACGACATGAAGAAAGTCGCTGGGATTCTGGAGGAGTTAGACAAGCAAGGGAAATGGAAATGGTTTCTGCACTACAGAGACAGTCGCAGACTGCGGGAAACTGCAAGGTATCAAAAATCCTGGATGTGTGGGCCTTCAAGGACTGATCCTCATTGTGTTTATACAAAAGCTACAATTAGTTTGTATTTGCTTACTCAGTTGTTGGCATTGAATCTCACTGTCCTCTGATGTCCTCGACAGGTCCAGTCCTGAAGCAAGTAAGAAACAGCAGTTTCTGGATTGCTGTCAGAAAGCTGGCATAGTCGAGGTCTTGCCCTATCATGACTGTGATGTCATGTCACGGGACCGACCCGACTATCTCTTTTGTTTGACTCGACTTCAGATCCAAAATGCCTCAGTTCGGTTTCCTGTGTTTATTACAGGTAAGAGTTTAAATTTTGTGAGAAGTCCACAGTTGGAGTACTATGAATAACATTTATAACCCAATACATTTTTTTTTTTGCAAAACATCATTAAAAATTGTTATATTTAAATGTATAAAATATATTAATTTTACCGGTTTCCTGTGTTTATTACAGGTGAGAGTTTACATTTTTGTGAAAAATTCACAGGGCTGGTTTACATAAAAGTACACCAGCCTATTGAACTGAATAATTCAGTAACTAAAAATTAATAACATTTAATTTAATCATTTAAAATTTACCATAAGCCAATACATTTTTGCTAAACATCGTTAAAAATATGTATATTTAAATGTATACATTACATTAATTTTAAACCTTACATAAACTTCCTTTGTGTCCATAATCTTCACACCCACCAGATCAGTAAGCTTTGATTTTAATTGCACTGCACAATTATCAAATCATACAGTTGACCTGTATTCTGCTCAGACATGTTTACAAGTTAAGTCTTTGTTAATTTTTTTTAGAAATTAGCCAAACAATTATAATTTATTGATTTTAGGAGTAGTAGTATGCCTAAAACAGTAATATATTACTGTTGTAATACAGCTGAACTGTAAAATAAATGTAAATTAAAAATTAGTAGTTTATAATACGTTTTATCAGTTTTACAATATTTTTATCTTAATTTCTTCACGTGCAAGAGTTACACCCTCGAGTTGTAATTTTGGTTTACAGGTTTACAAATGCTTCTCATTACAAATCTGGTGAAATACAGTAATCGTCTGTCCACAAAAATGTTGGAAATTATGCGAATGTGAAGATAATGTGCAACTGGTGGCCATTGCATTCCTAAATGCACATTAAACTCACAGCACATGCAGAAATGGAAGTTGCAGTCCCCTGAACTGTGTTGGACAAGGCAAAGTGCATGCAGTGCAACAAAGTTACTTAATTGACTCACAGCCTTTTCGTAATTTGACAAGTGCACTAAGACATACCGCGCTTTTATTCCATGCACTAAGTCATACTGTCTTGGGTTAGTTACTCACAAGTCCAAGTCAAGTCGCAGACTCGAATTTCCCTCTCTGATTCTGCTATCCACTATAGTCTTGTGGTTACACGTTATGGCTGGAATGAACTAGTGAAAAAATGTTTCCTATTATTTTAAGTTTTATTTCTCTTTCTTGGTTCCTGGTTGCTTTCTTGCTTTGTCACTGAGAGCATAATCAGACAGACTGATCTTTAGGTCTTGACCAGGTTCTAGGTTTGGTTTGAAAGTTATAAAGGTGAGACTCTACTGGCAAAAAGCACTGTTTTTTCATGCAACTATCAAATTTGGGCTTTTTGGCTTTTCATAAAGTGTTTTTTCAGACTGGTTGAAAGAAAACATCCAAAATACATGTTGCTATAAAAAAAAAGTGCTTCTTTTATAGCACTTTATCTATTTGCAGCTGTAGATTTGTAGATGGCCATTTTCTCAAAGTGAGATTTTTCTCAAAAAATTATTTATCTTAAGAAAAGATAATATGCCTCACTGTAGTCTATTGCAGACCTTTTTCCTTCTTTAAATTAACATTTTAAATTCATTTTAACAGTTGTTATTGTTAATGTTATAAAATTATCAAAATGCTTAATGTAATTATTTAGATTCTTCTGTGAACAATGCATAACATGCGTTGATTTAGGAAATATGAGAATATGTTGTGATAATTTTTACCTTTTGTTTTTCTTTGTTGCAGACACGCCAACTGAATCTTTTGGAACAAATGGAATTTTAACAATGAACATTTACACATTCTCACGGATTCTTTCAAATGATACTTGTTCTGTGTCATAAATGTGTTTTTTTTTATTTTTTTTTATTTTTTTTTTTATTCAAAATCCAATATCTTACCATTGGTAAGTACACCTTTGTTAATAGAAATAATTTATTGTTTGTCATAAATGTTAAAGCATTTATCTTTGTTACTCGTATGTAATTGCTTACCATTTATAAGCTTTCCATTGAGAGCTTTACGGTTTATAATACAATGAAAATGTACAAATGTAGGTCATGAAAATGTTTTAGTGTGTTTTAACCTGACGTTGTTTTTTATAGATGAAATTTGACTGAAACTCTAATAAATGAGCTGATTTAATATGGTTGTCATTATTCAGCTTTGTGTATTTAAAACATGTTATATCATAATTGATATACGCAGCATATTCTTTTATCTGTTGTGGGTGTTAAGATGTAAAAATTCAAGCAATGTTTATTTGTATAGTTTTCACAGTAAATGTAATACATAAAAATTTAAGAACATACTTTGATTGTGTGATGTGCCTATGACTTGTGTAATGTTTAGTCTACTAGACTTTTGGCTCTGCTCTGAAAAGGTTTAACATACAGATAATTGCGCATCATTAGTTATAATTATAATTATAGGTTGTTATCACCCATTTATTGTTCATTGTTGTTCTGGTAGTTCTCCTTTGTAAGAGTCTAAATGTATTCCAAACTTGTTTGATATATTCCGACATGATATGGTTAAAAAAAAAACAGATCTAAGGAATCACCTGAAGGGAAAAAGTCAACAAAGTAAGCTACTTCCTTGTAGATTCTGGTTTGTATTTTACTGTTTTGTTTTTACTTCAATAAGGCCTGTTTCCTTCTATTTTATTTTCCAGATTTAGTGCATTAACATAATTATGTTCACACAAAGTAGGCGATTAAGGAATAGTAACCTTGACTCATTTAAATCACTATTTGGCTTAGCAAATTTTTGATTCCATGTAAGACCTGAAACAGGTATCAGGTAATGTTAGCTGTGCCAAAGGCAAAGCATTTACAAAGCAAGTACAAACCTGCCAAATTGAACAACCATCCAACTGTACCACCTTCTGAAGAACAGGTATAAGATTTCAGCTTTGCCTATGTTTTTTTTTTTTTTAACCCTAAAGCTTTGCATTTTATAGCGTATTTTAAAAATGGGACTAGAGGTATGTATATTTACATGCAAAAATGTGTTTTATTAAATATTTTGTTTGTGATAGATTGTGATAGACTATTTTATTTGAAGTTGATGCATCTTGTTATACAATGCAAGTTGTGCATACACTATATTCCAAAAGTATTGGGACACCCACTTCTAATGAACATGTTTGACTATTTTAATAATTTCAATGAGTACAAATCTTAATTTTATTGCAACAGTTTGGACAGGACACTTTTCTATTCTAACGTAACAATGCATCTGTGTATAAGGCAAGGTTCAAAAAGAAAAGATTGATTCAGTTGGTGTGGAAGAACTTGACTGGTCTGCAGAAAGCAAAGTCCTAATTCCAGCTGAACACATCTGGTGTGACCTTAAGCCAAAAACTCATCACCAAACACCAATGACTTGTACATACAGTGTATAGACAAAGGTATTGGGACACCCCTTCTTTAGAACAGAAAAAGGCACTTCCAAAACTGGCAACAAAGATGGAAACATAATTCATGTAGGCTATTTCAAAATTGTATTTCCATCTCTGTTGCAATAGTTTTGGAAGTGTCTAAAACGACTGTGCCAATATGTAAAAGTCATTGGTGTTTAGTGATGAGTTTTTGGCTCAAGGTTTGCATTTAAAGCAGGGGCGGACTGGGGCTAAAAAGTGGCCCTGGACTTTTTGGCACAGAGCGGCCCACCACACTTTAAACCCACCAGCTCATTACAGAGCTATTTTTAACACTTACTAACATACAAATATAACACAATACAGATATATATATAAAATTATTATCATTAACATTAATGAATGACCATCATACTTCTTTACATTATAATTAGTCTTTCCTGGTGTATATGGCAATTTGTAAATAATATTTTTACACATCTCTTAGAGGGACAGTTTAAAATCACTAAAATTAAATGCCTACCATAATATCAGTCCATAATCAGTCTCTAGAAGACTTGGAATGTAGTGCAGAATGTGGACTGTTTTTATCTTTCAATTGCTTGACAAGGTTTTTTTTTTTAAATGAAGAATTGTATGATGATGAAAAATACAGTAAACTGTAATATGTGAAATATATAGAGTTACAATTTATAACAGCTGTTTTCTATGCAAATATATAGTAAAC
Source organism: Onychostoma macrolepis (assembly GCF_012432095.1). Taxonomy (NCBI): domain Eukaryota; kingdom Metazoa; phylum Chordata; class Actinopteri; order Cypriniformes; family Cyprinidae; genus Onychostoma; species Onychostoma macrolepis. The sequence continues at coordinate 22,972,565 of NC_081162.1, forward strand.
AATTTATTTCTGTGATCAAAGCTGAATTTTCAGCATCATTACTCCAGTCTTCACTGTCACATGAGCTTTCAGAAATCATTCTAATATGCTGATTTGCTCAAAAAACATTTCTGATTATTATCACTGTTGAAAACAGTTGTGTTGCTTCATATTTTTTTGTGGAAAATGTGATACATCATTCAGTCTAGAATAAGATTTAAAATAATAATACTTTCATTCAACAAGGTTGCATTAAAAAGTGGACGGATTGCATTGAATCTCGTTGTACTTGTACAATGACAAGATATTCATTCATTCATTCATTAAATTGATTTAAGTGACAGATTTAAGTGACTTATTACAAATTATTTGTATATAAAAAATGTTGTTCTTTAACTTTGTATTCAAATCCTGAAAAAGTTAGTGTCACAGTTTCCACAAAAATATTAAGAAACAAAAACGGTTTTCAGTATTGATAATAATAAGAACCATTATTAATAACTGAGCACAAATATTAATTGAAAATTATTAAGTTGCAAATCAGTATATTAGAATGATTTTTGAAGGACCATGTGACACTGAAGACTGGAGTAATGATGATGCTGAAAATTCAGCTTTGATCACAGAAATAAATACATTTAAACCGTTAAAACATTTACATTAAAATATCTTTAATAGGAAAATAGAACTTTCCTAATCACGACACTTGAAAGCGAAAGTCTTCAGATTTATGGATGAGGAGATACAACCCCCAATTTTGGAAGAAATATAACGATACAAACGTCTGCTGAAAACGGCTACGTCGATGTTTCTATGTAGCTACAATGTGGTAAACAATGCAAATGGCATTCAAATCTGAGAAATCCGAAAAGGCCAGGCCTAGTAGTTTGCATGCCTGAAAATTCATTAATAGTGCATTAATAGTGCTTGTTTAAAATCTCTTAACCTGTGCACAGCGCTCTTTGTTTACATTAGTTCAGAGTTACTGCTAGTTTTAATGTAAAAGAATGCAATTAACTTCACAAACTATACATCATTAAAAAGGTCTAAAACTCAAGCTTCATATCCATCTCGACTTCGTTTTTCATTTACATAACTCCTGGCATAAATTAAGAAATGACTGGCACTGGAAGTTTAAAAAAAGATTAAAAAGTCATTTTGGTTTAGTTTTGTCGAGGCCACGAGATATTAAGTCGTGGGAACGTGATAATACTGTATGTCGTGGCTATGAGTTTAATCATGCATAAACAAACCCGCGTGACCATAGCAACCTGGGATTATCAGAGATGTATTTATTAATATTTTATTTTTAATTAAGAAATTATAAAAAAAAAAAATGCATTATTAAATTATTATATTAACACCACCACGGGGTAATTTTACCCATGGCTGTTTTTCAAATAGGCTACATAATATATTTTCAATTAAAAATATCCAAGTCTTACAGTCATTGACTTTTACTAAAATTGTGTTATTTACAATCCCCCGTTTATTGTTAAAAAAATTGTTTAGATAAAACCAGAACAAAAATGGGGCATTTATACCTATAAGCGCCATCAGGACAAATTTACGCATAATTCCTGTCATCACGTTCAAATGAAGATGTTTTAGATGTTTATTCCTCTACTCATAAATGTTCAAACTTTGGATTAAATATTAATTTGTGTTTGCAATTTTTTTATCGTTTATGGTTCGCTACTGTGTTGCTTATTTATTCCTGAAAAAAAAATCTGAATTAAGATTAAGAGACAATTTTTATGATTACCCCAAGTTTATTGGTGTTGTTCTCTTATTCAAATGATAAATTATATAACTAAACAAATTCATTAATTAGGTGAAACTGTGCACTTGAATTTGTCATTGTACATCTTTTGCAATGTGGTGAATTAGTATTGCTTATAATAGTCTATTTAGGGTGTTTTAGTCATTTAAATAACATGGGTTATCTTGAAACATTTTATTAGCTATAATATTACAACACCCAAATATGTATTTATTTCCTCGTAATTCTTATTGTCATTGCAGACTGGTTTATATTCATCATTAAGAAAAGTGATTAGTGTAACCTGCTTAAAAATAGCTGTGAACATAAAACAACAGGGCAAAAACATAGCTGATGACTAAAAATAATAATTTTATGACTCTAGACATTGTGAAGACAGTGGCATAATACAGTGACATACTACGTTTTAGCCATATCAAAACAGTAGTCATGGCATGGGTAATTTGACCGCTGGCGCTTTTAGGTATACAGCGACCTCTGGTGGTTGAAGTGTTAACCATAGGCTACGTACTGGACTATATTGCACACATGTAGACAGCATTCGAATTAAGTTTATTATGAATAAATGTTACATAAAGTATAATAAAATAGGCCGACAAGAAAACATTTTTATCCATCCCACAAGTCTTGTAAGTCCATGTATTTTATTAGTATTAGTAATATTTTTATATTCGTTGTTATGTATTTGATTTATTTTCCCTTCATTTCGATCTCTTAACGTTCAGGGCTGTATAATAATAATAATAATAATAATAATAGCCTAATATACACATATATTACATAAAAAGACACGATCAACGGACTGTGGGATGGATAAATATATTTGATCAGTCTCTGATAATCCCAGGTTGCTATGGTCACGCGGGTTTGTTTATGCATGATTAAACTCATAGCCACGACATACAGTATTATCACGTTCCCACGACTTAATATCTCGTGGCCTCGACAAAACTAAACCAAAATGACTTTTTAATCTTTTTTTAAACTTCCAGTGCCAGTCATTTCTTAATTTATGCCAGGAGTTATGTAAATGAAAAACGAAGTCGAGATGGATATGAAGCTTGAGTCTTAGACCTTCTTAATGATGTATAGTTTGTGAAGTTAATTGCATTCTTTTACATTAAAACTAGCAGTAACTCTGAACTAATGTAAACAAAGAGCGCTGTGCACAGGTTAAGAGATTTTAAACAAGCACTATTAATGCACATTTAGTTAACCAGATGAAACAATACACATTTTAATGCTATAAAAGTGTGCACACATTGAGAGAAATAAACAGCAGATGTTCATATTAACAACTTCTTTAACTTGAGCAAACGCTGCTAATACACATATACATTTGTTAATAAAATGAAAACATGCATGTTTTAAAGCTAGTGAATGAAAGGAAACGATCTGCGTCTAGGGCCGAAGACGTCACTTCCAGGGAGGCATGCCCAGGCCTGTTGGACACGCCCCCGTCCCCTGACTCCACCCCCATGTCAAAACAGCGCCACAAAGTGAGACGCGCAGAAACGTGAAGCGCAAAGGGAAAACCGTATAGCAAACTCAAACTTGACTGAAACGCAAAATAAAAGCTGCATTGCAAATAAATTATTAGATATGGCCATGGAAAATATGTATTGCAAAATCATTGCTTTTGCTCTGTTTTATTTATCTATTTTGCAATTCTTTATTTTTATTTGCAAAACTTATTTTCTTTTTGCAATACTTCATTTTCTTTTGCAATTCTTTATTTTTCTTTGCAAAACTTATTTTCTTTTGCAAAACTTTATTTTCTTTTGCATATATATGCGGCATTAAATTGACTCCATAGTTAAAACATTTTGACATTGACGAGCGCTTTGAGCCGCCGCGGCTGCACTGAGCCAGAACGCGCTAAATTAATTAGAATGTTTATCTCAAGTGGGCCGCGTGGGCCATTCGTCTGGGCTGATGGAGCGATAGGCTATATTTACTGTAATTAATTAATTCTTTACATTTCCCGGTACTCCAGATGGCTAGTCCGCCACTGGGTCGGCCCATCTCGGGACCTGCGGCCGACTGGGCGAAATGCTTAACATTTATTATAATTAATATTATTATTATTTTAACCATAGTGAAATCGTGCAAGCGATAAAAACCCATCCTATGCGCTGTTGGCCTGTAAAAAAAACATGTATTTATATATATTTTTTAAAAATCTGACCGGCCCACATAAAAAAAAAAAAAATGGTCTGGCCCCTCTGGCATTTGGCAGAATTGCCCGATGGCCAATTCGCCACTGATTTAAAGTCACATATGCCTTATACACATTGTCATGTTAGAATAGAAAAGGTTCCAAGCTGTTGCTATAAAATTAGAAGCACACAATTCCCTTGAATATCATTAGCCTATATGCTTAAACATTTTTACACATGGAAATTACTACAGTAGCCTAGTCAAACCTGTTTATTAGAAGGGGGTGTCCCAATAGGCCTACTTTTGGCAATATAGCCCTAGTGTATTTTACCATTTCACAATTGAAAACATACTTGTGATTAGAGTGCATATCAAATACTTTTTTTAGTAGATTCAAAACCTGTAAGAGGCGTTGACTGTTTTAAACGAATTTTGCATGTTTACAATGAATCTTTTCTTAAAAATGTAAACGCTATTTGCAGGGCGAGGTTGATCACGCGCTCTCCAAATTGCAATTTGTCGCCATTCGCCCAGTTGTCATCAAAACGCATAAAAGTTTTTGTGATATATTAATGCTTTTCATACTTTTTTCAATGTAAAAAAAAACAACAACCAGAAACTGGTCGCAGTGGAAAGCGCTGGAGCAGCGAACTGTTGCTATGGATACCAAGTCAGATGATTCGCAGTCTGACCAAACTGTAAATTTAAAAATAATAAAACGTTTGACAGATGCTTCAATGTACTCTACTTTTAAAAGTGTTAAAACTTAAAAGTACTTGTATAAAAACAACTTCGCACGCTCTTGTCAAACCCTCGCCCATTGCGTCGTTACTGACAAGGCATCTACTGGGTTCCGCTTTCCGCATGTGAAAAAAATAAAGATCCACTACCGGATGCGTTTAGTTTTGGTTTTAACTCAACTTGCTGTCAACCCGGAAAGAGGCTGCGCTTGGGGCACAGGGCTCGGCTTTCGGCGCGGAGCTTTCATCTGTTTTCGCGGATAAATGAACGCACGTTGTGTGTGTATCGTGTTCCGATAGAGCGCCGAATAACACGCACACACACAGCAGAACGCGGATGAGTCACCAGCCTTTGGGATTTTGGAAGTGAAGTAAGTTGATATTAGGTGTGGCAGTTATGCGCAGTACCAACTTCCTCTCATACTCATAATACCGTTTTCCATGGGAGTTCATGAAAACCTGGTCCAGGTGAACCACACCTGAATCCACCTGTCATGAACCCTCTGGAAACTTGCTTTTGCTCTGCTTATGCTGGATTTACAGGATTCCCACGCTTATGAAAACTCTTACTTTAAACTCTTACAGTCATTTATTTTTCAAGCTATGCTCAGCTCTACTATTTTTATCGCTTAGAAATTACTCTTAGTAAATGTAGCCTCTATAAAATACATTTTAGTTATCTAATCACGAGCTATTGGAATAGTCATAAATAAATTTTTTATAAAATGTGGGAACCCTGGATCTATTATTGACAGAATAAAGACAAAAAATGACCATATTCTAATAAGTACTGATAGATAATGATTTACTGATTTATTATTATAAGGCTATTTTCGTTGTTGCATTTTTTTTGTAAATATTGTATAATGATTGTTTCTAAATCAGTTTCTATTTATATCTGTGTGTAGGCCTATATCTATATATCTGTCTGTTTCTAAATCAATTTCTAGTTTTGTTTCAAGTTAATTTATTTAAACAAGGGACCAAGAGTTACGTGTGAGATTGAGAGATTTATTTCTTTATTTTTTCTTTATTATTATTATTACTTATTCATTCATTTGTTTTGTAGATCTGGGACATGCCTTACCTGGACAGACAAAATCGGACCTGTGGATTCCTGGATATTGAGGAAAATGAGAACAGTGATAAGTTTTATCGGCGTTATTTTATCTTGGATACTCATGAGAATTTTCTCCTCTGGTATATGGACAATCCACAGGTATTGCTCTTTGTGTTCAAGTTGCAGTATGGCTTTACAGAGGATTTTCTTATTTACCTACACTGCAAACCTCAACTTTGCATTTTAAAAATTTTAATCCTGTATTTTTGCATAACTATTTTTACTTGTTTCCTTAAAAAACAGAACTTACCTCCGGGAACAAAGTTTGTTGGAAGTTTACGACTCAGTTACATTTCAAAGGTATCAAATTCTACCATAATAGAAAAAGAAATACAAGACTTTTTTTATAATTACTTATTTCGCTTTTGATTGAACTTGTTTGTAGGTTAATGAAGCATCAGTAAAGCAGAAACCAAAAGCAGAATTCTGCCTTGGTAAGTACATAAAGTGGGTATGGTTTTTTGTTGTTGTTGTTTTTGTTTTTCTCCTCACAGTATCAATAACTTTTTATTTTAAATTTTTTTTGTCTTCCAGTAATACATGCATTGTCCAGACGGTACTTTCTGCAGGCCAATGATGCTATGGACTTGAAGGAATGGGTCGTTGCTCTGAATAATGCCACCAAAATTACAGTATGTGGAGATTTTTGTATACATACTGTTATGTTTGGTGTTTTCTTTGTCATATCTCATCCTAATAAAAATGACAAACCTGGACTTAATCCACAAATAAGCAATTTTAGAGCCTTTGCAACATCAGTTAGGAGATGAAAAATGAGATTATACTTTGATTAATGCAAAGTCATATACAGTTGTATCTGAATAAACTAATGAAACTAATGCATATATTAATCAGTACATATCTTTTTTAAGGTTCCAAAAGCATCACCAGTGACCCAAAGCTCTGATGCCACAAATGTTTCAAACCCAAGTCAGTCAACATCTCGACAGGCGTATAAAACAGAAATTGTGGGAGGTGTGGTTGTGCACACGCCAGTCCAGCAGGTGACGTATTTATATGTGTTCTTTGTTCATCTTTTTACTTTAGGAAAATATGAATATTAATCTGTTGTGTATTTCTCAGAGTGAAAATGAGGACGTCTTCACGAGTGAACTAGGATCACACGTCACTTTAAGGAGATGTCAAAGTGTGCGTCCAAATGTCATGAGGTCTGGCTACTGTGTCAAGCAAGGCAATGTGGTAAGTGTCATATCAGTTGGGTAGAATCAGTTTTTGCAGATAAAATGCCATAGATGTAGTTGTTAAAGGAATAGTTCACCCAAAAATGAAAATTTACTCAGCCTCAATCAATCTGAGATGTAGCCTGGTTGAGTTTGTTTCTTCATTGGAATGTATTACCAATGGATCCTCTGCAGCGAATGGGTGCCGTCAGAATGAGAGTCCAAACAGCTGTTAAAAACATCACAATAATCCACACAAGCACAGTCCATCAATTAATGTCTTGATAGGTAAAAAAAAAAAAGTGTTTGTTAGTAATCTGTTCAGAAACAAAATAATCAACTACTTGGATGGCCGGAGGATGGGTACATTTTCAGCAAAATTAAATTTTGGGGTGAAACTGTTCCTTTAATTTTGCATATTGTTATGCAAAATTATATTAATACTATGCAGTTCATAGTATTATTACATTATTTCTGTACAATACAATTTTGTACAATATGTAATTGGATCACCACTTGATGTCCAGTGTCAATCTACAATAGATACTTCTATAAAAATATGTTAAAAGAATTTTGTTAGCACCACAATTAAACTGCATAATTTTTCAGAGGAAAAGCTGGAAGAGGAGGTTTTTTATTCTAGATGGCCAAACTGTGAGCTACTATAAATCTGAAATGGTAAGATGCTGGAATGGTAAACTCTTTAAAAGAATGCAAATGATTCACATGATTTCCGTATATAATGAACAGATAAATAAACCAGTACTCTGTTTCATTTTAGGACAAAGAACCATTGCGCAGTATTCGATTGCAGGATGTGATGAAAGTTAACGAGTGTCTTGTGAAATCAGGGTGAGAACGCTGCCTCCTCCGTGTGTGTGTGTGTTATTATTAGAAGAAATTTAAAAGAGATTTATAATGAAGTTTTTATTTGCTTTGTTGTACATAAGAGTTTTTTGTCATTAATTGTGTTGTTTGTTGTAGAGATCTGCTGTCTCGTGATAACCTTTTTGAAATCATCACCAATACCAGAACCTTCTACATCCAGGTAACTCTGAACTAAATGAATTTAGAATGACCCTGGCGTCAGTGATAAAGATAATAAATTTTAAAATAAATCATGTTGGTGTAGGTGGACAACATATTGTGCACGTGTTTCATCTCATTGACTAGCATCCAAATCTGCAGCTGTGTCAATGTATTTAAAGATCAACTGTTTTTTGAATAATCCTTGCATAAATGCTCTGTCACTCAAGCGAAACATAAATAACTTATTATAAATGCTTTTCAAGTATGTGACAGGTGTTTATGTGGCTAATGTACTGTTGAGCCATGTTGTAAATGCAAATGAGGCTTATGGAGATCTTTGATCCTTTGTTTCATATAGCACAACTAAACAACTTGAAGTTAAAAATGTCAGCTTAACCTGCTTTTGTGTGTGTGTTTGTGTTTGTGTTTGTGTACAGACAGACACCCCAGAAGACATGAAGGGCTGGATCAAGGATATATCCTCAAAAATTCAAGACTTTAGAGGGCCATCTAAGGTAAATATTCTTAAAGTGTTTAAAATTATTAGATCTTTTGATCTTTCAGATTTTATTTATTCTTTCAGGTATTATTATTTGATTAGTTGTTTGTTATATTCAATGCTATTTCTCGTACTTTTCAGATATTGTTTAGTAATATGTTTCAATGTTCAGACAGCCAGTTTTCATTCCATTTGATTTATGAATATGTGACGCTCAACCTCAGAACCAGTCATAAGTAGCACGGGTATATTTGTAGCAAAAAACAAAAAATACATTGTATGGGTCAAATTTATGGATTTTTCTGCCAAAAATCATTAGGATATTAAGTAAAGATCATGTTCCATAAAGATATTTTGTAAATTTACTACTGAAAATATATCAAAACTTAACTTTTGATTAGTAATATGCATTAATTCTTTGCACCGGATTTTTTTTTGCATTAGATTCCAGATTTTCAAATAGTTGTATCTCGGCCAAATACTGTCCAGTCCTAACTTATTTATTCAGCTTTCAGATGATGTATAAATCTCAATTTCCAAAAATAATTAAATTAATTAAATATAAATACCACATTTTTATCACCATGCAACACAAAACGCATTACATCACATCAACTTGTAGTTTTCTTTTATAAATGTTTTTCTCTCTCAAAAAAAGTATCTTAGGACATTTTTAAAAAATAAATAAAAAAAAAACCTATAAACGAGCATTTCTGACAGTTATCCTCCCTTGATTGACAGTTGCACTCTTCCGGCAAAACCTTTTCTGCGCAGAGGAAGCCTCAGCTTGTGAAGTCCTGCTCCACTGCAGATTCGTGGCAGCCGTGGACTCCGGTGCCCAATCAGGAGAAGCATTTGAAGGAAGAGGGTCAGAGAGAAGGGCCGTACAGCTCTCTTCCCTCACTCTCACACATGGGCCACATCTTTCAGTCAACAACTCGACAATCTCGACAACGACACCATTCCCAGCCTCAACTCGCTCCCAGCGAAACAGACTTTCCTGACAGTCTTGACAATCTCCGCTCCACTGATGTTTAAGTTGCTTTAATGGATACTGCTGGCCAGCACTTGGATAGTGTTATGATTTTAGCCTTTTGATTGTTGCTTTTCTTGTTCAGTGGTGCGCACACAAGTGCTTCAGTCATTGCAATGCTGCTCACTTACTCTAAAGGAATAGTTCCCAAATTTAGTTCCTAAATAGTACCCAAAAATTCTGTCATTATTTACTCAACCTCCTGTCAAGCTCCGACAATTAATGTATGGCAAGAATTGTGCACCAATTCTTCAAGCAATTACTGTTGTCTTTCTACAGAAAAAACTAAATAATTTTGGAACAAAAAAAACAAAAAAAATGGTTTGGAACGATATGTAGAGGAGAATTGTCATTTTGGCTGAACTATTCCTGTCAAAGAAAGTGTCGTTTTATGTATGTATGAATGTAAAATTAGGAAGGATCATCTGGTGAAGACATTTCATGTGTTGTATTGATATAGTAAATTCCCCAAGACAAAGTGGGGTCTGAAAGTCTGAGACAACTTGTGAAATGCTTTTATTTTGTATTATGTAATATACTGTATGTGTATAATGATATTTTCAGCTCAGAGTTGAAAAAACAAAACATTGTCTTAGTATTTGGTAGATCCATCTTTTGCTTTAATGACAGCAGTACTAGAGCTGACATGAACTGAACTTGTTATCCAGCATGATTTAAGAATGTCCCAAAGAGCATCTTGTGCACTGCAATGAAAATGTGCTTTTTTGATTATTTTGCTTTGTTTTACATCATAACTTTGTTTTTAAAATATGAAATATTTACATTTCAAGATAAAAAAACTCAATTTTCAGTGTGGTCTCAAACTTTTGGACCCGCTTGTACACTTGAAAGTAATGTTGGTACGTGTGGTAGACTTCAGTCAAGGCAAATGGACTTATTTTGAAGACATTTTGTTTTGTTTTTTTTTTCCTCAATATCACTAATGAAGGCGCTTGAACGATTAGGTAAACTTCGACTAGACATTCTATGATGATTTTCGTGACTGAAAACATTTTAAAATCGATTGCTTTGAAATGCCTGAAAATGTTAATAGAATTCTTCCTTTTGTTGTTGTGAATGGTACTACATGTTGAAAAGTAGGTAATGTTTCTGTTGCTCAAACTACTTGTTTTTTATATGCGTCATTGCTAGATATGCATCATCGCTTTGCACATGAAATAAACCAGACCTTGAAGGAAAGAAAATGGTAGTCTTTGCTCCTCCTGTCCAAACAGCGTCGCGCTTTGACACTGAACCGAAATTCCAAACTTGCTCATGATAAAGCAGAGCGGTCTCAAAATGGGCGGAGTTTGGCGGCCAGACCGTTTTCTCTAATTGGTCAGATATAAATATGCTATTTTTCTAAATAATTTACATTTTCCTAATTCAGTTGCTGTTACATTTTAAGAATGATATCATTCAGATTTAAATTATCCTTCAGTTTACGGCCGACGTAAACGCGCATCGTCACGTGATACAAACGACTTTTCTCAGCGCTGATGAGAATGGACCAATCACAACCGCTTATTCGCCATCCGCTGTTCATTTGCTTTTTTTTAAACAGGCTGCTGGTGCGGCTTCGCATTTATGTCAGATACCGGTCTTTCAAACGAACCATTTTAAACTATCACAATTTTAATAGACAAATATATCCAATAAGACGAAAAAACACCCTCAGATTTGAATCCGGCCTAACGAGAATTCGTGTTTTTGAGCCACAATGCGCCCCCTGCATGAGAACAGCTTCATGTCTCTACAGCTACAGCATCATTCGCCACAGAACTGAAATCAGGTCAAGTGTTTGTAAACTATGGCTGACCCTCATGCCGCTATGTGACGCACATATTCTTCGTTTATTCTCTTATAAATAGGAGTATATGATGGAATTTGAAATAACGCGCACAAGACCTTCGCTTTTTGGCGACATTGGTAAGTTAACCTGCAGATGCAAGATGTCTGACCTGTTATACGAGACTTGTTAGACTGTAAGTAACCAGGTAATCATTTGACTGCAGGACAGAGTTCACTGTGACTGTATGACACGCTTTCATATAGTTGGCTAGATCAAGGCTCGATGACAAATATTGCTGCCAGAACTGTAGTGTGATCACACGCCGTTTGGCCTTGAATCAGTCACCAATGACAATTAGTAGATTTCTAAAGCCCTGGATCAGTGTGACCTGAGTCAACAGATGGATGAGTCAGTTTCACTGTCTGCTCGTGTCCTTTGGAAATGTTCCTTTACTGTGCAATTAAATAAGTAAATCATTTATACACCACGACACTGTTACATTCCTTATTAAAACACTGCAATGATCAGGAGTGTTTGAAATGGCCACAATGGCCTGAACTTAATTTCCCAGAATGCTGTAGTTTGACCTCACATCTTCAAATGGAGTACAACAGCAAGACTTTAACAGAAGTAATTTGTTGTTGTACTGAGCTGAATGAAATTTCTTTGTGTGACTGTGCTGAAATGTTTAAAATTATATATAAATATGTCTTCCTATTATTATTCAAATTAAAATTCCAGTGCATGAATTGATAATGGCTTAGTTTGATTTTTAATTTAATTTTGGTACTTCTAAGAATACTATGGTATTACTATGATAGTAGCATAATACTTTTATAAAAACAATAAACGTTTCTCGTGCATTATAATGTGTCTGCTTAATTTGATTTATTTATTGTTTTTTTTGTGAGCAAAAAACCATGATTTACAGAAGACATCCACTAACAATAGTTCATATAACATTAAAATCTTGTTAGTCATATTTATAACAATAATCATTAGATCTAAGGATCACAGTGCAGCTCTTTACTGTAATTTTCTTTAATAATCTGTATCAATCTTTGCCACTATCCACTAGATTTTACCCACTTGACATCAAGATATTTTAGTCAGTCAAATATAATACCATTTTGTATGATCACTTTTTTTCTTTTACATATTTTAATAAGTACAGATCAGAATAAGTATGTTGTTTCATTTTTGCATAAATCTATCTATTACACTGAATGATGATGAAACTTTATTTTACCCATGTTTTGACAGTTTATTTTCACAAAGGTTATTTGAAACATAAAATCACTTACATTTATGTAAAATGGGACGTCTTGTAGAACCATGATTCCGTTTGGTGTCTAAATTGACCTTTACGTTACCGATGAATTATTTGAAAATCATTTATATATGTACCCTAAACACCTATCTCACCTCTTCCTCCTCATTCTACCTGCAGCTCATGGTCTGGGGTTCTGGACCGATCGTTCGGCGGTGCATGAGGCCGCAGCTCAGGGCAGAGCTGTGCAGCTCCAAAAACTGATTGAGAATGGAGCATCTGTCAACATCGTGGCTGTAGACTCAATTACACCCCTGCACGAGGCCTGTATTCAGGGCCAGACACAGTGTGTGAAGCTGCTCCTGGATGCTGGAGCTCATGTAAGAATGTTCTCCATACTGCAGGCCTCATGAATCTGTCAGCACATCGGTTGTTTATATTAGTGTCACTGTTAACAGGTTGATGCTCGTAACATTGACGGCAGCACTCCGTTGTGTGATGCCTGTGCTGCTGGTAGCCTGGAGTGTGTGAAGTTGCTGTTAGAACATGGAGCAACGGTGAATCCTCCCCTCTTCACATTCTCACCCCTGCACGAGGCCTGCATGGGCGGTAAATGAACTGCTTGATGTAACACAGGGCTGATTATGTATGTTTATTAAGGCTGTCAGGTGATTTAAGAAATGATTATTATTTTATTAATATATAATATTAAATATAAAATTTAATCTAGATTAATTTATGTATGTTTATTAGGGCTATCAACTCATTAAAAATAAATAATAATTTAAATTTTTGTTAGTATTATAATTATGTTAATATATAATATATATATATATAAGATATAACCCAGGTTAATAAAAAAAAAATTATTAACTCAGGAAGTATTATTATATCTAAACATTTAATCTAGGGTCATTTATGTATGTCTATTAGGGCTGACAGCTGATTAAAAGAAATAATAATAATAATGCATTTTATTATAATTATTTTGTTATTCTTTATATTTATTTTCTTGTATTAATAATATAATATTAGATCTAAAATTAGGGCTATGTTATTAGGGTATGTTCATTAGGGCTGTCAACTGATTAAAATAAATGATTATTTAATATATTTATATAACAATTATTATATAAAATATAGTATTATATATATTTTATTATGTGTGTCAACTGATTAAAAGAAATATAATATATTAATACATAATTACTATATAATATAGTATATATATATATATATATATATATATATATATATATATATATATATATACAATTTAACCTAGGGTAATTTATGTATGTTTATTACAGCTGTCAACTGGTTAAAAGAAATGATAATAAAATAATAATAATAATAATTATAAATAAATAATCATTAAAAGACATAATGTATTAATTCATTCATTCATTATAATAATGTAATCATTTATAATGATATATAATATCTCAAATGTAACCTAGAGTTGTTTGTTTATTTATTAGTGCCACCAATTGTTTATAGAACTGATTATTATTATTAGTAGTAGTAGTAGTAGTAGTATTAACATTATATTATTCTATTAATATTTAATTACATAATATTAAAAAATAAAGTAATTATGATTATATTAATCATACACTGATTACATTTTAAAATGAATTACAGGTAACCACATATATCAATATTTGATGAGAGGAAAATCTCAAATATGTTTTGTCTGCCAGGGAACTCTAAATGTGTTCAGCTCATGATTGATGAAGGTGCGTTCATGGAAGCTCATGACTGTCACTTTGGCACTCCTCTGCATGTGGCCTGTGCAAGACAACATCTCGACTGCGTCAAAGTTCTGCTCAATGCAGGTCAGTTTCTGCATATACGTTTTATTTTTATTTGAAATTTGGTTAATGCATTAGCTAACTTGATTCACAGTGAGCAATATATTTTTTACAGCATTTATTAGTCTTTGTTAATACAATTATTCATGTTAGTTCACAGTGCATTAAGTAATGGTAGCAGAAACAACACTAGATTCTAAAAATCTATTAGTAAATGTTGAAATAAGATTATTAAATAATAAAGATAAATAAATGCTCATTATTGTATTGTTCATTACTAGTTCATGCTACTAAAGTAGTTAACTAATGTGAACAAAATAGTAAGCTCACTAACTTAAAATGAACATACATCAAATCTCTTGTTCTTTCATTGTACCTCATAGTAAATTATGCTTCCAATGATGTATGTGTATTCTTTTATGTATTTGATCCTGCTTTTAGGTGCAAATGTAAATGCTGCTAAACTTCACGAGACCGCACTGCATCATGCTGCCAAAGTGAAAAATCTGGAACTAATTGAGCTTTTGGTAGAATTTGGGGGAAATGTTTTTGCCAGAGACAACCTCGGAAAAAAGCCCATTCAGTACACCAGAGCCAGCTCAGCGCCTGCAATCTGCCTAGAGTTTTATGAATGTAAGTTGAGGTGCTTTGTTTCTAAGTTTTGGATCTGGTATAATGATAGAAGAGTTCAGTCATATCATGAGATATCAAATTTCCTTGTTTCTCTGAGAAACATACTAATACACTAAACATAGTGTAACATTTGAAACGTCCTCCTAAGTCCAACCAGCCCATTTACTGAAACTAAATCCCTAAAAAGAAGGGAAGCACAGCATCAAAAAATAGCCTGTTTTATTTTAAGGGTTAGAGTACAAGTGCAAAATTTAGAAAAATAATAATATGACTCCTTTAAAGTCAGTGAATTGCAAGAATGAAATGTGTTTTTATTACAGTAGTTTGGCTAAAGCAGTAAATTAATTTACGTGGTCCCAATGACAACTTCTTGTTTGACATCTTCCAGCCACACCTCTCAGTCTTCAGCAATTATGCAGAATTGCTTTCAGAAATGCCCTCGGGAAACGGGCGCTGGGGGTGTTAACTCAACTGGGCCTCCCAAACCGAATCATCTGTTTCCTGTCTTATTTACCAGCTCCTCCCCTGGAGCTCTTCCAGTCCTGACGATCTGCTCTGCTGCTTCTGTCCAGGTCATGAATAATGGCCACGGCACTGACTGTGTTTAAGAATAAGGGAGATTCCTTATTGTGAAGCGCAGCTACTGTAACAGCTGCCCTCAGTATTTGTCACGTATGTTTGATATTTTCCCGCTGTTACAGCAGCGAACCAACAGAACACATGGACATTTGATATGGAGGCAGTTTACTGCCAAAATTCCTACAATAATTTGACTTGGAAAGAAGCACCTTTCACTGTATTTTCTGTATCTTACAATGAGGCAATTAATCCAAACCATAATACTAGTTGTAAAATTGACTTTCATAATCTGCATTGTATGATTTCATTTAAGTTATTAGATTTGTAAATGCACTGTGTATATAAAATAGTATTATTTTAATTCAGTTTTATATGAATTATGCAAATTGTGTATATCATAGCTAGTTCTCATTTGAATGTATATAAAATATACATAAATATAAATGAATGTTGTACATAGATTGTTTTAAAATGTTGTTTTGGTTTTACTTCTGTTGTGTTTACTTCTTATTGAACATCATTGTAACAGAAATTGTAATTTCTTAATTACACAGTATTACAGTTATGTTTTACTTGACCTGTGGTGAGAATTGACCAGACTTACTTCTTACAAGGACACAATAGATTTGTTGTATTTTTTTTTTTTTTCTTTTTTCAGTCACTGCTCTAAAGTCTTAATTTTGCTGCAGTCTGTGCATACCGATATTAAAGGTTTTATAATATATTTTGCTGTTTCTCTGCACTTGCTAAATTCTCTTTACTAGTCAGATGCAAGTATCAATTCACGTTAAGTAAAAATATGTTAAATAGAAGTGCAAAAATTACAATTTTATTCCTACACGAACAGGAACGCTACCGTTGCACTTTTATTATCTTAGTTTTGTTTTCTACATCATCAGACATGGCCGTATTGCATCAACAACGGTGGGGCTTTTATTTTGACATGATTTGTGGAATTCCGAAGCCGGAAGTCGCCGTGAATCGTGAAGTTCTGGGGGAAGCTGCTTGCCTTGGTCAACTCTTATTCAAAACTTTGGACAGACTTATTTAACTGCTGTTTTTACAAACTGAATCTGTAGTCTCCTGACTAATCCCGTTCGTACGGGTTACGTGGCTTCCAGTCGAGCGTGAAGTGGCGTTTAAAGTGCTCCTCATGGCATTATTTTGGGCGAGAGAGCAGTAATTAGCAGAGCCCTGTTGATCAGATCAGCCAGAGGTCGCAGAACTGCAGTGTAAGCGGTGAGTTTCCTTCTCCACGCCTTACAGACGCTCTCTATCGCTTTTATACCCGTCCTCCGCTGTTTGCATTCATTTTCATGTGTACTGCTACTGTGGACATTTTTAAACAGCTGATTTCCTTATAAAGGCTGTGCCTGAAACCATAGTGAGCTGTCTAAATGGATTTCTCGTAATATTTTGTCTGATTCATAACATGCTAAACGTATACTTAACGATCTTTTAAGTTTTCTGTGCCAGGTATTTACTGTTGATCAGCCTTTTGGTTTTCTTTAGGGGTTTTGACCTAATTTGATCACTAGCATATCAGTACGTGAATCAGTGAAAGTAAAGCCACAAGCAAGGTAATGGGATAATATGAGACGTTCAAACCAGTTTAAAGTGCATATTTACCTAGAATACAACCACAATGGTGTGTAAACTCGTCATTTAATTACTAACCTTATGGTTGTTTAAAGTGTGTGACTTTTTGTACAATAAAAAAAAAAAAAAAATGTAAGCAGTCACTGACTTTTATTGCATACAATGTGATAAAACATCTGTCTAAATAACAGAATAAGGGAAACTATTCCTTTCAGAAAGATTGATATTTGTCCAAAATAAGAATCTTGTCATTATAGTGTGTTTACAAAAACTGTTATTATTTAGCATTTTCTGTTTTTTTTTTTTTTTTTCTGTTCATTATGGAAGCCTATTTCCACCCTAGGACAAAAAGAGTTTATATTTTACAATTCAGACTTTTTCCTCACAATTCTGACTTTTTTCTCTAAATTCAGAGGAGGGGAGGGGTTCTGCCACTTAATTAAAAAAGTTAATTGCGACTTGTCCTAAAATTCTGACTTTAAAAAAAAAAAAAAAAAAAAAAATTAACTATTTAGTTAACTTCTCGCAATTATATTTCACAATTCTGAAATTCTGCCTCTAAATTTGAGAGAGAGAAAAATTGTGAGGGGAAAAAAAAAGCTGAATTGTGAGAGAAAATTACCTTTTTAATTCCCCCCCCCCTTTTTTTTTTGGTTTTTGTCCCATTGCAGAAACAAGCTTCCATAGTTCACAGCCAATTTTACTTCTTTGATGTGTGTTTTACTTTATATCTGGGCTGAATGTGAGTTTGCTGTTTGGCCGCTGGTTAACATTATCCAATTGGCCACACAGTGACGTCAGTGGAAAAGGGAAAGTTGTTGAAGAGGAAGAACGTCTATTTTAACTTTGAGGACTCATGTTTTTTTTTTTTTTAAGATTAGTGTGCTCTGATGCATAGCTCACAATTTTGATTAAACATGCATATGTAATATTATCTTAAAGGGGAAAAAAAGATGTTTTGAGCTCAAATCTGTGTGTCAGGTTTAGGTTGAGCAAGTAAAAACAGCTCTGGGGTCAGTGACCTCTGCTTCTCTCTCAGGTTAATGTCTTTTCCTGGCTGTACTCTGAGAATGACTTTGACATTTAGCCATTCTATAAATAGATTACAGGGGTAATGTTTGCAGAGGGGGATGCTTTCTTACAGAAACTGTTATTAGTATGGTGATGTCAGTGGTCACATGTCAGTGGAGAAATTGCTGAATAGCCTCCAGTATGAGTAATAAAAATGAGAAGGTACATAAGACAACATTATATTATTCACTGTGTAATATGCTGTTAATTCACTGTCTGTAAGCTGTCACCCAGACAACTGCTGAAGCCTGCATAAAGCATGCATGCATGGGTGGTGTTGTCAAATCGTGAATGAACCATTTTTCCTTGTATGCTGTATGTTTTATTTTTGAATTTATGTGAAACTTTTATACAGTCATCTTGTCCAGGACTCCCTGGAAGAAGAGATTTTCTTTTACCTCAATGAGACATTCCTAGATAAATAAAATGAATGAATCAAGTGGAGCATGGGAGCATGTTACTTTTCTTTTAGAGAAGAAATTAATCATAATTTTGATTATATGTTAGCATTCAAAAGTTTGGTGGTCAGTTCAATTATATATTACTTATTTCAGTGAGTATATATATATATAATATATTTGTATGTACTGTATATTAATTTCTAAAAGATTATGTGACACTGAAGATTGGAGTAATGATGCTGAAAATTCAGCTTTGCATCATAGGAATAGGCCTAAATTACATTTTAAAACATATTACAATAGACAGCAGTTATTTTAAATGCTAATAATATTTCACAATAGTACTGTTATTATTGTATTTTTGATCAAATGTGCATCTTTGGTGAACATAAGGCTTCTTTGAAAAACCAACCCCAAACTTTTGAATGGTAATGTATTTTATTACTCTGATAACCTCTCTCTCTCTCGATCTAGAGTAACAAACAAGTATTTATTTTAGTGCTGATTGCTTAATCTCCTCAAAGAGCTCTTAGGTCCAGTAATCAGTTTCTCTTAACGGTCCCTCGTTGTCGCTGTAAAACCAAGGGTGGCCGGGCTTTTTCAGCTACTGCCCCGAAACTTTGGAATAGTCTGCCTGTAAATGTGAGACTCGCTTCTTCACTAGCTAGTTTTAAGTCTGCTCTCAAATCTTATTTGTTCTCCCTGGCTTTTGAATAATGCCTGCTTAAGGCTCTGTTGCCAATTTGGCTTAGATTCTGTTTTATGGCTTTAATTTTCATATGATTTTTTTTTTTTCTTATATATACTGTGTTTGCTGTATTGTATTTGTATCTGTTGTACAGCACTTTGGCGCAACTCTGTTGCTTTTAAACGTGCTATAGAAATAAACTTTGACTTGACTTGACTGTCAAACGATTAATCGCGATTAATTGCATCCAAAATACACAGAACACACACACACGTTATGCAAACAAAAACTTTTTTGTATGCGATTTAATGGTTTGACAGCACTAATTTATTTGTATGTCAATCTGTTTGTGAGTGCTAAAGTGTTATTAATATATGCTTGTGCATTCTCTCTGTCTCTCTCTCACAGGTGGTTTCTCAGGACTGAATGATGACGGAGTATAAGTTGGTTGTTGTGGGAGCAGGTGGTGTTGGGAAGAGTGCTTTAACCATCCAGCTCATTCAGAATCACTTTGTGGATGAATATGACCCTACTATTGAGGTACAAAATTACAAGTACATAATTGCTTGCAATACCAAAGCTGCATTTACTTGATAAAAGACACAGAAAAAAAACAGTAATATTGCTAAATATTATCACAATTTAAAATAACTGTTTTCTGTTTTAATATATTTTAAAATGTAATTTATTCCTGTGACGCAAAGCTGAATTTTCAGCATAATTACTCCAGTGTCACGTGATCCTTCAGAAATCATTCTAATATGTTGATTTGGCACTCAAGAAACATTTCTTATTATTACCAATGTTGAAAAGAGTGGTGCTGCTTAATATTTTTGTGGACCGTGATAATAAAAAAAAATAAAAAAAAGAACAGCATTTATTTGAAATAGAACTATTTTGATCAATTTAGTGCATGACCCTAAACTTTTGAAAGTGAATGTGCTAGTGGACTTTTCATATTTGACATTTAATGCATGACCATCACCATTTGACATTTTCATTTGTCATCATGACCTGCGCTGATTATTTAATTAGAATAGGATATATACGTCCATTACTCTGTTTAGTTTGATTCATGTAATCATGAGGCTTTATGCAGATTTACAGTGCTGATCATGTCCATGTCTTCAGGACTCTTACAGGAAGCAGGTGGTGATTGACGGTGAGACGTGTCTGCTGGACATCCTGGACACTGCAGGTCAGGAAGAGTACAGTGCAATGAGGGACCAGTACATGAGGACAGGAGAGGGTTTCCTCTGTGTCTTTGCCATAAACAACCTCAAATCCTTCGCCGATGTGCATTTGTACAGGTCTGTAAGCTGATAAAAGGGGTTTCAGTTATATTTCATGAATCATTTGGATTTTAAAGAGGTCATGACATGGGTTTTTTATTATTTTAATATTGCACAAAAAAACATTAATATGTGGAAAAGTGATTATTTTCAACTCTCATTCTGACCCTCTGTCTGAAACGACCTGTTTTTAAGGGGCGTGTCTTTTAAGGCTTGTCAGTAATCAGCCACTGTTATGATTGGTTAAGGTCATTGCATAGGAAACAGTATCAATGTTTGCGCCCCTGTGACTTCATCATGCGTCCTCAGATCCGAACAAGCTGTTTTTGGAGATTGATTAAATAAATACTTTGTTAACGGTTTAAGCTATGAAACTTACAGAATGTTTTAATGGTACAAAGACTCTTATAGGCCAAAGATGAAGGCAAATTTGATTTCTTGTGTCATGACCCCTTTAAGCAGTGGTAACACAAGTGGATGAAGTGCAAGACATATCACTAATGTCATCATTTCTATTATAAATATGGCATGTTTGTAATACGTTTTCCACAAAGACTATAATATGGTAATGTGCTTTTAGAGAACAGATCAAGCGCGTGAAGGACTCCGATGATGTGCCCATGGTCCTAGTGGGGAACAAGTGTGATTTGGCCAGAACGGTGGACACCAAGCAAGCTCAGGAACTTGCCAGAAGCTACGGCATTGAGTTTGTAGAAACTTCTGCCAAGACCAGACAGGTGGGCAAAGACTGTTCATCGCTTCTCTGCTTTTCTTGAAACAAACTGTTTGTGTATTAGTGTAGTTTACTTATGTTCACTTCATTGTCAGGTCATTCACTGTAATATCAAACTAAGCATAAATCTTCAGTGCTAAAAAATATCCTTTGTCTATTTTCTTTGTTTTTTTAGGGAGTTGAGGATGCTTTTTACACGCTCGTCCGTGAGATCCGACATTATCGCATGAAAAAGCTCAACAGCAGAGAAGACAGGAAGCAGGGCTGTCTGGGCGTGTCCTGTGAAGTCATGTGACTGCACTGCCTCCCGCTTTGTTTTTGTTTTTTGTTTTATTAGCAGTTTGTTGACCAGGCAGCTGGAAGCCTCATGACCGCGCGTGTGCGCAGAGTTCGCCCTCTGCTGGCTGAAAGGGATTCATGCACAACTGGTCATCTTTCCTGTTGGCCTGCTGTAATAGAAAAATGAGGCCATTGGACATTTACGTGTTTCAACAGAGGCTCGTTTGTCTCATTTAGTACTTGGGTTTTCCCTGTTCATTGGGAAGAAAAACGTAAACGGGCATTGAGTTCTTCTTTCTTGACTTCTGAGCTGTTATGAACACAACAGCACATTGGCATTGATGAAAATAAATTTGAAATTGCAAAAGGGTGCATCTCATAAAAACATGCCCATGTTTCACCACAAAATTTAAAGAATAATTAAGAAATTATGTTTTTCACATTTTAATATTTTCATGGACATCCCTCCCTGAAATTCTCATCTTAATGCATCCAGATGTTTTCTACGTAATTCCCATTATTCTGATTGGTGATACCCATTGTTGTGATGCAGCTGTACATTTTACTGTAATATGATGTTTTCTTTTAATAGGCCTAAAGGCAGTCTAACACCTACTACTATGATGCATAAATACTTCAGTTTTTTTTTTTTTCTCATTATAGTAATGAGAATTAGGGGGGAGATGTGCTTAATTGTCAACAAATATGTGACAAAAATGCAAAAACTCGTAATAGTCCTATAAATAGTATTAATATTGTTTACCCAAAATATAATTTCCTATTTGTTCTTTTGATTTTTTTAGGGTGAAAGCTGGACCTGTTCTTAGCATTTTTTTTAGATTCACCCAAGAATGTTTTAATTACAAGAAGTACATAGGCAAGAGAAGGAATTAGGTTTTAAAATGGTATTTAAATTGGGATTAATGTAATACAAAACTATCCCCATTTATCTTAAAATTAAATCTGTTATCTTTAGTTCTCTTTTAAAAGTTTCGAGAATCTCAGACCTGAGAAGAGAGAACATGAAATGCCCTTTAATCTTAATCCGCAGGTTCAATGCTCAGGAATACTGTGAACGCAGAAGTTCTTCAGAAATGTGTGGGATTATTTCTGTTTATTTCTTTCCCTTTTGCCTCTTTTCTTGTTTTCTTTTTTGTTGTAGTCAAAAAGTTTGTTTAGCATTTACGTTTACCGTTTTGTCTCATATACTGTAGTTCCATTCACTCTATAGAGTCTAGAGTTACTTTTATCCTCTTTGCTCTCAGATGTTAATTGTATATTTTGACATATAATACATAATGATTAGAATGATTTGGTTTAGATACAGAAAAGTCAATCAGATTTCAAGCATGGGATGGCATGGATCTTACTTAAAGGGCCTTTTGAATCATGGTGCTGCTGATGTATATGCCAAATCTGTGTGCCACCGTCTGCATCCTGTATAGCATGACATCTTTTAGCCCATGTCAAATAATGTCTTAAATCTTCCAATGAAAGCTGTAAAAATGCATTTAGATGGGATTTTAACAGACCATAGTAAGGTTTGCTGCGATGTTTATTTTCATGCCTGAAGTTTCTTCTTGAAAGCCAGTGAAGGTTTATCAAGAAGTTAAAACTATTATTGGTGTTGACTATCATGTTATTTATATGGCATTTATATGAACCTGTGCCTGATTTCATTAACAGTGAAATCTGAAACGTTCCCATTAATCGTACTGTGTTTGCGTTAAGGCCTTCTTTCTTGGCTTTAACAGAAGCAGGATGTTTTCTAGAAAATACAAACTAAGTTTGCCATTACATTAACAATCCTTTCTTTTTCAGCTATATGAACACTTGATTTATGATGTATTTTGCCGTTTTAGCACAATTTATTATTATCACGAACTTTCTTTAATCAGAAAATTATGTGAAAATAAACATTTCATGTCTTTTTTGGGGGGGGAGGGGATATTAATGTGTATCGGATGTTTAATGTGCCTATCATATTACAACAAGTTTTACCAGTAAATTAATTGAAAACTGA
This sequence comes from Onychostoma macrolepis, assembly GCF_012432095.1. Lineage (NCBI taxonomy): Eukaryota > Metazoa > Chordata > Actinopteri > Cypriniformes > Cyprinidae > Onychostoma > Onychostoma macrolepis. The sequence continues at coordinate 22,996,263 of NC_081162.1, forward strand.
GCATATTGTGTGTATTTCTTCTACATATCCATGGATGCACGTGTGTGTGTGTGTGTGTGTGTGTGTATGTATGTATGTATGTATGTATATGTGTGTGTGTGTGTGTGTGTGTGTGTATACTTGCATAATGTCACTCTTTCCCATGTGTGAGTTTGGCACTTCAATCTGTCTGTCTGTTAAAACTTAAAATAGAGTTGAACACACAGAACCTGGAGTCTCAAGCCCCTCGTATCCAGTACACAGCTCTGGTTACAGTGGGCAACCACTGCTTAATATTACCCCAGTGCAGTGTCCAATCGCACACTTCCCCGATACCGAGGAGCAGTGTCGGACCGGCCAGCTTTCTACAGCAAGAGTGATAGTGTCAGAACCAGCAGCCAACATGCCCAAAGTCGCTGTGCCTGGTGAGTGTCCATTCACCACCTGAATCAATCACACAAAGAAAAGATTTGGTTTTAACAAAACATATTACTAGGAAATTTGTTTTTCATTACATTAAATTGAGCATAACGGCTTAACTGATGTGTATGCAATGTTCTGTGAAGAACAGAATATGCTGCATTAGATCTGGACACCATCGTGGTCTCCGGCAGAAACTGTAATCTAGGAATGGGAGTGTCTGAATAGTTATTTCTGCCGATCAGCTCTTAGAAGCTTGTACACTAAGCAAGGTTAGGTATTCCAACAACTATTTTTGGAGGTGTGGGTATGAGGACTTTAATTCAAAGAAAAGAGCAACTGTCAGCCGTTGTGTTCTTCAACTGTGTCCCCTGATGTTTTAATAAACAGCAGATGAATGAAAATAGAGGTGTTAGGTTTTCAGGCCTGTGATATTACTTCATTAACACCTGTGATTAGGCTGATTTGTTGATGTTTAGATACAGACTGGAGTGCAATCTGTATCATATTTTTATGCATTCATGCAGGAGTTCACACTGATGCTTTTTGCAGCTGTGGCAATGTAGAAGATTGTTAGGTCTGATTATAAGTGAGGTTTTGATGGCTTATAAGTTATGACTTATTAGTTACAGAAGAACATAGAGGCATGCTTGAAAATGCAAGAGATCCTTTTGCTAGTCAGCGGATTCTAGTGACTCAAATGTCACGCTGGTGCTTGACATGCCGTATCTCATTTAAAGTTTATTTTTACATCATAAATGTTTGTCCACTGTATTCTCAAGCCCTAGCGTGTGCAGTTGTGGTCATGCAAAATGTTAATAATTTTAGCAAAATAAGAGAAATCACAAAAACGGTAGACAAATGCAATTTTTATGATCACACTTATGGTAAAACTATTCACATTTTGCAGATTCTGTAAGGGGTGTGTAAACTTATGACTACAGCTGTATTCTGTTCTTCTGAGTAGGATATTGGGTTGATTTCAGACTTGCATTGCCAGACATGCTGCTTTCCATGTGCAGGCTAAGAATAATCTGAATTTAAATTTGTAGACTGATAGAATATCAGTCACTGATATCATCAGGTTTAAAAATAGAAACACTATCATTTCGAGGCAGAGGGGAAGGCCACATACTGGCTGAGGTTCAGAGAGGACAGACAGCAGGCCGTTATAATCATCTGATTAATGAGTTCACACCCATGTGAAAGACCCTTGAGAATACTGGTAAACGTGTAATTTATTAGCAGTGTTTATTAAGTTATTAAATTACTTATCCACTGACAAAAAAGTAAGGGATTACTGTTAATTTTTAGGTAATTTAATTACAGTTACTTATAAAGTACTTGTGTTACATACAGTAAATAATTTAAACAGTTCTAAAATCAATATTGAAGTTAAAATCTAAATTTACCATCTAAAGATAAAATTGAATGCATCGTCTTTAAATCGCACCAGTGCGTTCACTTTCAGTTTTTCCTGATTCACAGAGAAACCTTAAATACTCAGATACAGATAAGACTAAAATCAATCGAATCTAAAAAGGGCCTGCTTTTATTTGTGTACACTGACAATAACAACAAAACAATGTGCTTTTGCAAAATAAACAAAACAAACAGGGTGCACTTTCTGCCGTCTCGGTCTCCGTGAGCAACTTTCTAGCCTCACAAATTTAGCGAATATTTGACACAGAGACATGAGAAATATAGAAAGCTTGTGTGTCTACTTTTAAATGAACAAATTCAAATCGAAAATGAATATTCTCTGATTATGTAATCCATATGAAAGCGAGGTACAGTCTTTCCCGTATCTGAAAGCTTGAAGTGTCTAATTTTAAATTGAATGGATTCAAATCGAAAACAAATATTCTCTGATTATGTAATCCGTATGAAACTAAAGCGAGGTACAGTCTTTCCCGTATCTGAGCTCATATGCAGTCACCTGCGCGCAAACACCCTCATCTAGATACAAAAAAAAGATAAAAAATAGTTTTAATCAAGATTCGTCTAATTTTCATCGTTTTTAAAAGAAGTCCTGCTATGAGGAATGTATACCTCAGAAGAACATCGCAAACTGACATGGCTTTATTCAGCAGAAAAGATCATTTATGTAATTTATTCTTACCTACATAACGTGTTATTTTTACTAGTTGGGCTTTTCCTGAACGTCTTGCCAAACTGAAATGTATTGTTTAACTGTTCTTAAGCTTTTTTGTTTTCCAGATATTTTGTTATTCAGAGTATATCTATTTGTTAACCAAAGAAGGTTACTTTTTTTTTTTTTTTTTTTAATGTTTAAGTATTACAGTTGTAAAGCTAAAAGGTTAAACTATTCTATGTTTGACTCAAATTGAAAGAATAAAGACTTTTAATTTCTATTAAGGTTTATAGGGATTTTAAGATGTAGCCTAATTAGCAACTTAAATGATTAAGTTACTTATTGAGTAACTAAGTTACTTTTCAGACAGAGTAATTAGTAAAGTAATTTAAATACAATACTGATGATGTAATTAGTAATAGTAATTAATTACTTTTTGAAAGTAACTTACCCAACACTGTTTATTAGATTTTAATACTTTGTCTCTGCCTACTATTAAGCTGGACAGGAGAAAGTAAGTCATTTGTTGGTTGATGGTGTGAGTTTAGGGCGGGACTGTGTTTGGCTGACCGATGGCGGATGGGGGGTGTGATTCTGTAACTGTTTCTCCTATTTAGTTTTGTGAATTGTGTAAATAACACTTCATGCGATGACTTACAATTTCTGTTTTGGTCCATGTGTGTTGACTGTGACCGTAACTTTTCATTTGACCCTCTCTACATGAATCCTGTCCCATGTCTGATGGGTACATTTTACTAACACAGCAGAGGAGAAGCGTAAGTATTGGGAGGAATCATAGGCGGGTGATTGTTTGTGTGTTTGGAAAGGGCATGAACTGGTATGGGAATCTCAGTACTGCCGTATCCAATAGATTGCCATGGAACTCCAGGTGGATACACTGTGTGTGATTTTTGAAGGTGGTTTTAGAATAGAGGAAAGTGGACTAGGGGATGTTGAACATTATTTAGCATAAACAAATTGTTTCTGTTTAGTTGTCACAATCCATGAAATTTATTTAAAGAAATAGCTGTCATTTACTCACCCTTACTTTGGAAGTCCAAAAATATTGTCAGAACAAAGAAATTCATTCAGGTTTGGAACAACACGAGGGTGAGTAAATCACAAAAGTCTCATTTTTGGTTGAACTATACTTTTAAGCGTGGATTGTGGTCTGTGCCAGTAGTAATTCGGGCCTCTAGCCGAGCTTTAGGTTGCGTTTTATTCAGCTCCCTATGGTGTGGATCAGTATATCATGTAAGCAAATTCAGGCACTGGTGTGGAGCCATGCTCACTACTCACTAGGACACTGATTGGGACTATTTCTGTTTAAAATGGCAGACTCCCTAATCAATACACTGACTACTCAAGTAGGAAGCTGAGTGAGACGTGCCCTTAGTTTTCAAATTTGCTGTTATTTGTTTAATATGTATTGCAATTGTGACAAAAGAGGGCCCCACAGGACCAAAATTCATCCATGATTTGACTTTGATTACACCAGTATAATAATAATTGTATGATCATGGGATGAGAACACTAACAAAAGTTTGCCTCTGTGTGAGGAAAACAGTGATAATTAGTGAAATGAGCCTTGTGTGAATTCTTTTGACAATGTCGGCAATCTTGGGATTGTGAAAATGTCACAGTGATGAGCATGAGTTTTTTTTTTTTTTTTATATGATTTTGTACTTTCTACTTTACCTTTATCAGACATAGCAATTTCTTTTCTATCTAAAACCTTATTAATTTACTGTAAAATTCATGACTCAATAAAATGACAGTTCCGATGTGTTTACTAATTCAGTCTAACCTATAACCTCCTTTTCTTTTCAATGTTTTGGATCTTCCTTGCCCATTCTGTGGAAATGAATAATCAGAAGGGAGTAAGTATAAAGGAACCCGTCCGAGATTGACATGTTAAAACTGCTCCAAATGTCCATCTGTATATTTCATTCATTTGTTTGTTTTAGGTGAAAATATACAATGGGGTCCAGAAATCTGAGACAAAAAAGTTTTAGGACTTAACATGTAAAATGTAAGCCAAAACATTTCATGACATAAAACAACTAAAATATTTAATAATTTGTTTTAGGTCACTAATAAAGTAAGTAAATTTGTAACATTGATGTCAACTCCTTTGTACAGATCTTCTTGCTTGAATACTGTTGTATTCACTGACATACTAAATACCAAGAAAGACTTTGAAAAAATTAATGTTATTCAACATATTTTGAAATTATGAAAACAAAAAGCGCAAGTAAAAATGAGTATTCATTCAGAAACATTTTGCACTCCACTGTAGTTCATAAGCAAACAAATGAATAAGTTGTGTATTTCTGTGCATGTTTATATGATTCCTAAAAGGCTTTAAAGATGTAGGACTTGTAGTTTCTTATCTGTTCATTTCTAAGTTATGATTTGGGTTGTGCTGTTGTTAGTTAGTGATGCGTGTCTTGGCTTAATGAATTTGTCATAGTTTCGTTCATCTCTGCATGGGAGATTTTGTTCCATCGCTGCTAGCGGTCACAGTGACTCAGTAGTTGAATCATTCTGAAAAAGCGTCATAATTTTGCCAAAAGCATGCTCTGATTAAAGTTCAACATTAGAATGAGAGTCTCAAAAATGTCTAAAGGATAACCATATGGATGCTTTATGTAAGTACAAGTTGGTTGTTCACTTATTGTCTTATAACTTTTAGAGTATAAAATGTAATTTTATACCTGAATGATGTTCAGAGAATAAAAAAAAGAATAATTGCATCTTAACTGCTTTTGGGCCTTTTAGACCGCAGTCACGTTTTCATCTCCTTTTGCTCTGCTTTGGTTGGCCACCATCTCTTTAAATAATGAATTTGCACTAAAACCATGCATGCTTTGTTTTTTTGGTCATCAGAGACGGATGATCGCACACGTGCGTTCGCAGAGCGTGTGTTTGCTTCAGAGACCAAAGATGATGATGTCCGTGACGAGATATCCCTGTTTGATGTGGCTGATGACTGTCCTATCCTCAACCAGGAGCTGGTCGACCATGTAACCCAGGATGATGATGAGGAGAAGCGGTCAGTGTACAAGTTACACAATTATATACCTTTATATTTTAATGATATAACTGCTTTTTAATTAATGGGTTAGTGCACACAAAACTGAAAATTCAGCATTTAATTACTCACCCTCATGTCTTTCCAAACCTGTAATACTTTTGTTCAACTTCGGAACACAAACTTAGATATTTTTGATAAAATCCAAGAGCTTTCTGACCCTCCAAAGACGACAGACAATGGAGACTGACCCAGAAGAGAAGAAATCGTTGAATAAAATCATTATTTCTGTTTTTTTTGCACACAAAAATTATTCTCGTAGCTTCATAACATTACAGTTCACGCTGATGTCACATGGACTATTTTAATGATGTCCTTACTACCTTTCTGGGAACGTTTCAGTTGCATTACTGTCTACGCAGAATCAAGGAAGCTCTCGCGTTTCATCAAAAATGTCTTAAACGAAGGTCTTACAGGTTTGGAACGACATGAGGGTGAGTAATTAATGACAGAATTTTCATTTTTGAGTGAATTATCCGTTATGGTAAATAATTATTGTTTTGCTATTTGATACGATATAACTTTATACTGTATCTATTGGTGAGGATGCAGCATAAAAAGTTTTAGGGTACTGCCCACCTGTTGAAATAGGCTATACTATATTTAACAGCAATATCTATCATCAAGTCTAAACACGACGTCTACTCAAATTAAGTCTGTGTAAGTTAAGTGAATAATACCAAAGTCTCTTTAAGGTATTCCATAGTCTTTGATAATACTCGAATGTCGAATAAATTATTTTGTATTTTATTTTGCCGTCCGTAACTTTTGGCGCTCTAGCGGTTAATAAACAGAACTGCATGCGTGTTGCGGAAGAACATTGTAGCCGGAGCTACTTCTCTCTGTTTATGTTTATGTCGAATCACGCAGGTACTGGGCTATTCCGCAGCGGTACCTACCCGAACCAGTCTAAATAGTCCGAATATGAACACTTATTATAGGTGTACCGTAGTGACTCAGGACAAGCCAAAAACGGTTTGGAAAATGGATTCATGGTGTACTCGCTTATTATATAAATTTTGTACATTTCGAACACAAAAAAGTTACAGACTGCAGATTTAGTAACTACTTTTTTATTTGTAGTTTAGTATATTCCCCAAAGCTTGTGTTTTGGATTCTTTGGTCATTCTAAATTAGCCATTTGCACCTGGAAATGGTCATTGATTTTATTTAAATTGGCCTGTTCCCCTGTTCCAGAATGTAATACCAAATAACACAAAGTATACTGTTAAATGCGCTGTAAATGAAAATATAAACACTTCATAGTCTGTGAAAAAGGTCCACCCTAACCTAATCTTTAACCAATCCCCACACAGTAAGAAGTATCTCAGTCGCACTCAGCCCCTGCTAGAAGATAAACCAACCTACTTGGAGGTCCCACACTTCCAGAGAGTGTCCATCACTGGAGACTATGCCGCTGGGGTATGTTCCAACATATAACTTCCAGGAACTCACTGGAACATGTACATGTTATGCAAGTTTTGATTTGTACACTGCCCTTTGCAGGTAACTGGCTAGCTGAAATAGATCAGCTTAGGGGTATCTCCATCTTAGCAGGTGGAGCCCATCCCTGGATATGGTTTCTGAAATTTATATCTGACATTTAAGAGGGAAATTTAAGAGAGTTCAGGAATTCGCTTTTCACGTAGTCATCAGTTCTTGCCTACTCTTATCTAAGATTCAAAGTCATCCACCCTGGCATGACGTCAAGGACATTGTGACTTTTAAATATAGTGTCATCCAGTCAGCGCACTCTATGACTCCATATACATTTGCATTTGTCAACATATCACATTTCCACTCAGAGATACGGGCATTTCAAATATAACAATCAGCTTTGGCATTGCACAGAATCACATCCTTCCAAACTGTTCTGCAGGTGACCATGGATGACTTTGAGCTGGCCTGTAAGGGTTTGTACCGTGCCCTGACCATCAGAGAGAAGTACATGAGGCTGTCTTACCAGAGATTCCCTAACACTCCCTCTCAGTTCTTACGCAAGATTGAAGGAGAGAAGTGGAAACCTGAAGATCAAGTGCTCCCTAGTAATAACAAAAACAGAATTCCACGATAAAAACACAAATATTTGATTTAAAGGGATAGTTCACAAACCTGTAAGACCTTTGTTCATCTTTGGAACACAAATTAAGATATTTCTTTCTAAGAGAAGAAATCGTTAAATAAAGTCGTTATTTTTGCTTTCTTTGCGCACAAAAAGTATTCTCGTAGCCTTATAAAATTGCGGTTGAGCCACTGTTGTCACATGGACTATTTTAATGATGTCCTTGCTATGTTTCTGGACCTGGGAACATTTCAGTTGTGTTGCTGTCTATGGAGGGACAGAGAGCTCTCAGATTTCATCGAAAATATCTCAATTTGTGTTTCAAAGATTAACGAAGGTCTTACGGGATTGGACTGACAAGAGGGTGAGTAACTAATGACAGAATTTTCATTTTTGGGTGAACTATCCCTTTAACATAGCTGACTTAATACTTTTGCTTCTCTTTTTTTTCTCTCTTCTCTATTTTAAAATGTTGTGTTTGGTAACTGAAGAATGATTGTGTTTGTTGAATTCAGTGAAATATAACATTACTGTTGTGTTGCAGTCTTCACCTCTCCTCCTAAGTCTGGTGAGGATCCTTTCTGCACAAAGGACTTCCCACCTAGCCTCGGCTACGTCACTCGCATGAAGGATGGTGTTATCTTTGTCTACAAAGATGCAGCATCTGCTGATAAACACCAGCCTCTGAACCACCCCGGTCCGGATCTTGTCACCTTCATAGACGACATGAACTTCCTCATCGCCTTGATTGCTCAGGGCCCAACGTGAGTTCACAAAAGCACTGCAGATCTATATTCAATATTCTTTCTTTTCCATTTCATGTCACTATCCAAGTTTTTGCAGAAAAAAATAAATAATATGGTAAAAAAGTCAGTTTAAATGAATGTTACAGTACATATTTAACTATTATATTATATAATATCACATTCACTACCAATGAAAAGTTTGGAGACGATAAGATTTTTAAATCTGTTTGAAAGAAGTGTCTTATCTGCACTAAGGATGCATTTATTTGACGAAAATGCTGTAAAAGCAGTAATATATTTTTATTTAAAATAACTGTTGTATATTTTAATGTATTTTAAAATGTAATTTCTTTCTGTGATGGCAAATATAAGTTTTCAGCAGATATTACTCTCCATTAGTCTTCAGTGATCCATCAGAAATCATTCTGAATGTTGATTTGAACATTTCTTACTGTCATGCTGCTTAATATTGTTTAGATTTTTTTTTTTTTTTTTTTTGAGAATTCTTTCATGCTCAAAAGAACAGCATTTATTTGAAACAGAAAACTTTTGTAACATTATAAATGTCTTAATTGTCACTTTTGATCAATTTAATGCATCCTAGCTGAATAAAATATTTTCTTTGAAATCTCTTACTGACCTCAAACTTTTAAAGGCTATAGGTAGACAATAAAACGACTGTTTATTCTCTTATTAAATATGTTAATGGATCCTGGTGTTTTGTTTCTCAGAAAGACATACACTCATCGTCGTCTGAAGTTCCTCATGTCAAAATTCAATGTGCATGAGATGTTGAACGAGATGGAGGAAATTAAAGAGCTGAAGAAAAATCCCCACAGAGACTTTTACAACTGCAGAAAGGTATGACTCCCAATATGTCATATATACTGAAATAATTTACAGACTACCACAAATTTTGACAGTTATATTGTTGTTGTTATTGTAGGTGGATACTCACATCCACGCTGCTGCCTGCATGAACCAGAAGCATCTCCTCCGCTTCATCAAGAAGTCCTACCGTGTGGATGCGGATCGTGTGGTGCATGCTGCGAAGGGCAAGGAAATGACCATGAGGGAGCTTTTTGCATCTCTTAATCTGCACCCCTATGACCTGACTGTCGATTCCCTGGATGTGCATGCTGTAAGTATCACACAACATCTCACACAGGTTCTTAGCGCTCCTAATTACTTACAAGAACTGTTATTTGTGTTATTTCCAGTAATTTCTCACTCTACTTCATGCAGGGCAGACAAACCTTCCAGCGTTTTGATAAATTCAATGCCAAGTACAACCCTGTGGGTGCCAGTGAGCTGCGTGATCTTTATATGAAGACTGAGAACCACATATCCGGAGAGTATTTTGCCACCATTATTAAGGTAAGACTTGGGTGAACCATGCAGTTACTGATTTACACTAACGGGAAACCAATCAAATCAGCTGGAATCTCTGGAATCTCACAGGAAGTTGCTAGTGACCTGGAAGATGCCAGATACCAGTATGCAGAGCCTCGTCTGTCCATCTATGGCTGTAACCCTGATGAGTGGGCTAAGCTTGCAAGCTGGTTTAACAAGCACAGAGTCTTTTCTCCTCACCTCAAGTGGATGATTCAAGTGCCCAGAATCTAGTATGTGAACCCGTTTTGCTTCTCACACTCAGTCTTCATGGAAACTGTACTAACAGTTTATCTCTTGTCCCCTTTTAGTGACGTTTTCAGAGGCAGGAACTTTGTGCCACACTTTGGAAAAATGCTGGAAAACATCTTCCTCCCTGTTTTCCAAGCCACCATTGACCCAAACTCCAACCCAGAGCTTAGTGTCTTCTTGAAGCATGTGAGTGAATCTGGAAAATATAGTAATAGTAATACATAGGGAAATTTAAAAAAAACTTTTTTTTTTTACATTTTTTTAATGCTTCATTCAACAAGGGTGCATTAAATTGATCAAGAATGACAGGAAAGACATTTGTAATGTTATATTCATCAAACTATTCATTCTATTTATTAAAGATTCCTGAAAAAAATGTATCATGGCTTCCAAAAAAATAGCACAACTGTTTTCAATGTTGATATAATAATAATAATAAATGTTTCTTGAGCAACAAATCAGCATATTGTAATGATTTCTGAAGGATCATGTGACACTAAACACTGGAGTAATGATGCTGAAAATTCAGCTTTGTCATCACAGGAATATTACTGTAGCCTGTTAACCCTTTCATCCCTGCGTTTTGTCTCTCTACAGGTGACTGCTTTTGACAGTGTGGATGATGAGTCCAAACACAGTGGTCACATGTTTTCCACAAAGAGCCCCAAACCTGAGGAGTGGGACATCGCGAAGAACCCATCATATTCTTACTGGATTTACTACATGTATGCAAACATTGCCCGACTCAACCAGCTACGCAAGTAAGTATCTCAATAACACACAAAAAAGGCAAGCAGCTTTGTAGACTGGATAATTGCCATGCTTGCTACTATCATTACAGCCAATAATAGGGGTTTCCTTCCATCCCAAACCCCATGTAATAAACTTTAGTGTGTTCATCTCATTGACATGAATAATACCACTAATTGCACAGCCTGCAGGGAGAAGTGTGCTGTTACTTTTCTAAGCGATTGGAGTCCAAAATTTTAGCTGAGAATAATTCTTTTGGACTGTAAAAATTGACATTTATTTACATTTGTTAATGCTTTTGAAAAACCCTCCAGAGATGCAATTATTGGATCAAAAATGCCGTAATATTGTGAAATATTAGTATAATTTAAAATAACTATTTTATATTTGAATACGTTTTAAAATGTAATTTATTCCTGTGACGCAAAGCTGAATTTTCAGCATCATTACTCCAGTCACATTTCACATTTACGTCAGAAAATGTAAAAAATCTGAAATTGAACATTGTGTCATGTACATTTCATATGGAACACGGTTGTAGAACATTGATTAAATGTTCTTAGTTATATGCTAATCGTATTTGTACCTGACACATATCAGTAGTCAGCATTTCAGTGTGAGCGTGTATACGTAGGCACGTCGTCCTCAACTACATGTGACAACTATAAGGTTTCTCAGTAAAGTGTTAACATCACTCAAAAGTCAGTCGTGTGTCCATCATTCATCAACGGCGTACATAAACAAATAGATTATTAAAACCAGTCTATAAGAGGTTATTATATAAGAAAAGTTGCACTAAGATGCAATTTACTATGTGCTGTGTGTTTGTGGCGTCCAGGGAGAGAGGTATGAACACATTCCAGTTCAGACCTCACTGTGGTGAAGCTGGAGCTGTCACTCACCTGCTGGCCTGTTTCATGACTGCAGACAACATCTCTCACGGTCTCAACCTCAAGAAGGTTAATACACCATTTACCCTGACCATTAGGGGGCACAGTTAACCTTACCTCATACACTTTCTCTGTCTTCAAAATACACTGACTGTCTCCTCACGTTCCACAGAGCCCTGTCCTGCAGTATCTGTATTACATGGCCCAGGTCCCCATTGCCATGTCCCCACTCAGCAACAACAGTCTGTTCCTAGAGTACAGCAAGAACCCTCTGCTGGAGTTCCACAAGAAGGGACTGATGGTCTCTCTGTCCACTGATGACCCCATGCAGTTCCACTACACTAAGGTAAAGCTTCACCCATTTTCTCATGTGCAAAGTAGTTGCTTCTCCTCCCTCTCTTCCTTTGATTTGACATCGGTGTGTTTATTTGAATCCTGCATCACTAGGAGCCCCTTATGGAGGAATATGCCATTGCAGCCCAGGTGTTCAAGCTCAGCACCTGTGACATGTGTGAGATTGCCAGAAACAGTGTTCTCCAGAGTGGCCTGTCTGCTGAGGTGAGGGCACCTGACCAAACACATCACTAAAACATCACTGTTTTTTTTCTCATATGCATAATTTTACTGATCTAGACCCAATGTATATTCTTTTAGAATATAGCAAATGTTAAAGTTTTTTATTGTGTAACTACAGATACATATACATACACATACATATAATTATTTTAGCAATTCCATTTGGTAATGCTACTGGTGCAAAAAAATGTTTAATTAAATTACACAACTTCATGAGTACATGATTTTTGAGTCACAAATTATGTGTGTGTGTATGTGTTATTTTTATATTTTCAGTTTTAATTTGAACTTTACTTTAAAGCTCAATTGAATTAAAATATTTATAATACTAAAGTAACACAGATAAAAAAATTATATATATATATATATATATATATATATCAGTAACTTTGTTCTTTTTGCCATTTTTGTTTATTTTTTATATTTTTATTTAGCTTTTTTATATCAGTTTTATTTTTAGTCATTTTTCTACTTCAACTTAAACATATTTTATTTCATTTAGTTGCCAAGGGAACATTTCTCATTTTTAAGTTTAGGTTTTTCAGCTTTGTTTCAAATTACAAAAACTATTTTGACACATTCTACCTTTAGGTAACAATAACAACACTGATCTTAATGTTTTGGGGCTTTTTACACTTAAAAGCAAGAATGTAATGATTCCATATGTAATAATTATTTATTCCAACTTATTAATTTTGGGAGTTACACATCTAAAGAGAGTTAAGCAGTGTTTTTGTTGACTTTCAGTAGCATCATCTTCTTTAGAGTCGCATCTTTCTACATCAACACTAGTATTATACTGATTAAACTGAATCAACACCGAACTGAAAAACAACATTGCTGCCTTTTGTACAACTGTTGTGTTTACATCTGAATTGATCTCATTTCAACTTCATGATCTTTACACTGTTATTGATATAACCTAAAAAAATGACACTATTGTCTTTTAGAGCTGCTTTAATTGGGTTTCCATAATTGATTCTGCTATTTTCCTGTCTCTGTGAAGCTGCTTTGACACAATCTGTTTTGTATAAAGTACTATAGAAATAAAGGTGATTTGATATTGCAACATGATCTTTTTTTCTCACACAAAAAGGAAAAGATTCATTTCCTTGGTGCCAACTACATGAAGGACGGTCCTGAAGGCAATGACATCCGCAAAACCAACTTGGCTCAGATTCGCATGGCCTACCGCTACGAGACCCTGTGCTATGAGCTGAACCTCATTAGAGAGGGCGTGATGGCTGACTAAACAAACATGCACACATGAAAAGTGGATTGCTCTACACTCTTCTTAAATTGACATTTATGTTATCATCAATGTGAAGCCCATGAGATGACATCCATGAGAAACAGCCTATATCTTAATGAGAAATGACACTCTAGAGCATATACCGAGTCTTCTTGTACACAGGTGTCTGGTTCATCGTTGTCTTATGCAGTTTGTCTTATGTCTAATCTGTAGGTCAGGTTTACAGTTAACTAAGTTTACATCTCCTTTGTGACTTATTGTATTTTGTTTTTTGTGGTTGTGCTTTGGAAAAAAAAGCCTGTTACCGTTGACTCAGTAAACAAAATCTATATTTAAAATATACAGTGTTCTAATTTTTATTTTTATATTTAACACAGAATTGAAAATGCTGCCATTGTTTGCTCATAATTTGCCATAATTGAAATAACTTTGTTGAAAGATGTTAATGCTGTCCTTTTTCATAAAATGAGACTGTCAAGCTTTAAAAAGGACATCAAAACTGCTACAACAAAAACTACCATTAAAAAAACAACACATCAAAACTATCATACTATCATCAAGCAGTCTTCTAAAGTCATACAAGAGGTTTGTGTAAGAAACGATATGAAATCTCAATCATTATTCACTGAAAATCTTCCCATCTGTAGCTTGCAAACATCATTTGCACTTCTGCAAATGAATCATGACACATTCGGTAATCATGACATGGGAACATTTGCTGTCACTGATGCCAAACCAGACATGATGTGTCATGCATCTTGAAAAACTTGGGTTGTATAAAAACATAGTCAGTGAATATCATATAAAATGTTGTTTTTATGTTTCTCAGACCTATTGTATGACTTTATATTGTATAGAATATGTAATAACATAAATACGAATAGGTTAATATTATGTAAAGTCACGTGTGCTTACAATAATTTTTTTAACATCTGTATGTGTGTTGTGTGTGTGCTTGTGTGTACACACACAATACAAAATTTAATTGTATTGTAAGCTCTCATAAATAACAATACCCTATTTATATTAAGGAGTGCTTTATGAGCTGAGCTGCTCCCTATAAAATATTGCCAAAGCATTTCAATAAAAAGCAGCTTTAGCATATATTTCCCTCGTGTTACTATAGAGTTAAAACAATAAAATCAAGACATTAAAGTAGCATTTCCGTTTCAAGTTCGTGAGTTTTCTACCGAATCAGTTCCCATGAACACACATGGCTGGTTTTATGAAGAGACACTTTTATTGCAACACCAATTCTTGAGCTGATTCATCCACTCGGAGGAACCGAAGCTCAGATGGGGAACTGACAGCACAGGAGGAGGACCTACACGAACACATCCACTCCTCAAGGAACGCCGATAACATTTTGTGTTGGGAATATAAACAACACCAGGAGTTACATTGTTGCCAGTTGCCGGGAATTATTTGTTACTTTGAAACGCGTCGGTTACTCGCTGTGAAAGTGAATGGATACAAAGTTGTTTTTCTTTTTTTCTTTCCGAGCAAGTTTTTAGCCGCCTGGCTAACCAGCTGAGATATGAAGACTTCGGCTCCACAACAGATTTACAGACTCAGTATTTACTCTTAGTGAGCTTTTATGAGAACTTTTATTTCGATTTATTTCAGTGGAGTCCAACATATGTGTTGTGAAACAGCGAGCAAGTTTGCGTAAGTAAGTTGATATTTCTTCATAACAAAAGATCTGAACTGGCTGACATGATAGAGCTCTGCTGCTTTTATGCATGTATGTATGTATGTATTTCTTTATGTAATTAAGTATGAATTAATTTACTTATTTCAAATGTATTTGTTTTATTTTAACTTATTACATTTTAAATTTGAATTATTTTATCACTTTCTTATTTTAGTCTATATTTGTATTTATTCTATATATCTATATTAAATTTTTCGTACTTGATTTTAGAGCTTTTAATTATAAATGCCCTTTTTAAATGTTTATTCATATTTTATTATAGACGCCTTTTGTTTACATTTAAACTACGCTGAAATTTAGCCTGCAAGTAAACACGCTTATCAAAAATTCATTTATTCATGTTGGATAAAGTCAGATTTTTCAGCTTTTCTCATTTCGCCTTTGGGTGGAAATGTCTGTAGTGTTGACACCATAGCTGAGTTGTTTATTAACATTTACAGCTCAATATGCTAGACAGAATTTGACACAGTGTTTTGTCATATAGTCATGATTAGGTTTAGTTTTGACAGTGAACTTACTCACTTTCCCACCCTCTTGATCTACTCCACCCAGAGACATGTCCCCTCATGCACAAGTACCTGGGGTGGGTGGATCACCTGTTCAGGGTAATATTATAGTTTATTTATGTCTTGATTGTCTACCATTTAAGGGCTGGGGTAATACTAGTGTCTGGTTGATGTTGGCGTTGTAGGGGTGTTTTGTGTATGTCTGCGGTTGCTGATGACTCTTTTGATAACCAAACCCCAAACGCAGAGTTGCATAGGCATACCTGGAAGCAGGTGGCTTGGAGAAAAGAGATAAAGGATTTATACCGCCTTTCTGGTTGTGGGTTAACGTCATGAGAACTTCCTCCTCGTACGCAGTTGGGAAGTTGAAGTCAGGATGATTGGAGTTAGACGGCTTACCGTAGACCCTCGCAAGTTGTAATTAACAGCTTGGTCTGGCCCATCCAAACCTACGCAGCACCATGTGTGAACTTTGCCGTGTCCAATTTCATTCCAGACATCTGAGTCACAAAAAACAAGCTTGGAAATACTACACCAGATTAAATTTGTAGAACCATCGTTATGGACATTCTGCTGATCCGGCCTTCCTGTGAATCAGGAAACACAGGCTAGGCCTTCCTGCACACGCTCGCAGACACAAATGGGTCAGTAGATGCGATGATCAAGGGGGATGGGATCTGGCTCGAATCACGGAGAGATTCCAGCGCATACGTTAGATGTAGGTCATCCAGAACAAAGGCATCATTTTTGGGTCCGGCTGATCAAATGTGGTCGTATTTACCGAATTATGTCGTTCAATCGCAGTGCCAAGAAATTCCAGCATGTCTTCACTCTCAGCGTAATGTGCAACGTGTCCAAAACACTTTGGCCGCAGATGAGGGCTTGAGTTAGAGCTGCCAGATCCGTCCCGTCTACAGTATAGGCACAGGAAAGAGGAATTTCAAGTGGCCTCTTTTTGTTGCATAGACACCAGTGCTTATTAACATGCATGAAATCGTGCATATTTTCCTCATTGATGTGCTGACCGCTCGTTCTTGTGCCACAATGAAGGCCCTTCTATTATGCGCACATGGATGTGGAAATACTTGGAATGCCCGTCCTTTTCGTGCAGTGGCTGAAAGAAGCTTTTGGAGAGGAGTGAAATTGAATTACATTATGCTCAAGTGTGTTAATGCATGGCAGTGCTTGGGACAGCCCAGCTGGAGAGGGTGGGAGTGGGGGTGGTGGGTGTTCCTGGGGATGGAGGCCCCCAGAATGCTTTGTCTTCTCCCATGTTCCTGTGGTTGTCCGTCTCCTCTTTGTTAGGGTTTTTATTTTTGGTTTCACTGCTGACCTTGACAGTGACGATCTTTGGTTTCCTGCATTTATGCAGCATGCAGGGACCATCATCTTTACGTGTGCAAAATGTGCTTGTCAGCTGAACTGTCGGTTGGATGCATGATATTAAAACTGACATTGCATTTTTGGTGATATATATAGTTATATGAACAAAAAAACAGGAATTTGGAATTTTCTACAGAGTATTTGAACAGCAATATTTAGAAGAAATGAATCATGCTAGAATTTTGTTCGGGAGTGCATTTGCATAGACAATATAAATAGAAAAAAATATTCTGAAAAAAAGCTTACTCTGAAGATGTTTTTTGAGTGTGAAATACTTTTAGGGCTGCAAGATTTGGAAAAACATTTGGGTGTCATACTTTACAAAAAAAATTAGCAATTTTTATATATATTTTTAAACTTATTTTTCTCCAACAAATCAACTCAAACCTCTTTCAGTAACCATTTCAGTTTTAAATAAATCTTTGAATCTTTGAAAAAGAAAGGAATCTTTGAAAGTTTAGTCTTCATAACCTACATTCCCACTGTTTTGACCAATTCAGTATAACTAAAAATTGTCATAATTGTAATAATAATAATAAAAAATAATGATTTTATCCTGATTATGAAAATGAGAATATTGTGATAATAAAATAAATAAATAATACCGTAATGTAAAATAAATACCATAAAATAATAAAAACCAAGCAATAAACAATTAAAATTATAATACTTAAATGTATGTCTTCATTTTTTGGTAAACGGTAAACCATAGAGCTCAGAACAGCTTGAGAAGACACTGAAACACTGTTTCATGAACTGCATGTGTGTAAATGCTGTGCTTGAAACCATTGTAATTAAATTACTTGAAGCTATATTGTGATGTTGATTTTGTTTTGATATATAATATATATATATATATATATATATATATTGTGTTGCACTAAGTTGAACCCACTTGTTGAGTTTGCTTTTTTCCTTTGCAGGCTTCAAAGTGAAGGAAGAATGGCAGAGGAACTGACTCCTACAGGAAAAGCGTTCTTTGGTAATCTTTATTAACTTCATTGCACCACAAAGGAAGGGTTTCTTCCTTGATAGGCTCGCTTTTGCAATGCCACACAGTCCTGCGGTGTGACGGCAGCCTCGTCGTCATGCTGGCCCTTGGACTGGACCATGGAAAAAGAGGGGGGAATGTCGTCGCAGAGAAGACTGTGACAACAACGGCAGTGTGGCCGATCACGCGAGAGCCTGGCGTCAACATCAAGCAGAAAATCTCTCAGTGGGAGGGACTCAGCCAGCAGGAGGACGTCCGGAGTGGGAATATTAAGCCCCAGCGGACTCTTGCATCTCGCAGGCTTTCAGGGGACCTCCTTGGAAATGGTCTTGACGGCAATGATGGAGGTCGTAACAAAGCGACTGTATCAAAAGCCAAAAGCCTGGGTTTGGATTTCAGGGAAAACCAGATTACTTTAAGACCGGTTACAGGTGAACTCCAGTCTGATTTCCTAAGAAATCAAATTCATTCAAATAAATTAGTTACATCAACTCCTGTGACTAAGCCTTTAAGCACTGTAACCCAAGTCCAAGTGGCTGAACTGAATGTTAAAAGCAATAATATCAAGACAAACCATTTCACAGATGTCGAAATTACATCCCTACCTCAATGTGTAGATGATCCAGAGGCGTCATTGCCTCCGGGGAACTTTTACACCTCCAGGGGTTTCTGGAAACGACTGGAGGCTGATGACTCTTTCTGGGAGAAGGATTCCACGATGGTGACTAAGGGTCTTGGTGAAATTGGACCTTCTTCTCCTCCACCTAAACCACAGCGCACATTCCAGTACAAGGGTGCGAGCAGTCCGCCCGGCCAGTGGATCCAACCTGAGAACCAGACTCCATCAGTCAGCAAATCGAATCAAGTCCGGAAGCATGACATCATACTAAAGCCACCCAGCTGTCCACCTCCTCCTTGTCCAGTCAACACTATCAACGGGTTTTCCAGAAACAGAAAGAACAGGTGAATACTTTTCCCACAGTGCAGATTACATTACACAGCTAATCCCCCACATAAGAAAAGGAAATGAAGAAGGTTTTAGTACAGCGTCCAACAGTTTCTTGTTCATGAATAGATCTCATCAGATGCTGCATTAAATATATTAAGGTAATCACTTATAATATATACAAAATATTACAACATTTAGAATTGGTTTAGTTATTATAAACAAAGTCTTTCTTTCATTGAGGTTTTTAGAGTTGGTAGCAGGCATGAATGCAACAAAACAATCATATGGCTTACAAGTTCCTACAGGGGGAAGGGAGACAAAAAGAAGATCAAACACACATTTGCCATCAATTATTTCTGTTCTTTCATTGTTGAAGTCTTTAACAGCATTTTTAGATTCATATGATGCCATTTCCACCATTGTACTTGTCCACTCTTTCACTTCTGTTTTGAGTTTCTAATTTTAAAGTAATATTATTTCCACTTTTGGTGTTCGACCCAGTTTGTCGTATTTAGATTTTTCTGCATCATTAGTAATGCCGTGCCATCAAATGAGTCATTAAATAATTGGGTTAATAAAATCGCAGATTCCAAAAGCTAGTACTACAATGTGATCGAACAACTTCCTCATATAATTATATTGTACAAAAAAGCGGGTTGATAACCCTTTATAAATAATGTTTTGTCGACTTTCAGAACCTGTTAAACCTGGTCACAAATGATATATCCTCACGAACAAATAGGTGTTGTCCTGAAACGTTCCCAAACCGACATGCCTTACCTTGATTAACAGCTCAAATCATGTGGATTGTTGAGGAGAGGTATGCTATTCGTTTTCAAAATAATCAGATTTTAAAAATCCCATAGATTTACGTTGAAGGACCTGAGCCAGAATATCATAGAGTAGAGAATATGAAATATGTTCACAAAACTTGCTCCGGTCCACATGTGAACTATGATCGGCACAGTGAGTGTAGTTAAACTCATCACAGTGTTCAGTGCAGAAACCGCTCTCTCATGCGCACACATGTTGTTACTGAGGTGAACTGACAGCGCAGAAGAACAAAATTGCTCCAAATTTTTTTTTTAAATCACCACTTTTCCCTTAATAATAGACATGATGAATGCTATTGTTGATTTCACTGATGTACAACCTGTTTATATGTTAATATCTCAAAAAATGTGTTTTAGGGTTTCATGACACTTTAAAGCAGGGATCCTCAAATCTGGCCCACGAGATCGACTTTCCTGCAGAGTTTAGCTGTAACCCTAATCAAATACACCTGAACATGCTAATCAGTGTCTTCAGGATCATTCGAAAATCACAGACAGGTGAGTTTGATCAGGGTTGGAGCTAAACTCTGCAGTGGATTGGCCCTCCAGGGAAAGATTTGAGGAACCCTGCTTTCAAAGTGACAGTTTAGCCAAAAAAATCACCTAATGTCTTTTTTTTTTTTTTTTTCTGAACATAAGGAAGATATTGTGAAAAGCATTGGACCGCCATTGACTTTCATAGTATGGGAAAAAAACACTAAGGGGCCATTTACACTCTTCCGTTTACATATTTCCATTGCAATGCACTACTTTCCCATTGTTTTTCTATCTAAACATGCACTAGACGGACATGCATGACCGTTGCGCTCATGGCTAGCATCTTTTGCAGTGTATTGCACATGATTGCTACATTTTTAAGACGTTAAAATAATTTCAGCTTTTACATGCAGCACCGCTCATCAATGTCAGTTCCAAAATAGTGGACCAAACTGAAGACCCCAGAGGCGGGGCAAGTGTTGCAAGCTTTTGTTTTAAAAAAAAAAAAAAAACATTCCTAAACTTTGCATCTCACATTTTTGACGCTTTCTGTGTGATCTGCCCCTAAAGCATTCTTGCAATATCTTCTGTATTCCAGAGAAGAAAGGTTTTGAATGACGGTGAATAAATGATGACAGATTTTTTTGGGTGATTTTGTTTAAAAACCACTCATCTACTTGTTGTACTCGTTAGCTGGACATCTTTGTGTCGGAGGACAGCATGGAGAGTTTAGCTGCGAGTGGGTGATAGTTTAGCTGTCTGGCCTCGTCCCCAGCTGTGATGTCAGCTGTTCTTTGGCAGAATCGCAGCCCATTGTCCACATTTGGCCTACTTCTATTTCAATGAAGCTTGCTGAGGTCACTCGAGGGCTTTCTGAACACTCTTATGGTCACGCTGTTGTGTTTACTCCTTCCTCTAATTGTTTTTCATCTTGATTATTTGGAACCCAGTGTCTGTTCCAGTCATAAAGTATCAATTCTATTCTAATCATGTCTATTTTAACTGTTTGATATGAATTCTGGAACATTCATTTTTGGATTAATGGTTGCCCTTTATGAAAAACCCAAAACTTGTTGTTGGATCACAATACAGGGACTGCTCACACTCTTGGTCCCTTTCTCCACAGGAAGTCATTTGAGTTTGAGGATGTGGTACGGCGGACAGCCCAACAGGCCTCTAGAGGGAAGGAGGGCCGCCGATCAGGTCTTTACCACGCCCGGTCTGAAGACAGCATCTATGAGGACATCATCTGTGAGTGATTCTGAAAACGCCAAGACACATGTCATCGATTGGATATTACTGTGAAGCACAGTAGAAAACATGTCTGCACTGACTTTCTTACCGTCCAAAAGTTTGGGTTCAGAAAGATTTTTTTAAAGAAATTAATATTTTTATTTAGGAAGGATACATTAAACTGATCAAAAGTGACAATACAGACTTAGAATGTTACAAAAAGAGCAGAAAATCAGCTTATTCGGATTTCTGAAAGATTGTGTGACACAGAAGACTGGAGTAATGATGCTGAAAATTCAGTTTTGCTATCATAGGAATAAATTATATTTCAAATATATTCAAATAGAAAACATTTGATCAAATAAATGCAGCTTTGGTGAGCATAAGAGACTTCAAATGTATTGAAAAATCTTTTGAATGGCAGTGTAGTTTTTAGTTTTGTTAGTTTTAGTTGTGCATTAATTAACATGCTTACACAGACAGATGTCTTTCTCTGTTTCTGAGATGGCATGTAAGTTTAAAAAAGCTTCCCAAGAGAGCTGCATTAGACCATCTAGCTATTTTTGAAAGCAAAAGGTCATCTTATTTGCCGTCTAGTTGATTTTGAAAACATGTTGTTTGCACGTTCCTATTTGTATTATAGCTAGAGTAGAGAACACTAAAATGTGTTTTTTTGGCATACTTATTAATACGGTAGCTAAAACTTTCAAATTTGCAACTAATCATTTGCAGCGGATATGTCAAAAGAGAACCCATATGAAGACATCAAGCTTTCTCCTATGTGTTTACCTATAAGACGACCACGGAACTACACAGTTCGACAGAGTGAGAGCCCACACATCAAGGTGACTGTCATTTTAAATTCATAGTGATTTTGTCAGATTTCAGTAAGTAGCATATGCACTCGATCAAAGGTTTGGTTTCAGTAAAACTTTTTTTTTTTTTTTTTAAAGAAGTTAATTATTTTATTCAGCAAGGATGTATTGATCAAAAGTGAACTCATAACAAATTTCTTTATGAACTAAAAAACCGGTTCTTTTAAATCTTCTAGTCATCAAAATGCATCATGGTTTCCACAGAAATATCAAGCAGCAGCTGCTTTCAACATTGCTAATAATAAAAAATGTTTGTAATGAGTAATGGCTGCTGAAAATTCAGCTTTGCCATCATAGGAACAAATTAGATTTTTAAATACATTTAAATAGAAATCGGTTGTTTTAAATTGTTATTAGATTCTACCGCTTTATTGCATTTTTTGATCAAATAAATGCAGCCTTGTTGAACATAAGATACTTCTTTCAAAAACTGCATTCTCAGAGCCATTTTTTTTTTTAATTAGAAAAATTAATTTTACATTAAGGCCACTGGCTAATTGTTGAACTAAACTATCTGTTTTCCCACTTCTTCTCTTGTCTGTTACTGTATGCAGCTCTCACCGAAGCACTTCACACTATTACCTAACGGCGACAGGCTGCATAAAATGGGGCGGGACCGCAAAGAATCCATAACGTCACCTACACGTACCTCGACTACAAACACTCCTAAATCATCAGCAGCCAGACCTGCTACTACATACAAGACAATCCGACAACCCCCGGTAAACCCACATGCTTAAATACGTGCCTCACACGTCATTAAACATTGCTCAACATGTGTCTGCCGTCACCTGTTTCTCTGATTGTATGCATATGAACTTTAACCACACTTTTACATGACATAATAAATTCTTTAGTATTTTATAAACTGAGAGAAACAGAAGCTGCACCTAAATGCTGACCATACAGCCCAGCATCTTGAGAAAAAGACCTAATATAACCTACAGGAGTAGATGATACAGAGTTCAAAAATATTCATACAAACTTAACATTAGGGAAAGTTTTTTCACAAAATAAAAATGTATATATCAGCTTTAATGCACTTAGACAAAGTCAAAAGTTACAGTTTTAATGACAAAAATAAGTGTTCAAAATTATGTTCAAAAACTCCATTTAATGTCAGAAATTTACATAAACACAAGTCTTTTTCACAAAATCTGTCATTTTCTGTCACTGTTTGGATGTAGTAAAACACCCGCGGATGTAGCATGAAACATCTGTGTCGTGTTTACATTTTCTTCTGTCATTGGTAATAATTCTAACCGTGAAATGAGGATTAGGCATTAAATCAGGAATAGGCACAAAATGATTCATGCATGTGAAAATCTGCAGAGAATAGTTGTAACCTGGCTTAGAAGAAAATAGGAATCATGTCTTCATGGCAGTTTTTCTGCTGATTAAGGGATAATACAAAACCTTACCTTACAAGTGGTTGTCGAAAGCAAAAAATGCAATGAAATGCATTATATTTTGTAAGAAAGTGTGAATTGCTTGAGCAATACATGCTCTATTTTGTAAGTAAGAAACAAGTATTGGAATTCATTCAGAAAATATGATTCAGGGTAATTATTTTATATACATAAATAATTTTTGATGCATTTGATACATAAACCATTTCTCTAGCCTGTTTTGTCCCAGTCCTCATTAATAAAATAGCAGTGAATATAAGAAGAAAGAGAAACAGACATGAAAAACATAGTCTGAGTAGAAATTTCAGCTCTGATGCTTGAGCAGGAAGAGGGAAGGGGAGGGAGGAAGTGGTGAGAAGATGGATGGATGGTGGCAGGAAACATGAGAGGTTGAGGATTATCATGAAGTGCCTGTGCATCAAACTGGACGCAGCTGCTGACTAATCAGCTATATTCAGCTTTGTCAGTATGATCCATACAGTTATTTTGGAAAAGCTAAAATCAGCAGGCCGAGGCAGCGTAGATGAAGCTCATGGAGAAATGCTGTTTTAATAATGAGAGCGAGCAGAAAGGGGAGGCAAGAACCCGCCTTTTTCAACCCGCCTTCATCACCCATTTTAACATCAAACAGCATGTGGGAAATGTGGAAGTTGTTCAATCAGATGTCAAATTCTTTTGTAGGTTGTGGTGACTGGTTAGCGCAGATGTTCAAAGTGAAACATTTTGGTTTTATTTATATATTCTATTAGTAGGCTATTTATTAATATTCTGAATTGGCTTTTGTTTTTATATTTCCTGATTTCAGTTGAACTTTATTATAACTTTTAGTAATTGTGTTTTGTGATTTTTGTTAGTTTTTTGTAATATTCCTATTAGCTTTTCAGTTTTATTTTTTTTAGTAATTTTAGTACTTCAACTTAAGCATATTTTATATCATATCTTTGCCAAAGCAACATTTCTCATTTAAGAAACTAAATTTTGTTTTTCATCTACAATTTCTATATTATTTAATTTCAGTTATCAAAAACTATTTTTCATAGGCTAGTTAACAATAACAACACTGGTTTGGACATATCTATAACAGCAGCACTCTTTACCAGTCTTATGCACATTTTCAAAGCTTTTTCTCATTTTCATCCCATCAAATGTCTAAACTAATATAAAACTGATAAATAGTTATAAAACAATGTTCTTTATTTCTTAAACTGCTTCTTTTTTTTTGAAGAAGAAGAAGAACCTGCTTGCTGAGTCAGTTTTTTTATGCACAGTATTGCTTGTTTTTAGTTTAAAATAATGCATTTAAAAAGAAAAAAATATATATATTAGAATTGATAATACTAAATGATGTATAATGTGATTTAGAAGGAAGACATAGTGTTGATGAAGCAGTACTTCAGCTTTGTTGAGGGGTACATTAGACCAAAATAGCTGGGACACACTGTGCAAATCAACAATAAATGTTTAAAAATAATCTTTCTTTATGAAAATTGTTGATTGAGGCATATTTTTACTATTCATTTATATTTTTAATCATACTATTAATGATTGAATCTTTTGCTGTCATTTTATGTTTTAGTATGCTTTCCTTCTAACTTCTAATCATCAGCACTTGTATGTCATGTGTGTAACTTACATTAAAAAAGTCCAACTCTGACAGCTTGTAATTGAGCCTAAAACTAGACTGCATGCTGTCATCATGGTACTTCATTTCAAGAGCATCTCGAGACAGTAAAGATTCATGAACCCACATTCAACTCTTTTTTTTCTATCTGCTATGAATCAAAGTCATGACTTTTTCGTTTCTAAGCTCAAATACATGTTTGTATTGTTTAGTGTATTGCATTCTGGAACCTAGCAACCTCATAAAATCACTCTTCCGTGACGCTATTTGAAACTCATGTGGAGGTCAAAGCAGCGCATGATGCTTGCTCTGAGTGGTGCCTAAAAGGCCTTTACTGTCCACACACATGGTGAGCATTATGTGTTTATCGGGGGAAAGCACCACCACGCTGTTTCCGCTCATCAAGGGCAGATGCCACAACAGTGTGCTGTCTCACTGCTCTCGCTGTGTGATGTGGGCAGACGTCTATGCTCTCCATGACTGTGAATCATAATTAGCATGTCACTTCTGCTCCGGCCAGACATACACATATAGACACATGTCGCTGGTCATTATGATGCATCTAGTCTCATGGTTGTAGTTTTGTATATTGTTTACATGTGTTTTTGAATTTAAAACATTTATTTGTTTGGCTTCCATTTTAATTGCATTTTGTAAATGTGTTTTATGTTCACTACAAAAGTTTGGAGTCTGTAAGATTTCTTTATTCAGCAAGGATGCATTAAATTGATTAGAAATGGCAGTAAAGACTTAAGGTCCTTGCACACTGAGTCAGAAATTTTCGAATGCGTTTTTTCGTTTTTCCGTATTCTTCATCCTTTCCTATCAAAATGCTTGTTACGGATGCAAACAATGCAGAGAATCATACCCGATCCGAATTTTTTATGACGGACGAAAGTGTTCAATGACCTTTAGGTTGTTGCCAAAGAACTATTCTTTTGAACATTCTATTCAGCCAAGCATACTGAAATAAAAAATGTATATCATTTTCCACAAAAATATTAAGCACCACAACTGTTTTCAACATTATAATGACAAGAAATGCTTCTTGAGAAGCAAATCAACATATTAGAATGATTTCTGAAGGATCACATGACACTGAAGACTGGAGAAATGAGGCTAAAACTTCAGCATTCCATCAAAGCAATACAGGTGCATCTCAATAAATTAGAATGTCGTGGAAAAGTTCATTTATTTAAGTAATTCAACTCAAACTGTGAAACTCGTGTATTAAATAAATTCAATGCACACAGACTGAAGTAGTTTAAGTCTTTGGTTCTTTTAATTGTGATGATTTAGGCTCAACAAATAAGAATACTTCATAAGACCAATAAAAAAAACATTTTTAGTGAATTGTTGGCCTTCTGGAAAGTATGTTCATTTACTGTACATGTATTCAATACTTGGGGCTCCTTTTGCTTTAATTACTGCCTCAATTCGGCGTGGCATGGAGGTGATCAGTTTGTGGCACTGCTGAGGTGGTATGGAAGCCCAGGTTTCTTTGACAGTGGCCTTAAGCTCATCTGCATTGTTTAGTCTGGTGTCTCTCATCTTCCTCTTGACAATACCCCATAGATTCTCTATGGGGTTCAGGTCTGGTGAGTTTGCTGGCCAATCAAGCACACCAACACCATGGTCATTGAACCAACTTTTGGTACCTTTGGCAGTGTGGGCAGGTGCCAAGTCCTGTTGGAAAATGCAATCTGCATCTCCATAAAGCTTGTCAGCAGTAGGAAGCATGAAGTGCTCTAAAATTTCCTGGTAGATGGCTGCGTTGACTGTGGACTTCAGAAAACACAGTGGACCAACACCAGCAGATGATGTGGCAGACCAAATCATCACTGACTGTGGAAACTTCACACTGGACTTCAAGCAACATGGATTCTGTGCCTTGATTTCCAAATGAAATGCAAAATTTACTTTCATCTGAAAAGAGGACTTTGGACCACTGAGCAACAGTCCAGTTCTTTTTCTCCTTTGCCCAGGTAAGATGCTTCTGACATTGTCTCTGGTTCAGAAGTGGCTTGGTAGCCCTTTTCCTGAAGACGTCTGAGCGTGGTGACTCTTGGATGGACTGACTCCAGCTTCAGTCCACTCCTTGCGAACCTCTCCCAAGTGTTTGAATCAGCTTTGCTTGACTGTATTCTCAAGCTTGCAGTCATCCCTGTTGCTTGTGCACCTTTGCCTACCCAAATTCTTCCTTCCAGTCAACTTTGCATTTAATATGCTTTGATACAGCACTCTGTAAACAGCCACACCTTTCAGTAATGACCTTCTGTGACTTACCCTCTTTGTGGAGGGTGTCAATGTTCATCTTCTGGATCATTGCCAAGTCAGCAGTCTTCCCCATTATTGTGGTTTCAAAGAACAAGAGATACCCAGAATTTATACTGTAGGGATGGTCATTTATTCAAACTCAAATGTAAATATTCTGATATTTTGAGATACTGAATTTTGACTTTAATGAGCTGTAAGCTCTAATCATCAAAATGAAAACAAAAAAAACGTTTGAAATGTTTTACTTTACATGGAATGAATCTAAAATTATATGAAAGTTTCACTTTTTGAAATGTTACAAGAAACAAATTAACTTTTTCATGACATTCTAATTTGAGATGCACCTGTAAATTACATTTTAAAATATTAAAATAGTAAACAGTTATTTTAAACTGTAAAAGTATTTCATGATATTACTGTTTTTACTGATAAAAAATAAACATAAGAAAACATTTAAAAATCTTACTGACCACAAACTTTTGAACATTAGTGTACAAACTAAAGTTGTAATTAACCTGGAATATTTTAGTATACAAAAATGAAATCTTGTTTGTTTCTTATGCAGCTTGTAAACCGGATCCAGGAGATATTTGAAGCCAAAAGAGGAAGGAAACGAGTTTGGGCAACAGCAACCAGAGGTAAGAGGATACATATTTCATATTTACCTGGTTTACCAAGAGAACAAGTCTAATCAGGCAGTAAATGTGGTGGTGTTGTTTTTTTTGGCAGATGAATTAAGTGGAACAGAGAGTGATCCTGAGGAGAGCTCTAAAGGTCAGTGTCTCCTTCAGGCCTCGGCTCAGAGAACTCTTGTTTATTCAAGTTTAACTTGTATATCAAACCAGTTGAGCAGTTTTTCTAAACCCATCGAGGCTGTTTACATTCTTTTCCCATAGATCGCTCCCAGCGAACAGTGTACGTTCAGTCAACTTTAAAGCGACGGCCAGATTACCGTACTTTAGAGAGGGACCTGATCCAACTACAAGAGCAGCAGCTTTTCCAGCAATTTGTAGTGGTGTCACTTAGAAAAGCTTCCCCTGGAAACGCATACATTCCTGAGATCACACAACAGTTCCCTACGAAGGTAAAGAGACCTAATAATTCTAATGACAAATTCTGGAAATAATGTATGGATTATTGGAATTTTGAAAATGAATTTTAATTTTAAATTAATTATAATTATTTTTAAGTTATTATTTTATATATATATATATATATATATATATATATATATATATATATATATATATATATATATATATATATATATATATATATATATATATATATATATATATACACACACACACACACACACAACATTCATATGTTGTAATTAAGATTTATTTTATATAAATGTAATAAAATATATATTTATATATATGACCTATAATGTAACTCAAGATTATTTTATAAATATAATAAAATATAATCAAAATATTTTTATTACATTTACAGTTTAATTTAAAATTAAAATCTTTGTTATAATATACAATTATATATTATATATATTTATATGTTGTAATATTTATTTTATATAAATGTAATGAAATATAAATATTTACATTTTACTTTTAATTTTAAATACATTTTGATTATATAAATAAGAAATCAATATAGAAAAATGTCATTAATATCTATTTGATTATACAAAATATTTTTCTGTCTTTATTTTGTATTTAGTTTGAGAAGTCTTCACGTCTGTCTCGTGAGGCTGAAGACAGATTAAGGGCCATTCCCAAGTTTTGTTTTCCTGACTGTCATGACTGGCGTCCCTCCTCGGACCACAACAGGTAACATGCTAATATTACACAATTTATGTTACTTGGCTGACTAATTCACACTCCTAATATAATCTTTGATTATCGCCCACAGTGAAACATTTTCTTTTGTCCTAACGGGGGAGGACGGGAGTCGCTTATTTGGATACTGCCGCAAAATCCTGGTGAGTTTGTAAACATAATCACACCTGCTCAATTAAAAATGATACTTTGCCCAAACATGCACATTCTGTCACTTTTTCTTCATTGTCATTCCAAACATAAATCATCATGCAGGTTTGAAAAACGTGACGGTGATTTAATAAATGATATGGGAGAGAATATTGGGTGATCTCAGTTATATAAATCTGCACTAACCTTGACCTTTGACATGTGTCTTGCAGCCCAGTGGGAAGGGGAAGAGGCTGCCTGAAGTTCACTGCATCATCAGCAGACTGGGCTGCTTCAATCTCTTCTCAAAGGTCAGGGACATTTCAGAGATCAGATATGAATTTCCTGTTTAATCAGCACTAAACTTTTAAGACAGATGCTGAATTGTAACTATCTGAAATGTTTGAGAGCAGATCTTGGAGGAGGTGGAGAGGAGGAGAGAGATTTCCCCTGCCTTGGTTAATCCTTTCATGCACAGTGTCATGGAAGCTCCTTTTCCCGCTCCTGGACGCACCATCACTGTCAAGAGCTTCCTGCCGGGCTCCGGCAATGAGGCAAGATATTGTTTAACTCAGGAAAGATCATGTTTATTCCTTTAGTTTATACATTTAGTTTGGTATTCTACCTTTTAGTACTACATGTGGGGTTTCTTGAAAAAATCACAGATTCTAGTCTACGTCTTGGAATATATGTACCAAATGAGAATTTTTATTGTATATTGCCATCTGAACAAATAAGTCTGCCACGTTTGTTCTGACCAACTGAGGAAAAAAGCATTACAATAAATCGCGCTACCAATGGTGATTTAATCTAAAGATCGGTTAGCTCATATATCATATATACATCTAACTGTGCAAAGTATTATTATTGTATAGTGTGTATTAACGTGTAGATTTAAGTTTCTGTACAGTCTAATCTAATTGTCATGCCATTCGAATTTCATATTAAGAAATTCTTTTAACCCAAAAAGCTAATTATTCCCTTCGAAGTGGTTTTCTTTAAAATACAAATCTTGTGTAGGAAGGCTGTAATCAGAAGCACATTTAAAACTGGAATATAATTTAAATTATAATTCATTCACATGTGTTTCATAAACACATAATCCTTTCTGGATTACAATCCGCCATCAAAATGATACATTTAATTATTCTAGCTGCTGTGAGAAAAGGCTATAAATGATCCGTCACCTGCAGGATCCTCACATACGATAGCAAACTAGCCGGGACAGCTTCTTTATGTTTCAGACGTGATGTAATGATGCAGTGCCATGCTTGAATTTCCAGCGAAAACCTACCCATACCACTCAAATTAGAAAACATTATTATAAGCTAACCGTTGTGAATCGGGATAAAGTCAGGTGATAGTTTTGAACACTGGCTGGTTATGTACTTGCTCAAATATTGATTTTGGATCATTTTTAACCAAAAAAAAAGTTATGGACTGCATCTTTAAAGATCGTGTCCATATCATCCCAAAACACATGCCACTGGTCAGATGAAAATCAGTTAGTTATAATAATATCAAATAATCTTTTCAAAGAAAGTCTTTCACTTGAACATTAAACAATTTAACAACCAGTGACATGTTAAAATTAACTTCAACCATATATCAAAAAATCATCTTAAATCATGTAAATAAAAACTTTTTCAACATGGTAGGAAAATCATATGCACATTTCGACAGCCTTTTTACTATGAACTTTGACCTTGGAAGTGCTTTTCTACAACTTTCTATATTTTCAAAACTGTTTTTATAACATGATAACGCCTGTGACAAAAAATATTATTAAAAATAAAAGTAATATTATTAATTTTATTTTGCATAATTGTTGTATCTTGTTCTTATGCTTAACCCTGGAAAATAATAATTTAAAATAAATTAATATTTTTAATAAAATGTAATTATGAATAATTAAATGTATTTAATTAAATAATCATTTATTATTTATTATATTGTTTTTTTTTTTTTTTCTTGTTTTAAAAGAAAACGATTTTCCGAATATGTACTGTTTTTTTGGGCCTTGACATTCAAATGATTGAAATGATTGAAAAAAAAAAAAAACTGTACAAAACAAAATAGTCAAACTATTTCCTATTATTTTATATATTGTTGTTATACAATTTTGCCTTTTACATGGAGTTTCTTAACTATTTGAAACCGTTTTAATTACTCAAAGAACATGTTTGTCACTGTCTTCTGAGGATCATCCGTGTCTCTGTTGTATGTGTAGGTTCTGACTCTGTGCAGGCCGGTGGACTCTCGTTTGGAGCACGTGGACTTTGAGAGTTTGCTGCAGTGTCTCAGTGTGACCAGACTCCTGCAGGTCTTCGCTTCTCTGCTGCTGGAGAGGAGGGTGATCTTCATCGCAGACAAACTCGGGTACAGACCACCACCCGTGCTGATACCCAAATGTAGCAATCTGAATGCCAGCCAGAATTAAATTCAAACCTAACTCTGTTTGTCCATGGCCAGTGTCTTATCCCGATGTGCCCATTCTGCCTTGGCGTTGCTGTATCCCTTCACGTGGCAGCACACGTTCGTACCGGTGCTTCCTGCCAGCATGCTGGACATATGCTGCTCTCCCACTCCTTTTGTAATGGGGGCGCTGTCTCCATCCTTGCCTGAGGTGCTGGATATGCCCATTGAGGAGGTCAGTCACTTTGAAGGAGCCTATTTAAGTCCACTTAGAATTTTTTCCACCAAAATTGGTAGCAACTAAGTTTTTAGTAATAATTTCAACCATCTTTCTGACCTGTAGACCTTAGTCAGGGTAGTGCTATATTTAATATTTTACAGGAATTAAATTGAGGCTGTGAGGGATAGAAATACAGTGCGTTCAATGGATTGTACTTTTGTTTAGCAGCTAATGTTCATCTGATGCAACCTCTTTCTGAAAATAACTTTCAACAGACGAACAGATGTTCAACAGATGTTCTAGGACCTGTATACAGTGCGTATCACAGCCTCATTTTCATCTACATAAAATTGAATAAGCTGACTAAGATCCACGGAATAAAGATCTTTGTCTACATTATCTGTTATGATTTAATAAACCCTGAATAGGTATTGGTGGTCATGTGCGAATGTGCTAAAGATTTCTAGAGATTTTCTCAGATTAGTTTGAATAATTTGACTGGGTTATGAACAAGAGTGTTTTATTTCAAAACAATCCAGTTTTATATGATGCACAAAACTTTTCAGTCTTGCCTGTAGAAAGGGAATTTTCTCAAACGCTGTCATGGATACCATATAAGATGCTTCTAATCAACAGAGGAGAGCTCTGAGATTTGATTACGACTAAGGCCGGAGTTTAATTTAATAACCGCCATGCCTTGAATTGTTTCCATTGTTTAATAGCTTGAAATTCTCCATGCCAGCAATAAAATACTATTTGACGGAAGTATAAGGTATTAAATCATATCTATAAGAGGATCCAAGTTTAAGTCTACCAAAAAAGTAGTACTTGTTTTGCATTTGAGGTGCTACACACCCATCTGTGTTGCACGAGTTTTAAAATGTTCTTTATTACAATAAAATAAGAATGGTTCACTAAAAGGTTCTTTGATCAACCAAAAATGAGTCTCTTACTGCAAAATGCTCCATTTGGAGCCTTTATTTTATTAAAGTCTAGCAGATGCTGTAAGTAAGAATTACTTTGTGATCTTTCATTGAAAATAAGATTGCACTTGTTTAAATAACCTGATGAACTTTGGAAAATTATACAACACTGCATTCTGAGGTTCCTATCAGGTCCATCTAGTGACTTTTATGTCACATACCTAGAATATTTTTTCTTATGCTTTCCATTTAGAAAGAGCATGGAAGACACATACATTTGTTACATAAAATGGGTTCTTGCATTCTGTCGTCATTTTGACCTTCCTTTTTTCTTTTTTGTCTTATTCTTTCAGGTTCTTATTGTGGATTTGTGTGCGGACAAGTTTGTTGTTCAGGTGAGTATGCATGTTTTAGTCTCCTAATAATACAAGGTGTGTCTTTTTGAAAGTGCTACAAGTGTGTGTGTGTGTGTGTGTGTGTGTGTGTGTGTGTGTTTGTGTGTGTGTTTGTGAGGGTGTGGTCTGAAACTCAAGTCATGGCCTGAGCAGCTGTACTGTAATATCATTCAAAGATATAAATCTGGTTGTTTAAAGAAGGCCATATTTTTTGGTCATATTTATACTGTCATCCACTTCCAGTTGTTTTCCTTATACACCACCGTTTAAAAGTTCGGGTCAGTAATATCCTCAGTGTTTTGAAAAGAAGTCTCTTATGCTCACCATGGCTGCATTTATTTGATCAAAAATGCAGTAATCATTTGAAATAATTATTTCAATATTTTGTTTTTTATATATTTCTTAAAATTAAATGTATTGCCTAATATGCTCAATAAAAATTTCTTCTTATTATCAATGTTGAAAATAGTTGTGCTGCTTAATATTTTTGTGGAAACCGAGATACAATTTCAGGATTCTTTGATCAATAGAAAGTCCCAAAAAATATTTGAAATAGAAATCTTTTGTAACATATCTTAACTGTCACTTTTGATCAATTTAAATTAGGGCTGACAAATCGATTAATCGTGGTTAATTGCATTCACAATAAAAGTGTGTGAAGTGTGTGTGTTTACGTAATGTGTGTGTACTGTGTATATTTTTATATAAATACACACACAAACATTAATTGTGATTAATCGATTTGACAGCCTGAATTTTTAATGCATCCTTGCCAAATAAATACTCATTTCTAACCTTTGTACAATGGTCTACATCACTAACTGCTGAATATGTAATTGCTTGCAAATCATTTTGTGAAATATAATCATGGGCCCATCTGGTCTTTTTATCAAAATGTCTAGTTTCTTTCCTACATTTGCTCCTATGTTCATCTTTCTCTACTCTCTGTTGTCCCAGCTTGGAGACGAGGACTGTATCTTACCTAGAAAGCTGCAGGCAGCGCTTCAGGAGATACTGGAGAACAGGGAGGAGATCCTAGAACAAAACACAAGAGACAGAAAAGGAGGTTAGAGTCCTCACACGTGCCGTTATTCACAGCCGAACCCACAGCATCTGACAGTTCAGTTTTAAACTGGTTTAACTGAAGGTTTCTTCCATTGTCTTATTGTGTTAGAATGAGCTGTTCTCCTTTTAAAACCCTACTGTCTGTGTATTCATGATGTGATGAGTAACCAACCGTTAAACAAGGCCAGTGAGGTCAGGAACATGCTGACACGTATGATTTCAGGTGTACAGATGTTTCGTTAAGCCGGCCCAACGGCAAATAGTCATTATGCTAGTTATACTAAATATTAAAGGACCAATGGTTTGCCAATGGTTTTTCCTGTGTTGACATTTCCTATTAAAACAGGACGTTTTAGGCCTGTATTTATCAAATAGAATATACTTTTAAGCCCTACTCAGACGGTTTCTCATGTGGATGTCTGTAAAAATAAATTTACATGGCACCTCAGCGATAAAACTCATGGATACGGATGACGATAGTCTGCTGTAAATAAAATGAATTTTAATGAAACAAATTTTATTTACAAATTTATTCTTATTATTGTGTAAAATGTATTAAAAATACTTATTATTATGATTAAATGTGTTCTTATTATTCCAAGCATATTTATAATATATATATATATATATATATATATATATATATATATATATATATATATATATATATATATATATATATAATATATAGTCCTATTTATTATTTTATTATTTAAACGCCTTGTTTAAAAATAGGAAAATAGATGCTCTATAGTTGTATATAATTATACACGGTATAGTTATGTATATAACTGTATATAATACACATTTTAAAATTGTTTTGCATACCTACTGCTGCCTTAATAAAGACCCATTTTGACGGTTTACGTGCTTTTCTCTTTCTGCTCCCACTCGCTGTGGTGTAATATTGTTCTTGCAGATATTCTCAAGCATTTCAGAAATAAATATGCATGCAAATTACAGCAAAGTACAACAGTTACCGTACAGTGTTCGGCAGTGTTCAAAAAGCATTTAAACAGTGAATTTTGAATCAATTTCTTGTAAACTCAGAGATGTGGATTCGGACTGCAATTAAATTACCACACAACCTTGGTGTTTGTCAAAAAACAGTAGGTAATTCGGCTGGGAATTTTTACGTGGGTGCTGAGAGATAAATGCTGACGTTCTGGATTCAGACAGCTTTAAAATCACAGACTACTACTTGTAAATGATGAAAATAACTTGCGTTCTCATGAGAAACAATTACCGTCCGAATAGGGCTTTAGACATTCTCTAGAGAGCATTTGATTGGACAATCATTTGATCTAAAATGCATTCTTAATATTTTTGGTTTGGTTTCCTAGAAGAGAATTAAAAAAAAAAAAAAAGGTTAAAGTAGTTCACCCAAAAATTAAGATTTGCTGAATATTTACTCACCCTCAGGCCATCCAAGATGTAGAAGAGTTTGTTTCTACATGGGAACAGATTTGGAGAAATTTAGCATTACTTCACTTGCTCACCAGTGGATCCTCTGCAGTGAATGGGTGTCGTCAGAATGAGTCCATACGGCTGATAAAAATATATCAATAATCTACAAATAATCCACACACCCAGTCCATCAATTAGTGTCTTGTGAAGTGAAAAGTTACGTGTTTTTAAGAAACAAATCCATCAAGGCTTTTTAAGTTTTTAAGCCTTCACTTCTAGCCAAAATACCAGTCCATAATCCATCCTCCAATGATTCCTCCCGTGGAATGTTCATCACTCTTTTATATTTGTTTATATCTGTTTTGGACTGTTTTTGCTTTAAAACAGTGCTTGTTCTGTGCATGTTTCTCTCCTGATTCAGATGAGATGACTTTTTCAATGTAGAAAACAATATTATGGATAGAGGACTCTTATTTTAACATGAGGGAATGGTAAGATGTTAAAAACGTCTTAATGATGTACTGTACGTGATTACAAAGATGCAGCTTTTCACTTCACAATATGTTAATTGATGGACTGGAGTGGTATGGATTATTGTGATGATTTTATCAGCTGTTCGAACTCTCATTCTGACGGCACCCATTCACTCCATTGGTGAGCGAGTGATGTAATGATAAACTTCCCTAAATCTGTTCCAATGAAGAAACAAACTCATCTACATCTTTTATAGAGTGAGGCATTTTCAGCAAATGTTAATTTTTGTGTGAACTATTCCTTACTCCTCACATTAGCATATAAACCACAAAAATCTTATTTGATGGGCTTTTTAAGCTTCCATGTAGTTTGTTGTTGTTTTTATATATACTATGCAGTATCAATACATCAATGTTTTTTTTTCTTCTCCTAACAGATAAATCAGACCTAAGCACTTTGGTGTCAGAGGCGTTTGTGTGGTTCTTTGTTGAGCTGGTAGGACATTATTCTCTGTACATGAGCGACACGGGACCCGGTGGCACCCGAGAGCTTCAGAGAGACACTTTCAGGAAATCTCATCCGTCTCGAGGAGTACGACAGTTTCTCCAGCTCTTCATGGACACGCAGATGTTTGCTGGTTTCATTCATGACCGAGAGCTCAGAAAAGGAGGTGTTAAAGGTGAGAGAAGAAAAATTCTGGGTTAGAGTTGTTATTTTTAAGGTGAACCATTCCTTTAAGTAATGAGAGGAATGTTTTGTCCTTGTTTAACAGGGCTGTTTGAAATGAGAGCAGCAGAATATTTGGATTCGTATCCTGAACCTGAACCAAGTGGAGTCAACAAATTTCTTAAGGGGCTCGGTAAATCTTTTGCTTCTTTTCCATTTGTCTAAAATAAAAAGATACAAATGCAGAAGCAGCTATTTCCATTGTTTTATCCACAAATGTTTTTGCTTGCAGGAAATAAAATGAAATTCTTGCAGAAGAAATAAAGAACTCTTTCAGACGCCAAGTATGTGCGGCTATTTTCAAAAATGTGTGATGACTCAACCAGCATGTCAGTTCCTCTCCCGTAGCCAATGCTGAAGGGTGGAGATGAGGTCAAGACTGGAATCAGTTTGTTCTGCTCTGAAAGTTCTCCCATCACAAAATGGAAATGAGTTTATAAGCACAAAGAACAAAGAGGACTGAATTAGAACAAAGAGGAAAGGGAGGAGTCTGTGTCATGTTATTGTAATTTTGATAAATAAGGAAAAATCTGACTATGAATGCATAATAACAAGAGTTGGGTTAACGGCCATGTCAGAGGTTTTACATGTGTTTGTTGTCTTTAATGTAATTTTTTATTAAACCAGACAATAAGGTAAGCTTATGTTTTAACCGAAAACCTTTTCCAACTGGAAATTTGTTGTTTAAAAGAAAATATGATGAAGGATGACTTCTATTCCCCTTCAGGAATTAATTTATGATTCTTCATATGCACAGAAATTGCTTTTCCAGTTAAATGTCAAACATTTATTTTTAGCCAAATTTTCTGTTTTGTGTTCTGTCAATGCAAATGTTTCAGTTTTACATTTTGTACAGTTTTGTGTTTAGACAAAGTAGATTTTTTGGTAACATTTGATAAATAAAACAAAAAAACATGTTTCTGATACAATGTTGGACGGGAAGTGGGACTCAAACAGTGTGATCTTGTTGTAGAAATTAAAAGTTTGGATGAATGTTCAGTGATTGAGAATGTACAGGGTGCATGGGTTTAAAATATGAGAAACTTATAATGAAAGTGGATTGTACAGTATTATTAAAAACAGCACTTACAGCAGTAATGTGGATGTGGTGGCTACTTGAAAGAAGCTACATAGCTATAACATAGTTATTTATTTTTTTTTTACATATTTCAAGTGAATTTGTGTTTTTTCATAGTTTGATGACTACTATGATTCCTAAACATGTAAAGTAGTAATAACAGTGAGCCATTGTGCCAAACCTCCCAATGGTAGGCTACTTAACATTGATCAGGCTGAGGCAGGGTTTCCAGGGGCCCATTTCAGAAAGGAGGTTAAATGAAAACTCTTGAGTAGCCTATGTAAACCCTGAAATGAGGGAAAATCTGGGTTTTCCGTTTCAAAATGGGAGGTTTGTCAAACCCGAGAAAGCAGGGTAAGTCAAGCCCGTTTCTGAAAGAGGTAACTTACTCTGTGAACCCAACCTGGTCGGGAGCAGGTTTTCTTCGGTAAACCCGGAGTTTCTTTTGGTCTCCTTCCCCTTTTTATAGTGTGTTAGCGAAGTTTAAATACCTTATTCATTCACGCTGCAAAATTGCAGTATTTTTGTCTTATTTCAAGTTCAAATATCTAAAAATTCTTAATATGCATTTTATAGATGAAAAATTGTCTATATTTACCCTGCTAAAAAAAAAACAATAGAAGCCCAATAGAAACCATCACAGAAATTTCAATGGTTTCCATTAAAATACCATTATAAACCATGAGCTTTTTCCAGTAAAACCATTTCAAAATTCCTTTTTGTAGTGTGTTTTGGGCATTTTTCCAATATGATTTAACATCCCACCAATAGAATCCGTCACATACCAGTAGACACCATTATAGTTTCCATTAAAACCATTAAATCCATTACATTGGGCAGGGTTCTATTGTTTTTTTTTTTTTTCAGCAGGGTAGTCTTGTTTCCTGGGGGATTTTCCTTTTAAGTGCATTTTACGTAAAACAAGTAAAATTGTCCACCATAGGGTAAGAAAAATAATCTTAATGGAAACGGAAACAAGACTATTTTTAATTTCTTACCCCATTGGCAGATCATTTGCAAAATAAGAAAAATGCACTTTAAAGAGTTGCAGAGCACATTATAAGTCCGATGTATGCAGATTTTAAGGAAAGTGTGCATCCCTCTCACACTCATTCTGAGAATTTTTTCCTGGGCACAAATCCGTCAAAGAGGAGTTTCACAGGACTGTAAATCAGTGGTGTAAAAATCGGTTTAAATGAGGCTAATCTGATAAATGACATTCATTTGATAACATCTGGCTGCAACCTCTGAAAGTAAGCCAATAATTAGAGTTTCCTTCAGATTTCCAGTGTGGTTGGATGCATTGATGACACAAATTCCCATCATCGCACCTTCTGAAAATGAATCGGATTAGCCTGCATGGAATTGAAGAATGCCAGATGCAAGGGTAGTAAAGCCTATGCCGTAACCACCACCACAGCTGTTAAATAAACACAAATTATTCACAATGTATTTGGTCATCTTTATTCCCTACAAATACAAAAGCAACAGTTATTATTTTTCCTTTTGGATTTTAAAATTCTTCCAATACTTGACCATCTCCTCTTCAACTTTCAGTGGTGCTGGTGGTGCATGTTCTCCTCCCATTTTGGGAGCCTCTGCCTTCTTGCTGTCTACTGAGTACAAGTCAGTAGTTAATTTCATTACTCTAATTAAGAAATGTAACTGGTTGGATTAGAGAATATTTAATTAGCCTATGTGAAAAGAGTGTTTTAGACTATGTGGAAAAAGCTGCAGCGCATTGAAATAAACACTGAATGATATTTAATGTCAAATGTTTGTAAAGTCATTTTGCCCACACCCATGAACCTTTCATGCTTAAAGATTTACCTTGATTGAATTGTGTTTTTATAGCCTAATTCATTTTTAACTGCTGCCACGTTCTTGTTTCTTGTCTTTTTTTCTTCTTTCTTTCTTTCTTTCTTTTTTTGGCCATGGGATAGGCTACTATTAAAATGAATATTAGTTCAATAATTTATAATTTAAGTTGATTGAACTAACTAATTTCAGCTGTTCTGTAACCAAAAAACTCAAGAGTTTCCCATCTCAGAGTAAGTCAACTCAGAGTTGGTTGAACCTCCTTATTGAAACGGCCGGGCCTTAGGTCTGTGTAACAAAAACAGCCCAAATGCTAATTAAAAATGGGCTATAACAAGCATGTTTACCGTATCCAAATATTAAAACTCAACATTATGCCACTCCCATACCTAAAACACATGATTTAGGCTACAGTCATGGCTTATGTGTTATACTTGAAAATCACTAGTACTCATAAGGGCCTTCCCTCACAAAACTCATAATCTAGCACAGTTTTATCATTAGCAGAATGTAAAATATTTCAATACACACATTTCAGTCAATTACAATTCATGCAATATGTCAAATGTTTAAACCGCGGGGAAAAAACAACACGCGGCAAGAGTTCACAAGCAGCCAGATTCCGCGGGAAAACACTTGGCGGACCGCGCGCTTCTCCTCCGATACACAAGGGGGCGCTGGTGCTCGTATGTCATTCAATTCAACCAGAATAGAAGCAGCGCGTGAAGCGTGTGTTTGTAAAGGATGGCAGGACCAGCTTCAGTCGCTGGTGATGTTTTTGTCGATGCTCTGCCTTATTTCGACCAGGGTTATGATGCTCCAGGGGTCAGAGAAGCCGTAAGTAGACTTAATATGTCTTTTTGTGCGTTCTGTCTCCTTAAAACGACGATAAATAATAAATATTTGACCAGTTTCCGCTATGCGACTGCATCTACTTCTGGTTCTCAAATGAGACAGTTTAGTTGTTTAATTATCTTACGTTTCTGTTTTAAGTACGCTGTAGTATTACATTTATCTTTATTAGTGAGAAAGAAATTATAGTCGAATCGTTTTGAATCAATTTTAGGCAGCTGCTTTGGTGGAGGAAGAGACGAGACGATACAGACCAACCAAGAACTACTTGAGCTACCTTGCCACACCAGATTTCTCTGCTTTTGAGGTACAAGAAAAAGACCCGTTCTGCTACTACTTCACTATAATCAACATGTTCACATAATATTCTTAGTATTATGTTGTTCTCATTAGACAGAGATCATGAGGAATGAGTTTGAGAGACTGGGTGCTCGTCAACCCATGGAGCTGCTCAGTATGAAGAGGTAAGTTTGAGCAGAACTTCTGTTACAGGTGGTCAACTCTAATCTTGTGTTCTGCTTAATGTGACACATTCTAGTTTAAAGAAGGTAGGAAATTAAATTGCAACAAATCTATTGTTTATTGGATCCCCATTAGCTTCCACATAGTGTCAAAGGAAGAACAGGGAGTGTGAGACTTGAGAAAGAGAATGAGCTTTATTGCCAGGTATGTTTACACATACGAGGAATTTATATTGACAGAAGCTCCACAGTGCAATGAAATGACAGCGACAGGACACGAATAATGTACAAAATAGCAAAAACACAATATATAATATAGGCAATTATGTATGTACAGGTATGATATGTGCAAATTTGAAATGTAAATAAGTATGTTTGTTAAGTAAATAATGTATAATAGTGTTGTGTGTTCCACATTTATTGTCAACTGTTCATGAGATGGATAGCCTGAGGGAAGAAACTGTTCCTGTGTCTGGTCGTTCTGGTGCTCAGAGCTCTGTAGCGTCGACCAGACGGCAACAGTTCAAAGAGGGAGTGTGCAGGATGTGAGGCCAGGGGTCCAGAGTGATTTTGCCAGCCCTTTTCCTCACTCTGGATTAGGCATGGGCCGGTATGAGATTCTGACGGTATGATAACCTTAGATAAAAATATCACGGTTTCACGGTATTGCGATTATAGCTCTAAAATGTGTTCTTTTTAAATGTCTGGGTAAAAAACAACAACGTTTTTTCCACTGAACACAAGAAACATATAGAACATTTTGGAATGGTAAACATGTCAGGCTAAATAATTAATATAAATAATTGAATTCTTGTTAATTAAATTACGTGCAGTCACTTAAGTGAGCCTAAACCTGCAGCTCAACAATAATCAGAACATAAATTATTTTCTGCAAAAAAAAAATAAAAATCCTTCTAAATGAAAAAAAATTTGAAAATGCAGTCACTTAACCTAAACCAATAGCTCAATAATCAAAAACATAAATCAAAACAATTTCTGTAAAAAAATAAAAAAAATGCAGTCATTAAACCTGCAGCTCAACAAGGTTTTTGGAGATATGCTCACTTTCTACACATTCATCTTTCAGTCCAAGTCATGAGCGGTGAGGTACAAAGATGTGTGCACATACACATAAGGAGAGCGCGCGATTGTGTCTCTCTCACACACACACATACGGTCTCTCTCCGTATAATACTCAAACAGTGGCAAAGACACCTGAGAGCCAGAAGTTTGTTTCTCTTTTAAATGACGTGATTTTGAACAGATGTAAACAATGGCAGGAGGCTTAAAATTATAGACGTGATACCAGCTAAATTTATTGTACCAAATCGCAGAAACGTAGTACTTTAGTCTGCTATTCCCCGCTCTGTGAAGTAATGTGAGGGAGGAAACTAGTTGACGTTAGCTAGTTAATTAGGTATGTTATCTGCCTCGGTAGCAAGCCAAATAGTATTTATTTCGACACTGAAACAACCGGCGAATGGGTCTCTGTCTTGATTGAG
Source organism: Onychostoma macrolepis (assembly GCF_012432095.1). Lineage (NCBI taxonomy): Eukaryota > Metazoa > Chordata > Actinopteri > Cypriniformes > Cyprinidae > Onychostoma > Onychostoma macrolepis. Next base: position 23,039,306 of record NC_081162.1, read on the forward strand.
GGTGAAAGAGGGAGAAATGAAGACGACACAGATATGATTGGTCTACGTTACCCGAGAAATTCCCATACAGCAGACTTCGCCTTTTTCGACGGGGGAAAAAGTTCCAGGGATTCACCTCATGCGGCCATCATCCTACACACAGGTGACTCTCACTGACCGCTGTCCGGAGGAGGAGGGGTCGTGTGACTCTTACGCTCTTCACTGCTCACAACTGAGGGAGTCCGGCACTTTCCGTCTTTGACGACACATAAAAACTGCGCATACCGCAGGAACGGTATAACAGAAAATTTTAGTGGTTTTGAAACCGTGAATTTTCCAAACCGCGGTATACCTTGAAACCGGTTATCGTCCCATGCCTACTCTGGATAAGTACAGTTCTTGGAGAGTGTGGAGGGTTGTACCAATGATTCGCTCAGCAGTCCGGACTACCCTCTGTAGTCTTCTTAGGTCAGATTTGGTAGCTGAGCTGAACCAGACAGTTATTGAAGTGAAGAGGACGGATTCAGTGATTGCGGAGTAGAACCGTTTCAGCAGCTCCTGTGGCAGGTTGAAGTTCCTCAGCTGCCGAAGGAAGTACAACCTCTGCTGGGCCTTTTTCACAATGGACTCAATGTGATTGTCCCACTTCAGGTCCTGAGAAATTGTGGTGCCCAGGAATCTGAATGACTCCTAGAGCAGGGGTGTTTCTCCTGAAGTCCACGATCTCCACAGTTTTGAGCGTGTTCAGCTCCAGGTTGTTAAGACTGGACCAGACAGCCAGCTGCTCAACCTCTTGTCTGTAAGCAGACTCGTCACCGTTCTGAATGAGGCCTATGACTGTGGTGTCCTCTGCAAACTTCAGGAGCTTGACAGAGGGGTCTTTAGATGTGCAGTCGTTTGTGTAGAGGGAGAAGAGCAGCGGGGAGAGGACACAACCCTGGGGGGCACCAGTGTTTGAATACTTAAATACCTTATGGAAATGTATACAGTTGTAAATGTAATTTAACCAGCACCAACAGCCATGATAACTTTCGGTGCATATCACTAACATTAGCCCGAAATGGATAACTAAGCACTAGCCTGGCTTCTCTGTTCTGAACCAACTGAAGTTCTTTTTTTTTTTTAAGGTGATTTTCAGATGAACTTGACCATACCATTGGGCAGTACTCAAGATGCGATAAAACTAATGCCTGCACCACATCTTTCAAAACTAAAGATGGAATAAATGCAGAACGCTTCCTATCTAAAGGCGTCTTTGGGAGGAAAAGCTGCAGTAATATTAATAGCTTGTAGCAGCCTATTTCCCAGTGAAGTATTACAATACTGAATGATGCATTTATATAGAGCTTTGTGTATCGCTCTACACCCAAAGCGCTTTACAATCGTGTGTGTGTATTATGATCATAATTATGATGATAAAATATAAATACGTTTGCAGTACAGCTAAAATAACTGGAAGTGAATGGATAAGAGATTCATTCAAGGTACATCTTTTTATCAGTTCTTGAGAATCAAACTTATGATCTTGGCATTGCTAGTGCCATGCTCTACCTTTTGAGCTACAGGAAGGCCTAAATTACTTGGTATGAGCTAGTTTCGAGTTTACATCTTTATCTTAAAGTGAGTTGTTTGCTATTAAATCTACCATCTTGTGCTTGTCTTCTTAGATATGAGCTTCCTGCTCCATCTTCTGGGCAGAAAAATGACATCACAGCATGGCAGGACTGTGTCAATAACTCTATGGCCCAGCTGGAGCATCAGGCAGTGCGCATTGAAAACCTCGAGCTCATGGCTCAGTATGGAGCTAATGCATGGAAGGTGTCTAATGAGTAAGTGAACAGACCATTCAAGATCTAAATCTTTATCAAGAAACTCTGTGTGTTGATGTAGAGAAATAGTTCACCAAAAAATTAAATTGTACTCACCCTCAGGCCATCCAAGATGTAGACGAGTTTGTCTCTTCATTGAAACGGATTTGAGAAATTTAGCATTGCATCACTAGCTCGCCAATGCATTGAATGGGTGCCGTCAGAATGAGAGTCCAAACGGCTAATAAAAACATCACAATAACCCACATGGCTCCAGTCCATCAATTAACATCTTGAAGTGAAAAGCTGTGTATTTGTAATAAATCCATCAAGGCGTTTTAACGTTAAACAGCTTGTAAACTGTGCTTGATCTGTACATATTACTTTACCAATTCAGTTTGTGACATTTTCACTGAAGAAAGCAATATTATGGATAGAGGTAGTGCTGTCAAGCGATTAATCACATCCAAAATAAGTTTTTGTTTGCAAAATATGTGTGTGTGTACTGTGTATATTTATTATGTGTACATATAAATACACACACACACAGTATATATTTTGGAAATATTTTCGTGTGTGTATATATACTGATAAAAACATCACAATCCACACAACTCCAGCCCATCAATTAACCTCTTGTGAACTGAAAAGCTGCATCTTTGTAAGAAACAAATCCATCATTAAGATTTTAACTACACACAATTGCTTCCAGCTAAAACGTGTCCTCTATCTAGTGCTGTCAAATGATTCACATCCAAAATAAGTTTGTTTACAAAATATATGTGTGTGTGTGTACGGTGTATTTATTGTGTACATATAAATACACACACATACAGTATATATTTTGGACATATTTGCATGTGTTTACATGCATATATATATATATATATATATATATATATATATATATGTATGTATATATACGTATATATATATACGTATATATAAACCTGTATTTTTCTTAAAATATATATATATATTTCTCCAAATCTGTTCACACAAAGAAACAAACTCCTCTACATCTTGGATGGCCTGAGGGTGAGTAGATATTCAGCAAATGTTCATTTTTGGGTGAACTATTCCTTTAATATAGGACCTACTTTTTATTACATTATTTAAGGGGTTAATGTCAGTTTTGAAAAATGGTGAACACTATTTTTGGGGTCATGACTAAAAAGCTTAGAGGATTAAAATGCTATTTAATTCCTTGATGCAATATAAATAGAAAATATAAACAATTGTGATTTTCTATTTGTGAATTTTATGTTGATCATAATTGGTTGTCTCTTCTGTGAAACAGTAACTTGGCCTTAATGATTGAAAATGCACAAAAGGAACTGCAGAAAGCTAGGTGGGTAACTTGTAGGTCAATTCGATTTTCTTTACATATGCGTGTTGTATATTGTGGTTGTGCACAAACTATTTAACTAGCTTTTTAAAATTAATCTTAAATATTTCTATTCTCCTTTCAGAAAGCAGATTCAGGACCTGAACTGGCAGCGCAAAAATGATCAGCTGGCTGGTGGAGCCAAACTACGAGAACTTGAGTCAAAGTCAGTTTCTATATGAAAACCATTTCCAGAAATTGTCTTGAGTTAAATTCAATTAGTTTACTCAGCTCTGATGGAATCGTTTCTGCTTATTTTTTCACAGCTGGGTGTCTCTCGTTAGTAAGAACTATGAGATTGAACGAGCCATCATTCAGCTGGAGAACGAAGTGGCACAGATGAAACAGCAACAGGGTGATGAGAACAAAGAGAATATTCGACAGGACTTTTAAATGATGAAAGCAGTTCAACACCAACTGTCAGACTTTGCTAAAGCAAAGGATCACTAAATTGTGACGTTGTGTTTCTTGTTTTGTTCTGTTTTCGTGACGAACAGAAAAAAATAGTCTTTGTAAAACACAAATGAGCAATAGTGTTGTAGTGCAAACAGAGGGTAAGCTCGTGTGTAGTTCATGATTTTGCACCAAAATTAAACACGATGTCCATTTCGATTCTGGAAATCAGTGACTCACATTTGTTTACTGTATACATAAAGTAGTTAATGTGGGTGTGTTGACATTTATAACAATTTTATGTATGTACGATTACCTGGTGGACATTTAGTTCATCTTAATTTTTATGTTCTACTCTATTTGTAATATTTTTTAAAAATATACAATAAAATGGTGAAATGACTTGCATTGTTCAGTTTCTCAGTTAAGACTCCACCAATGTGTCTGGAAATGGAAAATATAAATGATCTAAGAACATCACAGGCTAAATTCCACACTTATATATTTTTTTCTTCTCAATCACTTTTTAATTCCTGTCTCATGCCATTCCTGTTGATATTCTACGTGAACAAACTAGAAACCGATACCTGTATTGGACAGTAGTATAGACTTTTAAGAAAATATTGCATTCTTTTGTATGAATTTGAACATTTAATGTTTGTGTGAGTTACTTAAACTTTGATCAAAGTAAAGTTCAAAGTAACTTGAAGTTTTGAACTTTTGTATTAAATTTTGACATGCCACAGTGGTTAGTTACTTGCAATTAGTGGTCTGTTTGTGAGTCTTGAGGTATTTTAAATATCTTGCTTAATTGGGTGCTTTTTCTTTGATCTCCCAAAATAGTGCACACTGCTCATTAACTTGAATCGATTCCAATGCAACATGGTTGGTTACGAAGAAATCTAATTCCTTGATCTTCCTCCCCATCACACTTATACAATATTTTCATATTCCATGCTTCTTCAGAATCTAAGTAAACTTTTGATACTGAAGTTGTATTGTGAAGGCTGTTTAAAAAAAAAAAGATCCTACTGTATATGTTTGTAAAATGGGATTTTATTATTTAGCATTAAAAATGTGCGCATATCATGTTAGCGTGTTTTTATTTTATTTTTATTTTTAACCCTTTCTGCTGTTTTTAAAGCGCACGCTTCTTCTTTTCATCAGCAAAAGCCACGTGATCTCAACATATCCGCCCCCATGAGGCGACCCGCTCCATGTGATATAGAAGAGCGTTTATTTGGTTACTGGTGTATAACTGGAGACTATCTCGTGTGAATCATCGAGTAAACATTTCTCAAAAGTGCAATTCAATTATTTATGTGTATAACGTATTAATGAGTGCAGCTTTAACATGCACAAAAATAGTCAAAGACGCAATTAGTCGCCCACAAACAGCTTACTTTCGCAAAAGAGCAGTGAAAGAGAAACATCAGCTGGAGTTATTAATAAGAATGAAGATTAGTGTGGCATTTATTATAATGAGTTTGTGTGACGCTTTTGATTAACAAAAGTCTGATCATTTGCAGATAATGTAATAAATTGTGGCTTTAAAATATAATATTAAAATGTAAATTTAAAGAATAAAAAGATTGTATTGCAGTTCCAATGTTAATTTACGTATATTCATTTATTTACAGCGTTATATAATGTTTTTTATTTATTTATTTTATAATTTACAATATACGTACTTTTAAAAAAACTTTTTATTTTTTTAAATCTGTATTTCTCTGTGACGAACATGAGAGCGACGGCATGACGTCACACCCCTCGGATTTTCTGAGCGCGTCGAACGTCAGGCGGTTCAAAGAGGAGCAAAGATGGCGGACAACAAAGGCCAAGATTGTACGGAGAGCTCCGCAAATATGGAGGTAGAGGCTTCGGGAACAGAAGATAACGGAGACGGCGGCTCAAAGGACCCAGACGCGGTGATTTTAATCGACTCGGAGGCGAAAGAAGGAGCAGACGAGGTCAAGTCTCAAGAGACCGTTCCCCAAGCGCTGACGACATCCAGCAGCGGCGGCGGCGACGGCGGAGCGACAGACGGAACCCCAAATACCGAGAGCACCGAGCAACCGCCGCCGTCCTCCTCCTCCTCAGCGGACAGCACCGCCGCTGGCGCATCACCCGCTCTCATTAACGAGATGTCGCCTCCTCCACCAGCATCCTCAACCTCCTCCTCTTCAACCCCTGCCGCCCCGCTAAACCTACTGGATACGTGCGCTGTGTGTAAACAGAGTCTCCAGAACCGCGACTGTGAACCCAAACTCCTGCCCTGCCTGCACTCCTTCTGCCTCAAGTGCATCCCGCAGCCGGAGCGAAAGATCACCATCCCGGTGCAAGGGCCCCATGGACAGGACACTCGAATTGGTAAGTTAGGAAAAGGGAAGTTAGTTAGCTTCGCCAGTTCTGTCCCCAACTATCCAGAAACCATCCATTGCTCAACAGTTTAGACATGATGACATGCAGTCAGTCACATACATGTGAGATCACCAGCTTGGGTTTGGTGTTTAACACATACAGTTACGGATTGTAATATTCTATACAGGGTAGCTTTCAGAACTTATTGGTTAACTAAGGTTTAGCAGGTCATGTGAAGTTAATTAATTACTAGCAGCATATTCTCTGTGTGCCTATGGATGCTGTAACCAGGGGTTTTCAATCTTTTAGATGCCTTCGACTCCCAAATATGCGCAAAGGACCCCTATCCTAAAATCTTTACGCATATAGACCTAATTTATACCATGGTAAAGAGAAGCGGCTATTTGCACTAAGTGTAAATAGCGATAGATGTTATTTACAGTAAGTGAAAATAGCATATTTTCAGCGATAGACGCTATTTACACTAAGTCCAAATAGCGGTAGATTCTATTTACACTATGTAAAAATAGCAGGATTTTCTGCTATTTATTGCAAATGGTGGTAAAATATTATTTGGAACATTTTTACTTTCTATGAAGTAACAATAACAAATTTTTACCCATACTCACCATAGTACTGCACCCTTAGATAGCTATTCATTCATTCATTTTTTTTGCATTATTTATTGAATAAATTAGGCCTAATTTGGTTAAACCTTGTTTTTTACATTCTTTCTTGCAATGTACTACTAATTAATTCTTTGTTACAATTTATATTGTTGCAATAATTATATATATATATATATATATATATATATATATATATATATATATATATATACTCTTGGAAATCTTGGATGTTATTGTTTTTGTCGTTGCAAAATGTAAATTGTTATTGCACCGCTGTATATATAAAGTTAAATATTTGTATATCCAACTTTATTCACATACATGCAGTACACCCACGTAAAGCTATATGCTTTAATGCAAATCTAAACTGCTCGATTGTTTATATCATCACAATCTAAACTATAATAATTGGCCAGCTCTAATCTGTTAAATGTGTCTATAAGGCACGATGTTATAAATGTTAACGTCATGATTTTCTGTAAAGCTGCTTTGAAACGCTGTGCATTGTTTAAAACAGTATACAAATAAAATTGACTCGACGACACCAGTAAGCCGTTTGAAAACCCCTGCACTAACCAACCATTACATACTAATGATAGATTGCCCAATTAACTAACCTTTCAAAATAGTCAGCCTTGTCTAAAGTTGATTAATTTGATTTAAATAGGATGCAGTGATGTTGCAGCCTCATGACTGCCAAATGATGTGACGGGTGTCAATCTGAGTGATAGGCGTTTTTTTTTTGCAGCAACCAGATTTGATTGTCTTTTCTCAGTGGACAATCTCAGACAGTTGCTGTTCTAGTTTATGAGACATATGGCCCTGATGTTTTGACACATTGTTGTCTGTGTACTGATGATCGGATTTGGTGCTGCCAGAATGTTTGTGCCATAGGAGCCACCTAATGTGGTTAACGCACAAGGTAACTGAGGATGTGATAATGCAGGGGTAATGAGGATGTGTATAAATGCAGGGGTCATGGCCTGTGACCTTAGCTCATGTTGTCATTCATTCACAATGGTTTTCTTTGACAATGCACACTGTGTCATCCACAAATGCTGCATTTTTTGCTTGTAAATGTGGCTAGAGGCAATGCTGTGGTGGTCGATTTGTGATGCATGGCTTAGTTTTAGCATGGTTTGTTGGAGCGTTATCACTGTATTGTGTCATTATTGGTGCAGTGGAGGTATGAAATGGTCAGCCTGACTTTTTGGTCGAGCACTTGCTTTGCTGTTGACTCCTAAGTGCAGTGTATTATTCATTATGCTTGCGTTTCTTGTAATAAGTTAGCGCCGTGCATTGTAGTTAATAATAGATGAACTCTGCATTAGCTGCTGCATGTAAAGCTATTTTCATTTTTTGTGTTTATTCATCCATATGAGGGATCACTGATGTATATTTATAAGCCCAACGACTTTTATCTTTAAATTCTTCACTTCACTAAGTGGTCTCTTCACTGTTATTACTGAATGCGGTCAGATCAATATGATCATATCGGATCAGTGCTCATTACACTGCAGAATATTTTGTCAGTGTATCAGATTGAATAGTTCATTCCACTGAACAGAAGTATTAAAATTGAGGACAGGTTCAGTGTATGATACAAAAATGTAATGATTTGTACAAAAATAATTTTTTTGTATCATTAGGTTTGTTTGCTTTAATTGAATAGCCTACACTGGGTGTTGCATAGGGCTGGACGATAATTCGATAACGATAATTATCGCGATATCATTTTCCTTGATAAAACAATATGAAGTGTTCGATAAATGTTCGATATAATGTTTGCGCCAAAAGTGGAACGAAACCGTGCGACTCATTTGAATCGTGCCACACTGGACCGTTTATCCACTCGGATCAAATTTCAAACTGCTCCGCGAGCTCGGAGCTCACTAGAGTAGATGCGTTTAATCAGTCACGCAAGTGCTAAGCAGCGCTGTGAGATCCAGTGTGAAGCATGGTATTGTGGCAGAAATGTGGGATATTCACATTGAATTTTATTACAGGAGTAATGGTATATATAATTGTATGTATGTGTGGTTAAGCTATAGCATATGTGCATTTATACTGAATGTTTTTAGACTACTGTTTTTCATACAAATAGGCTACCTAAAAACCATATAGTTATATTTTTACCATGGTATTGGTGGTTTAAATTTAAATTATTTAAATGTATGCTACCGTGGGAGACCAATGTTTAATTTAAAAAATAAGAATAATAATAATAAATTTAACCGTATAAAACTGAGGTTGCTACAATTTTTACAGATGCTACTGATTTTGATAATGAACAGAAATTTACCTCTGCATCCTAACTCAAGCTACTATCAAATGTGCATTTCTAAGAGACAAAAAAGTGAGATTATTATTATTATTATTAATATTATCAGGCAACCCAAACCTGTTTCTCGATTTGAAACAATATCACTCATTAGAACATGAAGAAAATAAGAAATACATATTTCTATTTAGATATTTATTTAAGGAAAATTAATGGTCTGGTTTCTACAACTTTCACTTTGGAGCAAAAATCTGGCTTTAAACTTGAAAGAAATAAAGATTTGACATTTAGTGTGATAATTATTGATATCGACTGATATGGTTTTGGGCCATATCGCTCAGCCCTAGTGTCACATAACATTTTTAATGCATTACAGACATGAATCCCATGTTTTGATGATCCCATGATTGATTAGACATAGCCTGAACTATTATCTTACTTAAGATTCCCAATTTAGTGGTCTTTGCCATCTTTAATGAATCTGAAAATGAAAATCCTACATGAATCCTAAATGAAATTTTTTTTGCACATTTTGGAATATCACTTATGGAAATGCCAAGATTCGCATAAATCCTAAAAATGCACATAACTGAGTAGGATAAACTTTTTGTCCGATAAGAAAAAAATGTGCATAAAGTACAATGGAAACACATTTACCGAATAAATTCCACCATGCACATCAAAAAGTCATGTGACTTTGGGATAACTTGACTAACCAGTGGACCGATCTCGTTGCACAGCATCTGAAATGTTGTTTTGGTCATTCTGAAATGTCTGAGCAAAGCCTGTTATCAGTCATCAGTATTTCTGTATAATTGTCTTACATGACTTACATTGCATTCCCAAACAGCAGGCATCCACCTCTGAAAGCAATGACAGCATTTGTGTTTCATCTGCTCACTCTGAGGCACAAGTAATTAATCATATATGAAAATTATTATATTAAGTGGCTTCTCCTACTTTTCTTGGTGATACTTAGTCCCAGTTTATTAGGAAGGGAAGATTTTGTTCTCTTTGACTTGCTGGGAGGAAATAGTGCTTTTATTCTCAAATGTTTAATGCGATATTCCAGTTTTGCGCATAATTTAAATTTGAGTCTTTGGATGGAAACATAACTAATGTCAGATTTGGGACATACTCTGTTGAATTTATATTCAATTCGTTGTTTTTATATATTAACTAATTTTAATAGGCAAAAACAAGTTAAAAAAAATCCTCAGGCTTTTTTTTTTATTGCTAATTATTTCATCAAGCTCAGTCATTCAGTCCTGTTAACTGTTTTTTTTAAATATTTTTCTTATAAATAGAATAAGTAGATAGAACGAGAGAATAGATAGAGCTAGTGTTAGAGGGTCAAGTTATTACAGTAATTAAAAAGAAAACAAGGAGATATGACAGAAAAAGAATATAGAATGCTAGTGTTAGTAGGTCAAGTTTTATTTTGTTTCAAAATAAATAAAAAGAAAATTAGTAGATGGAATAGAAATAGAATAGAGAGATATTTAGGATTATTGTACAATGTTTTTTGCAACCTTCGCTTTTTAATTGTATACTTTTTTTTTTTTTCTTTTTTTAAAGTCATGGCTTAAACTGTTAATTTCTGAAACGTTGATAAGGATGCAAAAATAAAAAATGTGAGAAAATAAAATATCAACTCATAATATTTAATTTGATGGTCTAAAGTGGATGATCAACATTTTCTGAAGCTTAAGAATTTCAGAAAAATTAAATGTTATCATTCTGTAGTATTTTTTTATTTTCAATTTTTCCTTTTTTTTTTTTGGGTGTATAAATGATGCCCTAAACTTGAGCTATATTATTTGGTAGTTTACTCATCATTTATTTGGATCAGTAATTTAAGGGTTCCTTCACTTGCCAGGTTTGTTTTGGGCTTGTCGTAGACGTTTAATTAAAGTTCAGGGGGAGGTAACTCAGAGTTTACCAGCGTGACTCATCACAGTAACTGACTGAGAAAACGCCGTGACACACACTTTGCTGCTTGTATAATCTCAACAAGCACTTTGTTGTACTCAAGTATGTTGTCCAACTACAGTTGTCAAACTGTTATTCTCAGCTTGACTGTAGCCGTCTGCTCTGTTTGTAGGGCTGTCGCGGTTAAGGAATTTCCCTTGCGGTAATTTTGAGTGGCTCAATAGCGCGGTATGCGGTATTACCGCGCAAAGATATATATATATATATATATATATATATATATATAATCTGTGTGTGTATGTGTTACGATGTAAGGAGGTCATATTCAGAAACCAATAAAACCGAAACTAAATCGCGTTGAAACAGGAAGTGAAGTAAACAGAAGAGAATGACAAAATAACGGTCCACATAACAAAACTTAAACCTGACAATAAGATCATTAGTATATTGTTAGCCTATATATATATATAACAGTTAGTTCTGATCCTCGAATCTGACTGACAAGATACTTTTTCTGTTGATATTTCACCTGCGTGTTCTAGACGGCTGTCAGTCAGTGCAGCTTCATTGTTTCGCCTCAAGGTGGCGGCAAAAGACTGTCTTTGAGTGAGTCTTTAAACCGTTCATTCAACTACACGTTCAAAAGCGCTGATTCATTCAGAGATTTGTAATGAAACACGCTGTTTAAATCATTTTAACTTTGAGCGCCACTTTTAAAGGCTCAGCTGACCAGCAGAGCGTCGATGCTAAGACAGATTTCGCTTTCCTTGGACAGGACAACCTGTTTTCACAAATGACTCGGCCTGAAGGACAGACGCAGGGAATCGCACGCGATCAGTCGGTCTCTCTCTCATTCGCTGTCTGTTTAGGCTTGTTAAGTGCAAATTTACTGAGCTTCTGTGCAAATCAGCATGATACACATTGTTATCATTACTAATATTCAGTACACATGCACGAAGTGTAAAACAAGAAGGGCGTAACCTTACGAAAAAGAAAACACTGAAATATCGCGGTTGTTGCATTCCTTTGCGGTTATGCTCATCAATAGTGCGGTATTGCGATATTCGTTATCGCGACAGCCCTGTCTGTTTGCTTTGCTTTCAGATAGTTCGTGGAGACTTTCCTTGGTGTCCAGAGCAAATAAATCCTTCTAAAGAAATGTAAACACCAGCAACCCATTTTTGTCAAAAAACACCATGTTTATGAAATTTAGCAGCTCACAACTAGCCAAAATTTCTATAATGTGCTCTAGTTCGTTAGTACTATCATATGAATGTTGTGAATTTTGCTAGATTGAGTTTTAACAAATCAGTTGTTATCTACTTAAAAATGTAACATCGAACAATCGCCAATTTTGATCTCAAACATAATTTAAGTGTATCATAATATTAAAAAGAGTGGTTCATAACCCTTGGTTTTGAATAATAAGGCATTCTGATTGCATTCCAGGGCTCTGCATATGAATAGATGTGCCTCAGGCAATGCATCACTGCCTCCAGTTAATATCAGTACAGAGTAACTCAGCTGTTAGTTGCACTGTGTTTCAGTGCAGTGTGTCTCCAGCTGCTCTCACCAGCCAATCATCAGCGGGGTTTTGCAGCTGGGTGCTTAGGGGAAACCGGCTGAAAGCAGTATGAGCCAGTGCAAACTGGCTCAACCCGGTTTGGACTGGTTCTAGCTGTAGCTTTGTGGGGGGATTGATGGGCTGCCAGGGAAAAGAGGTGGGGGGTGTTGCATGTGATGGATGGGGGAGGGACATGTCCAATCACTCAATATGTTTTCAAATTAAATTAGGATAGAATTAAATTAGTTTTATGAATAGATCATTATTTGTGGTGAAATGCTGCTGCAAGACGCACACAAAGAGCTGACTCTTAGTTATTGCAGCGGATGGTGATAATGGGTAATAAAATTTCATGAATTATTGATTAATCAAAATCCCTTTTTGGATTTTAAATGCATAAGAAGTCGGCATTACTGTGTATGTCGTATGCACTCTCAGTAAAAAATTCAGCGTTCCCTATAGGAAGATTTATGCGTGTGTGTATTCACTAGAGAAAAACCTCTTGAAGCCTATGAATTTGTATCTTTTAATCTTAGGTTGCATGATTTATTGATTAAAAAAAAAAAGTCACCAGTTTACTTGTTGATTGGTCAGTCCAATCACATTGCTGTTCACCACTTCAAATCTTTTTTTTTTCTTTCTTGTTTTCGTTGAAAATACTTTTTTCATGATTTTCTAGTTGTAAAAGCTTTTCCGTAGCAATTAGAGAGGTCATTATGGTCAGCTACTCTACTAAGCCAAGTGGTTTCATTTGGTTGCACTCTGTTTAGTTGTTTCCAAATGCCAGAATGTATCTTAAATAAACATATCTGATTTGGGGTCAGGTGAACGTGAAACCAGGACCTCCTAAACACTGAAAAGTCAATTCAGAGAACCCACCATTTAAAAAATATATATATATTATATTTGGAATAGAACCTGAAAAACTCTTGGACCAACATGATTTACACTTATATTATGAACCAAGCCATTGTTTACAATTTAATTTAATTTAATTTAATTTAATTTAATTTAATTTAATTTAATTTAATTTAATTTAATTTAATTTTCATCTTTTTTTTTCTTTCTTTGTTTTCCTGTAATAGCAGTTTTTGTCTAGGGATTCAAACGAGGACTGTTTAAAAATAGTTGCATGACTCTCCTTTATAGTATACAAGGGTGAAGCACTCTTCTGTTTGTTTCCAGACTTTTCTAACTCTGTGTTGTTTTTTCTTTGTTCCTTTTTCATGTTTTTGTGCAGTGAACGTCATGCGTTGCATGGTGTGCCATCAGGAGTACAAACAGATTGACATGGTGGACAATTACTTTGTCAAGGACACTTCAGAGGCCACAAGCACATCAGTGGAGAACTCTACACAGGTCAGCATCAGATTTTAGTAGAGTGTAACAGCTGCATCTGTTAAAAAATCTTGACATCAGTCCTGAAATGGGTTTTAAATAAAAATGTTGCGTTAGTCAAATTAAAAAAAAAAAAAATTGAAATTAAAGCAAGTATACCATAAATGTATTTTAGAAAGTCATTTTTTTTCATTGAACTAAAATTGCTTTTAAATCAAATTGAAAACCAATTAATCAATTGGTATTCACACCCCTAGCTTAAACTTTGCTTTATTAGCTTGCATGCCATCATTCATCAATTTTTGAGTTTTAAGTCAATAAATCAGTCCTCTGGTCATTATTTTAAGAGATGTCATCATTTATTTGCTCTGTAACAGGTTTGCACCAGCTGTGAAGATAATGCCAGTGCCATTGGATTCTGCGTTGAATGTGGGGAGTGGCTTTGTAAAACCTGCATTGAAGCACATCAACGGGTCAAATTCACTAAGGACCATAAAATACGCAAAAAAGAGGAAGTATCTTCTGGTATGTGTTATGAGCTAATTCATGTTCAATTGCTTATATTTGCTAGGCAATTGTGATATGATTGTTTTCGTTACGCTCAAACATTCAGCTTTGCTTTAGTGGTCTTGTTGTAGTTTGGATTTTTCAGCAACGCTATGGAGTATCTGTTCTGCACATTTAGCAGACTGAATCGTAGTACAGTTGCTATGGAAACAGGCAGAGTTTTGAGTGAGTCGCTTGCTCAGCCTGTACTGTTTTCATTAAAGCTAATCCACTTAGTTTCCCTCATTTTGATTGAGTTTGGCAAGGGGAATATGAGAACATATGGCAGTCATAGACTGGGAGAATAGAGGGTAGGGGGAAGAAATAAGCAGGAAAAGATGAATTTGACTTAGGTGGTTCTGTGTTGCAGAATCGGTTGGGACGTCAGGGCAGAGACCTGTCTTCTGTCCGGTACACAAACAAGAGGCCCTCAAGCTCTTCTGCGAGACATGTGACACTCTAACCTGCAGAGACTGCCAGCTACTTGAACACAAAGAACACAGGTCAGCTGGACCACAGTGTTTACAGTAACCACACACCATCATCATCTTCATAATGATTATCTTCATCTGTATTAAATCATCTGGCACTGTATGAAAGCATTTTTGAGCAAGAAAATTAAATAAAGAGAGACCTAGAACAAAAGCATGGTATTAAAGGAATAGATCATCCAGAAATAAAAAATAATTTCAGTCTTGCAGACAACAGTTTATAACTCCAGAAAAGTCTGAATAAACACACCATATAAGATAATCTTCACCTCCACCACCTCTTTTTTTTTTTTTGTAGGTACCAGTTTTTAGAAGAAGCCTTTCAAAACCAGAAGGGTGTCATTGAGGCCTTCATGACTAAGTTGCAAGAGAAAAGAAACTTTGTGGAGTTTTCTGCATCTCAGGTGCAAAACAGGTAGGACTGCTGTTGCATATTTGCCATCAGTTTTATCTGATGAAATTTATATATCTTGTTTTTTCTATTAAAGACAAGTGCTTGGACATGATTGAATGATTGTGTTTTATGCACTTTTTATGAGTAATTAATGTAAAAAATGTGATGTATTTTGTCCCCCTTTTCCCCCTTTAGAATTAAAGAAGTTTCTGAGACGCATAAGAAGGTTGAACATGAGATAAAAATAGCAGTCTTTACTCTCATCAATGAAATCAACAAGAAAGGCAAATCTCTACTGCAGCAGTTGGAGGTAAGGATACAGGCATCAAAAAATACTTGATATCCGAAGGCAACAAGTCTGAAATTCTAGTTAAAAGAAGTTTGCATGGACGGCTAAGACAACAAATAACTGAGAAAATGGTGGCTGGTTATGCTGCAGACTAATCCATCAAGCATCATTAGCTGTGTATCCATTACCTTTCAGATTAGGCAGATTGAAAACAAAATTGAAACGCAAAAACTCCCATATATGTTTTTTGCAAAAAAGCTTACATGAGGTGTTTTTTTTTTAGGCAATTCGAAAAAGGAATATTTAGCAAAACTGCAATGGAAATTTTTTTTGCGCATTTACAGCTTACGTAAAAAAAGTCACATGATCATTTTTCAATGTACTATAACCTCCAAGAAACACCTCATACATGGCCACTCACAAGTATAAGGGGCTTTCCTTGCTATTAATACTTGAATAACCCCTTATTTACACAGCCGCCGGAGCTGATCGCGGACACTCTTAAGTGCTTGTGTTTACACAGCCATGCCGTGGCACATTTCAGAAGCGCCCCAGATACAGCTCTCCACGCTGCTTTGCTCAAGATACACATCTACGTCTCCTTCGATTAAAAATAGTGGCTAGTGTGGTGGCTGCGAGATATACCAACATCAGTTGTCATGACTCGAGGAAAAAATAACGTTTTAGTCGCATAACATCGGTTAATGGAAATGCTGTCGTTTCGCAATGGTTTTTTTAATTGACATTTATAAAATATTGCAAAAGTTTTGCGCAAATCTGTAATGGAAATGCACTTATAGATAGAGGGATTAACGTGTATATACATTTAAACTGGATCGAACGACAAAGACCACTTAAAGACCATTCAATCATCCTTTACAACAAAACAAGGGTTTTAAACTGGGGACCTGTTACAACTATAAAAAAAACAACTGTGTATTTAAAAGAGAAGCATTGAAAAGCCCTTTATGCAGAGGCACAAATAATTCAATTTAAATGAAAGCGTCTGTTAAATTAATAAATGTAGATCATGTGACGCAAGTGTATTCAAAGTTTAGTTGTTGAATCTGCCTCACTAAAAATAACGAGCTTTCAAGATGTAATGTTTGTGGTTTATGCGTATTTAACATGCGTAACACACGTGGTGCAGTAAATTATGCATGTATTAAGAGATGAAATCTGATCCTGAGTGGTTGCAGGTGATGCATTGGAACTACATGGTAATTCTAGATGTAAACAGTGATTTGTCTCAGCTGACCATTTGTGATTTGATCACCTGGGATGCATGTTAATACCTAGTGCAAACAAAGTCATTGTGTTTTTCCAGCAACCATCTTGTGTGAATCTTATCACATGCGAATGTGATCTTGCGAATCGTTGTGGAGGAATCTTTTACTGATGGTGTGAATTGGAGCAAAACTGCTAGGGTATGAACAAGATTACTTGAGTTTAGAAATGGATGATGCAAGACAGAAGAATGAACCCCTCTGGGCACGATACAACAATGTATCGACATCTGAAGGACAAGAATGACATGTTCAAGGAAGAGTTTGGACACTGAAGATAGATGGTTTGAGAGAGGCCAAATGTGAAAATGCAGCAAATGGATGGCTGAAAGGGGAAGTGCTGCTTTTCAGACGCCTACAACACTGTCCTTCAGGGCTCAACCCAATTTAGCACCAATTGACACCTTTTACTCCAATTCACACCAGTCTGTGATGAATCGAGCCCTGCAGATGTCACAGTATTTGATGTTACATCTTCAGGGAGTCTTCTCTGTTCTCATCTCACAACTGATGAAGCCCTTCAAGTGTGGTGAAACTTTAAGCAACCAGAGTCTATATTTATGCCTGATGTTAATGTCCATTTCTGGTGATCCGATCACAAGTGGGCAGCACAGACAGATGGCTATCTTTCCCTGGTATAAATGTGTCATTTGTGACTGCTTGTGAACATATTTTATGAGGATTGTCGTCTGACTCCAGACATCAGAAACTGCCCATATTGAATTTCCACTGACTTAAGAGCAGAGCAGAACGGTGAGATAACTGGCTACTTCACTGCTTTGATGTAGTGAGGTGGAGTTACAATGAATAAAATTTTTAGATGTTGTTTTAGATGGACGGAGTATAGAGTGTGAAAATAAAGTGTGCCGTGTGACATACATGGAAACAGGACATACACCTGAATGTGTCACATTACCACATTGTACTTTTCAGTGTAAACCAGTGATGTTGTTGGAAAGTAAAACTTTAAAAAATTATTTTCATTATATGAAAAACTTAAAAATAAATAAATATTTTTTTTTTTTTGAAAACTTGCTTTGGGACTAAGTGAAATTAGTTGTGAAATTAGTTATGAAGTTACCAAAGCAAAAACTGAAATAAAACTAAATTTAAGCTAAAAGAAATTAAGTTAAAAAAAAAAGAGAAAATCTAATAAAAATGACCAAAGTGCATAACAGAATTGCTAAAACTTAAAGGGATAGTTCACCCAAAAATGAAAATTCTGTCATTTACTCACCCTCAAGTAGTTCCAAACCTGTATGAATGTCTTTGTCCTGTTGAACACAAAGGAAGATATTCTGAAGAATGTGGGAAACAGAGCAATTCTGGGGCACCATTGACTTCCATAGTATTTTTTTTCCTACTATGGAAATCAATGGTGCCCCAAAACAGCCTGATTACAAACTTTCTTCAAAATATCTTCCTTTGTGTTCAGCAGAACAAAGAAATTAATACAGGTTTGGAACTACTTAAGGGTGAGTAAATGATGACAGAATTTTTATTTTTGGGTGAACTATCCCTTTAAACTAAAATTAAAATGAAAATATAATATAAAAATAAAAGCCAATTCTAAATACTTTAATGAAAAATAGTGCGGTCAAAGATTGCACCCAAAATAAAAGTTTTTGTTTACATGTGTGTAATGTATATATAATTACACACACATACAGTACATATTTTGAAAATATTTACATGTCTATATATTTATATTTTAATTTATATTTTATGTAGCTATATTTAATATATAAACAACATATTTTCCTTAAATATATACATGCATGTTTGTGTATTTATATATACATAATAAATATACACAGCACACACACATTATGTAAACAAAAAATCTTTTATTTTGGATGCCACAGCACTAATAAAAAAAAAAAAAAACACTACTAAAATAACACTGGTGATTTAGTTGTGTTTTATCTAGTTTTGTTGTGCACAAGCCACAAGTCTAGTTTTTGTTGTTCTGGAAACTGTGATCACAATTATCCTGCCTCTCAGCATCTGATGGTTTCTAGTTTGGCATTAGAAAGATCATCATTTTGAGGCCCAGAATTTGTTTCATTTCAGTCATTCATAATATTCTTCTCTTCCCTTATCATTCCCTCCATCACCATATAAAGAGTGTGACCAAAGAGAGGAGTATGAAGCTGCTCAGCCAACAGAGGGACATCAGCTTCCTGGCCCAGCAGATCATCCATGTGCTCAACTTCACCAACTGGGCCATCAGCAATGGAAGCAGCACAGCCCTACTCTACAGCAAGAGACTGGTCAGCCTTATTTCTTTTACAAAAACACCTGTTTACGTTTATTTTAGGTTCTGTTTTTGCAAAGGTATCATTTGTATTGGCACTACACCTCCCAACAATAACAGTTCTGTCTTTGGAGATGCCACTTACACTATTTCAAACATAACTACTTCCTTCATTTGAAAGGATGTTGTTTAATCAGGATCTGGACCTTGCTGACATCAGTTGTTTAAATGACGAACAGCATTGCTATTATAGACTCATCTCTCCTTTGTGTATTTCCTCATTTGCTTTTTTTGGATTTTCTCAACACTGTAGATCACATACCAGCTGCGTTTCATCATGAAGACCCGTGTGGACCCAGTACCTCAAAGTAATGGAGCAGTCCGCTTCTTCTGCGACCCCACCTTCTGGGCCAAGAATGTGGTTAACCTTGGTATTGACTCAACACTAACTAAACTTGCAGCTGAAACCTGTTTTTATAGCGCACTGAGAGCAAAAGCCCCTTTGCACCAAGTTAAAATTTTCATAAATACATTTTAAAATTAGTGCTGTCAATCGATTTAAAACATTTAATCACAGTCATGGACTGTGATTAATCACGATTAATCGCACATTTAAAATACTAGGATTTACCTGTAAATGTGTTGAAAAAGAAATGGATGACAAACTAGTTTAAGGAAACATAATCCTTATTATTCTTTTATCATTATTCTTTTGTTTTTATTCAGCCATTATCAGCCTTTATACTGGCAATAAAACGTTTACCAAGCCACATCGCTTCAATCCCAGTATACATTTACCCAACTATTATCAAAAGTATTTCTAAATAAATACAACAAAACATTTCTTGCGACCGTACGTGAAGTATTATGACAAAATGCATTATCAAGAAGAATTGGACCTGTTCTGCAGGTGCATTAGAGCTAATATTAGCATCATGCTACATAAGACAATTTATGAGATTAATAGTGCACTTTTACTCAGAACTCACTTCAAACCACCATCGAGTGTTTGTAATGACTTCCTTTTACGATCACATGTGGAATTTGGTCACATACTGTTGTTAAAATATGCTATTTATAGCCTTTTATATCGCTGCACAAATTAGCATTTCAGATGTATACATTCCTCTCAAGAAAATCACACACAGACCATATCCTATCGTAATCGTGTGTTTATTATCTTATATAATCTATAGTGGCTGTTGTCATGTTTATTTCTGCTGCTCTGGCTGAAACTCACGTTGTTTGTGATGTTACACCGCCTCTCCGTTCTTAAGTTGCCAGGGATACATCGGAAGTATAATACACATTAGTAAAAGGATCTATTTTAATTTTTATTTGTCTATATACACTTTGGGCAACTGCGGTACATAAAAAAAAAAAACGCAACCCACGGCTCTGTAATTTTTCCCGCGACTGTATTTTCAAAATAGCCCACTTGTGCCATTACCCTGGCAACGCTGGTTCGCTGTACCCTCATCACACAATGATCGATAACCTTCCGCGCTGCGATGACGGGACGAAGTTGAGGTCAAACCTTATCAAACGATTAATCTGCGTTAAAAAAAATATTAATGCGTTAAAGATTTTTGATTATCGCCTGCGTTAACGTTGAAACCCCTATTTAAAATCAAACATTGTGTCTGAAATATAATTCTACATTTAAAAATCACACTACAGTATTTTATTTTTTCTTTTATTTTAGTTTTTTAAATTACTGCAGCCGATTTTAGTGTATTGCATCTTATTTTGTTTATGTATATTAAAATTGAACATTTTGGTCTGAAATATCATATTGTATTTTTATTTACTTTTTCTTTTTAATTAAACATTTATTATTAATAGTATAGGAATATCATACTGCATCATTTTTATTTTATTTGTTTTATTTGATATTATATAATTAAACTTTTTTTTTTCCCGTACTACAGTATTTTATTTTATTTTTTTGATTAACTTTTTCAGAGCATGGTGTGAATTCAGATTTGGTGTGAACAGGCGTTTATATGCTTTCAGGAGCATTGATGCCTTCTTTCCTTTTTTTTGGCCAGGCAATCTGGTTATTGAAAAAGTGCCACATACTGGTCCTCCTCCCCAAATGATGGTCAATCAGCAGATCTCTCCCAGTCACAACCACCCAGGTAAGCACTCAGGACAGATCAACCTGGCCCAGCTGAGGTTGCAGCACATGCAGCAGGCTGCAATTGCTCAGAAGCACCAGCACCAACAGCAGCAGCAGCAACAACAACAACAACAGCATCAGCAACAAATTCAGCAGCAGATGCGCATCGCCTCACAGATGTCCCAGCATCCCAGACAAGGAGGTCCACCACAGATAACCAGTATACAGCAACCGGTAATTTAGACATTAGATCTTTCCTGTTTTTCCACACATGTCTGGATTATTCTGGACCAGTACAGATGTGCTGTTTAACTAGGAAAGCTTGTAAAGCTGGAAAACCTGGTTGACCAGCTCTGTTTTTCGATGAAAGTTGATGACCATTAAGGTCTTTCTGGTTAAGCTTCATATTTGTCAGATGAACATTGTTCTTTTAGTGTTATATCATTTTCTAAGGTTTTTCTTCCTTAAAGGAAGATTTCATTTTGAAATAACCATACGATTTGTTCAGAATGGATGTCAGCTAAATTTTATTCTTATAAATATTTGTTGATTTTGAAATTATAGTCATCCAACGTTTATTCCTGATTGTATGATTTGTTATTCTAAGGGCCAGGTTGTCATTTCTTCCTCTGTCTCGCTTTTCAGCCACCAAGGCTCATTAGTATGCAGGCCCTCCAGAGGGGTGGGGTTAATGGCTCCTCCCACATGTATCCACCTCATCACCTGCGCATGGTATCAGCGCAGAACCGCATGCCTTCAGCGCAGCCCCGACTCAACGGGCAACCGTATCCTATGATGCAGCCTCAATTACAGAGACAGGTCAGTGCAGAGACTCCAGCAGGTCATGTGATAAAAACCCAAATTTTAAGATGTCTCTCTTTTCCTTCTCTGTTTTTGATCGTTTTAGAAATATATATGTATGTATTATTGAATATTATTTAGGGTTACAAACGGTGGAAAATTTCCAGAAACTTCCAAGATTTCCAAACATTTCCAAAAGTTTCCAAAAAATCCTGGAACGTTTCCAAAATGACTTGAGTTTGTTTGACATTCACCAGAAATGTTCTGCCTCGTTGCAACCCTAATTTTATTATGTCTGAAACATTGTGTATGAAATATCATACTACATTATTTATGAATGAGTTGCTTTTTTTTATTTTTTTTATAAATTAAGCAATTATTATGATTAAGGAAAGTGATCTTGAAAGTGACACCAACAAAGCATGTGACATTGGCTCCTGTAGGTCACATGACATAAAGCCCAGGATTGGCAACTTAAAAATTTGAACAGTTTAAATATGAAACCGTGTTTAGTGTTAAAATATGAACCGTGTTTACTTTTGAAAAATATTTGCTGCATATTAAATGACAGTTTGTCTGTATGTAGAATCTATATAACAATTATGTAATCATTATACGTGACTGTGATACTGATATTAATCTCATATGAAAATGTGTTTTATATATTCTTAATATTAATATTTCTGTATTTTAAATAGTTTTTAATATTTTTAGTTTAAATTAATGTAAAATGTATTGTTAAAATAAATAGGTATTAATATAAACACCTTCTAATAAATACCTGTTAATATAATTCATGAACTAAACATTTCAGATTATTTATTAAACCTGTAAATAAAAATGTATGTTGTTAAATACTTTAAACAGCCAGTTTTAACACATACTGTGTCATTATTTAAGTGGTGAGTAATTTCTTAGCGCTGCTTACACATTCTTATTCATACTGTAATTATATTTATAAAGACATTGTGTCTTTAATATAGAGGCTTAGGGTTTTCAGATGTTGTTTTCTTTATTTTTGTTTGAGAAAAAAGTTAGTAAATTTGTCTTGCCTTTTACACAGGACTAATATAAACAACAACACATTCCACATTCAGAAAAATGTCAATGTACTTGCTGTATGAATGTATTTTTTGCCATTTTTCCAACACCTTTCCCTTTTTTCCCCTCATAGCACTCCAATCCTGGGCATGCTGGGCCCTTCCCTGTGGCGTCGCTACACAACATTAGTGCT
Organism: Onychostoma macrolepis; assembly: GCF_012432095.1. NCBI lineage: Eukaryota > Metazoa > Chordata > Actinopteri > Cypriniformes > Cyprinidae > Onychostoma > Onychostoma macrolepis. The sequence continues at coordinate 23,062,398 of NC_081162.1, forward strand.
GCCAACCCCACCAGTCCCACCAGTGCCAGTATGGCCAATGCACACATTCACCGTGGCCCCACTAGTCCTGTTGTCGCCCCCATAGAGCTCATACCATCAGTCACCAACCCCGAAAACCTGCCCTGCCTGCCCGACATCCCTCCCATTCAGGTAACTTACTATTGCATTTCCTTAGACTGATTGTCAGTTGATTGGATGTTGTGGAATGATTTAGTGGTTATAGATCTGGCCTGGTAACCCAAAGGTACAGAGTACAAACCCCAGAAAGCGTGATCATGAGGATACAAATCTAATAATCAGGTGGAAATGTAATAAAGGACCTAAATGTAATAACATTTGGGCTTAAATGTAATAAAGCATTTAAATGTAATAACTTTTGGGCCTAAATGCAATAAAGGTTTTAAACATAATTAGGTTTAAGGCACCTAAGGCAACGAGACAAAGACAATCCCTATGCTTGGATCTACTATTATTGTTTTTTTATATAACAGACACTTCCTTAACTGAAGCAAAATTAAACAAAGCTGAATTGATTTAGAGCTCATGTGTTGCAAATACACATTTTGTTTTTGTAATTTTCAGCTTGAAGATGCCGGTTCGAGCACACTGGATAACATTCTCAGTCGATATATTTCTGCTAGTTCATATCCTGTTGTTGGCCCCACCAATCCCTCACCGGGACCGTCTACACATTCCCCAGGATCCTCAGGTACTTTCTGGGTGAATTTTTAACATGAATTGTTTGGATTCCAAATGTTCGTATAAATTAGCATGCATTTAAATAATGTCATGAAATATTCATGCAGAATTGGTGTGTATAATATTTATATATGCTTAATATATTCCATACTCGTCCTGCTCTTGGTACTATATGGCATAAACTCCTATCCAACCAACCCGGGGGACAAGGCTGCGCTAGTTGCCCGGCTCAGTGCCTCTGGTTCCGTATGGCAAAGTCTCCCATCCAACCATATGCACCAACCCTGGGGCTCAGGCTGCATTAGACCCACGAGCATTAATAATGCCATATGCTACTTCACCACACAGCCCTATGTGTCAATCTCACCGACAACTCCAGCTAGCATATACATGCATTGCTGTGCACCAGTGTTACAATAACTAAAACTATCAAAAAAATTTTTTTCGCTAATTGGAATAATAAAACAATTATTGAATGAAAAACATTAAAAGTTTAAGCAAAAATTTGAAATGTTGCCATGGCAGCTATCTGAGATAAGTTTAAGTACTAAAAATGCTAAAAAAAAGATTAAAGAAAATAAAAATAAATAATTTACTAAAAGTAAAATGAAAACGGAAAATATAAAAGCAAAAGCAGATTTAAAATATGAATAAATACGGTTATATAAATATTAATGTTTTATATAAAAAAAACATATAAATAATATATTATATAAATATTAATGCCATTGTTTTAAACCTTTATATATATATATATATATATATCACCCTACCCAGTGCATTATTTTTTTTTATACAAAGCCTTAAATTAAATCAAACATTTGTAAATGATTTATATGATTCAAAGTGAATACTAAAGTTTATTAAATGCAATTTCTTATGACGCTTAATTGACATCCCATGTCAGCTATAACCATCGACACACATTAAGTTGATAATTTAGCAATTTTACAAAATTCTGATTAATTTAGCATTTTGTACCTCTTGGAAATTGATAAAAATATGCATTATTAAAACTTAGACTTGTTAGATTGGTTTTTGCCCTCAGCTATAACAATGTCTGCTAACTTGTTAATTGTCTAAAGATTTGAATCTTTTAACACTCTCTCCGTGTCTCTTCTTCTCTAGGTTTATCTAATTCTCACACTCCAGTTCGTCCATCCAGCACGTCGAGCACGGGCAGCAGGGGCAGGTCAGCTTTGCACTTTTTTTTTTTTTTTTTTCATCTCCGTCATTTAAAGTAAAAAAAAAAAAAAAAAAATTCATTTTTCTGTTCTTTGAATAATATTACTTGCAGTGACATCATAGCTTAGAAACTATATATCTGAAAAAAGAGACATTGAATGAAAAATTGTTATTTGTGTCTTCTGTGTTTGCTTACAGTTGTGGGTCAGCTAGTAGACCTGGGACAGGGAACACGGCAGTGGACCAGGTGAAGGTCAAACAGGAACCGGGAGTTGAGGAAGAATGTAGCTATTCTGGAGCAAATGTCAAAACAGAGCGCTGTAAAGATGGCAGACGGAGTGCTTGCATGGTATTTATCTTCAGCTTACTGTTTCTTTCAAATATGAATAACAAGTTTATTTTTTTTCTTGGTTCTAAGAGATACAGTTTGTTTCATGTCATACAATGCCTTTCTGTTGCTCTTCTTCTTCCTCAAACCAGATGAGCAGCCCAGAAGGAAGCTTAACTCCCCCTCTTCCCGTCCTCGGCTCCGTGTCCACCGGTTCAGTCCAGGACATTTTAAGAACACTTGGTGAAAATGTTAAATCTGAACCACAGAGCGATCAGCGCTTATCCTGTACGAAGCCAAACTCCAGTGCACCTTTAACCAATGGGACCACCGCGTCAAATGGTAGTCAGCAGAGGAGCACCGCTAACGCCAACAGCCAGACTACTGTAGGAAAGGAAGACGACCCAAATGAGGACTGGTGTGCCGTGTGTCAGAATGGAGGAGAGCTGCTGTGCTGTGATCGCTGTCCTAAAGTCTTCCACATGACCTGCCATATCCCAACACTCAAATCCTCTCCCAGGTAAAGAATGTGGCTTTATTTATATTATTTGATTTTTAAGATGCCATCATAGCACATTCTTTTGTTTTATTTAAAATTTTTCATGCCACTGATAGCATTTCTATTCATACATGACCATTTTTATTTTACTTTATTTGTAACACCAGTGACAAATTGTCATAATTTTCTAAGATTCTACCAATAACATATCATGTCTTAGCCATCAAGTTGCACATATGGTTAAATGAAACCAAAGGCACTGAGCAAGCATTTACAGTGCCAATGAAGCTAGCATAGCCTTACATTTTCATTTTCATTTAGTCATTTAGCAGATGCTTTTATCCAAAGTGACTTATGAGGACAACAGAAGCTATCAAAACCAACAAAAAAGCAATAATATGGAAGTGCTGTGACAAGTCTCAGTTAGTCTATTAGTTTAATTCATTACACGTAGCAAGGTTTTTTTTTTCTTTCATAATAAGTTGAAAGAATAGAAAAAGAATAGAGAGTGCTAGTGTTCGAGGGATATTTTTTATAATGCATGAAAAGAAAACAAGGTGATTGAATAGAAAAAGAAGAGAACGCATTGATATTATACCACCGCGCCCAACGGGGAGGGATGGCTCTATAAGGGTGCGGTTATATAATATCAATGTTAAATTGTTGTTAATTATTAGTTTTTTTATTTTATTTATTTATTTTTTTTGCAAATCTTGTTAGACCTTGCACTAATACTTAACTCAGCTAAACACAATGAGTAGAGAGATAAATAACTGACCAATTTGTTTTGCCAGTCATAACAGAGGTCATTTACAGGTCATAAAAGTTCAGTAGCGTAACAGCTTGTAGGTCAGGGAGAGGGTGGAAATTCTTGAAAACCTAAATTATGACTGTTTGTGGTGCTAGAAACTTTGACTCATATTAATAAACGGACTTCAGGCCAGGGTAAAAACAAACGTGTGTGAATGTTTTAAGACTTTAATTCCTTTTTGTGTGTTAAATGATGTTATACCTTCATTCTGCTGCAGTGGAGATTGGATGTGCACCTTCTGCAGAAGTCTCATAAATCCAGAGATGGAATACAACTGTGATGACGATCCACCCAGTAAGAAGGACACAAGTGAGACTGCAATGAGTTCAGAGGACCAGCGAGTGAGTCACTGAGAAACAAACACAATCATATTCAGAAAATGAGGGAACTATGGGGAGCACATAGTACTTTACCCATAATTGGTAGATTGGCCAAGTAAGATTGCTTTTGTGAGGACTTTTTAATTTATCCCAATACTTCATACCAGACACTCTATAATGTAATATAAATTATGCACATTATATTGTTTTGACAAACAATAACGATGTTTGGCTTTAAAATATTTGCTAAAAATGTGAACCTTAGTGACCCAGCAATCAGATATGGTCTACAAAGCTTTTCTTAGCTCACCAGAGTTCCTCATTAATATACAGTCATGGCCAAAAACATCGGCACCCTTGGTAAATATGATCAAAGAAGGCTGTGAAAATTAATCTGCATTGTTAATCCCGGGAAATGGACGTTTTTTAAAATTTCAGTACCGAATGGTATCGCGGTCGGTACTTTTGACAACACTACTCCAGACCCTTTAGATTCCCAGCTCCATGTTGGTGCTTCTTCTCTTCAGTTCACCACTCATTTTCTATAGGGTTCAGGTCAGAGGACTGGAATGGCCATAGCAGAAGCTTGGTTTTGTGCTCGGTGACCCATTTTTGTGTTGTTTTTGAGGTTTGTGTTTGGATTATTGTACGGTTGGAAGATCCAAACATGGTCCATTATAAGATTTCTCAGTCAGTCAGTCACTTATTGATTTTTATTTTTTTTTATCTGTTGGTATTTGATAGAATCCGTGATGCAATGTGTCTAAACAAGATGTCCAGGACCTCCAGCAGAAATATAGGCCCACAACATCAAATATACAGCAGTATATTTCATTGTACACATGGGGTACTTTTTATCCCTGTCTTCACCAAACTAGTGTTGGGCAATATGGTCATTTTTCATATCGTCATATCACCAGCCTGTGAGGTCGCCGGATACACGATATTATCGTGCATGAGTGGGTGGGCCGAAAATGTCCTATTTCCCACTTATGATAGTCGTGATTACGAGCTTGTCGAATTCAAGTGCTTTAATGTCGGAAAGAATAAAATGTAGCATCCCATTGGTTGACAATCATATAAACATTCACTGCGCTATACATGCAGTTTGCTGACAATTCTGGAATTTTGGTCAAATACATGCTTATTTCACTGCTTATAAAACATACAATATGCTTCGCACGATCGTTCATATCTAGCCTATATCTACACTACTTTATCTAACCATATGTACACTACTTTATTGACATGACAAAGGGATGTAGTTGTTGTGAGAACAGCATTGACAGCAGCAATGGTTGTCCCCTCCACCATGTTTAAAGTTTATGACCCGCCCATCTCGGAAACTCGGGTATCAAAATTATTTTCGAATTTCCCAGTAGTAAATACAACTTGAGAGGCCGTTCATGTCCAATTTCTGATTAGGAAACTCGTATTTACGATAATTTCGATAGCACATGAAGGCAGCATTATCATAGGCTATTTCATAACTATTTGGTGATTTTTAAACCGTGCGTGCATGAGAGAGAGAGAGATAGAGCCTGGAAGCACCAATAACCAAAATAATATACTTTCAAACATACTGAAAAACTAACATGTTAAATATAAAAATATTTAAAACAGCTAGTTCATATATTTGGATACAGCAGTCATACATCGCTACCACGCGTCCTACTGTGACAAGTTTGCCGCATTGGCGCGGAAGTTATCAGTCTAAAAATCAGTCAAGGAGAAAACCAAAAGTAGATTTATTTTAAAGACCAACAGTTTAACACTAAATATTGGACATAAATGAACACGTTAAAGATAAAAGTATTTTCAGGTAAGTTCATATTTTTGGAGTAAAGTTCAATTAAATGGAAGCATCAGTCATACAGCGCATCGGACCGTGCGCCCCATGACGAGCCCTGTTTTAGACTGATAACTTATTAACTGCATATTTTTTTTATAATAACGATGATGAAGAATAAGCATCATTGTTTTTTGTTAATGTGCTGTAAAGAAAAAGAAATGCTGCCGGTGAAGTTTCGTCATGTTCATTCATAGCTCATAGCTGTTCAAGAAGATGTCTAAAAGATGTCTCTTTTTGCACTCTTGACATAGCCTAATTTGTAAGAGTCCATTTTTAAAACATTTCCAATGAGGAGGAGCAGCCTAATCCTCATTTGCTCGTGTGTGAACTGTGAAGTGCGCTGAGGTGAAATAGCGGGGCAATTTGATAATAATAGCCAAATAATAATATAGGCCGCCTAATAATAATAATAATAGTTTTATACAGTAATAGGAGAATGAGCCTAATATCATCTTGACTATCGACAAAGACATCTGCTATCGTCGATACACGATACTACTATCGTTTAGTTTCATCTGACCATAGAAGCCAGTCCCATTCGAAGTTCCAGTAGTGTCTGATAACTGAATATGCTGGAGTTTGTTTTTGGATGAGCTAGGAGAATTTTTCTTGAAACCCTCACAAACAAAATGGAATTTTCACTGCTCTAGCTCTTTTCTTAAAGCCACTTCACTAATTTGTGAAGCTCAATTACCTTTTGCTGCACATCAGAAATATATTCTTTGGTTTTTCTCATTGTGATGGATGATTAAGGGAATTTGGGCTATTTTACTCATAAGAATTTCTAGGGGTGCCAATAATTGTGTCCAACGTGTATTTGAGAAAAACATTTATTTCATAATATCCCCCCCCTCCCCCATTTAAAATTCTTATCCAATGAAAGGTTAGATTTTTGTGAATTATTATTTTTTTTTTAAATAAAAGAACAAAAGGATTAACAATGCAGATTAATTTTCACAGCCGCCTTTGATCATATTTACCAAGGGTGCCGATATTTTTGGCGCTGACTGTATATTTGCAGTTTCTGCAGAACTACACATTAATGTTTCTTCTCTCCTCTTCCGGTATTTTTAGCGTTGTGAGCGCTTGCTGCTGCACATGTTTTGTCATGAGCTCAGTACAGAGTTTCAAGAGCCTGTTCCTACATCGGTGAGTTTCCATCAAGCCCACAATATCCTCATTTCCCATAAATGCAGACATTTCTGATGAAGTGTTCTTAAAGGGCAAAGCTCAGATGTGTAATTGGACCGTTGCTCAGGACGAGTGGTAATATTTAATTGCTGCCTCTCTGCTAGGTCATTAACACTACTGCAATAAATCTTCTAAAACAGCAGCATCGCTAACATGCACATCTGTAGTGACTCCAGTCATCTGTTTTCAAACATGTATTGAGCCTCTGGGCCATTTCCTGCTGTTATTTGTCATAGTAGGATTATGATTCTTATGTAATTACGTTATTGAGTGAATGCAATAATGCATCAGGCTGACAGGTAATAACAATGATTTTGTAATTTTATTATATACCTTATATACCCCCTCCCTTTGCTCTTTCATGACTACTTCAGTCCATGGCTCTGTTCTAAAACCTAGTGAGCTGTCCTGCTGTCTACATGGGGATTTTCCTTCTGAGGCAGAACAAGTGATGTCATTGTTGTTAGATTTTATTCCTGATACGAAATGTTATTTAAATGTCACATTGACAAACAGCTTTCACTATTTCCTTATTCATAATATATAGAAGCTGTACTTGCATGACTGGAGGGCACTGATCAGATGGCCGACAAGCAAATTGTCTTCGCTCTATATTCTTAAAATATTTTTGTTTTTTTAATCATAATTTCCCTTCTGAGCTGAGCAGTTATTGTATAATTATTTATATACTATTGTAGTATTAATATTTTTAATCAGCTTTTATATTTTCAATTTTAATTTTAGTAATTGTGTGGTTTTGTCATTATTAGTTTTATTTTGTTTCTATTCAACTTTTTATTTCTGATTTAGTTAATTTAGTACTTTAACTAACTTATTTTTAGTTATTTGCCAAGGCAACGTTTCTAATTTTGACACTTTTTTTTTTCTTTTTTTTCCCATCTAATATTTGTTTTATTTCAGCTTCATTTCAGTTAATGAAAATGATTTTTATTAGTTTTAGTAATTTTATCATGTGATTTGTGTCATTATCTTTGTGGTTAGATAATGGCGCAGAGAAAGCTGAGCTTGCTACAATGCATTATGGGCCTAAACCACAATGCTGCCTTTGCTTTTGGCTAATACTGTTAAATGGTGTTAATAGTAGTACTTCTTCATTTGAGATGCGCACATAATACCTAAAAATGTTGAGTTGAAGGGCAAATTAAATGGTTTGGAAGAGATCCCCATGTTCAACATTATAATTTTAATGCTGAAGCCTTGATTTCTCTCCAGGTACCCAATTACTATAAAATAATAAAGCATCCTATGGATTTGACCATGGTAAAGCGGAAACTGCAGCGAAAACATCATCTGCATTACAAGAGCCCTAAAGAGTTTGTGTCTGACGTACGCCTGGTCTTTAGCAATTGTGCCAAATATAATGAGGTGAGTTCGGGGCATGTCCTTAACCTGTGTGGGGGTGCGATGGGAAGTTGCATGTAAGAATCAAGTATTTGGAGAGGATGAAATACACTAAAGCAACACAGCATGAGAACATGTGATGGATTTGCATGAGTTCACTGCCTTTTATGGTCACCAGTACTAACTATTAAAAGAATGGTTTCAGTCAAGCTGAGCATTAATCAGCGGCTGGATGTTGAGCTTGTGTTTGTCACAGGGCTAACACACTTTGATGTTTTACGCCATTGAGGGGATGTTTATTTTAATGTTGCACAGTGTTTTTTGTATGATACATTTGATAATTGTTCAGTATTTTTATTTGAACAATACAAATGACAATCAAATGCATGATATGAATGTCAGTTTCTGACATTCATTCAAGACTCCATGAAGCAAACTCCATGAGTTTATGTATTTCCTGTTAATAACGGAAGTTTGGGTGGGTCTTGATATTATTATTATTATTATTATTATTATTATTATTATTTATTTTTTTTAAATCGTCAACATGCTTCAAATTGCAAGTTTTGCTAGTATTAATGAGAAACATTCTCATTCTAAAGATTAAGTGAAATTTGCACTAGCATAATATTGGTAACTTTAAAGCAAACATACCTGGAGTCTCTTTGGAGTCTGTATGTAAAGTGTACATGTTTGGAGACTGAAACTGTAAAATAAAACTAAATGGCTCTGATGCGTTCAAACTCGCATCCCATGTACACCGCTTATTCAATTTCAGTTTTTAATATCTTAGAAGCTATTATTTTAGTACCATTTGAGATACTAATATAGTTTTAGTAATTTTTATATTTTCCATTTTTAGTTGAAGTTTTAGTAATTTTGTCATTTTTGGTAGTTTTTGTAATGAAAATGGTTTTAGTTTCAGTTTGTCAACTAGCCTATAATAACCCTCCCAAGTTGCGTTTTTGACATCATTTTTACAATTTAGTTGATTATGAAAGTTTTAAGTGGTGTTGTGTGTTGATGTTATTGACATTAATTTTACATCTGCAACAACTGATATTTTAAATGCAGTGACAATACATGCATTTCTTACACACTGAATGTTATAGAGATTTTTGGTGTTCTATTTTACCAAAGGATGTGTGCGTCCACTTTAGGTCATTTCAGTGGATGGATTTGTTCTGTTTGGGGTGTCTGAGTTCCTCACAGTGGCCACAGTATGCTTGAAATTCACAAATAGGGTGTTTGTTGTGGGATTTATAAGGGTTACTGAAATGTTATTTCTATCTGAAGATAACTGTAAAATGTGGTAGACATTTTACTGTCTTCACTAAACTTGATGATTGTGGCATTCATGTCAAAGAAGCACGTTATTATGAACTATTTCAGAATTTTCTGTAATTTTTCCATCCATTTTATCTGGGTTGCATTTAGTTTGTTTGTCATCATTACTGTTTTTTTATTAATATTTTAAGGCAAATCCCCCTCTAGTTGTTCTTCATGAATATATTGAGACCGTTTGCTTATGCCTTCTAACTGAAAGGCATTTATTATGAGCAAGCCCGAAAATTGTGCTCCTTGGACATTTTTAAATACAGATGAGGCTGTGGCCTCACTGTGTGGATGGTATAAAATCTTTCTTCCCCCTTTTCTTTTGTATTTTTTTTTCTTTTTTTTTGTGGTGTCGTTGCCCTTTTTTAGATGTCTCGAATAATCCAGGTTTATGATGAGGAGAAACAGAGTAATGTTCAGGTAAGATGTTTCGTACACCACACCGATGGGTTCAGCAGTGCTGGCACCCAAAGCAGCTAAAATGGGAGTTTTAACCCTTTCTGTGCTTCTCTCCTCCTCCTCACCCGTTCATCCCTGGGCCTGCATTCCACCTGCTCTCTCCTCACCTTTCCTCACATTTCCACACTCTTTCCCCTCTCCTCTCTCTCCTAGGCTGACTCGGAAGTGGCAGAGGCGGGCAAAGCCGTGAGTCTGCATTTCGAGGAGAAACTGCTGGAGATTTTTCCCGACCAGACGTTCCCAGTAGTCATGGAGAAAGAGGTGCGAGCGGAGGTCGATAAGGATTCGGAGGACTCTGACGATGACGTCGTACAACCGAAACGCAAACGCTTAAAAGTGGACACTGAGAAGCTGTTGCACATCAAGTGAAAAAAAAAAAATGAGGAAACGTCTGCGAGAAATAAACTGTCTTCCTCTCAAGCTCAGTCCTATTCTGCCTTCTGAAGGGCGGGATAATGCTGGAACTGATGTGATTCTTTATTTCATGTTCTCCCAAACCCTGACGATCCATTGTACATACAGCGTGAGAACTTTTTAAACGTGCATTGTGGACGTTGGTGTCATCGTCATCATCGGAGGATCGATGAATGAATTGTTGGGTGTCGATGAAGACACTTGTACAGATTTAAATAGTCTTGTTTTGGTCTGATTTAGTAAATAACGTTTTTTTTTTTTTTTCTTAAACTGAGTTATTATTATTATTATTATTATTATATTTGTAAATCTATTGTGAATGATACTTTATAAATGATACTCATCTCTCCCTTCTGTTGTATGATAAAGTTTATCATATATGGCCCACCTGCTTCCTTTGCATGTGTATTTTCTTATTCCTACAGTTGAAATCCCTTCAGTAGGAGAAAGTTTGATCTTTATTTTCAATAAAACGGTGACTTCTGGATTGTTGGAAAATTTAATCGCAGACCCTTTAACTCAAAAGATGCATATTAAATGGGTGTCTGTGCCACCTGATAAAAGCTAATACAAAAGTACTTTCAACAAGCATTGTTTATTTCATTCCAATAATATATAAACTACAGTATTGCCAGTGTTATGTTTAGTAAATGTGAATTATTTTAAACTTTTCATTTGTGTTTTCCATTAATTTAAGTTCAAAATTTAAATATTTAAAAAGGCAGTGTTATACAATTATAAAATCCTTTTAAATAAAATATCTTTTAATTCTATTCTCCAAAATTTCCTGTAATTGTTGGGTTAAGTCAACTCTATAATTGAATGCAGATTTTTAACTACAATGTTGAACTGTGTTCCATGGCGGGGGCATTTTTAAGTGTCAAATCGAGGCAAGTTGTCACACGTGGCTTTTACATACATTTATTTACAACATTTCACAATGATTTGATATTTGGTGCTTCGTAATTGGTTTAATCAGTGTATAATTTCTTAAGGGCAAGTTTCTTTATGGTAGCTTACTTCACTGAGATGCGTTTCCAGAAAAAACCAATAGAACCCTGCCCATGGTTCTGGGAATGGTTATAATGGGAATTGTATTGGTTTTAATGGAAACTATAATGGTGTCTACTGGTATGTGACGGATTCTATTGGTGGGATGTTAAATCCTGTTGGAAAAATGCCCAAAACACACTACAAAAAAGAATTTTGAAATGGTTTTACTGGAAAAAGCTAATGATTTATAATGGTGTTTTAATGGAAACTATTAGAATATCTGTGATGGTTTCTATTGGGCTTTTTTTTTTTTTTTTACCTATATACAGGTAATTAACCTAACAATGAGAAACATTTACAGGAGTTAAAACGGTGACCTCTAGCCCCGTCCTCCGCAGTCGTGTAAACCGAAATGTCTCAGTTTGGCTTGTATACATGTTCTTTTCTGCAGCCTAGAGACTCTTAGGAAACCACTTTTTGCGTCACACCTGCCTATCCTGTTTTTGCTGAATGGACATTTGTGAAGTCATGCGTGATGATCAGCTGATATGAGCGGAGCCGCTGTTTGTGTCTGGAGGAGACGGAGCGTTACATTGCCTAAGGTAAAGAAAATTCTCCTGATTTCCCCCCCTTTTCATTACACACGGGTATTGCATTTAGCTCGTTTTTAAAGTTAGCGGTTCGAAGCTCCGGACTCAGTTGTTTAACATACAAAAACACAGGCTGATGTTACACAGGGCAACTTTTTTGAGCAGTGTTGCTTGAGTAATTTCTCTCGGAGAATTTGTATACTTTAAATCGGTCGTAGGCCCCGTGTCTCACCTGGTTGCCCGGCAACATTGCTCAACAAGTTGCCCCGTGTATCATTAGCCTCACTTCACACCGATCTGTGAAAATGTGAGACATGTTGATGATCACCATGTAGCGCCTAAACTGTGATATGCTGACCAAAACAAATACGATGGGAAAATGACTTGCAGAGATTTACTGTTGTTAACGTTACTTAAATTAAGCGTTATTATAGTTTGTTTTGTTATATTAAAAAAGAAAGAAAAAAAAAACGTAACATTAAATATAATACTCATATTCGGAAATTACAGAAACTGACACAAGCTACGACTTGACTCAAATGTTAGCGAAAACGCATGGCACTTAATCACATGACAGTTTTATAAACCACGTAACTTATTTGTAGTATTGTTTAAGGTAAATTCATTTTATTTTTCGTTTCTAAATTTCCTTTATGGTATATATGCTGATCTGTCTGGGACACATGCAATTACATCTTGTATTAATATAACTTAAAAGTTTGTCTATGTGGCTTTATTAAGGAAAGCTTTTGGAGCACGTAATATTTCAGACCACATGACGCATTTACGTCATGACGCCAAAAAAAAAGAAGCTGAATCGTTCATTTTTTTTTGTACTAGATCTTTTTTGAATCAGTTCAAAAGAACCGACTCGCAAAATGAGTCACTAGGGAGGACGTCGCGCCTCAACTATCCAACCACAGCGCTGAACGATGACCTCGTTGTTTTGACGACTTGTTTGTTTTCTTCTCGAGGTAACCGCGGACTAAGATCGACACACCGCGACTTTTCTACCTCAGCAGCTGGAAATCTACATCACAGGTAATGTGCTAAACGTATATGCATGTGTTTGAACGCATTTGTAATGTCTTTTGGTTCCGTGAGTGGTTAAACAGGACTGTACTGATATGTTTGGACTAATCACCAGGAACACATCTATTTTCATAAGAATTCCTCCTGGGCCGTTTGCCAAAGAACGCGATATGCCAACGTTATTCCTCATGTTTTCTCGCTGCTGTTTCTCCAGTGATGTCTGATGGGCTTGTGCTCGGCGGTGATGGGAACTTCAGCTCTCTCTGCCCGCACGGGATCGAGTGGATCTGGTATGGACTGGGTGAATGTGCCCAGGATGGCAGAGACATTGCCAGTGTTGTTCTGGGACTGCTGTCGATAGTTTGCTTCATGGTGTCTTCACTACCGTAAGTAGGCCTACTCTTATGCTGTTGCAGTGTAGTTTTGTCATAATTGATATAAAACTCATTCAGGCACAGCAATAATTTTAACATTTCTTATAAAAAATCAAGAGTTTGTGAACAGTTTTTTTTTAAAGGAAAGTAATACTTTTATTCAGCGATGATGCATTAAAATGACCAAAAGAGACAGTAAAAACATTAATAATGCTTTTTTTTAATCTATTCTAAATAAATCTAAATAAATGCTGTTCTTCTGAACTTTCTATTCATTAAAGAATCCTGAAAAATGTATCAGTACAACTGTTTTCAACAATGATAACTGTAAGAAATGTTATTAGTTAATAGTATATTAGAATGATTTCTGAAGGATCATGTGACACTGAAGACTGGAGTAATGACTGCTGAAAATTCAGCTTTGCATCACAGAAATAAACTATATTTTAATAACAAAAAACATAAAAATGCATGTAACACTTCTTTTAAAATGTAATAATATTTTGCACTGTTACTATTTTTGCTGTATTATTGATCAAATAAATGCAGCCTTGGTGAGACTAATTTTAAAACATTTTTAAAAACATTACTAGAACCCAAACTTTTGAACAGTAGTTTATATGTGTAGAGTGATATTTTGCACAGGATGAGAAATAATGAGCTCATACTGACTGTTATTGTAGGCAATACTACAGTTCCTGCAAGACAGGAAATATGGACAGCGCTCTGTCGATTTGGTTCCTGTTATTTTGGCTGGCCGGTGACTCGTGCAATCTTATTGGATCGTTCTTGGCTGATCAACTTCCACTACAGGTAAGGAACAATTGTCACATTCTTTATTTATCACTTTAGATAAAATATCTGCTCAATGAATGAAAATGAACCCTAATTGAGATGTTTTTAAAATGAAATGATCCTTGTTTTGCTGTAGTTTGAACTGATTTTATTATTTATTATTTTATATTCATCACTTTCGTTTCTCCTATTTTAGAAATACACTGCGGTGTACTACGTCCTGGCAGACCTGTTAATGCTGTCAATGTACTTGTACTATAAACTAAAGAATAAATCATCTAGGGGTAAGTTGGAAATTATACTTCACTAGTGACTTAAATGTGTCATAAGGATAGGCTCTATGTAATTGGTTGCTTTCAAGACATATCTTGCATTCTTCTATTTTTGACTCCCGGAAGTAATTTTCCTGGCACATCTGTTTATTTTTTTTGAGGCCAACTATATTTTATTAAATGTGCACATACATGCATATATGTAGATACACACACACACACACATGTTCGTTTTTGTGAAAAGTGGGGACATTCCATAGGCGTAATGGTTTTTATAGTGTACTTACTGTATGTGCTATTGCCCTACACCAACCCTACACCTAAACCTACCCCTTACAGGAGACTGTGCATTTCAACTTTCCCCAAAAAAACCTCATTCTGAGTGATTTATAAGCGTTTTGAAAAGTGGGGACATGGGTCAATGTCCTGAGATGTCACCTTCACCTTGTAATACCTATGTCATACCTTTGTTATTATACAAATCTATGTCCTGACTTTTCACAAAAACGCACACACACATACACACACAAACATATATACTGTGGTTAGTATTGTATATTACTATGGTATTTACTAATATTTTATATTATATATTGTTTTATATTTCTATGTAACCTTAAATTATATTCATATCAGTTTTAGTTTTAATAATTTTAGTACTTAAAATTTCATCTTTATTTCAATTCTTGAAAAATTTTGCTACAGTGACAACACTGTTCAAGAATGGCTCTCACAGTGTCCCATCTATATATTTCTCTCTGACCTTCAGCTTTCACAGTCTGTTATAAGAATGTGCTGATGGCTGAAACGTGAATTCATAGAACTGTCTTTGTCCTCTGCAGCCAGTAACAGTGCATTGCTGAATGCAGTCAGCATGCTATGGCTTCTGGGAATTACATCTTCCCTCCTTACCCTCCCTCGCTCAACCCTAGAGGAACAGATGTCTATGGGGTTCAAGGGTCGGGCGCTGCTGGCCGTGGAGGGGGACAGCGGTTCGGTGCAGGTGAGTAGAGTTACTTTTATCATTGAGTTGAGAATGAGATGCACTTCATTCTTTTATGTGATTTTAGAGTTGATTTGAGACTTGATTGTTTTTGTTTTTCAGCCCTTTGATACAAAGGAGATTATAGGCTTTGTCATTGGCTCTATGTCTTCAGTACTGTATTTATGCTCCAGACTGCCACAGATGTACACTAATGTAAGTCTTACTGCATGTATGTGTTGATGAATTTCACAAAATCATGTTCAAGTAATATATCATCCCGAAATCTTAAGAAACCCATATTAATTTATTTACATTTCTATTATTTAATAATGAATAAGTGCATTTTTATATTAATAAGCTACATGTTTTAATAATAAGAACCTATTTTTAGGGCTATTAAGATTGTTTCCATTATAACAATTTCTTGATTAACTTTTTTCCTTTTCTTTTTTTACTTTCTTATTTTTTTTAAGTAAAAAAAAAAGTAATCTGTCCCTGCCCCTCATCAGTGTCTTAAAAACTTCTGATTTTAGAAGTTGTCACAAGTTATGGTACATTGTTTTCTCTTTTGCATAGTATTGTGCACATAATGTGTTCATTGTTGTGCTTGCAACTTTATTTTCAATATCTGCAACAGTGTTTTTCATTGTTTGGACATTAGATCTCACAAAAGGGGCCTTGCAGGGCCAAAATCCACTCTTGATTGTACTATCCTTAATTTATGCTGATTAAAATTATTTTATGTCAGTAATTAGAATCAACTTTGGGAATAATGGAAATGGATTTATAGAATTGATAGGATTTGTGGTTAAATGTCATTAAAATGATGTCACTATTCAAAAAATCTTAAATGAATTGTTCTCCCAGTAGTGAAAATTTGCTGGAAATGTACTCAATCTGTTCTAGATCTTGGATGGCATGAGGGTGTTTATTTATTGGAATAGATTTGAAGAAATTTAGCATTACATCACTTTCTCACCAGTGAATCCTCTGCAGTGAATGGGTGCCGTCAGAATGAGAGTCCAAACAACTAATAAAAGCATCACAGTAATCCACAAGACTCCAGTCCTTTAATTAATGTCTTGTTAAGTGAAAAGCTGCATGTATTGTAAGAAACAAATCTATCAAGATATTTTCTTCTGGCCTGAATATGAGTCCAAATCAATAACAGTTTAGAAATGTATTGGACTTTTTTTCTTGTAAACTATGTTTGATCTGTGCATATTTCTCTCTTGATTCAGGTGAGACTACTTTTTCACTGGATAATCAATATTATGGATAGAGGACTTGCATTATAGCTAGAAACAATGGTTAAAAATGTCTTAGTGATGGATTTGTTTTTGTACAAACACATGGCTCTTCGGTTCACAAGATGTTAATGAGTTGCGTGGATTACTGTGATGTTTTTATCAGATGTTTGGACTCTCATTCTGATGGCACCCATTCACTGCAGAGGATCCATTGATGAGCAAGTGATGTAATCACTTTAAATCTTTTGTGATAAAGAAACAAACTCATCTACATCTTGGATAGCCTGAGCGCGAGTACATTTTCAGCAGTTTTTCACTACTCCTTTAAAGTCTCAGTCTTTATTTTGTTAATACAAAATATAATTTCCTATTTATTTGAATGATTTACTACATGTGTAATGTTGCTTTGGAAACTATTATCATTGCAGACATCTGTTATGCAGCGCTTAAGATGTACAGGTATTGCTTCTTAGTGTAGTTGAAATATTTCTTGCTGTCTTGCAGTTTCAGCGGAAGTCAACAGAGGGCGTGTCTTTTTTCCTATTTGCTCTGGTGATTCTGGGAAACACAACATATGGCATCAGCGTGCTACTGAAGAACCCAGATCCAGGGCAGGGAGAGGCCAGCTATATCATACACCACCTCCCCTGGCTCATCGGCAGCCTGGGAACGCTCTCACTTGACCTTATTGTATCCTTTAAAGCCACGTGTTAGCCACTGAGCTGTTAGTGAGGTCACTGATTCCCAACACAGTCCTCATACAACTAAAGAAACAACATTTCTAGATGCATTATCAAAATGAGAATTTGGAGGACAAAACATGCTCATGAAATTTTCATGAAAATAATGCCATGGCAAAAACATGGTAATGGACCTAAAACAGGCTTTATTGTAATATTTGACCCTGGACCACAAAAGCAGTCTTAAGTCGCTGGGGTATATTTGTAGCAATAGCCAAAAATACACTGTATGGGTCAAAATTATAGATTTTTCTTTTATGTCAAAAATCATTAGGATATTAAGTAAAGATCATGGTGCATGAAGATATTTTGAAAATTTACTACTGTAAATATATCAAAAGTCATTTTTGATTAGTAATATGCATTGCTAAGAATTCATTTAGACAACTTTAAAGGCGATTTTCTCAATATTTTTGGATTTTTTTGCGCCCTCAGATTCCAGATTTTCAAATAGTTGTATCTCAGCCAAATATTGTCCGATCCTAACAAACCATACATCAATGGAAAGCTTATTTGTTCAGCTTTCATTTGATGTATAAATCTCGGAAAATTATTATTTTAACAATGTAGATGTTATTTAATAATGGGTTAAAGTTTTTGTCAGAGAAACGCTAAGATTATTATAGTTAACTAAAACTAAAAAAATTATAATAATAAATATATATATATACAAAAACTTTAAACTTATTTTATTTATTTTTTTCATTTCTGTCTAGTTTAACTTGAAAACTGAAATAGAAATGAATAAAAACTGTATTTTAAAAAGTAGACAAAAAAGCAGCAAAATTAAAACTTTAAAGTTAAAATGAAAACAGAAAATTAAAAAATAAAAACTAATTCAAATTATTAATAAAATATCAGTGATGCTAAAATAAAACACTGAACTGTGAGGTTTTCTCAAAACCTGGTTGAACTGTGTTGGTGCTGAAATACATTGATTAATTGACACAGTTTGTTTTGAAAACATGCAGTCAAAGGTCACGTGACTAATGTTCTAGACAATATTGCATGAATGCTTGAGTCATTGTATGTTTGACCTTCTGGATCACTTGAGGTCGCATATATTGACAAAACTCTGATTGTTGCCATAGCATCCAGCTGTGTGTTTTACATCACTGAGGTCATGTGACTTCCTTTCATGTGAAGCTCATTTGTCAGAATCCCATGAGCACTGAGCCTTGTTTGAATTCATTCAGAATAGTTTGAAAATATATCAGCTTTTTGCCTTAACGCTTTTCTTTAGATATCCGTGCAGTTCATGATGTACAGCAAATCTCCTCGGGATTCTGCAAATGGAGATGAGGAGACCGCTGCACTTCTCCATAACTGAGCAATTCCCATTCCTGCTGTGACTGGATGAAATGCTGGAGATGTTTTTGAGCTTCACATTTCCACAACCACAGCTGACAGACAAGAATCAAATTTTTTTCCCCTAATAGTTTTATCTAGATTTGATATCAATAGGTTTTATATCTAGCAGTGTCAGTGGTTAAAAGTATTTTTGTCTGATGGTAAATAGTTAACTTTCTTAATTGGTTCAATATTTGGCATCTTTGGACTTGAAACACATTTGTAATGTATTTGAGAATTCAGTTTATTATTTTTTTTACAATGCATGTAATCGTGTTATTTTTCTCTTATGTACAGTGGAATGAATGCTGCATTCGGCAGATCTAGCAGTCTTGACTCAGAACTGTGAAAATGTTCTGCCTGCAATCTGTGTACTGTAATGATGTTAATAGGCTGTTTTTGTGCAATCTATTGTCAAAAATATTTGATATTGTAAATGTTTTTAATTTTTATACTGTGGCCTTTGATTTGATTTTTAGCACTGCACCTGTCAGTCAGTAGGTACCTTTATTGAAGTTCTTAAAAATAAGTCTTATTTGACTCTTGTTTTTTTCTTTTTTGTTCTGTATCACAGCACAACACTCACTAAAGATTTTAGTTTTTCTGAGGCCTAACATGCTGAACTGTTTCTTTTTTGGTGTGGACAATCAATATGTTTACTTCGCCTTCATATTTATCTTTCCCAACATGAAATTGCCCTTTCCACTCATTTTGCTCCTGTAATGTTGTGAATGAAAAGAAAATTCGTTATGAAACAGATTTATCTATCAGGAATTGATTGGATGTTGAAACGCGGCTGCTAAATTTGCAAAATAATGGAACAGTGAGTTTGCACTGGATTGCCACGTTGCCAGCGTCCACATTTAAGGAGGTTTTTCAATTTGGATGTCAAAGGTCATGTTCATTGCTGGAGCATCTTCACGTATCTCAGTGGTAATGCTTATTATTATTTGCTATTGTACGATAAATTTAGATTTTATATTATTTCAACAATTCCCTTTCCAAAGTTTTACTTTTGTTCTCAGCACAGGAGCTTTTAATGGTGTTTATTATGAAAATTAGGTTCTGTTTTAAAACCTAGTGGGTTGCCTTTGCTGCCGACATATGTAAATAAAAATGAATCTCCATCAGTATTATTTATATACTGTTTTTAGTACTAATTTATATTTTAAATCATCTTTTATCAATTTTCACTTTTGGAAAAAAGTCTTGGTTTGGTAATTTCATATGATTTTGTAATTAAAAAAAAAATCTATTTACCTGTAATTGCTTTGTATTATTTTATAGGTTTAGTCATTTTAGTACTTCAACTTATCTTATTTCAGTTGCCAGTTCATTTAATTTTTTAAAGTTTACACTTTCTAATATTTATATTTTTAGCCTTCAGTTAATAAAAATATTTGAATAGTTTCAGTTAAAGGGGTAGTTCACCCAAAAATTTTAATTGTCATTAATTACTTCACCCCCGTTTCGTCCCAAACCTGCAAGACCCTGCATAGACAGCAATGCAACTGACACATTTAAGGCCCAGAAAGGTAGTAAGGACATTGTTGAAATAGTTCATGTGACATCAGTGGTTCAACCATAATTTTATGAAGCTACGAGAATACTTTTTGTGCGCAAAGAAAACAAATATAACGACGACTTCGTGTCAGTCTCTGCCACGCGTTCATGAGAATATCACAATGCCGTTGCTGTACAGGTGCATCTCAATAAATTAGAATGTCGTGGAAAAGTTCATTTATTTCAGTAATTCAACTCAAATTGTGAAACTCGTGTATTGAATAAATTCAGTGCACACAGACTGAAGTAGTTTAAGTTTTTGGTTCTTTTAATTGTGATGATTTTGGCTCACATTTAACAAAAACCCACCAATTCACTATCTCAACAAATTAGAATACTTCATTGTGCCGCTTGCTTTTCAGAACCACCTTTGCGCTACCTATAATAATAGGTATATACCTATAATAATGTGGTCAGCTCACTAGATTCCAAAGCAGCGACTTTTTGAATTTCTGATTTACATTTTTAGTTTCAGGAAGAACATTGTCTACCCCATGGTTCATATCAGCAGCCATGTTGTTCCTGGAAAAACACATCTATGTTGTTTTTCCTCATTATAAGAGTCGCTGTCATTAGCATCCTGTGAGTTAAGAGCATCAGGGCGGGATCTGCAACCCTCAGAATGTCCCCTCTGCCCCCAGCGAAGGACATGAAGGGCCCACCCATGAAGCAGAAGAGGGGTTAGGGTCTCTGTGTGTGCGTGAGGGAGAGAGGGAGACAGATAAGGGGGTCTTGAGTTGCGTGCCTGCAGCTGAGTAGTGTAGTGACACATGGGAGTGTGTCGGAGTGGTTGTGAAACCCTGGCTGAGCAAGGATGTTCTCTGAGGAGCGGCAGGAAGAACAGAGAGATAGCGTGCGCTCATCCATCAGTTAGATGAACTAGGGCTGTTTATAAACACTGGGCTGCTGGGAATGTTCTAATGAGCCCACTCATTCACATAGTGAACGTCCAG